>NC_141892.1:16192019-16930314 GCF_030686135.1 Camelina sativa | reverse complement strand
GCCTGTTTCGGGGCAAAATGGGTATAAGTGGTGTCTAAACCCTCCAAATTCAACCCGAACTCTTATAAGTAGTCATTGGATTATTACATATTTTGACCCTAGAGAGAGTAACATAGCTGTTTACTGATTTGAATCAATGTTTTCTCTCGGTTTTAGCCTGTTTTCTCGGTTTAAGCCTGTTTCGGGACAAAATGGGTATAAGTGTTGTCTAAACACTCCAAATTCAACCTGAACTCTTATAATTAGTCAAATGCATGTGATTGTTACATATTTTGACCCTAGAAAGAGTAACATAGATGTTTATTGCTTCGAATCAATATTTTTTCTCGGTTTTAGCCTGTTTTCTCGGTTTCAGCCTATTTTGGGATAAAATGGGTATAAGTGGTGTCTAAACACTCCAAATTCAACCAAAACTCTTAAAATTAGTCAAATGCATTGGATTTTCACACAATCTGACCCTAGAAAAAGTAACAAAGCTGGTTACTGCTTCGAATCAATGTTTTTTCAGGTTTATCCACTTTCGCGACAAAATGGGTAAAAGTGGTGTCTAAACACTCCAAATTCAACCTGAACTCTTATAATTAGTCAAATGTATTGGATTGTTACATATTTTGACCCTAGAAAGAGTAACATAGCTGTTTACTGATTCGAATCAATGTTTTCTCTCGGTTTTAGCCTGTTTTCTCGGTTTAAGCTTATTTTGGGATAAAACGGGTTTAATTGTTGCCAAAACACTCCAAACTCATCCTGAACTCTTACAATTAGTCAAATGCATTGGATTGTCACACAATCTGACCCTAAAAACAGTAACAAAGTGTTTACTTCTTTGAATCAACGCTTTCTCTCGGTTTTAGCATGTTTTCTCGGTTTCAGCCTATTTTGAGACAAAATGGGTATAAGTGGTGTCTAAACACTCCAAATTCATCCCAAACTCTTAAAATTAGTCAAATGCATTGGATTTTCACACAAGCTGACCCTAGAAACAGTAAAAAAGCTGGTTACTGCTTCGAATCAATGTTTTTTCAGGTTTATCCAGTTTCGCGACAAAATGGGTAAAAGTGGTGTCTAAACACTCCAAATTCAACCTGAACTCTTATAATTAGTCAAATGCATTGGATTGTTACATATTTTGACCCTAGAAAGAGTAACATAGATGTTTATTGCTTCGAATCAGTATTTTTTCTCGGTTTTAGCCTGTTTTCTTGGTTTTAGCCTGTTTCGGGACAAAATGGGTATAAGTGGTGTCTAAACCCTCCAAATTCAACCCGAACTCTTATAAGTAGTCATTGGATTATTACATATTTTGACCCTAGAGAGAGTGACATAGCTGTTTACTGATTTGAATCAATGTTTTCTCTCGGTTTTAGCCTGTTTTCTCGGTTTAAGCCTGTTTCAGGACAAAATGGGTATAAGTGTTGTCTAAACACTCCAAATTCAACCTGAACTCTTATAATTAGTCAAATGCATGTGATTGTTACATATTTTGACCCTAGAAAGAGTAACATAGATATTTATTGCTTCGAATCAATATTTTTTTTCGGTTTTAGCCTGTTTTCTCGGTTTCAGCCTATTTTGGGACAAAATGGGTATAAGTGGTGTCTAAACAGTCCAAATTCAACCAAAACTCTTAAAATTAGTCAAATGCATTGGATTTTCACACAATCTGACCCTAGAAAAAGTAACAAAGCTGGTTACTGCTTCGAATCAATGTTTTTTCAGGTTTATCCACTTTCGCGACAAAATGGGTAAAAGTGGTGTCTAAACACTCCAAATTCAACCCGAACTCTTATAATTAGTCAAATGCATTGGATTGTTACATATTTTGACCCTAGAAAGAGTAACATAGCTGTTTACTGATTCGAATCAATGTTTTCTCTCGGTTTTAGCCTGTTTTCTCGGTTTAAGCTTATTTTGGGATAAAACGGGTTTAATTGTTGCCAAAACACTCCAAACTCATCCTGAACTCTTACAATTAGTCAAATGCATTGGATTGTCACACAATCTGACCCTAAAAACAGTAACAAAGTGTTTACTTCTTCGAATCAACGCTTTCTCTCGGTTTTAGCATGTTTTCTCGGTTTCAGCCTATTTTGAGACAAAATGGGTATAAGTGGTGTCTAAACACTCCAAATTCATCCCAAACTCTTAAAATTAGTCAAATGCATTGGATTTTCACACAAGCTGACCCTAGAAACAGTAAAAAAGCTGGTTACTGCTTCGAATCAATGTTTTTTCAGGTTTATCCAGTTTCGCGACAAAATGGGTAAAAGTGGTGTCTAAACACTCCAAATTCAACCTGAACTCTTATAATTAGTCAAATGCATTGGATTGTTACATATTTTGACCCTAGAAAGAGTAACATAGATGTTTATTGCTTCGAATCAGTATTTTTTCTCGGTTTTAGCCTGTTTTCTCGGTTTTAGCCTGTTTCGGGACAAAATGGGTATAAGTGGTGTCTAAACCCTCCAAATTCAACCCGAACTCTTATAAGTAGTCATTGGATTATTACATATTTTGACCCTAGAGGGAGTGACATAGCTGTTTACTGATTTGAATCAATGTTTTCTCTCGGTTTTAGCCTGTTTTCTCGGTTTAAGCCTGTTTCAGGACAAAATGGGTATAAGTGTTGTCTAAACACTCCAAATTCAACCTGAACTCTTATAATTAGTCAAATGCATGTGATTGTTACATATTTTGACCCTAGAAAGAGTAACATAGATATTTATTGCTTCGAATCAATATTTTTTTTCGGTTTTAGCCTGTTTTCTCGGTTTCAGCCTATTTTGGGACAAAATGGGTATAAGTGGTGTCTAAACAGTCCAAATTCAACCAAAACTCTTAAAATTAGTCAAATGCATTGGATTTTCACACAATCTGACCCTAGAAAAAGTAACAAAGCTGGTTACTGCTTCGAATCAATGTTTTTTCAGGTTTATCCACTTTCGCGACAAAATGGGTAAAAGTGGTGTCTAAACACTCCAAATTCAACCCGAACTCTTATAATTAGTCAAATGCATTGGATTGTTACATATTTTGACCCTAGAAAGAGTAACATAGCTGTTTACTGATTCGAATCAATGTTTTCTCTCGGTTTTAGCCTGTTTTCTCGGTTTAAGCTTATTTTGGGATAAAACGGGTTTAAGTGTTGCCAAAACACTCCAAACTCATCCTGAACTCTTACAATTAGTCAAATGCATTGGATTGTCAGACATTCTGACCCTAAAAACAGTAACAAAGTGTTTACTTCTTCGAATCAACACTTTCTCTCGGTTTTAGCATGTTTTCTCGGTTTCAGCCTATTTTGAGACAAAATGGGTATAAGTGGTGTCTAAACACTCCAAATTCATCCCAAACTCTTAAAATTAGTCAAATGCATTGGATTTTCACACAAGCTGACCCTAGAAACAGTAAAAAAGCTGGTTACTGCTTCGAATCAATGTTTTCTCGGTTTAAGCCTGTTTCGGGACAAAATGGGTATAAGTGTTGTCTAAACACTCCAAGTTCAACCTGAACTCTTATAATTAGTCAAATGCATTTGATTGTTACATATTTTGACCCTAGAAAGAGTAACATAGATGTTTATTGCTTCGAATCAATATTTTTCTCGGTTTTAGCCTGTTTTCTCGGTTTTAGCCTGTTTTCTCGGTTTTAGCCTGTTTCGGGACAAAATGGGTATAAGTGGTGTCTAAACCCTCCAAATTCAACCCGAACTCTTATAAGTAGTCATTGGATTATTACATATTTTGACCCTAGAGAGAGTAACATAGCTGTTTACTGATTTGAATCAATGTTTTCTCTCGGTTTTAGCCTGTTTTCTCGGTTTAAGCCTGTTTTGGGACAAAATGGGTATAAGTGTTGTCTAAACACTCCAAATTCAACCTGAACTCTTATAATTAGTCAAATGCATGTGATTGTTACATATTTTGACCCTAGAAAGAGTAACATAGATGTTTATTGCTTCGAATCAATATTTTTTCTCGGTTTTAGCCTGTTTTCTCGGTTCAGCCTATTTTGGGACAAAATGGGTATAAGTGGTGTCTAAACACTCCAAATTCAACCAAAACTCTTAAAATTAGTCAAATGCATTGGATTTTCACACAATCTTACCCTAGAAACAGTAACAAAGCTGGTTACTGCTTCGAATCAATGTTTTTTCAGGTTTATCCACTTTCGCGACAAAATGGGTAAAAGTGGTGTCTAAACACTCCAAATTCAACCCGAACTCTTATAATTAGTCAAATGCATTGGATTGTTACATATTTTGACCCTAGAAAGAGTAACATAGCTGTTTACTGATTCGAATCAATGTTTTCTCTCGGTTTTAGCCTGTTTTCTCGGTTTAAGCTTATTTTGGGATAAAACGGGTTTAAGTGTTGCCAAAACACTCCAAACTCATCCTGAACTCTTACAATTAGTCAAATGCATTGCATTGTCACACATTCTGACCCTAAAAACAGTAACAAAGTGTTTACTTCTTCGAATCAACGCTTTCTCTCGGTTTTAGCATGTTTTCTCGGTTTCAGCCTATTTTGAGACAAAATGGGTATAAGTGGTGTCTAAACACTCCAAATTCATCCCAAACTCTTAAAATTAGTCAAATGCATTGGATTTTCACACAAGCTGACCCTAGAAACAGTAAAAAAGCTGGTTACTGCTTCGAATCAATGTTTTTTCAGGTTTATCCAGTTTCGCGACAAAATGGGTAAAAGTGGTGTCTAAACACTCCAAATTCAACCTGAACTATTATAATTAGTCAAATGCATTGGATTGTTACATATTTTGACCCTAGAAAGAGTAACATAGATCTTTATTGCTTCGAATCAATATTTTTTCTCGGTTTTAGCCTGTTTTCTCGGTTTTAGCCTGTTTCGGGACAAAATGGGTATAAGTGGTGTCTAAACCCTCCAAATTCAACCCGAACTCTTATAAGTAGTCATTGGATTATTACATATTTTGACCCTAGAGAGAGTAACATAGCTGTTTACTGATTTGAATCAATGTTTTCTCTCGGTTTTAGCCTGTTTTCTCGGTTTAAGCCTGTTTCGGGACAAAATGGGTATAAGTGTTGTCTAAACACTCCAAATTCAACCTGAACTCTTATAATTAGTCAAATGCATGTGATTGTTACATATTTTGACCCTAGAAAGAGTAACATAGATGTTTATTGCTTCGAATCAATATTTTTTCTCGGTTTTAGCCTGTTTTCTCGGTTTCAGCCTATTTTGGGACAAAATGGGTATAAGTGGTGTCTAAACACTCCAAATTCAACCAAAACTCTTAAAATTAGTCAAATGCATTAGATTTTCACACAATCTGTCCCTAGAAACAGTAACAAAGCTGGTTACTGCTTCGAATCAATGTTTTTGCAGGTTTATCCACTTTCGCGACAAAATGGGTAAAAGTGGTGTCTAAACACTCCAAATTCAACCCGAACTCTTATAATTAGTAAAATGCATTGGATTGTTACATATTTTGACCCTAGAAAGAGTAACATAGCTGTTTACTGATTCGAATCAATGTTTCTCTCGGTTTTAGCCTGTTTTCTCGGTTTAAGCTTATTTTGGGATAAAACGGGTTTAAGTGTTGCCAAAACACTCCAAACTCATCCTGAACTCTTACAATTAGTCAAATGCATTGGATTGTCACACATTCTGACCCTAAAAACAGTAACAAAGTGTTTACTTCTTCGAATCAACGCTTTCTCTCGGTTTTAGCATGTTTTCTCGGTTTCAGCCTATTTTGATACAAAATGGGTAAAAGTGGTGTCTAAACACTCCAAATTCATCCCAAACTCTTAAAATTAGTCAAATGCATTGGATTTTCACACAAGCTGACCCTAGAAACAGTAAAAAAGCTGGTTACTGCTTCGAATCAATGTTTTTTCAGGTTTATCCAGTTTCGCGACAAAATGGGTAAAAGTGGTGTCTAAACACTCCAAATTCAACCTGAACTCTTATAATTAGTCAAATGCAATGGATTGTTACATATTTTGACCCTAGAAAGAGTAACATAGATGTTTATTGCTTCGAATCAATATTTTTTCTCGGTTTTAGCCTGTTTTCTCGGTTTCAGCCTGTTTCGGGACAAAATGGGTATAAGTGGTGTCTAAACCCTCCAAATTCAACCCGAAATCTTATAATTAGTCAAATGCATTTGATTGTTACATATTTTGACCCTAGAAAGAGTAACATAGCTGTTTACTGCTTCGAATCAATTTTTTCTCTTGGTTTTAGCCTATTTTCTCGGTTTAAGCCTGTTTCGGGACAAAATGGGTATAACTGGTGTCTAAACCCTCCAAATTCAACCCGAACTCTTATAAGTAGTCATTGGATTATTACATATTTTGACCCTAGAGAGAGTAACATAGCTGTTTACTGATTTGAATCAATGTTTTCTCTCGGTTTTAGCCTGTTTTCTCGGTTTAAGCCTGTTTTGGGACAAAATGGGTATAAGTGTTGTCTAAACACTCCAAATTCAACCTGAACTCTTATAATTAGTCAAATGCATGTGATTGTTACATATTTTGACCCTAGAAAGAGTAACATAGATGTTTATTGCTTCGAATCAATATTTTTTCTCGGTTTTAGCCTGTTTTCTCGGTTTCAGCCTATTTTGGGACAAAATGGGTATAAGTGGTGTCTAAACACTCCAAATTCAACCAAAACTCTTAAAATTAGTCAAATGCATTAGATTTTCACACAATCTGTCCCTAGAAACAGTAACAAAGCTGGTTACTGCTTCGAATCAATGTTTTTGCAGGTTTATCCACTTTCGCGACAAAATGGGTAAAAGTGGTGTCTAAACACTCCAAATTCAACCCGAACTCTTATAATTAGTAAAATGCATTGGATTGTTACATATTTTGACCCTAGAAAGAGTAACATAGCTGTTTACTGATTCGAATCAATGTTTTCTCTCGGTTTTAGCCTGTTTTCTCGGTTTAAGCTTATTTTGGGATAAAACGAGTTTAAGTGTTGCCAAAACACTCCAAACTCATCCTGAACTCTTACAATTAGTCAAATGCATTGGATTGTCACACATTCTGACCCTAAAAACAGTAACAAAGTGTTTACTTCTTCGAATCAACGCTTTCTCTCGGTTTTAGCATGTTTTCTCGGTTTCAGCCTATTTTGATACAAAATGGGTAAAAGTGGTGTCTAAACACTCCAAATTCATCCCAAACTCTTAAAATTAGTCAAATGCATTGGATTTTCACACAAGCTGACCCTAGAAACAGTAAAAAAGCTGGTTACTGCTTCGAATCAATGTTTTTTCAGGTTTATCCAGTTTCGCGACAAAATGGGTAAAAGTGGTGTCTAAACACTCCAAATTCAACCTGAACTCTTATAATTAGTCAAATGCAATGGATTGTTACATATTTTGACCCTAGAAAGAGTAACATAGATGTTTATTGCTTCGAATCAATATTTTTTCTCGGTTTTAGCCTGTTTTCTCGGTTTCAGCCTGTTTCGGGACAAAATGGGTATAAGTGGTGTCTAAACCCTCCAAATTCAACCCGAAATCTTATAATTAGTCAAATGCATTTGATTGTTACATATTTTGACCCTAGAAAGAGTAACATAGCTGTTTACTGCTTCGAATCAATTTTTTCTCTTGGTTTTAGCCTATTTTCTCGGTTTAAGCCTGTTTCGGGACAAAATGGGTATAACTGGTGTCTAAACCCTCCAAATTCAACCCGAACTCTTATAAGTAGTCATTGGATTATTACATATTTTGACCCTAGAGAGAGTAACATAGCTGTTTACTGATTTGAATCAATGTTTTCTCTCGGTTTTAGCCTGTTTTCTCGGTTTAAGCCTGTTTTGGGACAAAATGGGTATAAGTGTTGTCTAAACACTCCAAATTCAACCTGAACTCTTATAATTAGTCAAATGCATGTGATTGTTACATATTTTGACCCTAGAAAGAGTAACATAGATGTTTATTGCTTCGAATCAATATTTTTTCTCGGTTTTAGCCTGTTTTCTCGGTTCAGCCTATTTTGGGACAAAATGGGTATAAGTGGTGTCTAAACACTCCAAATTCAACCAAAACTCTTAAAATTAGTCAAATGCATTGGATTTTCACACAATCTTACCCTAGAAACAGTAACAAAGCTGGTTACTGCTTCGAATCAATGTTTTTTCAGGTTTATCTGAAAGAATTAATAGGATCGATTATGAGTTTAGTGAGAAGATTTGAATAACAAGAGAGTGAGAATCGTTGAGAGTATAGTAAGAGAGTATAGAGAGAGTATTGTGGAGAAAGAGATATTATCTCTTCTTACCTCATTTAGAACATAATTACAATCTACTTATAGACATATACAAAAGAATATACTAAGATGATCCTAGGCACATTTACATATAAAGATAGCGACATGTCCTTAAGAAGACATGTGATCCTTCCCACTTGCGCACTCTACACTAACGGCTATGAGGAGAAGGATCGAGAAGCTCTTGTGACCGTTGGAGGCTGGTGAACATGGAATGGACTCGTGATCCTCATGGGTTGAGCTTGGTAGGCCTTTAGCTGTACGGACGGCCCAATGGTGATGGTTGTACGGACGGATGTACGGACAAGGTGTGTGTGCGGTTTCATACTCCCCCTCAAGCTTGATCATGAGCATTGATCAAGCTTGGACTCATGCACACCCACCTCATTAAAAACCTTAGTATAGAAAACCACTTGGGAAAAACTATACTTAAGGGAAAAAGAGTGTGGGTATCATGTGAAGACAATCATGGCCGAGTAAGATCTTTGAGGCCAAGTTTGGGGTGAATGTACTCACACACTTGTGGACTGGCCGCCTTGGTGAGAACGTCAGCCAATTGTTCAGAGCTCTCGGTGTGACATGGTAGAACAACTCCAAGTTTAATTTGCTCTCGGACTTTGTGGCAGTCGACTTCAATGTGCTTGGTTCTCTCATGGAACACCGAGTTTGTTGCGATGTGAATAGCTGCCTCATTGTCGCAATGCATAGTAATAGGCTTAGGTGACTCGATTCCAAGGTCCTTGATGAGTGCCTTGAGCCACATCAACTCGGTTGTTAACTTTCTCATGGCTCTATACTCCGATTCAGCACTTGATAGGGATACCACCTTTTGTTTCTTGCTCTTCCATGTGATCAAGTTGCCTCCTAGGAACGTGCAGTAGCCTGTAGTGGAGCGACGGTCTCCACGGTCTCCGGCGTAATCCGCATCACAATACCCTACTAGCTCCGTGCTTTCATTTCGACCCATCCATATGCCTTGCCCCGGCGAGCCCTTGAGATATTTGAGGATGCGGTTCACCATACCCCAATGATGCACGGTAGGACTTTGCATGTGTTGGCTCACCTGATTAACAGCAAAGCAAATATCAGGTCTAGTGATAGTAAGGTATATAAGCTTACCTACTAGCCGCCGGTATCGCTTGACGTCTTGAAATGGAGCTGCATCAAACTCCCCCTTTCCTCCGGCCTTATAGTTTTCATCAAGGGGTGTAGATACAGCTTTTGAACCTAGCTTCCCTGCTTCACTCAATAAATCAAGAGCATATTTTCTTTGTGATAAAAACAATCCTTCATTAGTCCTATATACTTCTATACCAAGAAAATATTTAAGTTCTCCTAGGTCTTTGATATCAAAAACTGACTTAAGGTAAGCCTTAGTCTCTTGAATGCCTACCTTGTCACTTCCAGTTATGATGATATCATCAACATAAACTAGAATGACTATAATACCTTTTTCACTTGGTAAGGTGAATAGAGTGTGGTCAGCCTCTGATTTGCGGAAGCCTTTCTCAAGGAGTGTGGTGCTTAACTTGTGATACCAAGCCCTTGGGGACTGTTTGAGTCCATAAATCGCCTTGTTCAGTTTTAATACTTTCCCGGGACCAATGATGTCTTCTAAACCCGGAGGTGGCCTCATATAAACTTCATCCTCGAGCTCTCCTTGTAAGAAGGCGTTCTTAACATCCATTTGCCATAAGTTCCAGTCAAGGTTGGTTGCAAGAGAGAGAACAACTCGAACCGTGTGAAGTTTGGCCACCGGTGCAAACGTATCTTGGTAGTCCTCCCCATACGTTTGAGTGAACCCTCTTGCAACGAGTCTGGCTTTGTAGCGTTCGATCTCCCCATCACTCTTATATTTAATGGTAAAGATCCACCTGGATGTCACAGCCTTCTTGCCTTTGGGTAAGTCAGCCTCGTCCCATGTATGATTGGCCTCCATTGCATTCTTCTCGGCATTGACAGCATCACACCATTCCTTATGATTCTTGGCTTCTTCATAGTCTTTGGGAATCCAATGAGCATCAATCTTGCCAAGAAACACTTGATGGTGTGGAGGAAAATGAGCCAAGGTGCATACCGCTTGAATCGGATGAGCTACAGCAACGTTGTTGTAGTAGACCCGAGTGTTTCGCCAATTGGAGAGGGGAAACTTGAGGCGTTCACTGCGGCGAAGTGGGATAACTTCCTGTGGTGTGGCCTCATCGTCATTGTCTTCCTCGGTGGGCACATAATCCTCATCACCGGAAGCATTGTCCACCGGAACTGAATTTAAACCATTTTCATCATCGGATTGTTCATCAAGTTCAGCCGAGTGTTCATCAAGTGCAGCCGAGGGATCATTGTCTAGAGACTCCGGCGGTGAAGTGGCCGGTGCATTGACTGGGGGTGCAGGTGTTGACGCGGGGGCATTGTCAACACCGAGTCTCTCGAGAAGGATGCGAAGGTTGTTAGCTCGGTCAGATGGTGAGGTGGACAAGTCTCGAAGGCTCTCCCAGTTCTTTTCCTCATAGAAGCCTTTAGACTCCACGAACTTAACATCACGAGAGACAAAAACGCGCTTCATGTTTGGCTCGTAGCACTTGTAGCCTTTTTGAGTCGTCGAGTACCCAAGGAACATGCTCTTAACACTCTTAGTATCAAGCTTGTCGCGTAGTTCTCCTGGCTTCAACACATAACACACGCAGCCAAATACTCTTAAATGATCAAATGAGGGTTTTACCTTGTTTATTACCTCAAACGGTGAACTGTCTTGAAGAACTTTGGTTGGTGTCCGGTTAATGAGGTAGCAAGCCGCAAGAACAGCATCTCCCCAAAACTTCTTTGGAACATTGGTGTGAAACATCATGGATCTTGCCACTTCCATGAGGTGCCTATTCTTCCTTTCAGCAACACCATTTTGTTGGGGTGTATATGGACAGCTTGTTTGATGAATAATCCCATGGTTTGCTAGGTATTGTTTGAAGGCATGGCTTGTATACTCTCCTCCATTATCTGATCTCAAAATTTTAATCTTTGCATTATAATGGTTAGTCACATATTTTTGAAAATTAGTGAAGGCTTCAAGAACTCTATCTTTAGAGGGAAGCAAGGTCAGCCAAGTATATTTTGATTTTTCATCAATAAAGGTCACAAAATATTTTTGATTTTCTCTAGACAAGCAAGGGGAAGTCCAAACATCTGAATGGATTAAATCAAAACAATTTTCATAAATAGTCATAGATTTAGGAAAAACAGCCTTGCAATGTTTACCAAGAATACATGCCTCACACTCATCATTTTTAAAATAAATATTAGGAAACATTAATGATAAAGCTCTAGTATGAGGATGTCCTAGCCTAGCATGTAAAATAGAATCACTAGGTTTAATAATAACCGAATTAAAACAAGATGCAGTAGAAGAAGATAGATTCAAGTCCTCAAGCACATATAGATCATCCTTGGAACCTCCTTGACCAAGAACTTTACTTGTCTCAATATCCTGAAAATGAACCTTGTTAGGACCAAATATTGCATAACAATTTAAATCAGTGGTGGCCCTCTTAACTGATAGCAAATTAGATGTGAAATTTGGCATATAGAAAGCTTTAGTTTCTTTGTTAAATAACTTTAAATTCCCTATGCCTTTAATTGGAACTTTCTCACCATTAGCTATCACAACATTACCATTAGCAGGCTTAATATCACTCATTAACCTAGAATCACTAATCATGTGATGAGATGCACCAGAATCAACAATAAGAGACTTAGTTTTGTTTGAAGTAAGAAACGCCTTACCGGTGGCCTCCTTGAGGGCTTTGATGAGCGCATCAAGGTCGGACCGCCTTACCAGCTCGGACGATGCTGCAGCAAGAGCAGTTCCACCGGTCACTTGTTGAGGCTGCTCAGAGATCAATGGCTCCCCCACGGCAGTTGCTTGGTGAGCTCTCGGTTGTCCTCCGCGGTTTGGTCGTCCACCTCGGATTGTTCCCGGTGGTGGTGCTAGATGCGGATGTAGGATCCAGCAGCGGCTCTTGAAGTGGCCAAGTTTCTTACAGTGCTCACAAACCGGCGGGTTGTTCTTGTCCTCCGGTCGGTAGTAGCCTTTGTTTGCTGATGCCATCTCAGCTTTGTTAGCGGTCACCAGCTCTCCCTTGCTGCCGAACAATCCCATGGAGCCATGCTCCTTTTGAATTTGGTTACAAACATCATCAAGGCTTGGGAGTTTATCTGACCGCAAGATGTGTTTGATGAGATCATTGTAGGAGGGGTTTAGGGTCAAGAGCAGCCCAAACACTTTGTCTTGTTCACGCCTCTCGTTCAGTATGGCCGGATCAATTGTCGCCGGTCGCAGCATTTCTAGTTCAGCCCAAAGGGACCTAAACTTCCCAAAATGCTTTGTAAACTCCATATCCTCTTGATTGAGGTTATTGATGGCCCTTTTAATCTCGAAGATACGATTGACATTGGTAATATTACCAAAAACGTTCTTGAGGGTGTCCCACAAGTCCTTCGCCGTCTCGCAGTAGGAGTAGGCTTCAAGAATGGGGGCATCTAGAGAGTTTTGAATGATGGCTAAGACCCCTTGGTCTTCTTGGAACCATTTGTTCTTTTCATCTCCGGCAAGTTCCTTGCCGTCCTTGGTGGCCTCACCACTCGGAGCTTCGCTCTTCTCAACGTGAGACCAAAGGCCTCGGCCACAAAGGGCAGTTTTCGTGGTCCTCGCCCACAGCAGATAGTTCTCTCCCTTGAGAGTCACCGGAACAACCATGGTTTTGACACTTTCCATGATGAAGAGACCGTTAGGTAAAGCTATTATCCAACGGTTAAAGAAAATGACTTTCAAGTCAAAACAGAAAATGAGAGAGAAGGAGAAGCGGAAGTAAGTGATGATCAAAAAAACTTTAGAATGACGAGCAACCAGGCTCTGATACCATGAAAGAATTAATAGGATCGATTATGAGTTTAGTGAGAAGATTTGAATAACAAGAGAGTGAGAATCGTTGAGAGTATAGTAAGAGAGTATAGAGAGAGTATTGTGGAGAAAGAGATATTATCTCTTCTTACCTCATTTAGAACATAATTACAATCTACTTATAGACATATACAAAAGAATATACTAAGATGATCCTAGGCACATTTACATATAAAGATAGCGACATGTCCTTAAGAAGACATGTGATCCTTCCCACTTGCGCACTCTACACTAACGGCTATGAGGAGAAGGATCGAGAAGCTCTTGTGACCGTTGGAGGCTGGTGAACATGGAATGGACTCGTGATCCTCATGGGTTGAGCTTGGTAGGCCTTTAGCTGTACGGACGGCCCAATGGTGATGGTTGTACGGACGGATGTACGGACAAGGTGTGTGTGCGGTTTCATATTATCCACTTTCGCGACAAAATGGGTAAAAGTGGTGTCTAAACACTCCAAATTCAACCCGAACTCTTATAATTAGTCAAATGCATTGGATTGTTACATATTTTGACCCTAGAAAGAGTAACATAGCTGTTTACTGATTCGAATCAATGTTTTCTCTCGGTTTTAGCCTGTTTTCTCGGTTTAAGCTTATTTTGGGATAAAACGGGTTTAAGTGTTGCCAAAACACTCCAAACTCATCCTGAACTCTTACAATTAGTCAAATGCATTGGATTGTCACACATTCTGACCCTAAAAACAGTAACAAAGTGTTTACTTCTTCGAATCAACGCTTTCTCTCGGTTTTAGCATGTTTTCTCGGTTTCAGCCTATTTTGAGACAAAATGGGTATAAGTGGTGTCTAAACACTCCAAATTCATCCCAAACTCTTAAAATTAGTCAAATGCATTGGATTTTCACACAAGCTGACCCTAGAAACAGTAAAAAAGCTGGTTACTGCTTCGAATCAATGTTTTTTCAGGTTTATCCAGTTTCGCGACAAAATGGGTAAAAGTGGTGTCTAAACACTCCAAATTCAACCTGAACTCTTATAATTAGTCAAATGCATTGGATTGTTACATATTTTGACCCTAGAAAGAGTAACATAGATCTTTATTGCTTCGAATCAATATTTTTTCTCGGTTTTAGCCTGTTTTCTCGGTTTTAGCCTGTTTCGGGACAAAATGGGTATAAGTGGTGTCTAAACCCTCCAAATTCAACCCGAACTCTTATAAGTAGTCATTGGATTATTACATATTTTGACCCTAGAGAGAGTAACATAGCTGTTTACTTATTTGAATCAATGTTTTCTCTCGGTTTTAGCCTGTTTTCTCGGTTTAAGCCTGTTTCGGGACAAAATGGGTATAAGTGTTGTCTAAACACTCCAAATTCAACCTGAACTCTTATAATTAGTCAAATGCATGTGATTGTTACATATTTTGACCCTAGAAAGAGTAACATAGATGTTTATTGCTTCGAATCAATATTTTTTCTCGATTTTAGCCTGTTTTCTCGGTTTCAGCCTATTTTGGGACAAAATGGGTATAAGTGGTGTCTAAACACTCCAAATTCAACCAAAACTCTTAAAATTAGTCAAATGCATTAGATTTTCACACAATCTGTCCCTAGAAACAGTAACAAAGCTGGTTACTGCTTCGAATCAATGTTTTTGCAGGTTTATCCACTTTCGCGACAAAATGGGTAAAAGTGGTGTCTAAACACTCCAAATTCAACCCGAACTCTTATAATTAGTAAAATGCATTGGATTGTTACATATTTTGACCCTAGAAAGAGTAACATAGCTGTTTACTGATTCGAATCAATGTTTTCTCTCGGTTTTAGCCTGTTTTCTCGGTTTAAGCTTACTTTGGGATAAAACGGGTTTAAGTGTTGCCAAAACACTCCAAACTCATCCTGAACTCTTACAATTAGTCAAATGCATTGGATTGTCACACATTCTGACCCTAAAAACAGTAACAAAGTGTTTACTTCTTCGAATCAACGCTTTCTCTCGGTTTTAGCATGTTTTCTCGGTTTCAGCCTATTTTGATACAAAATGGGTAAAAGTGGTGTCTAAACACTCCAAATTCATCCCAAACTCTTAAAATTAGTCAAATGCATTGGATTTTCACACAAGCTGACCCTAGAAACAGTAAAAAAGCTGGTTACTGCTTCGAATCAATGTTTTTTCAGGTTTATCCAGTTTCGCGACAAAATGGGTAAAAGTGGTGTCTAAACACTCCAAATTCAACCTGAACTCTTATAATTAGTCAAATGCAATGGATTGTTACATATTTTGACCCTAGAAAGAGTAACATAGATGTTTATTGCTTCGAATCAATATTTTTTCTCGGTTTTAGCCTGTTTTCTCGGTTTCAGCCTGTTTCGGGACAAAATAGGTATAAGTGGTGTCTAAACCCTCCAAATTCAACCCGAAATCTTATAATTAGTCAAATGCATTTGATTGTTACATATTTTGACCCTAGAAAGAGTAACATAGCTGTTTACTGCTTCGAATCAATTTTTTCTCTTGGTTTTAGCCTATTTTCTCGGTTTAAGCCTGTTTCGGGACAAAATGGGTATAACTGGTGTCTAAACACTCCAAATTCAACCCGACTTCTTATTATTAGTCAATGGATTGTTACATAAGTCGACCCTAGAAAGAGTAACATAGCTGTTTACTGATTCGAATCAATGTTTTGTCTCGGTTTTAGCCTATTTTCTCGGTTTAAGCCTGTTTCGGGACAAAATGGGTATAAGTGTTGTCTAAACACTCCAAGTTCAACCTGAACTCTTATAATTAGTCAAATGCATTTGATTGTTACATATTTTGACCCTAGAAAGAGTAACATAGATGTTTATTGCTTCAAATCAATATTTTTTCTCGGTTTTAGCCTGTTTTCTTGGTTTTAGCCTGTTTCGGGACAAAATGGGTATAAGTGGTGTCTAAACCCTCCAAATTCAACCCGAACTCTTATAAGTAGTCAATGGATTATTACATATTTTGACCCTAGAGAGAGTAACATAGCTGTTTACTGATTTGAATCAATGTTTTCTCTCGGTTTTAGCCTGTTTTCTCGGTTTAAGCCTGTTTCGGGACAAAATGGGTATAAGTGTTGTCTAAACACTCCAAATTCAACCTGAACTCTTATAATTAGTCAAATGCATGTGATTGTTACATATTTTGACCCTAGAAATAGAAACATAGATGTTTATTGCTTCGAATCAATATTTTTTCTCGGTTTTAGCCTGTTTTCTCGGTTTTAGCCTGTTTCGGGACAAAATGGGTATAAGTGGTGTCTAAACCCTCCAAATTCAACCCGAACTCTTATAAGTAGTCATTGGATTATTACATATTTTGACCCTAGAGAGAGTAACATAGCTGTTTACTGGTTTGAATCAATGTTTTCTCTTGGTTTTAGCCTGTTTTCTCGGTTTAAGCCTGTTTCGGGACAAAATGGGTATGAGTGTTGTCTAAACACTCCAAATTCAACCTGAACTCTTATAATTAGTCAAATGCATGTGATTGTTACATATTTTGACCCTAGAAAGAGTAACATAGATGTTTATTGCTTCGAATCAATATTTTTTCTCGGTTTTAGCCTGTTTTCTCGGTTTCAACCTATTTTGGGACAAAATGGGTATAAGTGGTGTCTAAACACTCCAAATTCAACCAAAACTCTTAAAATTAGTCAAATGCATTGCATTTTCACACAATCTGACCCTAGAAACAGTAACAAAGCTGGTTACTGCTTCGAATCAATGTTTTTTCAGGTTTATCCACTTTCGCGACAAAATGGGTAAAAGTGGTGTCTAAACACTCCAAATTCAACCCGAACTCTTATAATTAGTCAAATGCATTGGATTGTTACATATTTTGACCCTAGAAAGAGTAACATAGCTGTTTACTGATTCGAACCAATGTTTTCTCTCGGTTTTAGCCTGTTTTCTCGGTTTAAGCTTATTTTGGGATAAAACGGGTTTAAGTGTTGCCAAAACACTCCAAACTCATCCTGAACTCTTACAATTAGTCAAATGCATTGGATTGTCACACATTCTGACCCTAAAAACAGTAAGTGTTTACTTCTTCGAATCAACGCTTTCTCTCGGTTTTAGCATGTTTTCTTGGTTTCAGCCTATTTTGAGACAAAATGGGTATAAGTGGTGTCTAAACACCCCAAATTCATCCCAAACTCTTAAAATTAGTCAAATGCATTGGATTTTCACACAAGCTGACCCTAGAAACAGTAAAAAATCTGGTTACTGCTTCGAATCAATGTTTTTTCAGGTTTATCCAGTTTCTCGACAAAATGGGTAAAAGTGGTGTCTAAACACTCCAAATTCAACCTGAACTCTTATAATTAGTCAAATGCATTGGATTGTTACATATTTTGACCCTAGAAAGAGTAACATAGATGTTTATTGCTTCGAATCAATATTTTTTCTCGGTTTTAGCCTGTTTTCTCGGTTTCAGCCTGTTTCGGGACAAAATGGGTATAAGTGGTGTCTAAACCCTCCAAATTCAACCCGAAATCTTATAATTAGTCAAATGCATTTGATTGTTACATATTTTGACCCTAGAAAGAGTAACATAGCTGTTTACTGCTTCGAATCAATTTTTTCTCTTGGTTTTAGCCTATTTTCTCGGTTTAAGCCTGTTTCGGGACAAAATGGGTATAACTGGTGTCTAAACCCTCCAAATTCAACCCGAACTCTTATAAGTAGTCATTGGATTATTACATATTTTGACCCTAGAGAGAGTAACATAGCTGTTTACTGATTTGAATCAATGTTTTCTCTCGGTTTTAGCCTGTTTTCTCGGTTTAAGCCTGTTTTGGGACAAAATGGGTATAAGTGTTGTCTAAACACTCCAAATTCAACCTGAACTCTTATAATTAGTCAAATGCATGTGATTGTTACATATTTTGACCCTAGAAAGAGTAACATAGATGTTTATTGCTTCGAATCAATATTTTTTCTCGGTTTTAGCCTGTTTTCTCGGTTCAGCCTATTTTGGGACAAAATGGGTATAAGTGGTGTCTAAACACTCCAAATTCAACCAAAACTCTTAAAATTAGTCAAATGCATTGGATTTTCACACAATCTTACCCTAGAAACAGTAACAAAGCTGGTTACTGCTTCGAATCAATGTTTTTTCAGGTTTATCCACTTTCGCGACAAAATGGGTAAAAGTGGTGTCTAAACACTCCAAATTCAACCCGAACTCTTATAATTAGTCAAATGCATTGGATTGTTACATATTTTGACCCTAGAAAGAGTAACATAGCTGTTTACTGATTCGAATCAATGTTTTCTCTCGGTTTTAGCCTGTTTTCTCGGTTTAAGCTTATTTTGGGATAAAACGGGTTTAAGTGTTGCCAAAACACTCCAAACTCATCCTGAACTCTTACAATTAGTCAAATGCATTGGATTGTCACACATTCTGACCCTAAAAACAGTAACAAAGTGTTTACTTCTTCGAATCAACGCTTTCTCTCGGTTTTAGCATGTTTTCTCGGTTTCAGCCTATTTTGAGACAAAATGGGTATAAGTGGTGTCTAAACACTCCAAATTCATCCCAAACTCTTAAAATTAGTCAAATGCATTGGATTTTCACACAAGCTGACCCTAGAAACAGTAAAAAAGCTGGTTACTGCTTCGAATCAATGTTTTTTCAGGTTTATCCAGTTTCGCGACAAAATGGGTAAAAGTGGTGTCTAAACACTCCAAATTCAACCTGAACTCTTATAATTAGTCAAATGCATTGGATTGTTACATATTTTGACCCTAGAAAGAGTAACATAGATCTTTATTGCTTCGAATCAATATTTTTTCTCGGTTTTAGCGTGTTTTCTCGGTTTTAGCCTGTTTCGGGACAAAATGGGTATAAGTGGTGTCTAAACCCTCCAAATTCAACCCGAACTCTTATAAGTAGTCATTGGATTATTACATATTTTGACCCTAGAGCGAGTAACATAGCTGTTTACTGATTTGAATCAATGTTTTCTCTCGGTTTTAGCCTGTTTTCTCGGTTTAAGCCTGTTTCGGGACAAAATGGGTATAAGTGTTGTCTAAACACTCCAAATTCAACCTGAACTCTTATAATTAGTCAAATGCATGTGATTGTTACATATTTTGACCCTAGAAAGAGTAACATAGATGTTTATTGCTTCGAATCAATATTTTTTCTCGATTTTAGCCTGTTTTCTCGGTTTCAGCCTATTTTGGGACAAAATGGGTATAAGTGGTGTCTAAACACTCCAAATTCAACCAAAACTCTTAAAATTAGTCAAATGCATTAGATTTTCACACAATCTGTCCCTAGAAACAGTAACAAAGCTGGTTACTGCTTCGAATCAATGTTTTTGCAGGTTTATCCACTTTCGCGACAAAATGGGTAAAAGTGGTGTCTAAACACTCCAAATTCAACCCGAACTCTTATAATTAGTAAAATGCATTGGATTGTTACATATTTTGACCCTAGAAAGAGTAACATAGCTGTTTACTGATTCGAATCAATGTTTTCTCTCGGTTTTAGCCTGTTTTCTCGGTTTAAGCTTATTTTGGGATAAAACGGGTTTAAGTGTTGCCAAAACACTCCAAACTCATCCTGAACTCTTACAATTAGTCAAATGCATTGGATTGTCACACATTCTGACCCTAAAAACAGTAACAAAGTGTTTACTTCTTCGAATCAACGCTTTCTCTCGGTTTTAGCATGTTTTCTCGGTTTCAGCCTATTTTGATACAAAATGGGTAAAAGTGGTGTCTAAACACTCCAAATTCATCCCAAACTCTTAAAATTAGTCAAATGCATTGGATTTTCACACAAGCTGACCCTAGAAACAGTAAAAAAGCTGGTTACTGCTTCGAATCAATGTTTTTTCAGGTTTATCCAGTTTCGCGACAAAATGGGTAAAAGTGGTGTCTAAACACTCCAAATTCAACCTGAACTCTTATAATTAGTCAAATGCAATGGATTGTTACATATTTTGACCCTAGAAAGAGTAACATAGATGTTTATTGCTTCGAATCAATATTTTTTCTCGGTTTTAGCCTGTTTTCTCGGTTTCAGCCTGTTTCGGGACAAAATAGGTATAAGTGGTGTCTAAACCCTCCAAATTCAACCCGAAATCTTATAATTAGTCAAATGCATTTGATTGTTACATATTTTGACCCTAGAAAGAGTAACATAGCTGTTTACTGCTTCGAATCAATTTTTTCTCTTGGTTTTAGCCTATTTTCTCGGTTTAAGCCTGTTTCGGGACAAAATGGGTATAACTGGTGTCTAAACACTCCAAATTCAACCCGACTTCTTATTATTAGTCAATGGATTGTTACATAAGTCGACCCTAGAAAGAGTAACATAGCTGTTTACTGATTCGAATCAATGTTTTGTCTCGGTTTTAGCCTATTTTCTCGGTTTAAGCCTGTTTCGGGACAAAATGGGTATAAGTGTTGTCTAAACACTCCAAGTTCAACCTGAACTCTTATAATTAGTCAAATGCATTTGATTGTTACATATTTTGACCCTAGAAAGAGTAACATAGATGTTTATTGCTTCGAATCAGTATTTTTTCTCGGTTTTAGCCTGTTTTCTTGGTTTTAGCCTGTTTCGGGACAAAATGGGTATAAGTGGTGTCTAAACCCTCCAAATTCAACCCGAACTCTTATAAGTAGTCAATGGATTATTACATATTTTGACCCTAGAGAGAGTAACATAGCTATTTACTGATTTGAATCAATGTTTTCTCTCGGTTTTAGCCTGTTTTCTCGGTTTAAGCCTGTTTCGGGACAAAATGGGTATAAGTGTTGTCTAAACACTCCAAATTCAACCTGAACTCTTATAATTAGTCAAATGCATGTGATTGTTACATATTTTGACCCTAGAAATAGAAACATAGATGTTTATTGCTTCGAATCAATATTTTTTCTCGGTTTTAGCCTGTTTTCTCGGTTTTAGCCTGTTTCGGGACAAAATGGGTATAAGTGGTGTCTAAACCCTCCAAATTCAACCCGAACTCTTATAAGTAGTCATTGGATTATTACATATTTTGACCCTAGAGAGAGTAACATAGCTGTTTACTGGTTTGAATCAATGTTTTCTCTTGGTTTTAGCCTGTTTTCTCGGTTTAAGCCTGTTTCGGGACAAAATGGGTATGAGTGTTGTCTAAACACTCCAAATTCAACCTGAACTCTTATAATTAGTCAAATGCATGTGATTGTTACATATTTTGACCCTAGAAAGAGTAACATAGATGTTTATTGCTTCGAATCAATATTTTTTCTCGGTTTTAGCCTGTTTTCTCGGTTTCAACCTATTTTGGGACAAAATGGGTATAAGTGGTGTCTAAACACTCCAAATTCAACCAAAACTCTTAAAATTAGTCAAATGCATTGCATTTTCACACAATCTGACCCTAGAAACAGTAACAAAGCTGGTTACTGCTTCGAATCAATGTTTTTTCAGGTTTATCCACTTTCGCGACAAAATGGGTAAAAGTGGTGTCTAAACACTCCAAATTCAACCCGAACTCTTATAATTAGTCAAATGCATTGGATTGTTACATATTTTGACCCTAGAAAGAGTAACATAGCTGTTTACTGATTCGAACCAATGTTTTCTCTCGGTTTTAGCCTGTTTTCTCGGTTTAAGCTTATTTTGGGATAAAACGGGTTTAAGTGTTGCCAAAACACTCCAAACTCATCCTGAACTCTTACAATTAGTCAAATGCATTGGATTGTCACACATTCTGACCCTAAAAACAGTAAGTGTTTACTTCTTCGAATCAACGCTTTCTCTCGGTTTTAGCATGTTTTCTTGGTTTCAGCCTATTTTGAGACAAAATGGGTATAAGTGGTGTCTAAACACCCCAAACTCATCCCAAACTCTTAAAATTAGTCAAATGCATTGGATTTTCACACAAGCTGACCCTAGAAACAGTAAAAAATCTGGTTACTGCTTCGAATCAATGTTTTTTCAGGTTTATCCAGTTTCTCGACAAAATGGGTAAAAGTGGTGTCTAAACACTCCAAATTCAACCTGAACTCTTATAATTAGTCAAATGCATTGGATTGTTACATATTTTGACCCTAGAAAGAGTAACATAGATGTTTATTGCTTCGAATCAATATTTTTTCTCGGTTTTAGCCTGTTTTCTCGGTTTCAGCCTGTTTCGGGACAAAATGGGTATAAGTGGTGTCTAAACCCTCCAAATTCAACCCGAAATCTTATAATTAGTCAAATGCATTTGATTGTTACATATTTTGACCCTAGAAAGAGTAACATAGCTGTTTACTGCTTCGAATCAATTTTTTCTCTTGGTTTTAGCCTGTTTTCTCGGTTTAAGCCTGTTTGGGGACAAAATGGGTATAACTGGTGTCTAAACACTCCAAATTCAACCCGAACTCTTATAAGTAGTCATTGGATTATTACATAATTTGACCCTAGAAAGAGTAACATAGCTGTTTACTGATTGGAATCAATGTTTTCTCTCGGTTTTAGCCTGTTTTCTCGGTTTAAGCCTGTTTCGGGACAAAATGGGTATAAGTGTTGTCTAAACACTCCAAGTTCAACCTGAACTCTTATAATTAGTCAACTGCATTGGATTGTTACATATTTTGACCCTAGAAAGAGTAACATAGATGTTTATTGCTTCGAATCAATATTTTTTCTCGGTTTTAGCCTGTTTTCTCGGTTTCAGCCTGTTTCGGGACAAAATGGGTATAAGTGGTGTCTAAACCCTCCAAATTCAACCCGAAATCTTATAATTAGTCAAATGCATTTGATTGTTACATATTTTGACCCTAGAAAGAGTAACATAGCTGTTTACTGCTTCGAATCAATGTTTTCTCTTGGTTTTAGCCTATTTTCTCGGTTTAAGCCTGTTTCGGGACAAAATGGGTATAACTGGTGTCTAAACACTCCAAATTCAACCCGACTTCTTATTATTAGTCAATGGATTGTTACATAAGTCGACCCTAGAAAGAGTAACATAGCTGTTTACTGATTCGAATCAATGTTTTGTCTCGGTTTTAGCCTATTTTCTCGGTTTAAGCCTGTTTCGGGACAAAATGGGTATAAGTGTTGTCTAAACACTCCAAGTTCAACCTGAACTCTTATAATTAGTCAAATGCATTTGATTGTTACATATTTTGACCCTAGAAAGAGTAACATAGATGTTTATTGCTTCAAATCAATATTTTTTATCGGTTTTAGCCTGTTTTCTTGGTTTTAGCCTGTTTCGGGACAAAATGGGTATAAGTGGTGTCTAAACCCTCCAAATTCAACCCGAACTCTTATAAGTAGTCAATGGATTATTACATATTTTGACCCTAGAGAGAGTAACATAGCTGTTTACTGATTTGAATCAATGTTTTCTCTCGGTTTTAGCCTGTTTTCTCGGTTTAAGCCTGTTTCGGGACAAAATGGGTATAAGTGTTGTCTAAACACTCCAAATTCAACCTGAACTATTCTAATTAGTCAAATGCATGTGATTGTTACATATTTTGACCCTAGAAAGAGTAACATAGATGTTTATTGCTTCGAATCAATATTTTTTCTCGGTTTTAGCCTGTTTTCTCGGTTTTAGCCTGTTTCGGGACAAAATGGGTATAAGTGGTGTCTAAACCCTCCAAATTCAACCCGAACTCTTATAAGTAGTCATTGGATTATTACATATTTTGACCCTAGAGAGAGTAACATAGCTGTTTACTGGTTTGAATCAATGTTTTCTCTCGGTTTTAGCCTGTTTTCTCGGTTTAAGCCTGTTTCGGGACAAAATGGGTATGAGTGTTGTCTAAACACTCCAAATTCAACCTGAACTCTTATAATTAGTCAAATGCATGTGATTGTTACATATTTTGACCCTAGAAAGAGTAACATAGATGTTTATTGCTTCGAATCAATATTTTTTCTCGGTTTTAGCCTGTTTTCTCGGTTTCAGCCTATTTTGGGACAAAATGGGTATAAGTGGTGTCTAAACACTCCAAATTCAACCAAAACTCTTAAAATTAGTCAAATGCATTGCATTTTCACACAATCTGACCCTAGAAACAGTAACAAAGCTGGTTACTGCTTCGAATCAATGTTTTTTCAGGTTTATCCACTTTCGCGACAAAATGGGTAAAAGTGGTGTCTAAACACTCCAAATTCAACCCGAACTCTTATAATTAGTCAAATGCATTGGATTGTTACATATTTTGACCCTAGAAACAGTAACAAAGCTGGTTACTGATTCGAATCAATGTTTTCTCTCGGTTTATCCACTTTCGCGACAAAATGGGTAAAAGTGGTGTCTAAACACTCCAAATTCAACCCGAACTCTTATAATTAGTCAAATGCATTGGATTGTTACATATTTTGACCCTAGAAAGAGTAACATAGCTGTTTACTGATTCGAATCAATGTTTTCTCTCGGTTTTAGCCTATTTTCTCGGTTTAAGCTTATTTTGGGATAAAACGGGTTTAAGTGTTGCCAAAACACTCCAAACTCATCCTGAACTCTTACAATTAGTCAAATGCATTGGATTGTCACACATTCTGACCCTAAAAACAGTAAGTGTTTACTTCTTCGAATCAACGCTTTCTCTCGGTTTTAGCATGTTTTCTTGGTTTCAGCCTATTTTGAGACAAAATGGGTATAAGTGGTGTCTAAACACTCCAAATTCATCCCAAACTCTTAAAATTAGTCAAATGCATTGGATTTTCACACAAGCTGACCCTAGAAACAGTAAAAAATCTGGTTACTGCTTCGAATCAATGTTTTTTCAGGTTTATCCAGTTTCGCGACAAAATGGGTAAAAGTGGTGTCTAAACACTCCAAATTCAACCTGAACTCTTATAATTAGTCAAATGCATTGGATTGTTACATATTTTGACCCTAGAAAGAGTAACATAGATGTTTATTGCTTCGAATCAATATTTTTTCTCGGTTTTAGCCTGTTTTCTCGGTTTCAGCCTGTTTCGGGACAAAATGGGTATAAGTGGTGTCTAAACCCTCCAAATTCAACCCGAAATCTTATAATTAGTCAAATGCATTTGATTGTTACATATTTTGACCCTAGAAAGAGTAACATAGGTGTTTACTGCTTCGAATCAATTTTTTCTCTTGGTTTTAGTCTGTTTTCTCGGTTTAAGCCTGTTTGGGGACAAAATGGGTATAACTGGTGTCTAAACACTCCAAATTCAACCCGAACTCTTATAAGTAGTCATTGGATTATTACATAATTTGACCCTAGAAAGAGTAACATAGCTGTTTACTGATTGGAATCAATGTTTTCTCTCGGTTTTAGCCTGTTTTCTCGGTTTAAGCCTGTTTCGGGACAAAATGGGTATAAGTGTTGTCTAAACACTCCAAGTTCAACCTGAACTCTTATAATTAGTCAAATGCATTTTATTGTTACATATTTTGACCCTAGAAAGAGTAACATAGATGTTTATTGCTTCGAATCAATATTTTTTTCTCGGTTTTAGCCTGTTTTCTCGGTTATAGCCTGTTTCGGGACAAAATGGGTATAAGTGGTGTCTAAATGCACCAAATTCAACCCGAACTCTTATAATTAGTCAAATGAATTTGATTGTTACAAATTTTGAACCTAGAAAAAGTAACATAGCAGTTTACTGCTTCGAATCAATGTTTTCTCTTGGTTTTAGCCTGTTTTCTCGGTTTAAGCTTGTTTCGGGACAAAATGGGTATAACTGGTGTCTAAACACTCCAAATTCAACCCGACTTCTTATTATTAGTCAATGGATTGTTACATAATTCGACCCTAGAAAGAGTAAC
The DNA here is from genome assembly GCF_030686135.1 of Camelina sativa. Classification (NCBI taxonomy): domain Eukaryota; kingdom Viridiplantae; phylum Streptophyta; class Magnoliopsida; order Brassicales; family Brassicaceae; genus Camelina; species Camelina sativa. The sequence goes on along the minus strand of NC_141892.1, from coordinate 16,904,362 downwards.
ATAGCTGTTTACTGATTGGAATCAATGTTTTCTCTCGGTTTTAGCCTGTTTTCTCGGTTTAAACCTGTTTCGGGACAAAATGGGTATAAGTGTTGTCTAAACACTCCAAGTTCAACCTGAACTCTTATAATTAGTCAAATGCATTTGATTGTTACATATTTTGACCCTAGAAAGAGTAACATAGATGTTTATTGCTTCGAATCAATATTTTTTTCTCGGTTTTAGCCTGTTTTCTCGGTTATAGCCTGTTTCGGGACAAAATGGGTATAAGTGGTGTCTAAATGCACCAAATTCAACCCGAACTCTTATAATTAGTCAAATGAATTTGATTGTTACAAATTTTGACCCTAGAAAAAGTAACATAGCAGTTTACTGCTTCGAATCAATGTTTTCTCTTGGTTTTAGCCTGTTTTCTCGGTTTAAGCTTGTTTCGGGACAAAATGGGTATAACTGGTGTCTAAACACTCCAAATTCAACCCGACTTCTTATTATTAGTCAATGGATTGTTACATAATTCGACCCTAGAAAGAGTAACATAGCTGTTTACTGATTGGAATCAATGTTTTTTCTCGGTTTTAGCCTGTTTTCTCGGTTTAAGCCTGTTTCGGGACAAAATGGGTATAAGTGTTGTCTAAACACTCCAAGTTCAACCTGAACTCTTATAATTAGTCAAATGCATTTTATTGTTACATATTTTGACCCTAGAAAGAGTAACATAGATGTTTATTGCTTCGAATCAATATTTTTTTCTCGGTTTTAGCCTGTTTTCTCGGTTATAGCCTGTTTCGGGACAAAATGGGTATAAGTGGTGTCTAAATGCACCAAATTCAACCCGAACTCTTATAATTAGTCAAATGAATTTGATTGTTACAAATTTTGACCCTAGAAAAAGTAACATAGCAGTTTACTGCTTCGAATCAATGTTTTCTCTTGGTTTTAGCCTGTTTTCTCGGTTTAAGCTTGTTTCGGGACAAAATGGGTATAACTGGTGTCTAAACACTCCAAATTCAACCCGACTTCTTATTATTAGTCAATGGATTGTTACATAATTCGACCCTAGAAAGAGTAACATAGCTGTTTACTGATTGGAATCAATGTTTTCTCTCGGTTTTAGCCTGTTTTCTCGGTTTAAGCCTGTTTCGGGACAAAATGGGTATAAGTGTTGTCTAAACACTCCAAATTCAACCTGAACTCTTATAATTAGTCAAATGCATTTGATTGTTACATATTTTGACCCTAGAAAGAGTAACATAGATGTTTATTGCTTCGAATCAATATTTTTTCTCGGTTTTAGCCTGTTTTCTTGGTTTTAGCCTGTTTCGGGACAAAATGGGTATAAGTGGTGTCTAAACCCTCCAAATTCAACCCGAACTCTTATAAGTAGTCATTGGATTATTACATATTTTGACCCTAGAGAGAGTAACATAGCTGTTTACTGATTTGAATCAATGTTTTCTCTCGGTTTTAGCCTGTTTTCTCGGTTTAAGCCTGTTTCAAAATGGGTATAAGTGTTGTCTAAACACTCCAAATTCAACCTGAACTCTTATAATTAGTCAAATGCATGTGAGTTTTACATATTTTGACCCTAGAAAGAGTAACATAGATGTTTATTGCTTCGAATCAATATTTTTTCTCGGTTTTAGCCTGTTTTCTCGGTTTCAGCCTGTTTTGGGACAAAATGGGTATAAGTGGTGTCTAAACCCTCCAAATTCAACCCGAAATCTTATAATTAGTCAAATGCATTTGATTGTTACATATTTTGACCCTAGAAAGAGTAACATAGCTGTTTACTGCTTCAAATCAATTTTTTCTCTTGGTTTTAGCCTGTTTTCTCGGTTTAAGCCTGTTTGGGGACAAAATGGGTATAACTGGTGTCTAAACACTCCAAATTCAACCCGAACTCTTATAAGTAGTCATTGGATTATTACATAATTTGACCCTAGAAAGAGATAGCTGTTTACTGATTGGAATCAATGTTTTCTCTCGGTTTTAGCCTGTTTTCTCGGTTTAAGCCTGTTTTCTCGGTTTAAGCCTGTTTCGGGACAAAATGGGTATAAGTGTTGTCTAAACACTCCAAGTTCAACCTGAACTCTTATAATTAGTCAAATGCATTTGATTGTCACATATTTTGACCCTAGAAAGAGTAACATAGATGTTTATTGCTTCAAATCAATAATTTTTTCTCGGTTTTAGCCTATTTTCTTGGTTATAGCCTGTTTCGGGACAAAATGGGTATAAGTGGTGTCTAAACGCACCAAATTTAACCCGAACTCTTATAATTAGTCAAATGAATTTGATTGTTACAAATTTTGACCCTAGAAAAGGTAACATAGCAGTTTACTGCTTCGAATCAATGTTTTCTCTTGGTTTTAGCCTGTTTTCTCGGTTTAAGCTTGTTTCGGGACAAAATGGGTATAACTGGTGTCTAAACACTCCAAATTCAACCCGACTTCTTATTATTAGTCAATGGATTGTTACATATTTCGAACCTAGAAAGAGTAACATAGCTGTTTACTGATTCGAATCAATGTTTTGTCTCGGTTTTAGCCTGTTTTCTCGGTTTAAGCCTGTTTCGGGACAAAATGGGTATAAGTGTTGTCTAAACACTCCAAATTCAACCTGAACTCTTATAATTAGTCAAATGCATTTGATTGTTACATATTTTGACCCTAGAAAGAGTAACATAGATGTTTATTGCTTCGAATCAATATTTTTTCTCGGTTTTAGCCTGTTTTCTTGGTTTTAGCCTGTTTCGGGACAAAATGGGTATAAGTGGTGTCTAAACCCTCCAAATTCAACCCGAACTCTTATAAGTAGTCATTGGATTATTACATATTTTGACCCTAGAGAGAGTAACATAGCTGTTTACTGATTTGAATCAATGTTTTCTCTCGGTTTTAGCCTGTTTTCTCGGTTTAAGCCTGTTTCAAAATGGGTATAAGTGTTGTCTAAACACTCCAAATTCAACCTGAACTCTTATAATTAGTCAAATGCATGTGAGTTTTACATATTTTGACCCTAGAAAGAGTAACATAGATGTTTATTGCTTCAAATCAATATTTTTTCTCGGTTTTAGCCTATTTTCTCGGTTTTAGCCTGTTTCGGGACAAAATGGGTATAAGTGGTGTCTAAACCCTCCAAATTCAACCCGAACTCTTATAAGTAGTCATTGGATTATTACATATTTTGACCCTAGAGAGAGTAACATAGCTGTTTACTGATTTGAATCAATGTTTTCTCTCGGTTTTAGCCTGTTTTCTCGGTTTAAGCCTGTTTCGGGACAAAATGGGTATAAGTGTTGTCTAAACACTCCAAGTTCAACCTGAACTCTTATAATTAGTCAAATGCATTTGATTGTTACATAGTTTGACCCTAGAAAGAGTAACATAGATGTTTATTGCTTCGAATCAATATTTTTTCTCGGTTTTAGCCTGTTTCGGGACAAAATGGGTATAAGTGGTGTCTAAACCCTCCAAATTCAACCCGAACTCTTATAAGTAGTCAATGGATTATTACATATTTTGACCCTACAGAGAGTAACATAGCTGTTTACTGATTTGAATCAATGTTTTCTCTCGGTTTTAGCCTGTTTTCTCGGTTTAAGCCTGTTTCGGGACAAAATGGGTATAAGTGTTGTCTAAACACTCCAAATTCAACCTGAACTCTTATGATTAGTCAAATTCATGTGATTGTTACATATTTTGACCCTAGAAAGAGTAACATAGATGTTTATTGCTTCGAATCAATATTTTTTCTCGGTTTTAGCCTGTTTTCTCAGTTTTAGCCTGTTTCGGGACAAAATGGGTATAAGTGGTGTCTAAACCCTCCAAATTCAACCCGAACTCTTATAAGTAGTCATTAGATTATTACATATTTTGACCCTAGAGAGAGTAACATAGCTGTTTACTGATTTGAATCAATGTTTTCTCTCGGTTTTAGCCTGTTTTCTCGGTTTAAGCCTGTTTCGGGACAAAATGGGTATAAGTGTTGTCTAAACACTCCAAATTCAACCTGAACTCTTATAATTAGTCAAATGCATGTGATTGTTACATATTTTGACCCTAGAAAGAGTAACATAGATGTTTATTGCTTCGAATCAATATTTTTTCTCGGTTTTAGCCTATTTTCTTGGTTTCAGCCTATTTTGGGACAAAATGGGTATAAGTGGTGTCTAAACAGTCCAAATTCATCCTGAACTCTTACAATTAGTCAAATTCATTGGATTGTCACACATTCTGACCCTAAAAACAGTAACAAAGTGTTTACTTCTTCGAATCAACGCTTTCTCTCGGTTTTAGCATGTTTTCTCGGTTTCAGCCTATTTTGATACAAAATGGGTAAAAGTGGTGTCTAAACACTCCAAATTCATCCCAAACTCTTAAAATTAGTCAAATGCATTGGATTTTCACACAAGCTGACCCTAGAAACAGTAAAAAAGCTGGTTACTGCTTCGAATCAATGTTTTTTCAGGTTTATCCAGCTTCGCGACAAAATGGGTAAAAGTGGTGTCTAAACACTCCAAATTCAACCTGAACTCTTATAATTAGTCAAATGCATTGGATTGTTACATATTTTGACCCTAGAAAGAGTAACATAGATGTTTATTGCTTCGAATCAATATTTTTTCTCGGTTTTAGCCTGTTTTCTCGGTTTCAGCCTGTTTCGGGACAAAATGGGTATAAGTGGTGTCTAAACCCTCCAAATTCAACCCGAAATCTTATAATTAGTCAAATGCATTTGATTGTTACATATTTTGACCCTAGAAAGAGTAACATAGCTGTTTACTGCTTCGAATCAATTTTTTCTCTTGGTTTTAGCCTGTTTTCTCGGTTTAAGCCTGTTTGGGGACAAAATGGGTATAACTGGTGTCTAAACACTCCAAATTCAACCCGAACTCTTATAAGTAGTCATTGGATAATTACATAATTTGACCCTAGAAAGAGTAACATAGCTGTTTACTGATTGGAATCAATGTTTTCTCTCGGTTTAGCCTGTTTTCTCGGTTTAAGCCTGTTTCGGGACAAAATGGGTATAAGTGTTATCTAAACACTCCAGGTTCAACCTGAACTCTTATAATTAGTCAAATGCATTTGATTGTTACATATTTTGACCCTAGAAAGAGTAACAAAGATGTTTATTGCTTCAAATCAATATTTTTTTCTCGGTTTTAGCCTGTTTTCTTGGTTATAGCCTGTTTCGGGACAAAATGGGTATAAGTGGTGTCTAAACGCACCAAATTCAACCCGAACTCTTATAATTAGTCAAATGAATTTGATTGTTACAAATTTTGACCCTAGAAAACGTAACATAGCAGTTTACTGCTTCGAATCAATGTTTTCTCTTGGTTTTAGCCTGTTTTCTCGGTTTAAGCTTGTTTCGGGACAAAATGGGTATAACTGGTGTCTAAACACTCCAAATTCAACCCGACTTCTTATTATTAGTCAATGGATTGTTACATAATTCGACCCTAGAAAGAGTAACATAGCTGTTTCTAATTCGAATCAATGTTTTGTCTCGGTTTTAGCCTGTTTTCTCGGTTTAAGCCTGTTTCGGGACAAAATGGGTATAAGTGTTGTCTAAACACTCCAAATTCAACCTGAACTCTTATAATTAGTCAAATGCATTTGATTGTTACATATTTTGACCCTAGAAAGAGTAACATAGATGTTTATTGCTTCGAATCAATATTTTTTCTCGGTTTTAGCCTGTTTTCTTGGTTTTAGCCTGTTTCGGGACAAAATGGGTATAAGTGGTGTCTAAACCCTCCAAATTCAACCCGAACTCTTATAAGTAGTCATTGGATTATTACATATTTTGACCCTAGAGAGAGTAACATAGCTGTTTACTGATTTGAATCAATGTTTTCTCTCGGTTTTAGCCTGTTTTCTCGGTTTAAGCCTGTTTCAAAATGGGTATAAGTGTTGTCTAAACACTCCAAATTCAACCTGAACTCTTATAATTAGTCAAATGCATGTGATTGTTACATATTTTGACCCTAGAAAGAGTAACATAGATGTTTATTGCTTCGAACCAATATTTTTTCTCGGTTTTAGCCTGTTTTCTCGGTTTTAGCCTGTTTCGGGACAAAATGGGTATAAGTGTTGTCTAAACACTCCAAGTTCAACCTGAACTCTTATAATTAGTCAAATGCATTTGATTGTTACATATTTTGACCCTAGAAAGAGTAACATAGATGTTTATTGCTTCGAATCAATATTTTTTCTCGGTTTTAGCCTGTTTCGGGACAAAAAGGGTATAAGTGGTGTCTAAACCCTCCAAATTCAACCCGAACTCTTATAAGTAGTCAATGGATTATTACATATTTTGACCCTACAGAGAGTAACATAGCTGTTTACTGATTTGAATCAATGTTTTCTCTCGGTTTTAGCCTGTTTTCTCGGTTTAAGCCTGTTTCGGGACAAAATGGGTATAAGTGTTGTCTAAACACTCCAAATTCAACCTGAACTCTTATAATTAGTCAAATGCATTTGATTGTTACATATTTTGACCCTAGAAAGAGTAACATAGATGTTTATTGCTTCGAATCAATATTTTTTCTCGGTTTTAGCCTGTTTTCTTGGTTTTAGCCTGTTTCGGGACAAAATGGGTATAAGTGGTGTCTAAACCCTCCAAATTCAACCCGAACTCTTATAAGTAGTCATTGGATTATTACATATTTTGACCCTAGAGAGAGTAACATAGCTGTTTACTGATTTGAATCAATGTTTTCTCTCGGTTTTAGCCTGTTTTCTCGGTTTAAGCCTATTTCAAAATGGGTATAAGTGTTGTCTAAACACTCCAAATTCAACCTGAACTCTTATAATTAGTCAAATGCATGTGATTGTAACATATTTTGACCCTAGAAAGAGTAACATAGATGTTTATTGCTTCGAATCAATATTTTTTCTCGGTTTTAGCCTGTTTTCTCTGTTTTAGCCTGTTTCGGGACAAAATGGGTATAAGTGTTGTCTAAAAACTCCAAGTTCAACCTGAACTCTTATAATTAGTCAAATGCATTTGATTGTTACATATTTTGACCCTAGAAAGAGTAACATAGATGTTTATTGCTTCGAATCAATATTTTTTCTCGGTTTTAGCCTGTTTCGGGACAAAATGGGTATAAGTGGTGTCTAAACCCTCCAAATTCAACCCGAACTCTTATAAGTAGTCAATGGATTATTACATATTTTGACCCTACAGAGAGTAACATAGCTGTTTACTGATTTGAATCAATGTTTTCTCTCGGTTTTAGCCTGTTTTCTCGGTTTAAGCCTGTTTCGGGACAAAATGGGTATAAGTGTTCTCTAAACACTCCAAATTCAACCTGAACTCTTATAATTAGTCAAATTCATGTGATTGTTACATATTTTGACCCTAGAAAGAGTAACATAGATGTTTATTGCTTCGAATCAATATTTTTTCTCGGTTTTAGCCTGTTTTCTCGGTTTTAGCCTGTTTCGGGACAAAATGGGTATAAGTGGTGTCTAAACCCTCCAAATTCAACCCGAACTCTTATAAGTAGTCATTGGATTATTACATATTTTGACCCTAGAGAGAGTAACATAGCTGTTTACTGATTTGAATCAATGTTTTCTCTCGGTTTTAGCCTGTTTTCTCGGTTTAAGCCTGTTTCGGGACAAAATGGGTATAAGTGTTGTCTAAACACTCCAAATTCAACCTGAACTCTTATAATTAGTCAAATGCATGTGATTGTTACATATTTTGACCCTAGAAAGAGTAACATAGATGTTTATTGCTTCGAATCAATGTTTTTTCTCGGTTTTAGCCTGTTTCGGGACAAAATGGGTATAAGTGTTGTCTAAACACTCCAAGTTCAACCTGAACTCTTATAATTAGTCAAATGCATTTGATTGTTACATATTTTGACCCTAGAAAGAGTAACATAGATGTTTATTGCCTCGAATCAATATTTTTTCTCGGTTTTAGCCTGTTTCGGGACAAAATGGGTATAAGTGGTGTCTAAACCCTCCAAATTCAACCCGAACTCTTATAAGTAGTCAATGGATTATTACATATTTTGACCCTACAGAGAGTAACATAGCTGTTTACTGATTTGAATCAATGTTTTCTCTCGGTTTTAGCCTGTTTTCTCGGTTTAAGCCTGTTTCAGGACAAAATGGGTATAAGTGTTGTCTAAACACTCCAAATTCAACCTGAACTCTTATAATTAGTCAAATTCATGTGATTGTTACATATTTTGACCCTAGAAAGAGTAACATAGATGTTTATTGCTTCGAATCAATATTTTTTCTCGGTTTTAGCCTGTTTTCTCGGTTTTAGCCTGTTTCGGGACAAAATGGGTATAAGTGGTGTCTAAACCCTCCAAATTCAACCCGAACTCTTATAAGTAGCCATTGGATTATTACATATTTTGACCCTAGAGAGAGTAACATAGCTGTTTACTGATTTGAATCAATGTTTTCTCTCGGTTTTAGCCTGTTTTCTCGGTTTAAGCCTGTTTCGGGACAAAATGGGTATAAGTGTTGTCTAAACACTCCAAATTCAACCTGAACTCTTATAATTAGTCAAATGCATGTGATTGTTACATATTTTGACCCTAGAAAGAGTAACATAGATGTTTATTGCTTCGAATCAATATTTTTTCTCGGTTTTAGCCTGTTTTCTCGGTTTCAGCCTATTTTGGGAGAAAATGGGTATAAGTGGTGTCTAAACAGTCCAAATTCATCCTGAACTCTTACAATTAGTCAAATGCATTGGATTGTCACACATTCTGACCCTAAAAACAGTAACAAAGTGTTTACTTCTTCGAATCAACGCTTTCTCTCGGTTTTAGCATGTTTTCTCGGTTTCAGCCTATTTTGATACAAAATGGGTAAAAGTGGTGTCTAAACACTCCAAATTCATCCCAAACTCTTAAAATTAGTCAAATGCATTGGATTTTCACACAAGCTGACCCTAGAAACAGTAAAAAAGCTGGTTACTGCTTCGAATCAATGTTTTTTCAGGTTTATCTAATTTCGCGACAAAATGGGTAAAAGTGGTGTCTAAACACTCCAAATTCAACCTGAACTCTTATAATTAGTCAAATGCATTGGATTGTTACATATTTTGACCCTAGAAAGAGTAACATAGATGTTTATTGCTTCGAATCAATATTTTTTCTCGGTTTTAGTATTTTTTTCTCGGTTTTAGCCTGTTTCGGGACAAAATGGGTATAAGTGGTGTCTAAACCCTCCAAATTCAACCCGAACTCTTATAAGTAGTCATTGGATTATTACATATTTTGACCCTAGAGAGAGTAACATAGCTGTTTACTGATTTAAATCAATGTTTTCTCTCGGTTTTAGCCTGTTTTCTCGGTTTAAGCCTGTTTCGGGACAAAATGGGTATAAGTGTTGTCTAAACACTCCAAATTCAACCTGAACTCTTATAATTAGTCAAATGCATGTGATTGTTACATATTTTGACCCTAGAAAGAGTAACATAGATGTTTATTGCTTCGAATCAATATTTTTTCTCGGTTTTAGCTTGTTTTCTCGGTTTCAGCCTATTTTGGGACAAAATGGGTATAAGTGGTGTCTAAACACTCCAAATTCAACCAAAACTCTTAAAATTAGTCAAATGCATTGGATTTTCACACAATCTGACCCTAGAAACAGTAACAATGCTGGTTACTGCTTCGAATCAATGTTTTTGCAGGTTTATCCACTTTCGCGACAAAATGGGTAAAAGTGGTGTCTAAACACTCCAAATTCAACCTGAACTCTTATAATTAGTCAAATGTATTGGATTGTTACATATTTTGACCCTAGAAAGAGTAACATAGCTGTTTACTGATTCGAATCAATGTTTTCTCTCGGTTTAGCCTGTTTTCTCGGTTTAAGCTTATTTTGGGATAAAACGGGTTTAAGTGTTGCCAAAACACTCCAAACTCATCCTGAACTCTTACAATTAGTCAAATGCACTGGATTGTCACACATTCTGACCCTAAAAACAGTAACAAAGTGTTTACTTCTTCGAATCAACGCTTTCTCTCGGTTTTAGCATGTTTTCTCGGTTTCAGCCTATTTTGAGACAAAATGGGTATAAGTGGTGTCTAAACACTCCAAATTCATCCCAAACTCTTAAAATTAGTCAAATGCATTGGATTTTCACACAAGCTGACCCTAGAAACAGTAAAAAAGCTGGTTACTGCTTCGAATCAATGTTTTTTCAGGTTTATCCAGTTTCGCGACAAAATGGGTAAAAGTGGTGTCTAAACACTCCAAATTCAACCTGAACTCTTATAATTAGTCAAATGCATTGGATTGTTACATATTTTGACCCTAGAAAGAGTAACATAGATGTTTATTGCTTCGAATCAATATTTTTTCTCGGTTTTAGCCTGTTTTCTCGGTTTCAGCCAGTTTCGGGACAAAATGGGTATAAGTGGTGTCTAAACCCTCCAAATTCAACCCGAAATCTTATAATTAGTCAAATGCATTTGATTGTTACATATTTTGACCCTAGAAAGAGTAACATAGCTGTTTACTGCTGCGAATCAATTTTTTCTCTTGGTTTTAGCCTGTTTTCTCGGTTTAAGCCTGTTTGGGGACAAAATGGGTATAACTGGTGTCTAAACACTCCAAATTCAACCCGAACTCTTATAAGTAGTCATTGGATTATTACATAATTTGACCCTAGAAATAGTAACATAGCTGTTTACTGATTGGAATCAATGTTTTCTCTCGGTTTTAGCCTGTTTTCTCGGTTTAAGCCTGTTTCGGGACAAAATGGGTATAAGTGTTGTCTAAACACTCCAAGTTCAACCTGAACTCTTATAATTAGTCAAATGCATTTGATTGTTACATATTTTGACCCTAGAAAGAGTAACATAGATGTTTATTGCTTCAAATCAATATTTTTTTCTCGGTTTTAGCCTGTTTTCTCGGTTATAGCCTGTTTCGGGACAAAATGGGTATAAGTGGTGTCTAAACGCACCAAATTCAACCCGAACTCTTATAATTAGTCAAATGAATTTGATTGTTACAAATTTTGACCCTAGAAAAAGTAACATAGGAGTTTACTGCTTCGAATCAATGTTTTCTCTTGGTTTTAGCCTGTTTTCTCGATTTAAGCTTGTTTCGGGACAAAATGGGTATAACTGGTGTCTAAACACTCCAAATTCAACCCGACTTCTTATTATTAGTCAATGGATTGTTACATAATTCGACCCTAGAAAGAGTAACATAGCTGTTTACTGATTCGAATCAATGTTTTGTCTCGGTTTTAGCCTGTTTTCTCGGTTTAAGCCTCTTTCGGGACAAAATGGGTATAAGTGTTGTCTAAACACTCCAAGTTCAACCTGAACTCTTATAATTAGTCAAATGCATTTGATTGTTACATATTTTGACCCTAGAAAGAGTAACATAGATGTTTATTGCTTCGAATCAATATTTTTTCTCGGTTTTAGCCTGTTTTCTCGGTTTTAGCCTGTTTCGGGACAAAATGGGTATAAGTGGTGTCTAAACCCTCCAAATTCAACCCGAACTCTTATAAGTAGTCATTGGATTATTACATATTTTGACCCTAGAGAGAGTAACATAGCTGTTTACTGATTTGAATCAATGTTTTCTCTCGGTTTTAGCCTGTTTTCTCGGTTTAAGCCTGTTTCGGGACAAAATGGGTATAAGTGTTGTCTAAACACTCCAAATTCAACCCGAACTCTTATAATTAGTCAAATGAATTTGATTGTTACAAATTTTGACCCTAGAAAAAGTAACATAGCAGTTTACTGCTTCGAATCAATATTTTCTCTTGGTTTTAGCCTGTTTTCTCGGTTTAAGCTTGTTTCGGGACAAAATGGGTATAACTGGTGTCTAAACACTCCAAATTCAACCCGAATTCTTATTATTAGTCAATGGATTGTTACATAATTCGACCCTAGAAAGAGTAACATAGCTGTTTACTGATTCGAATCAATGTTTTCTCTCGGTTTTAGCCTGTTTTCTCGGTTTAAGCCTGTTTCGGGACAAAATGGGTATAAGTGTTGTCTAAACACTCCAAATTCAACCTGCACTCTTATAATTAGTCAAATGCATGTGATTGTTACATATTTTGACCCTAGAAAGAGTAACATAGATGTTTATTGCTTCGAATCAATATTTTTTCTCGGTTTTAGCCTGTTTTCTCGGTTTTAGCCTGTTTCGGGACAAAATGGGTATAAGTGGTGTCTAAACCCTCCAAATTCAACCCGAACTCTTATAAGTAGTCAATGGATTATTACATATTTTGACCCTAGAGAGAGTAACATAGCTGTTTACTGGTTTGAATCAATGTTTTCTCTCGGTTTTAGCCTGTTTTCTCGGTTTAAGCCTGTTTCGGGACAAAATGGGTATGAGTGTTGTCTAAACACTCCAAATTCAACCTGAACTCTTATAATTAGTCAAATGCATGTGATTGTTACATATTTTGACCCTAGAAAGAGTAACATAGATGTTTATTGCTTCGAATCAATATTTTTTCTCGGTTTTAGCCTGTTTTCTCGGTTTCGGCCTATTTTGGGACAAAATGGGTATAAGTGGTGTCTAAATATTAGAATGTACCAAGGAGGAGAGAGGAGAGGCCGGTAAGGCCGAACCTTGGAAGAAGAGAAGAAAGGCCGGAAAGGCCATGTAAAGGCCGGTAAGGCCATGTCCGTGTCCGTGAGCGACCATGTACCGTGTCCGGTACCATGTACCGTGTCCGTGAACGGACCCATGTCCGGTGAGCGGCCAGGTAGGCCGTGAACAACAGGAAGAGAAGGCCCATGAAGATGCCCGTCCGTACAGGCCCGTCCGTACGGTCTCGGCCTGTTACGTCCGTACGGCCTGCGCTTGGTCCAAGGGGCCTCACAAGAGAAAGGCCGAGTTTGAGAGAAGGAAAACAAGGCCTTACAAGAGAGAGAGGCCCATGGGAAGAAGAGAAGAAAAGAGAGGCCAATGGGAAGAAGAAGAAGGGAAAAGCGCACAAGGAAGGAAGGGAAGGAAGAATCACGTGGCCTTTGGTTGGTGAAGGAAGGAGCTGTCCCTTTCACCATTGTCTTGCCCAAGAGAAGACCACTTTATGTCCCTATCTCCCTTCTTCTCTCTCTAACGGTCATATAACATTTTGTACTCATATATTACATTGTATACACTCTCATATGTAACTACACAACAACAATATTGAATAAAAGAAGAGAAACGATTTTTCCTCTCTCTACCTTGTGTTCTTGTTCATGTCACCAATGTAGAGAGATTAGGGTAAACGATTTAGGGGCTGCCCTTAAGGCAGCCTATTCTCTTCTCAAATCCACCTAAAATCTTCCTTATTTACTGTTTTCTATAGCCTAGATTACTGATTCTTAATCCTCTTTCTCCTAAGTACACAAACTTGAGTGTTGTGATACTAGAAGAGGATAAGTCTCAAACTAGGCTGTTTGTTCCTCATAGATCCGATTTATATCTAGTATTTGGGGTCTATTGAGGTTGTTTGTGGGGAGTTCATCACAAGTTGATGTCCTCTCCTTCCCCCTTGAGAATGAGCTAGTTTGTTGTGGGTATAAGGAGATTCAATCCTTGGGAGTTGTCTCTCCTTTGTCAAGAGCCATCTCTCTTGAAATCCCAACATGGTATCAGAGCCCAGGTTCTGTTCTTGGTGATTCAAACTCGTTCTCAAGGTTTAAATCTCTTAGGAGATAGCTTAGTGAAAGTTTTAAACTTTGCTTAAGTGTTAATTCGCTTAGCCTTGTTCTTTAAAGCTTTAACTTTGCTTTTGTTGTTAAAAACGATTCTCTAACAGCTCAATGTTGAGTAAGCTTGGTCTCTTGTCTTGTTAGAACTTGTAGACCAAGTGTGTAAAGAGAAATCGATTTTACAGCCCCATCCTTAAGCTTTAAAAGCCTCATTCTTAAGCTTTACCGATTTGGTGAAAGTTGGGTACAAAATGAGGTAGTGATGAACTAATGAGCAAATCGGTTGTGTTCATGGTTAGGATTCACGCTTGAGGAAGAGAGAGACCTTGTTTTTCGCATATATGGTCTGCTTGGTCAAAGAGATTAAAGCTGGTCCAAGAATGCTTTGTTTTAACCGATGGACAATAGGGTGTTCCAAAGGCTCTTTTGTTTCTTGTTTGCTTGTGACCACGAAAAGCATCTTCTTTATGTTATTTTCGTGGATCTAAAGCCTTAAGATCTTGGAGAACACTTTGTTTAAGTGATTCTACCATGAAATTTGTCTAAACCGTTGGAGAGATTAATTTTCCAATCGGTCCATGTGTTTCAGCCACTAAAGCACCAAAAGAGATTGTCTTGTTGGTTGTTCTTGGCTGTCAAAGTTGTCTCAAACTCAAGAAAACAGAGTATAACTCTGTCCATTGGAACTCTTGAGTCCAATTCTACACTCCATCCATCTTATACTACCCCCCATTCTCTTATATATATACTCTATTATACTCTCTTTGGTTACTTATTCTCCATTTACACTCTATACTCTACTCTACACTCTATACTCTAACCCCTAACAATCTCTTGTTTAGAATCTGTCCCATTAAATTTTGGTTTCAGTTTCAAACTTGAAGATTGTGTGGAGCTCACTTGCTATCTCAAGAAGAAGTGGCGAGGTTGAAGGCTACAAAGAAGCCATGAGAAGGCGCAGCACAATGCTTGGAGTTAGAACCAATGGCCATCAAGCTTCTTAGACCACACGTTTCACCACCATAGTAATAAACTCCGGCGGTCAGGTTTACCCGAGGAGAGCAGAAGACTCTTTTGAGCGAGGTAACCTATTAAGCTGACCGAGAGAGATAAAGCTTTGGGTATTAAACTCCGGCGGTTAGACTCATCCGAGGAGAGCAGAAGACTCTTTTGAGCGAGGTGGTCTATTTAAGGCTGACCGAGAGAGATAAAGCTATGGAGGAAGTTCTAGTGGAGAGAGCTGGTGGAAGGTGATGAATCAGCCCAAGGACATGTGTATTAGTGCCAAGTTGTTGATCGGATGTGCACAATGGTCTTTAGGAAAGGTGATGCACAAGGTTTCAACTGTTGATTGGATGTGCACAAGAACGGTGATGCACAAGGCTTCAACTGAGGTGATGAGGTTTCAGCCCATCATCAAGTAAAGGTTACGGGGGAGATCAAGTGACTTCAGACCGTACCTCACAGATTCTGCTCGGCCACAAGCAAAAGTCTTTACTTAAAGCTCAGCCGAAGCGTCTCAAAGATCGACTCGGACGAAACCCTTCCACTGCGATTCGGCTTCCGCGTTCTTCATTAAAGTTCGAGACCACAGAGTCATCTTGCCAGTGGAAGTGGAATCATACCAATCCGAGCAGCCGTTCGAAAGTTATGTCCGATTCAGTGGGCATGTGTCAGTCTGACAAATAAAACTGACCAGGTTTAAAAACCATGGTTAGAGTAGGAGCGGTCTCAAGGAGGAATTCCAAACCGCAACAGTGATCAACTCTCTCCCTCCTATCCATCAAAACACCATAAAGGCTGTGCTCTAAACTCTTCTCTATTTTAATTCATAAATTCATTACCTTAGTTTCATTACTAGTCTTTAGTCTTTAATATGTTCTCTTAAATGGTCACACTTTTAGAAATTTTCTTTGATATTCCTCATAGCAAACCCTTATTCTTTTCTTCTTTATCACTTGTTTAAGGGGTAAAGGAGACTATGAGAGCCTCAAAGAAATTCTAAAGGCGCAAGGATGGAGATCATAAGGAATGTGCTAAAGGCAAGGTGGGCTAAGGAGTAGGAGCGGTTCAAATCATGAAGAGAAGGGAGCTAGTTCTTTGCAAACCAAGGTCAAGGGACATCATGGATAGTGGAGTCTATACTCTTTTTCCCTTAACAAAGTTTTATCCCAAGAGGTTTTCTTTGTTGAGGTTTTTAATGAGGTAGATGACACTAGTCCACCCTTGATCTTTGGTCCCCATGGTGTCCCACCGATCAAGCGTGCGGGGGAGTATTAGAATGTACCAAGGAGGAGAGAGGAGAGGCCGGTAAGGCCGAACCTTGGAAGAAGAGAAGAAAGGCCGGAAAGGCCATGTAAAGGCCGGTAAGGCCATGTCCGTGTCCGTGAGCGACCATGTACCGTGTCCGGTACCATGTACCGTGTCCGTGAACGGACCCATGTCCGGTGAGCGGCCAGGTAGGCCGTGAACACCAGGAAGAGAAGGCCCATGAAGATGCCCGTCCGTACAGGCCCGTCCGTACGGTCTCGGCCTGTTACGTCCGTACGGCCTGCGCTTGGTCCAAGGGGCCTCACAAGAGAAAGGCCGAGTTTGAGAGAAGGAAAACAAGGCCTTACAAGAGAGAGAGGCCCATGGGAAGAAGAGAAGAAAAGAGAGGCCAATGGGAAGAAGAAGAAGGGAAAAGCGCACAAGGAAGGAAGGGAAGGAAGAATCACGTGGCCTTTGGTTGGTGAAGGAAGGAGCTGTCCCTTTCACCATTGTCTTGCCCAAGAGAAGACCACTTTATGTCCCTATCTCCCTTCTTCTCTCTCTAACGGTCATATAACATTTTGTATGTAAGTTTGAGAGTAGAGTAATCAAGAGATTATGGAAGAGAGTGAAATCGTGTAAAGAGTGAGGAGAGTGAACGATTGAGAGAGAGAGTGTTGGAGAAAGAGAATAAACTCTTTTCTTGCTTGAATTAGAACATACTTACAAACCATATATAGAGCTATACAAAGAGGATATTCTTTCCTAGGGTTCTATGTGCACATTAATGAGAGATAGCGACATCTCCTTATTCCTACATGTGACTAAACCTTTGACTTCCCACTTGCAAGTTGCCTAACGGCTATAATAGAAGGATCTCGATGAAGGGAGATCGTTGGGAGCTCTCCTTAGTGGATTGGGCTTATGAGATACGAGATGGCTTGGTCAGCCCATAGGTTGTCGATCGTACGGACGTCCGTACGGTTGTACGGACGGTGGTGGCCAAGGTGGTGTGCCAAACTCATACTCCCCCTCAAGCTTGACTTAGATGATCAGGCAAGCTTGACAGTCGAGGCACCCACCTCATTAAAAAAAACCTTAGTATAGAAAACCTCATGGGAAAACTATACATAAGGGAAAAAGAGTGTAGGTGCCTTGTGAAAGACTCATGGCCGAGTGAGGTCTATAAGGCCGAGCTTCGAGTGAATATATTCGCACACTTGGGGACTTGCAGCTTTGGTGAGGATGTCAGCGAGTTGTTCCTTGCTCTCGGTGTGACATGGTAGGACAACTCCAAGCTTGATTTGCTCTCGCACCTTATGACAGTCCACCTCAATATGTTTGGTCCTCTCATGAAACACTGAATTGGTTGCTATGTGAATGGCAGCTTCATTGTCACAATGCATGGTGATAGGACTTGTGATTTCCACTCCTAAATCCTTGAGGAGTGCTTTGAGCCACATTAGTTCAGTTGTGAGTTTGCGCATGGCCCTATACTCGGATTCGGCACTTGAAAGCGATACGACCTTTTGTTTCTTGCTCTTCCATGTGATCAGGTTGCCTCCAAGGAATGTGCAATAGCCAGTTGTGGAGCGACGGTCTCCACGGTCTCCAGCATAGTCAGCGTCGCAATATCCTACCAACTCGGTGTTCTTGTTGCGGCCCATCCAAATGCCTTGTCCCGGTGAGCCCTTGATGTATTTAAGGATTCGGTCGACCATGTTCCAATGATGGACAGTTGGATTGTTCATGTGCTGGCTCACCTGGTTCACAGCAAAGCAAATATCAGGCCGTGTTATAGTTAAATAGATTAACTTACCTACTAGGCGCCGGTAGCGACCAACGTCCTTGTATGGTGCCTGCTCAAGCTCCCCCTGTCCTCCGGCCTTGTAGTTCTCTTCAAGAGGTGATGCCACTGCCTTTGAACCTAATTTTCCTGTCTCATTTAACAAGTCAAGAGCATATTTTCTTTGTGATAGAAATAAACCTTCCTTTGATCTACATATTTCTATCCCAAGAAAATATTTCAACTCTCCAAGGTCCTTAATATCAAAGACTGATTTCAAGAAGGTTTTAGTGTTTTGAATACCTACCGAGTCACTCCCAGTGATGATGATATCATCAACATACACTAGGATGACTACTATACCTTTGGTGCTTGGTGAGGTAAATAGTGTGTGATCAGCCTCGGATTTGCGAAAGCCTTTGTCAAGGAGGATTGTGCTCAGCTTGTGGTACCACGCCCTTGGCGACTGCTTTAGTCCATAGATGGCTTTGTTGAGCTTGAGAACCTTCCCCGGACCAATGGTGTCTTCTAGGCCCGGTGGTGGCCGCATATACACTTCATCTTCGAGCTCGCCTTGTAGGAAGGCGTTCTTCACATCCATTTGCCATAGCTCCCAATCAAGATTTGTGGCAAGAGAGAGAACCACTCGAACAGTGTGAAGTTTGGCCACCGGAGCAAACGTATCAAGATAGTCCTCCCCATACGTTTGCGTGAATCCCCGGGCTACTAGGCGTGCCTTATACCGTTCTATCTCCCCATTGCTCTTATATTTGATTGTGAAGATATACCGAGATGTGACAGCCTTCTTGCCCTTGGGTAAGTCAGCCTCGTCCCATGTGTGATTTTGCACCATGGCCGTATTCTCGGCGTCCACCGCATCTCTCCATACCTTGTGCTGCTTAGCCTCATCATAGGTCTTGGGGATCCAATGCTCATCAATATGGCCAAGAAACACTTGATGCTCTATCGGAAAATGAGCTAAGGTGCACACGGCCTGAATCGGATGAGCAACGGCCATGTTGTTGTAGTACACACGGGTGTTCTTCCAATGACTAGGAGGATACTTGATACGTTGGCTGCGCCTAAGAGGAACTACAGCCCCAGCTTCGGAGTTGGCCCGTCCCGGAGTTATGATTTCCTCAAGCTGTTCGGCCGACTCCTCGGTTGTTTCGGCCGTGATGTCCGCGGGTGACTCCTCAGGCTGCTCAGTATGGTCATCGGCATGTATATCAGGATCAGGCTCAGTGAATGGCTCAGATTGTTCTGGTGATGTTGGTCTGGCTGACTCGGTAGAGATCCTATCATTTTCAAGACCTAGCCGCTCAAGAATTACTCGGAGGTTGCGCGTCCGATCAGATGGAGAGTCGGAGAGATTACGGAGCTCATCCCAATTCTTCTCGTCATAAAAGCCGTGTGTCTCCATGAACTTGACATCACGAGATACTAGAATTCTCCTTGTTGTAGGTTCATAGCACTTATACCCCTTTTGTGTAGTAGAATAGCCAAGAAACATAGCCTTTGTACTCTTTGCATCAAGCTTGTCTCTTAGCTCACCTGGTCGCAAAACATAGCACACACAACCAAACACTCGTAAGTGATCAAATGTAGGTTTGTCATTAGTTAATACCTCAAATGGAGACACATCCTTTAGAATTTTTGTTGGTGTGCGGTTAATAAGATAACAAGCGGCTAGCACAGCATCTCCCCAAAACCTCTTTGGAACCCTTGTGTGAAACATCATAGACCTTGCTACCTCCATCAGATGCCTATTCTTCCTCTCAGCCACTCCATTTTGTTGTGGTGTGTAAGGACAACTAGTTTGGTGAAGAATTCCATGTTTGGCTAGATATTGCTTAAAGGCATGGCTTGTGTACTCTCCACCATTATCTGATCTCAAAATTTTAATCTTGGCATGAAAGTGGTTAGTGACATAATTTTGAAAATTAGTAAAGGCCTCAAGAACTCTATCCTTAGAGGGAAGCAAAGTTATCCAAGTATATTTTGATTTTTCATCAATAAAAGTCACAAAATATTTTTGATTATCTCTAGATAAGCAAGGAGATGTCCAAACATCAGAATGAATTAAATCAAAACATTTTTCATAAATAGTAATAGATTTAGGAAAAACAGCCTTGCAATGTTTACCAAGAATACAAGCCTCACACTCATCATTTTGAAAAGAAACATTAGGAAATATTAAAGATAAAGCTCTTGTGTGAGGGTGTCCTAGCCTAGCATGTAAAATAGAATCACTAGGTTTCATAATAACTGAATTAAAACAAGATACATTAGAAGATAAGTTCAAGTCCTCAAGCACATAGAGGTCATCCTTGGATCCTCCTTGACCAAGAACCTTACTTGTCTCAATATCCTGAAAATGAACATTGTTAGGACCAAATATAGCATAACAATTTAAATCAGTAGTGGCTCTCTTAACTGATAGCAAGTTAGAAGTAAAGTTTGGCATATAAAATGCCTTAGTCTCCTTATCAAATAGTTTCAAGTTCCCAATGCCTTTAACTGGTACTTTCTCACCATTTGCTATTATCACATTACCATTAGCAGGTTTAATATCACTAATTAGCCTAGAATCACTAATCATGTGATGGGATGCACCAGAATCAACTATGAGGGGTTTAATTTTGTTTGAGGCAAGAAACGCCTTACCGGTGGCCTCTTTGATGGCTTTGATGAGCGCATCAAGGTCGGACCGCCTTACCAGCTCGGACGATGCTGCAGCAAGAGCAGTTCCACTGGTCACTTGTTGAGGTTGCTCAGAGATTGATGACCCCCCCATGGCTACTGCTTGATGAGCTCTCGGTGGTCCTCCGCGGTTTGGTCGTCCACCTCGGATGGTACCCGGCGGTGGTGCTAGATGAGGGTGTAGAATCCAGCAGCGGCTCTTGAAGTGACCAAGCTTCTTACAATGCTCACAAAATGGCGGGTTGTTCTTGTCCTCCGGCTTGTAGTAGCCCTTGTTTGCTGATGCCGTCTCAGCTTTGTTAGCGGTCACAAGTTCTCCCTTGCCGCCAAACAATCCCATGGAGCCATGCTCCTTTTGAATTTGGTTACAGACATCATCAAGGCTAGGGAGCTTGTCCGACCGTAGAATATGCTTGATAAGGTCATTGTAGGAGGGGTTCAAGGTCAAGAGAAGGCCGAACACCTTATCTTGTTCACGCCTCTCATTCAGAATGGCCGGATCTATAGTCGCCGGCCGGAGCATCTCTAGTTCAGCCCAAAGGGACCTAAACTTCCCAAAGTGCTTGGTGAACTCCATGTCTTCTTGGTTGAGGTTGTTGATGGCCCTCTTAATCTCAAAAATTCGGTTTACATTTGTAACATTCCCAAAAACATTCTTGAGAGTGTCCCACAAGTCTTTTGCTGTCTCGCAATAAGAGTAAGCTTCAAGTATAGGTGCATCTAGGGAGTTTTGAATGATAGCTAGGACTCCCTGATCTTCTTGAAACCACTTGTTCTTCTCATCGACAAGATCCTTGCCGTCTTTGGTGGTCTCGCCACTAGGAGCTTCGCTCGTCTCAACATGGGACCAAAGTCCTCGGCCGCATAGGGCTGTCTTTGTGGTTCTAGCCCACAGTAAGTAATTCTCTCCCTTGAGAGTAACTGGAACAATGAGAGTTTTGGTAGTTTCCATGGAAAAAGATGAAGAGACCGTTGGTTAAAGCTATTGTCCAACGGTTAAAGAAAGAAGATTCAAGAACAAGAAATTTCAAGAACAAGAAAGAGAATGCGGAAGGGAGTGATGGAGATTTGAGGCAAGAACAGAATCAAATCAGCTCTGATACCATGTAAGTTTGAGAGTAGAGTAATCAAGAGATTATGGAAGAGAGTGAAATCGTGTAAAGAGTGAGGAGAGTGAACGATTGAGAGAGAGAGTGTTGGAGAAAGAGAATAAACTCTTTTCTTGCTTGAATTAGAACATACTTACAAACCATATATAGAGCTATACAAAGAGGATATTCTTTCCTAGGGTTCTATGTGCACATTAATGAGAGATAGCGACATCTCCTTATTCCTACATGTGACTAAACCTTTGACTTCCCACTTGCAAGTTGCCTAACGGCTATAATAGAAGGATCTCGATGAAGGGAGATCGTTGGGAGCTCTCCTTAGTGGATTGGGCTTATGAGATACGAGATGGCTTGGTCAGCCCATAGGTTGTCGATCGTACGGACGTCCGTACGGTTGTACGGACGGTGGTGGCCAAGGTGGTGTGCCAAACTCATATTGTACTCATATATTACATTGTATACACTCTCATATGTAACTACACAACAACAATATTGAATAAAAGAAGAGAAACGATTTTTCCTCTCTCTACCTTGTGTTCTTGTTCATGTCACCAATGTAGAGAGATTAGGGTAAACGATTTAGGGGCTGCCCTTAAGGCAGCCTATTCTCTTCTCAAATCCACCTAAAATCTTCCTTATTTACTGTTTTCTATAGCCTAGATTACTGATTCTTAATCCTCTTTCTCCTAAGTACACAAACTTGAGTGTTGTGATACTAGAAGAGGATAAGTCTCAAACTAGGCTGTTTGTTCCTCATAGATCCGATTTATATCTAGTATTTGGGGTCTATTGAGGTTGTTTGTGGGGAGTTCATCACAAGTTGATGTCCTCTCCTTCCCCCTTGAGAATGAGCTAGTTTGTTGTGGGTATAAGGAGATTCAATCCTTGGGAGTTGTCTCTCCTTTGTCAAGAGCCATCTCTCTTGAAATCCCAACACTAAACACTCCAAATTCAACCAAAACTCTTAAAATTAGTCAAATTCATTGAATTTTCACACAATCTAACCCTAGAAACAGTAACAAAGCTGGTTACTGCTTCGAATCAATGTTTTTTCAGGTTTATCCACTTTCGCGACAAAATGGGTAAAAGTGGTGTCTAAACACTCCAAATTCAACCCGAACTCTTATAATTAGTCAAATGCATTGGATTGTTACATATTTTGACCCTACAAAGAGTAACATAGCTGTTTACTGATTCGAATCAATGTTTTCTCTCGGTTTTAGCCTGTTTTCTTGGTTTAAGCTTATTTTGGGATAAAACGGGTTTAAGTGTTGCCAAAACACTCCAAACTCATCCTGAACTCTTACAATTAGTCAAATGCATTGGATTGTCACACATTCTGACCCTAAAAACAGTAAGTGTTTACTTCTTCGAATCAACGCTTTCTCTCGGTTTTAGCATGTTTTCTCGGTTTCAGCCTATTTTGAGACAAAATGGGTATAAGTGGTGTCTAAACACTCCAAATTCATCCCAAACTCTTAAAATTAGTCAAATGCATTGGATTTTCACACAAGCTGACCCTAGAAACAGTAAAAAAGCTGGTTACTGCTTCGAATCAATGTTTTTTCAGGTTTATCCAGTTTCGCGACAAAATGGGTAAAAGTGGTGTCTAAACACTCCAAATTCAACCTGAACTCTTATAATTAGTCAAATGCATTGGATTGTTACATATTTTGACCCTAGAAAGAGTAACATAGATGTTTATTGCTTCAAATCAATATTTTTTCTCGGTTTTAGCCTGTTTTCTCGGTTTCAGCCTGTTTCGGGACAAAATGGGTATAAGTGGTGTCTAAACCCTCCAAATTCAACCCGAAATCTTATAATTAGTCAAATGCATTTGATTGTTACATATTTTGACCCTAGAAAGAGTAACATAGCTGTTTACTGCTTCGAATCAATTTTTTCTCTTGGTTTTAGCCTGTTTTCTCGGTTTAAGTCTGTTTGGGGACAAAATGGGTATAACTGGTGTCTAAACACTCCAAATTCAACCCGAACTCTTATAAGTAGTCATTGGATTATTACATAATTTGACCCTAGAAAGAGTAACATAGCTGTTTACTGATTGGAATCAATGTTTTCTCTCGGTTTTAGCCTGTTTTCTCGGTTTAAGCCTGTTTCGGGACAAAATGGGTATAAGTGTTGTCTAAACACTCCAAGTTCAACCTGAACTCTTATAATTAGTCAAATGCATTTGATTGTTACATATTTTGACCCTAGAAAGAGTAACATAGATGTTTATTGCTTCAAATCAATATTTTTTTCTCGGTTTTAGCCTGTTTTCTCGGTTATAGCCTGTTTCGGGACAAAATGGGTATAAGTGGTGTCTAAATGCACCAAATTCAACCCGAACTCTTATAATTAGTCAAATGAATTTGATTGTTACAAATTTTGACCCTAGAAAAAGTAACATAGCAGTTTACTGCTTCGAATCAATGTTTTCTCTTGGTTTTAGCCTGTTTTCTCGGTTTAAGCTTGTTTCGGGATAAAATGGGTATAACTGGTGTCTAAACACTCCAAATTCAACCCGACTTCTTATTATTAGTCAATGGATTGTTACATAATTCGACCCTAGAAAGAGTAACATAGCTGTTTACTGATTCGAATCAATGTTTTGTCTCGGTTTTAGCTTGTTTTCTCGGTTTAAGCCTGTTTCGGGACAAAATGGGTATAAGTGTTGTCTAAACACTCCAAGTTCAACCCGAAATCTTATAATTAGTCAAATGCATTTGATTGTTACATATTTCGACCCTAGAAAGAGTAACATAGCTGTTTATTGCTTCGAATCAATTTTTTCTCTTGGTTTTAGCCTGTTTTCTCGGTTTAAGCCTGTTTGGGGACAAAATGGGTATAAGTGGTGTCTAAACCCTCCAAATTCAACCCGAACTCTTATAAGTAGTCAATGGATTATTACATATTTTGACCCTAGAGAGAGTAACATAGCTGTTTACTGATTTGAATCAATGTTTTCTCTCGGTTTTAGCCTGTTTTCTCGGTTTAAGCCTGTTTCGGGACAAAATGGGTATAAGTGTTGTCTAAACACTCCAAATTCAACCTGAACTCTTATAATTAGTCAAATGCATGTGATTGTTACTTATTTTGACCCTAGAAAGAGTAACATAGATGTTTATTGCTTCGAATCAATATTTTTTCTCGGTTTTAGCCTGTTTTCTTGGTTTCAGCCTATTTTGGGAGAAAATGGGTATAAGTGGTGTCTAAACACTCCAAATTCATCCAAAACTCTTAAAATTAGTCAAATGCATTGGATTTTCACACAATCTGACCCTAGAAACAGTAACAAAGCTGGTTACTGCTTCGAATCAATGTTTTTTCTCGGTTTTAGCCTGTTTTCTCGGTTTAAGCCTGTTTTAGGATAAAATGGGTTTAAGTGTTGTCTAAACACTCCAAATTCATCCTGAACTCTTACAATTAGTCAATTGCATTGAAATGTCACACATTCTAACCCTAGAAACAGTAACATAGTTGTTTACTGCTTCGAATCAATGTTTTCTCTCGGTTTTAGCATGTGTTCTCGGTTTAAACCTGTTTTGGGATAAAACGGGTTTCAATGTTGTCTAAACACTCCAAATTTATCCCGAACTCTTACAATTAGTCAAATGCATTGGATTTTCACACATTCTGACCCTAGAAACAGTAACAGAGATGTTTACTGCTTCGAATCAATGTTTTATCAGGTTTATCCACTTTCGGGAAAAATGGATAAACTGGTGTCTAAACACTCCAAATTCAACCCGAATTCTTATAATTATTCAAATGCATTGGATTGTTACATATTTTGACCCTAGAAAGAGTAACATAGCTGTTTACTGCTTCAAATCTATATTTTCTCGGTTTTAGCCTGTTTCGGGACAAAATAGGTATTAGTGGTGTCTAAACACTCCACATTTATCTCAAACTCTTACAATTAGTCAAATGCATTGGATTGTCACATATTCTGACCCTAGAAACAGTAACAAAGATGTTTACTACTTTGAATCAATGTTTTTTCAGGTTTATCCAGTTTCGGGACAAAATGAGTAAAAGTGGTGTCTAAACACTCCAAATTCAACCCGAAATCTTATAATAAGTCAAATGCATTTGATTGTTACATATTCTGACCCTAGAAAGAGTAACATAGATGTTTATTGCTTCGAATCAATGTTTTCTCTCGGTTTTAGCCTTTTTCTCGGTTTAAGCTTGTTTCGGGACAAAATGGGTATAAGTGGTATGGACCATAATTGATAATGAACTTGGTCGTGTCCGTACGGTCTGTACGGTCACATGTACGGACGTCCGTACGTATGTGGAACAAGGCCGAGTTTCACTAAGTGTAACATGAAGGAGATGAGGCCTTATCACCTAAAGCCCAAGAGAAGGATCGAGAACAGCATTCTAGCCGTTAGAAGAGAAGAAGGAAGAAGGTCACGGGTCTTGAGTCCACTTGGGAGACAAGGACAGGTCGCTTTCACCCCTTGGGACCATTTTTCTCTTACCTTATGTCCCTATCGCCTAGAATGTCTCTTGTAAGGGAGTAGCCCTAGCTGTCTTCACTATTTAAGGGCTCTTAGCCACATTGTAATCGATATACTTATGGAATCAAAGATCCTCTTCATTCTCTTTGCCGACCTAAACCACATTTCTCACTCTTAGCTCTTAGCTCTTTACTTCCACTTAAAACAACATGGTATCAGAGCAAGTTTTTCGATCCACAATTCTCTAAACTTACTCCTAACACTTCTATTCTCTGTTATACTTGCTAATCTATAACTCTCTTATACCTTCTACTCGCTAATCTACTCATACTCGTCACTACTCTATCTATTATACTCTCTTACACTCAAATCTGTGACAATGGATAACAACAAACCGATTGTTACTCCAGTGGTGCTCAAAGGAGCAGATTATTTGTTGTGGAAAAGAACCACAAAGACCGCACTTAGTGGCCGGGGCTTATGGATCCATGTTGAGATGGACCAACTCCCCAATAAAGCCACCAAAGAGGACGGTAAAGAAGAAAAGGAAGAAGACAAGGAGGCTGATCTCGAAAAGGAAGTCAAGTGGTTCCAAGAAGATCATACCGTGCTTGCCATTCTCCAAAGTTCGCTGGACGCACCAATCCTTGAAGCTTACTCGTACTGCGAGACGGCTAAGGAGCTATGGGAGACGCTTGCGAACGTCTATGGGAATGTGACCAACTTGACTCGAGTATTTGAAGTCAAGAAGGCGATTAACAGTCTCCACCAAGAAGACTTAGAGTTCACAAAGCATTTTGGGATGTTTAGGTCACTATGGGCCGAACTTGAGATGCTTAGGCCAAGTACAATCGATCCGGCCATCCTCAACGAGAGAAAAGAGCAAGACAAGGTCTTTGGCCTCTTACTTACTCTTAACCCGGTGTTTAACGATCTCATCAAACACATCCTTCGTGGTGATAAGCTACCCACCCTTGATGATGTGTGTTCCCAAGTCCAAAAAGAACAAGGTTCACTTGGTCTCTTTAGTGGGAAAGAAGAGTTGGCCACCGCCAACAAGGAAACTTACAAGCACGAGGACAGGAGGATGGTGGTATGTGATCACTGTAAGAAGAGAGGCCATGTGAAGGACAAGTGCTGGATCCTTCACCCTCATCTCAAACCGGCTAAGTTCAAGGCTAACCTCTCGCAAGAAGGACCTAGCGGTCAAGGTACCGGTGCAGCAAACCAAGGAGGGACAACAGCCACGGCCATGGCCGCATCCTACGGAGATCTTGTGAGGAAGTCAGACCTGGAGGCCCTCATCAAGTCCATTGCTGCACTAAAGGATTCCGGTATCTCTTTCTTTGCCTCAAAACCTAGTAACTCCCTTGTTGTTAACTCAGGTGCTTCTCACCATATGATAAGCAATCCTAGTCTCATAAACAACATAAAACCAGCTGTAGGGAATGTTATTATTGCCAATAGGGACCGTATACCAGTTAAAGGAATAGGAGATTTGAAATTGTTTGATAAACACTCAAAGGCCTTCTTTATGCCTACTTTTACATCTAATCTTCTATCGGTTAAGAAAGCTACTACTGATCTCAATTGTTATACTATATTTGGACCTAATAGTGTACATTTTCAGGATATTGAGACTGGAAAGATCCTTGGAGAAGGGGAGGCTAGAGGAGATCTCTATGTCCTAGAGAAAACTTTACCAAGTTCTTCAAATTTGTTTTCGCTTATTTCAAATCTTAGTAGTGACTCAAGTGATGTGTGGCATGCTAGGCTAGGCCACCCTCACTCTCATGCTTTTAAATTAATGTTGCCTAATGGTTCATTTGATAACTCTAAGTGTGAGGCTTGTATTCTTGGTAAACATTGCAAGTCAGTTTTTCCTAAGTCTACTACCTTATATGATCATTGCTTTGATTTGGTACATTCTGATGTGTGGACATCTCCTTGCCTATCTAGAGATAACAACAAGTATTTTGTGACCTTTATTGATGAAAAATCTAAGTACACATGGCTTACCTTGTTACCATCTAAAGATAGAGTCTATGATGCCTTTGTTAATTTTCAGAACTATGTCACTAATCACTTCAATGCTAAAATTAAGGTACTAAGATCGGATAATGGAGGAGAATACACAAGCCACAAACTCAAAGAACACTTAGCAAAGCATGGCATACTACAACAAACAAGTTGCCCATACACACCACAACAAAATGGAGTGGCGGAGAGGAAGAACCATCATCTCATGGAAGTGGCAAGATCAATGATGTTTCACACCAGTGTCACAAAGAGGTTTTGGGGAGATGCGGTCATGACGGCATGTTACTTGATCAATAGGACACCAACCAAAGTCTTACAAGACATGTCACCCTATGAGGTATTAAACAAAATTAAACCTTCTCTTGATCACTTACGTGTGTTTGGGTGTGTGTGTTTTGTGTTAATACCAGGAGAACAAAGAAGTAAGCTCGATGCCAAAAGCACTAAGTGCATGTTCATCGGCTACTCAACAAGTCAAAAGGGATATAAGTGCTACGACCTTACCACTGGCCGTACGCTTATCTCTAGGGATGTGAAGTTCTTCGAACATCAAGGATATCATGACAAGAAGGATTGGGACAGCTTGAAGGACCTCTCTCAGCCCACCTCTGATCGGGCGACTAACTTGCGGTTCCTTCTTGGTCACCTCGGCATCACAACACCACCAAACGTCATTGAGCCAAATCACTCTGAGCCATGCCCACCCAATGACTCAACATCATCACATCTACCCGAAGAGGAGTCTGTCCACGGTGCTGAACCAGACATGGCTTCACCAACGGCGACCGTCACTGAACAGCCAACCGACTGTACTAATCAGGAGCATGAAGGACATGATGAGGCTGCCCCACAGGAATATCAGCCTTTGCCGAGACGCAGTGAACGCATCAGGTCCCACCCATCCACCTGGAAAGAGAAACGTGTGTATTATAACAACCAAGCTGTCGCCCATCCTATCCAAGCTGTATGTTCGCTTGACCTGGTCCCATTGGACCATGCGGCCTTCCTCAGCAAAATTGATACCCACTTTGTTCCCCAATCCTATGAGGAGGCCAAAGAACATAAGGAGTGGCTCAACGCAGTAGACGATGAAACGGGGGCCATGGTACGTAATCACACGTGGGACGAGACAGATCTCCCAAAAGGCAAAAAGGCTGTCAGCTCCAAGTGGGTGTTTACCATCAAGTATCTTAGCACCGGTGAGGTGGAACGCTACAAGGCTCGTCTGGTCGCTCGTGGCTTCACACAAACCTATGGCCTTGACTACACGGACACATTCGCTCATGTTGCTAAACTTCACACTGTCCGTGTCGTTCTCTCCCTTGCTACGAACTTGTCTTGGGACTTATGGCAATTGGACGTCAAGAATGCGTTCCTTCAGGGGGAGCTTTCCGAAGAAGTCTACATGCACCCTCCACCGGGTCTGGAAGATAGTGTTGCTCCGGGTAAGGTGCTCCGACTCCGCAAGGCCATCTATGGTTTAGACCAATCTCCAAGGGCATGGTACCACAAGCTCAGCTCCACTCTTCGAGCCCATGGCTTCAAACGGTCTAAAGCCGATCACACCTTGTTCACCCTTCGCTCCGCCAATGGCCTGGTTGTGGTCCTGATCTATGTGGATGACATCATTATCTCCGGTGATGATAAGGAAGGTATTGACACCACCAAGGCCCTTCTTAACACTTCCTTTGATATTAAAGATCTTGGTGCGCTCAAGTACTTCCTTGGGATTGAAATCTCTCGCTCTCCGGAGGGTTTGTTTCTCTCCCAAAGAAAGTATACCCTTGATCTTTTACATGAGACAGGTAAACATGGAGCTAAGCCGGTATCTACGCCTCTTGAGGAAGGATACCAGGTCAAGCGAAAGGGGGAGATGAAACCGACACCAAATGCTCCGGCCACCAAGCTGGCCGACCCATATGCGGATCCGGGGAGATATCGTAGGCTTGTAGGGAAACTGATCTATCTCAAAATCACACGACCAGACTTGTGCTATGCCGTTAACCAAGTTAGTCAACATATGCAAGCACCGACCAACTTTGACTGGAACACGGTGGAACGGATCATGTGTTACCTAAAAGGGAGTCCCGGCCAAGGTGTTTGGATGGGCAAGAACAACAGTACGGAGATAGTAGGGTATTGTGATGCAGATTACGCAGGTGACACGATGGACAGGAGGTCAACGTCCGGATACTGTACGTTTGTTGGAGGGAACCTGGTAACGTGGCGATCAAAGAAACAAAAGGTGGTCTCATGCTCAAGTGCCGAGTCCGAATACCGGGCCATGAAGAAACTCACCAATGAACTCACATGGCTCAAATCACTCCTCAAGGACCTTGGATTCGAGTCTAATCAACCGATCACAATGCACTGTGACAACAATGCCGCAATACACATTGCAACCAACTCAGTCTTTCATGAACGGACCAAGCATATTGAAGTGGATTGTCATAAGGTTCGAGAGAAGATTGAAGAAGGGATGATCCTACCATGTCACACACCAAGTAAAGACCAGTTGGCAGACATCTTCACCAAGGCTGCAAGTCCCCAAGTTTGTGAATATATCTATGGCAAGATGGGACTTGTAGATCCTACACGTCCAAGATAGACTCGTCTAACTCGTGGATATCACACTCTTTTTCCCTTAACATAGATTTTGTCCCATGAGGTTTTTCTACGCTAAGGTTTTTAATGAGGTGATACTTCACGAGTTCCAAGCTTACCCATTCCATTCGGCTAAGCTTGAGGGGGAGTATGGACCAAAATCGATCATGAACTTGGTCGTGTCCGTACGGTCCGTACGGTCACATGTACGGACGTCCGTACGTATGTGGAACAAGGCCGAGTTTCACTAAGTGTAACATGAAGGAGATGAGGCCTTATCACCTAAAGCCCAAGAGAAGGATCGGGAACAGCATTCTAGCCGTTAGAAGAGAAGAAGGAAGAAGGTCACGGGTCTGGAGTCCACTTGGGAGACAAGGACAGGTCGCTTTCACCCCTTGGGACCATTTTTCTCTTACCTTATGTCCCTATCGCCTAGAATGTCTCTTGTAAGGGAGTAGCCCTAGCTGTCTTCACTATTTAAGGGCTCTTAGCCACATTGTAATCGATATACTTATGGAATCAAAGATCCTCTTCATTCTCTTTGCCGACCTAAACCACATTTCTCACTCTTAGCTCTTAGCTCTTTACTTCCACTTAAAACAACAATTCTAACACTAGAAATAGTAACAAAGCTGTTGACTGCTTAGAATCAATGTTTTCTTAGTTTAAGCCTGTTTTGGGACAAAACGGGTATAAGTGGTGTCTAAACACTCCAAATTCAACCCGAACTCTTATAATTAGTCAAATGCATTGGATTGTTACATATTTTGACCCTAGAAAGAGTAACATAGCAGTTTACTGCTTTGAATCAATGTTTTCTCTTGGTTTTAGCCTATTTTTCGGTTTAACCTTATTTTGGGACAAAACGGGTATAAGTGTTGACAAAACACTCCAAATTAATCCTGAACTCTTACAAATAGTCAAATGCATTGGATTGTCACACATTCTAACCCTAGAAATAGTAACAAAGCTGTTTACTGCTTCGAATCAATGTTTTCTCTCGGTTTTAGCCTGTTTTCTCAATTCAAGCCTGTTTTGGGATAAAACGGGTTTAAGTGTTGTCTAAACACTCCAAATTCATCCTGAACTCTTACAATTAGTCAAATGCATTGTATTGTCACAAATTCTGACCCTAGAAACAGTAACAAAGCTGTTTACTGCTTTGAATCAATGTTTTTTTCAGGTTTACCAGTTTCGGGACAACATGGATAAAGTGGTGTCTAAACACTCCAAATTCAACCCGAACTCTTATAATTAGTCAAATGCATTGGATTGTTACATATTTTGACCCTAGAGAGAGTAACATAGCTGTTTACTGCTTCGAATCAATGTTTTCTCTCGGTTTAGCTTGTTTTCTCGGTTTAAGCCTGTTTTGGGATAAAACGGGTTTAAGTGTTGTCTAAACACTCCAAATTCATCCCAAATTCTTACAATTAGTCAAATGCATTGGAATGTCACACATTCTGACCCTAGAAACATTAACAATGCTCTTGCTGCTTAGAATCAATGTTTTCTTGGTTTAAGCCTGTTTTGGGACAAAACGGGTATAAGTGGTGTCTAAACACTCCAAATTCAACCCGAACTCTTATAATTAGTCAAATGCATTGGATTGTTACATATTTTGACCCTAGAAAGAGTAACATAGCAGTTTACTGCTTTGAATCAATGTTTTCTCTTGGTTTTAGCCTATTTTTCGGTTTAACCTTATTTTGGGACAAAACGGGTATAAGTGTTGACAAAACACTCCAAATTAATCCTGAACTCTTACAAATAGTCAAATGCATTGGATTATCACACATTCTAACCCTAGAAATAGTAACAAAGCTGTTTACTGTTGGGATTTATGAGACAAAGCTCACAAGAGAGGGTAGACAAACACTTGGTGAATGAATCCCCCTTTACCCACAACAAACTAACTCATTCTCAAGGGGGAGGAGAGAACATCAACTTGTGATGAACTCCCCATAAACAAGGCTTAGTAAAGAGTAAATAAGAAGACTTTAGGTGAGATTTGGGAAGAGAATAGGCTGCCTTAAGGGCAGCCTCTAACCGTTTACCCCTAGGCTCTCTACATTGCTAATAAGAACATAAACACTTGTGTAGAGAGGAGAAGATGGGAAACGGATTCTCTTAGTATTAGATAATGTTGTGATATATTACATATGAGAGAATTACAGCTTAATATAGAGAAAACAAAGGCATAGAGCCGTTAGGCACACAAGGGATTCAAAGGAGAGATGAAAGGGACAGCTCCTTGTCTTTGGTTGACTCGCTATGCTTCCCAACCAAAGCCACACGTGATTTCCTTCCCTTCCATGCCTTGTGACCGTTAGATCTCCTTCCCTTATGGCCATTGGATCCTTCTTCCCTTCCTTGTGAGATATTTCCTTCTTCTTGGGCTTCTTCTTCTTATAAGGCCTTTGTTCTTCTTATATTGCACTTATGGCCTTGCTGACCACTCTCCTTGCTCTCACGGCCCACATGGCCTTATTGGCCACTCTTATTGTGCTCACGGCCTTACTGGCCGCTCCCACACCACTCATGGCCTTACCGGCCACACTTCTTGTACTAGCAGCCTTACCGGCCACTCTCTTCTTCCTTGTGCAGCTCGGCCTCACCGGCCTCACTCTCTCTTCTCCTTCATATATACTAATAGTACGGACGGGCCTGTACGGACGGGCCTGTACGGACGGGCCTGTACGGACGGGCCTGTACGGACGGGCCTGCTCTTCAATGTGTTCACGGCCTAACTGGCCGCTCTCCGGACATGGGTCCGTTCACGGACACGGTACATGGTACCGGACACGGTACATGGTCGCTCACGGACACGGACATGGCCTTACCGGCCTTTACATGGCCTTTCCGGCCTTTCTTCTCTTCTTCCAAGGTTCGGCCTTACCGGCCTCTCCTCTCTCCTCCTTGGTACATTCTAATACTCCCCCGCACGCTTGATCGGTGGGACACCATGGGGACCAAAGATCAAGGGTGGACTAGTGTCATCTACCTCATTAAAAACCTCAACAAAGAAAACCTCTTGGGATAAAACTTTGTTAAGGGAAAAAGAGTATAGACTCCACTATCCATGATGTCCCTTGACCTTGGTTTGCAAAGAACTAGCTCCCTTCTCTTCATGATTTGAACCGCTCCTACTCCTTAGCCCACCTTGCCTTTAGCACATTCCTTATGATCTCCATCCTTGCGCCTTTAGAATTTCTTTGAGGCTCTCATAGTCTCCTTTACCCCTTAAACAAGTGATAAAGAAGAAAAGAATAAGTGTTTGCTATGAGGAATATCAAAGAAAATTTCTAAAAGTGTGACCATTTAAGAGAACATATTAAAGACTAAAGACTAGTAATGAAACTAAGGTAATGAATTTATGAATTAAAATAGAGACGAGTTTAGAGCACAGCCTTTATGGTGTTTTGATGGATAGGAGGGAGAGAGTTGATCACTGTTGCGGTTTGGAATTCCTCCTTGAGACCGCTCCTACTCTAACCATGGTTTTTAAACCTGGTCAGTTTTATTTGTCAGACTGACACATGCCCACTGAATCGGACATAACTTTCGAACGGCTGCTCGGATTGGTATGATTCCACTTCCACTGGCAAGATGACTCTGTGGTCTCGAACTTTAATGAAGAACGCGGAAGCCGAATCGCAGTGGAAGGGTTTCGTCCGAGTCGATCTTTGAGACGCTTCGGCTGAGCTTTAAGTAAAGACTTTTGCTTGTGGCCGAGCAGAATCTGTGAGGTACGGTCTGAAGTCACTTGATCTCCCCCGTAACCTTTACTTGATGATGGGCTGAAACCTCATCACCTCAGTTGAAGCCTTGTGCATCACCGTTCTTGTGCACATCCAATCAACAGTTGAAACCTTGTGCATCACCTTTCCTAAAGACCATTGTGCACATCCGATCAACAACTTGGCACTAATACACATGTCCTTGGGCTGATTCATCACCTTCCACCAGCTCTCTCCACTAGAACTTCCTCCATAGCTTTATCTCTCTCGGTCAGCCTTAAATAGACCACCTCGCTCAAAAGAGTCTTCTGCTCTCCTCGGATGAGTCTAACCGCCGGAGTTTAATACCCAAAGCTTTATCTCTCTCGGTCAGCTTAATAGGTTACCTCGCTCAAAAGAGTCTTCTGCTCTCCTCGGGTAAACCTGACCGCCGGAGTTTATTACTATGGTGGTGAAACGTGTGGTCTAAGAAGCTTGATGGCCATTGGTTCTAACTCCAAGCATTGTGCTGCGCCTTCTCATGGCTTCTTTGTAGCCTTCAACCTCGCCACTTCTTCTTGAGATAGCAAGTGAGCTCCACACAATCTTCAAGTTTGAAACTGAAACCAAAATTTAATGGGACAGATTCTAAACAAGAGATTGTTAGGGGTTAGAGTATAGAGTGTAGAGTAGAGTATAGAGTGTAAATGGAGAATAAGTAACCAAAGAGAGTATAATAGAGTATATATATAAGAGAATGGGGGGTAGTATAAGATGGATGGAGTGTAGAATTGGACTCAAGAGTTCCAATGGACAGAGTTATACTCTGTTTTCTTGAGTTTGAGACAACTTTGACAGCCAAGAACAACCAACAAGACAATCTCTTTTGGTGCTTTAGTGGCTGAAACACATGGACCGATTGGAAAATTAATCTCTCCAACGGTTTAGACAAATTTCATGGTAGAATCACTTAAACAAAGTGTTCTCCAAGATCTTAAGGCTTTAGATCCACGAAAATAACATAAAGAAGATGCTTTTCGTGGTCACAAGCAAACAAGAAACAAAAGAGCCTTTGGAACACCCTATTGTCCATCGGTTAAAACAAAGCATTCTTGGACCAGCTTTAATCTCTTTGACCAAGCAGACCATATATGCGAAAAACAAGGTCTCTCTCTTCCTCAAGCGTGAATCCTAACCATGAACACAACCGATTTGCTCATTAGTTCATCACTACCTCATTTTGTACCCAACTTTCACCAAATCGGTAAAGCTTAAGAATGAGGCTTTTAAAGCTTAAGGATGGGGCTGTAAAATCGATTTCTCTTTACACACTTGGTCTACAAGTTCTAACAAGACAAGAGACCAAGCTTACTCAACATTGAGCTGTTAGAGAATCGTTTTTAACAACAAAAGCAAAGTTAAAGCTTTAAAGAACAAGGCTAAGCGAATTAACACTTAAGCAAAGTTTAAAACTTTCACTAAGCTATCTCCTAAGAGATTTAAACCTTGAGAA
Organism: Camelina sativa; assembly: GCF_030686135.1. Classification (NCBI taxonomy): domain Eukaryota; kingdom Viridiplantae; phylum Streptophyta; class Magnoliopsida; order Brassicales; family Brassicaceae; genus Camelina; species Camelina sativa. The sequence continues at coordinate 16,868,494 of NC_141892.1, read as the reverse complement.
CGAGTTTGAATCACCAAGAACAGAACCTGGGCTCTGATACCATGTTGGGATTTATGAGACAAAGCTCACAAGAGAGGGTAGACAAACACTTGGTGAATGAATCCCCCTTTACCCACAACAAACTAACTCATTCTCAAGGGGGAGGAGAGAACATCAACTTGTGATGAACTCCCCATAAACAAGGCTTAGTAAAGAGTAAATAAGAAGACTTTAGGTGAGATTTGGGAAGAGAATAGGCTGCCTTAAGGGCAGCCTCTAACCGTTTACCCCTAGGCTCTCTACATTGCTAATAAGAACATAAACACTTGTGTAGAGAGGAGAAGATGGGAAACGGATTCTCTTAGTATTAGATAATGTTGTGATATATTACATATGAGAGAATTACAGCTTAATATAGAGAAAACAAAGGCATAGAGCCGTTAGGCACACAAGGGATTCAAAGGAGAGATGAAAGGGACAGCTCCTTGTCTTTGGTTGACTCGCTATGCTTCCCAACCAAAGCCACACGTGATTTCCTTCCCTTCCATGCCTTGTGACCGTTAGATCTCCTTCCCTTATGGCCATTGGATCCTTCTTCCCTTCCTTGTGAGATATTTCCTTCTTCTTGGGCTTCTTCTTCTTATAAGGCCTTTGTTCTTCTTATATTGCACTTATGGCCTTGCTGACCACTCTCCTTGCTCTCACGGCCCACATGGCCTTATTGGCCACTCTTATTGTGCTCACGGCCTTACTGGCCGCTCCCACACCACTCATGGCCTTACCGGCCACACTTCTTGTACTAGCAGCCTTACCGGCCACTCTCTTCTTCCTTGTGCAGCTCGGCCTCACCGGCCTCACTCTCTCTTCTCCTTCATATATACTAATAGTACGGACGGGCCTGTACGGACGGGCCTGTACGGACGGGCCTGTACGGACGGGCCTGTACGGACGGGCCTGCTCTTCAATGTGTTCACGGCCTAACTGGCCGCTCTCCGGACATGGGTCCGTTCACGGACACGGTACATGGTACCGGACACGGTACATGGTCGCTCACGGACACGGACATGGCCTTACCGGCCTTTACATGGCCTTTCCGGCCTTTCTTCTCTTCTTCCAAGGTTCGGCCTTACCGGCCTCTCCTCTCTCCTCCTTGGTACATTCTAATATTTACTGCTTCGAATCAATGTTTTCTCTCGGGTTTAGCCTGTTTTCTCAATTCAAGCCTGTTTTGGGATAAAACGGGTTTAAGTGTTGTCTAAACACTCCAAATTCATCCTGAACTCTTACAATTAGTCAAATGCATTGTATTGTCACAAATTCTGACCCTAGAAACAGTAACAAAGCTGTTTACTGCTTTGAATCAATGTTTTTTTCAGGTTTACCAGTTTCGGGACAACATGGATAAAGTGGTGTCTAAACACTCCAAATTCAACCCGAACTCTTATAATTAGTCAAATGCATTGGATTGTTACATATTTTGACCCTAGAGAGAGTAACATAGCTGTTTACTGCTTCAAATCAATGTTTTCTCTCGGTTTAGCTTGTTTTCTCGGTTTAAGCCTGTTTTGGGATAAAACGGGTTTAAGTGTTGTCTAAACACTCCAAATTCATCCCAAATTCTTACAATTAGTCAAATGCATTGGAATGTCACACATTCTGACCCTAGAAACATTAACAATGCTCTTGCTGCTTAGAATCAATGTTTTCTTGGTTTAAGCCTGTTTTGGGACAAAACGGGTATAAGTGGTGTCTAAACACTCCAAATTCAACCCGAACTCTTATAATTAGTCAAATGCATTGGATTGTGAGATTTTGACCCTAGAAAGAGTTACATAGCTGTTTACTGTTTCGAATCAATGTTTTCTCTCGGTTTTAGCCTGTTTTCTCAGTTCAAGCCTATTTTGGGATAAAACGGGTTTAAGTGTTATCTAAACACTCCAAATTCATCCTGAACTCTTACAATTAGTCAAATGCATTGTATTGTCACAAATTCTGACCCTAGAAACAGTAACAAAGCTGTTTACTGCTTTGAATCAATGTTTTTTTCAGGTTTACCAGTTTCGGGACAACATGGATAAAGTGGTGTCTAAACACTCCAAATTCAATCCGAACTCTTATAATTAGTCAAATGCATTGGATTGTTACATATTTTGACCCTAGAGAGAGTAACATAGCTGTTTACTGCTTCGAATCAATGTTTTCTCTCGGTTTAGCTTGTTTTCTCGGTTTAAGCCTGTTTTGGGATAAAACGGGTTTAAGTGTTGTCTAAACACTCCAAATTCATCCCAAATTCTTACAATTAGTCAAATGCATTGGAATGTCACACATTCTGACCCTAGAAACATTAACAATGCTCTTGCTGCTTAGAATCAATGTTTTCTTGGTTTAAGCCTGTTTTGGGACAAAACAGGTGTAAGTGGTGTCTAAACACTCCAAATTCGACCCGAACTCTTATAATTAGTCAAATGCATTGGATTGTTACATATGTTGACCCTATAAAGAGTAACATAGCTGTTTACTGCTTTGAATCAATGTTTTCTCTCGGTTTTAGCCTATTTTTTGGTTTAACCTGATTTTGGGACAAAACGGGTATAAGTGTTGACAAAACACTCCAAATTAATCCTGAACTCTTACAAATATTCAAATGCATTGGATTGTCACACATTCTAACCCTAGAAATAGTAACAAAGCTGTTTACTGCTTCGAATCAATGTTTTCTCTCGGTTTTAGCCTATTTTTCGGTTTAAGCCTGTTTTGGAATAAAACAGGTTTCAGTGTTGTGTAAACACTCCAAATTCATCCCGAACTCTTACAATTAGTCAAATGCATTGGATTGTCACACATTCTGACCCTAGAAACAGTAACAAAGCTGTTTACTGCTTTGAATCAATATTTTTTCAGGTTTATCCAGTTTCGGGACAACATGGATAAAGTGGTGTCTAAACACTCCAAATTCAACCCGCTCTTATAATTAGTCAAATGCATTGGATTGTTACATATTTTGACCCTAGAAAGAGTAACATAGCTGTTTACTGCTTCGAATCAATGTTTTCTCTCGGTCTAGCTTGTTTTCTTGGTTTAAGCCTGTTTTGGGATAAAACGGGTTTAATTGTTGTCTAAACACTCCAAATTCATCCCAAACACTTACAACTAGTCAAATGTATTGTATTGTCACATATTCTGACCCTAGAAACAGTAACAAAGCTGCTTACTGCTTTGAATCAATGTTTTTTCAGGTTTATCCAGTTTCGGGACAACATGGATAAAGTGGTGTCTAAACACTCCAAATTCAACCCGAACTCTTATAATTAGTCAAATGCATTGGATTGTTACATATTTTGACCCTAGAAAGAGTAACATAGCTCTTGCTGCTTAGAATCAATGTTTTCTTGGTTTAAGCCTGTTTTGGGACAAAACGGGTATAAGTGGTGTCTAAACACTCCAAATTCAACCCGAACTCTTATAATTAGTCAAATGCATTGGATTGTGAGATTTTGACCCTAGAAAGAGTTACATAGCTGTTTACTGTTTCGAATCATTGTTTTCTCTCGGTTTTAGCCTGTTTTCTCAGTTCAAGCCTGTTTTGGGATAAAACGGGTTTAAGTGTTGTCTAAACACTCCAAATTCATCCTGAACTCTTACAATTAGTCAAATGCATTGTATTGTCACAAATTCTGACCCTAGAAACAGTAACAAAGCTGTTTACTGCTTTGAATCAATGTTTTTTTCAGGTTTACCAGTTTCGGGACAACATGGATAAAGTGGTGTCTAAACACTCCAAATTCAATCCGAACTCTTATAATTAGTCAAATGCATTGGATTGTTACATATTTTGACCCTAGAGAGAGTAACATAGCTGTTTACTGCTTCGAATCAATGTTTTCTCTCGGTTTAGCTTGTTTTCTCGGTTTAAGCCTGTTTTGGGATAAAACAGGTTTAAGTGTTGTCTAAACACTCCAAATTCATCCCAAATTCTTACAATTAGTCAAATGCATTGGAATGTCACACATTCTGACCCTAGAAACATTAACAATGCTCTTGCTGCTTAGAATCAATGTTTTCTTGGTTTAAGCCTGTTTTGGGACAAAACAGGTGTAAGTGGTGTCTAAACACTCCAAATTCGACCCGAACTCTTATAATTAGTCAAATGCATTGGATTGTTACATATTTTGACCCTATAAAGAGTAACATAGCTGTTTACTGCTTTGAATCAATGTTTTCTCTCGGTTTTAGCCTATTTTTCGGTTTAACCTGATTTTGGGACAAAACGGGTATAAGTGTTGACAAAACACTCCAAATTAATCCTGAACTCTTACAAATATTCAAATGCATTGGATTGTCACACATTCTAACCCTAGAAATAGTAACAAAGCTGTTTACTGCTTCGAATCAATGTTTTCTCTCGGTTTTAGCCTATTTTTCGGTTTAAGCCTGTTTTGGAATAAAACGGGTTTCAGTGTTGTGTAAACACTCCAAATTCATCCCGAACTCTTACAATTAGTCAAATGCATTGGATTGTCACACATTCTGACCCTAGAAACAGTAACAAAGCTGTTTACTGCTTTGAATCAATATTTTTTCAGGTTTATCCAGTTTCGGGACAACATGGATAAAGTGGTTTCTAAACACTCCAAATTCAACCCGAACTCTTATAATTAGTCAAATGCATTGGATTGTTACATATTTTGACCCTAGAAAGAGTAACATAGCTGTTTACTGCTTCAAATCAATGTTTTCTCTCGGTCTAGCTTGTTTTCTTGGTTTAAGCCTGTCTTGGGATAAAACGGGTTTAATTGTTGTCTAAACACTCCAAATTCATCCCAAACACTTACAACTAGTCAAATGCATTGTATTGTCACATATTCTGACCCTAGAAACAGTAACAAAGCTGCTTACTGCTTTGAATCAATGTTTTTTCAGGTTTATCCAGTTTCGGGACAACATGGATAAAGTGGTGTCTAAACACTCCAAATTCAACCCGAACTCTTATAATTAGTCAAATGCATTGGATTGTTACATATTTTGACCCTAGAAAGAGTAACATAGCTGTTTACTGCTTCGAATGAATGTTTTCTCTCGGTTTAGCTTGTTTTCTCGGTTTAAGCCTGTTTTGGGATAAAACGGGTTTAAGTGTTATCTAAACACTCCAAATTCATCCCGAATTCTTACAATTAGTCAAATGCATTGGAATGTCACACATTCTGACCCTAGAAAGATTAACAATGTTGTTGCTGCTTAGAATCAATGTTTTCTTGGTTTAAGCCTGTTTTGGGACAAAACGGGTATAAGTGGTGTCTAAACACTCCAAATTCAACCCGAACTCTTATAATTAGTCAAATGCATTGGATTGTGAGATTTTGACCCTAGAAAGAGTTGCATAGCTGTTTACTGTTTCGAATCAATGTTTTCTCTCTGTTTTAGCCTGTTTTCTCAGTTCAAGCCTGTTTTGGGATAAAACGGGTTTAAGTGTTGTCTAAACACTCCAAATTCATCCTGAACTCTTACAATTAGTAAAATGCATTGTATTGTCACAAATTCTGACCCTAGAAACAGTAACAAAGCTGTTTACTGCTTTGAATCAATGTTTTTTTCAGGTTTACCAGTTTCGGGACAACATGGATAAAGTGGTGTCTAAACACTCCAAATTCAACCCGAACTCTTATAATTAGTCAAATGCATTGGATTGTTACATATTTTGACCCTAGAGAGAGTAACATTGCTGTTTACTGCTTCGAATCAATGTTTTCTCTCGGTTTAGCTTGTTTTCTCGGTTTAAGCCTGTTTTGGGATAAAACGGGTTTAAGTGTTGTCTAAACACTCCAAATTCATCCCAAATTCTTACAATTAGTCAAATGCATTGGAATGTCACACATTATGACCCTAGAAACATTAATAATGCTCTTGCTGCTTAGAATCAATGTTTTCTTGGTTTAAGCCTGTTTTGGGACAAAACGGGTGTAAGTGGTGTATAAACACTCCAAATTCGACCCGAACTCTTATAATTAGTCAAATGCATTGGATTGTTACATATTTTGACCCTAGAAAGAGTAACATAGCTGTTTACTGCTTTGAATCAATGTTTTCTCTCGGTTTTAGCCTATTTTTCGGTTTAACCTTATTTTGGGACAAAACGGGTATAAGTGTTGACAAAACACTTTAAATTAATCCTGAACTCTTACAAATATTCAAATGCATTGGATTGTCACACATTCTAACCCTAGAAATAGTAACAAAGCTGTTTACTGCTTCGAATCAATGTTTTCTCTCGGTTTTAGCCTATTTTTCGGTTTAACCTTATTTTGGGACAAAACGGGTATAAGTGTTGACAAAACACTCCAAATTAATCCTGAACTCTTACAAATATTCAAATGCATTGGATTGTCACACATTCTGACCCTAGAAACAGTAACAAAGCTGTTTACTGCTTTGAATCAATATTTTTTCAGGTTTATCCAGTTTCGGGACAACATGGATAAAGTGGTGTCTAAACACTCCAAATTCAACCCGAACTCTTATAATTAGTCAAATGCATTGGATTGTTATATATTTTGACCCTAGAAAGAGTAACATAGCTGTTTACTGCTTTGAATCAATGTTTTCTCTCGGTTTTAGCCTATTTTTCGGTTTAACCTTATTTTGGGACAAAACGGGTATAAGTGTTGACAAAACACTCCAAATTAATCCTGAACTCTTACAAATATTCAAATGCATTGGATTGTCACACATTCTAACCCTAGAAATAGTAACAAAGCTGTTTACTGCTTCGAATCAATGTTTTCTCTCGGTTTTAGCCTATTTTTCGGTTTAAGCATGTTTTGGAATAAAACGGGTTTCAGTGTTGTGTAAACACTCCAAATTCATCCCGAACTCTTACAATTAGTCAAATGCATTGGATTGTCACACATTCTGACCCTAGAAACAGTAACAAAGCTGTTTACTGCTTTGAATCAATATTTTTTCAGGTTTATCCAGTTTCGGGACAACATGGATAAAGTGGTGTCTAAACACTCCAAATTCAACCCGAACTCTTATAATTAGTCAAATGCATTGGATTGTTACATATTTTGACCCTAGAAAGAGTAACATAGCTGTTTACTGCTTCGAATCAATGTTTTCTCTCGGTCTAGCTTGTTTTCTTGGTTTAAGCCTGTGTTGGAACAAAACGGGTATAAATGGTGTCTAAACACTCCAAATTCAACCCGAACTCTTATAATTAGTCAAATGCATTGGATTGTTACATATTTTGACCCTAGAAAGAGTAACATAGCTGTTTACTGCTTTGAATCAATGTTTTCTCTCGGTTTTAGCCTATTTTCGGTTTAACCTTATTTTGGGACAAAACGGGTATAAGTGTTGACAAAACACTCCAAATTAATCCTGAACTCTTACAAATATTCAAATGCATTGGATTGTCACACATTCTAACCCTAGAAATAGTAACAAAGCTGTTTACTGCTTCGAATCAATGTTTTCTCTCGGTTTTAGCCTGTTTTCTCGGATTAAGCCTGTTTTGGAATAAAACGGGTTTCAGTGTTGTGTAAACACTCCAAATTCATGAGACAAAGCTCACAAGAGAGGGTAGACAAACACTTGGTGAATGAATCCCCCTTTACCCACAACAAACTAACCCATTCTCAAGGGGGAGGAGAGAACATCAACTTGTGATGAACTCCCCATAAACTAGCTAAATAGAACCCAAATACTAGAGAGTAAGCGGATCCTACCTAGGAGAAGCACTAGTTTGAGACTATCCCCTTCTAGTATCACAACACTTAGAGTTTGTGTACTTAGGAGAAGGAGGATTAGAATCAGTAATCTAGGCTAAGTAAAGCAGTAAATAAAGAAGAGTTTAGGTGGGTTTGAGAAGAGAATTAGGCTGCCATAAGGGCAGCCCCTAACCGCTAATCACCTAAACAATCTACATTGTGAATATGAACAAGAACACAAGTAGAGAGGGGAAATCGGATTCTCTTCTATTAGATAATATTTTTGTTATATTTTACATATGAGAGATTACATCTTAATATAGGAGAAACAAGGTCATATGACCGTTAGACACAAAGAGAGAAGGGGAAGGTATGAAAGTGACTTGTAGCCGTTTGTCTCGAGTAGAGGAAGAAGAGAGCGACTTCTCTCTTCCTTCACCTAACCAAAAGCACATGTGATCTTCCCATAAGCCTCTCTCTCTTGTAGGGCCTCGCTTTCCTCCTCTCAAACTCGGCCTCTCTATCTACTGGACCGAGCGCAGGCCTAAGGGCCGAGACCGTACGGACGGGCCTTCTCTTCATTGTACGGACGGGCCTGTACGGACGGGCCTGTACGGACGGGCCTTCTCTTCAATGTGTTCACGGCCTAACTGGCCGCTCACCGGACATGGGTCCGTTCACGGACACGGTACATGGTACCGGACACGGTACATGGTCGCTCACGGACACGGACATGGCCTTACCGGCCTTTACATGGCCTTTCCGGCCTTTCTTCTCTTCTTCCAAGGCTCGGCTTCACCGGCCTCACTCTCTCTTCTCCTTCATATATACTAATACTCCCCCGCACGTTTGATCTGCAGGGCACCATGGGGACCAAAGATCAAGCGTGGACACGTGAGGACTACCTCATTAAAAACCTTAACAAAGAAAACCACTTGGGAGAAAACTTTGTTAAGTAAAAAGAGTGTAGTCTCCACGTTCCTTGATGTCGCAATGATCTTGGTTTGTCAAGAACCAGCTCTCTTCTCTTTAAGCCTTTGAACCGCTACACTTCCTTAGCCCTCCTTGCCTTTAGCACATTCCTTATGATCTCCATCCTTGTTCCTTTAGAATTCCTTTGAGGCTCTCATAGTCTCCTTTACCCTTAAACAAGTGATAAAGAAGAAAAGAATAAGTGTTTGCTATGAGGAATATCAAAGAAAAATTCTAAAAGTGTGACAATTTAAGAAGAATCATATTAAAGACTAAAGACTAGTAATGAAGCTAAGGTAATGAATTTATGAATTAAAATAGAGAAGGGTTTAGAGCACAGCCTTTATGGTGTTTTGATGGATAGGAAGGAGAGAGTTGATCACTGATGCGGTTTGGAATTCCTGCTTGAGACCGCTTCTCTAACCATGGTTTTAAACCCGGCTAGCTTTATTCGTCAGACTGACATATGCCCACTGAATCGGACATAACTTTTGAACGGCTGCTCGGATTGGTATGATTCCACTTCCACTGGCAAGATGACTCCATGGTCTCGAACTTTGTTGAAGAACGCGGAAGCTGAATCGCAGTGGAAGGGTTTCGTCCGAGTCGATCTTTGAGATGCTTCGGCTGAGCTTTAAGTAAAAACTTTTGCTTGTGGCCGAGCAGAATCTGTGAGGTACGGTCTGAAGTCACTTGATAGTTGATCTCCCCCGTACCCTTTACTTGATGATGGGCTGAAACCTCATCACCTCAGTTGAAACCTTGTGCATCACCGTTCTTGTGCACATCCGATCAACAGTTGAAACCTTGTGCATCACCTTTCCTAAAGACCATTGTGCACATCCGATCAACAACTTGGCACTAACACACATGCTCTTGGACTGATTCATCACATTCCACCAGCTTAACAAAGACTTGGTGGCCCTTGGTTCTAACTCCAGGCATTGTGCTGCGCTCTCCTCATGGCTATCTTGTAGCCTTCAACCTCGCCACTTCTTCTTCTTGAGATAGTAGGCGAGCTCCACACAATCTTCAAGGCTGAAGCTGAAACCAAATTCAATGGAACAGATTCTAAACAAGAGATTGTTAGAGATTAGAGAATAGAGAATATAGAATATTACTGAAAATAAAATAGAATTTAGAGAATAAGTAACCAAGAATTAGAGAATTAAAGAGAATAATGGCGGAAGTATAAGAGAATGGTGAGTAGAATAGAGAATTTGCTCAAGAGTTCTTATGGACAGAGATTAACTCTGTTTTTCTTGAGTTGAAACAAGCTTTGAAAACAGCCTTGAACAACCCAGAACTTTAGGGAGTATCACACTATGGTGTTTGTTTACTCAAGAACATGGGAGTTTAGCGGCTGCAACTTCTAAGGACCATGGGATTTTGAGTTTCCCACGGTTTAACAACAAAACTCATGGTAGAATCACCTAAAACAGAGTGTTCTCCAAGAGATTCAGGCTTTAGATCCACGAAGATAACATATAGAAGATGTTTTTCGTGGTCCCAAGCAAAGAAGAAACAACAAAAGCCTTTGGAACAACCTATTGTCCAACGGTTAAAAGAATGCATCTTGAACCAACTTGAATCTATTTGACCAAGCGGGCTATACATGCTAAAATAAAGTCTCTCTCTTCCTCAAACTCGAATCTGGACACACCATATGGCCAGAAACAAAGCTTTCTCAACCTTGAGAAGAAGAAGAAGCGATTTAGTAATTAAGCCTTTAAAGGAAATTTAACAAAAGCAAAATTAAACCTTTAGAGGAAAATTAACTAAATCCTAAGAGAACTAAATCCTAAGAATTTCGTGGCTCATACAAGCACACAAAAACGTGAATCCTTACCAAGAACAAAACCGATTTGCTCCTTGGTTCATCACCACCTCATTTAAACCCAAGCTTTCACCAAATCGGTAAGCCTAAAGATGAGGTTTTAAAATCGATTTCTTTCACACACTTGGTCTACAAATTCTAACAAGACAAGAGACCAAGCTTACTCAACAATGAGCTGCTAGAGAATCGATTTAACAACAAAAGCAAAATTAAAGCTTTAAAGAACTAAGCTAAGCGAATTAACACCTAAGCTAGGATTAAAACTTTAACTAAGCTAACTCCTAAGAAAACGACATTGAGAATGAGTTTGAATCACCAAGAACAGAACCTGCTCTGATACCATGTTGGGATTTATGAGACAAAGCTCACAAGAGAGGGTAGACAAACACTTGGTGAATGAATCCCCCTTTACCCACAACAAACTAACCCATTCTCAAGGGGGAGGAGAGAACATCAACTTGTGATGAACTCCCCATAAACTAGCTAAATAGAACCCAAATACTAGAGAGTAAGCGGATCCTACCTAGGAGAAGCACTAGTTTGAGACTATCCCCTTCTAGTATCACAACACTTAGAGTTTGTGTACTTAGGAGAAGGAGGATTAGAATCAGTAATCTAGGCTAAGTAAAGCAGTAAATAAAGAAGAGTTTAGGTGGGTTTGAGAAGAGAATTAGGCTGCCATAAGGGCAGCCCCTAACCGCTAATCACCTAAACAATCTACATTGTGAATATGAACAAGAACACAAGTAGAGAGGGGAAATCGGATTCTCTTCTATTAGATAATATTTTTGTTATATTTTACATATGAGAGATTACATCTTAATATAGGAGAAACAAGGTCATATGACCGTTAGACACAAAGAGAGAAGGGGAAGGTATGAAAGTGACTTGTAGCCGTTTGTCTCGAGTAGAGGAAGAAGAGAGCGACTTCTCTCTTCCTTCACCTAACCAAAAGCACATGTGATCTTCCCATAAGCCTCTCTCTCTTGTAGGGCCTCGCTTTCCTCCTCTCAAACTCGGCCTCTCTATCTACTGGACCGAGCGCAGGCCTAAGGGCCGAGACCGTACGGACGGGCCTTCTCTTCATTGTACGGACGGGCCTGTACGGACGGGCCTGTACGGACGGGCCTGTACGGACGGGCCTGTACGGACGGGCCTGTACGGACGGGCCTGTACGGACGGGCCTGTACGGACGGGCCTTCTCTTCAATGTGTTCACGGCCTAACTGGCCGCTCACCGGACATGGGTCCGTTCACGGACACGGTACATGGTATCGGACACGGTACATGGTCGCTCACGGACACGGACATGGCCTTACCGGCCTTTACATGGCCTTTCCGGCCTTTCTTCTCTTCTTCCAAGGCTCGGCTTCACCGGCCTCACTCTCTCTTCTCCTTCATATATACTAATACAAATGCATTGGATTGTCACACATTCTGACCCTAGAAACAGTAACAAAGCTGTTTACTGCTTTGAATCAATATTTTTTCAGGTTTATCCAGTTTCGGGACAACATGGATAAAGTGGTGTCTAAACACTCCAAATTCAACCCGAACTCTTATAATTAGTCAAATGCATTGGATTGTTACATATTTTGACCCTAGAAAGAGTAACATAGCTGTTTACTGCTTCGAATCAATGTTTTCTCTCGGTCTAGCTTGTTTTCTTGGTTTAAGCCTGTTTTGGGATAAAACGGGTTTAATTGTTGTCTAAACACTCCAAATTCATCCCAAACTCTTACAACTAGTCAAATGCATTGTATTGTCACATATTCTGACCCTAGAAACAGTAACAAAGCTGTTTACTGCTTTGAATCAATGTTTTTTCAGGTTTATCCAGTTTCGGGACAACATGGATAAAGTGGTGTCTAAACACTCCAAATTCAACCCGAACTCTTATAATTAGTCAAATGCATTGGATTGTTACATATTTTGACCCTAGAAAGAGTAACATAGCTGTTTACTGTTTCGAATCAATGTTTTCTCTCGGTTTACCTTGTTTTCTCGGTTTAAGCCTGTTTTGGGATAAAACGGGTTTAAGTGTTGTCTAAACACTCCAAATTCATCCCAAATTCTTACAATTAGTCAAATGCGTTGGAATGTCACACATTCTGACCCTAGAAACATTAACAATGCTGTTGGTTCTTAGAATCAATGTTTTCTTTGTTTAAGCCTGTTTTGGGACAAAACGGGTATAAGTGGTGTCTATACACTCCAAATTCAACCCGAACTCTTATAATTAGTCAAATGCATTGGATTGTCAGATTTTGAACCTAGAAAGAGTTACATAGCTGTTTACTGTTTCGAATCAATGTTTTCTCTCGGTTTTAGCCTGTTTTCTCAGTTCAAGCCTGTTTTGGGATAAAACGGGTTTAAGTGTTGTCTAAACACTCCAATTTCATCCTGAACTCTTACAATTAGTCAAATGCATTGTATTGTCACAAATTCTGACCCTAGAAACAGTAACAAAGCTGTTTACTGCTTTGAATCAATGTTTTTTTCAGGTTTACCAGTTTCGGGACAACATGGATAAAGTGGTGTCTAAACACTCCAAATTCAACCCGAACTCTTATAATTAGTCAAATGCATTGGATTGTTACATATTTTGACCCTAGAGAGAGTAACATAGCTGTTTACTGCTTCGAATCAATGTTTTCTCTCGGTTTAAGCCTGTTTTGGGATAAAACGGGTTTAAGTGTTGTCTAAAGACTCCAAATTCATCCCAAATTCTTACAATTAGTCAAATGCATTGGAATGTCACACATTATGACCCTAGAAACATTAATAATGCTCTTGCTGCTTAGAATCAATGTTTTCTTGGTTTAAGCCTGTTTTGGGACAAAACGGGTGTAAGTGGTGTATAAACACTCCAAATTCGACCCGAACTCTTATAATTAGTCAAATGCATTGGATTGTTACATATTTTGACCCTAGAAAGAGTAACATAGCTGTTTACTGCTTTGAATCAATGTTTTCTCTCGGTTTTAGCCTATTTTTCTGTTTAACCTTATTTTGGGACAAAACGGGTATAAGTGTTGACAAAACACTTTAAATTATTCCTGAACTCTTACAAATATTCAAATGCATTGGATTGTCACACATTCTAACCCTAGAAATAGTAACAAAGCTGTTTACTGCTTCGAATCAATGTTTTCTCTCGGTTTTAGCCTATTTTTCGGTTTAACCTTATTTTGGGACAAAACGGGTATAAGTGTTGACAAAACACTCCAAATTAATCCTGAACTCTTACAAATATTCAAATGCATTGGATTGTCACACATTCTGACCCTAGAAACAGTAACAAAGCTGTTTACTGCTTTGAATCAATATTTTTTCAGGTTTATCCAGTTTCGGGACAACATGGATAAAGTGGTGTCTAAACACTCCAAATTCAACCCGAACTCTTATAATTAGTCAAATGCATTGGATTGTTACATATTTTGACCCTAGAAAGAGTAACATAGCTGTTTACTGCTTTGAATCAATGTTTTCTCTCGGTTTTAGCCTATTTTTCGGTTTAACCTTATTTTGGGACAAAACGGGTATAAGTGTTGACAAAACACTCCAAATTAATCCTGAACTCTTACAAATATTCAAATGCATTGGATTGTCACACATTCTAACCCTAGAAATAGTAACAAAGCTGTTTACTGCTTCGAATCAATGTTTTCTCTCGGTTTTAGCCTATTTTTCGGTTTAAGCCTGTTTTGGAATAAAACGGGTTTCAGTGTTGTGTAAACACTCCAAATTCATCCCGAACTCTTACAATTAGTCAAATGCATTGGATTGTCACACATTCTGACCCTAGAAACAGTAACAAAGCTGTTTACTGCTTTGAATCAATATTTTTTCAGGTTTATCCAGTTTCGGGACAACATGGATAAAGTGGTGTCTAAACACTCCAAATTCAACCCGAACTCTTATAATTAGTCAAATGCATTGGATTGTTACATAATTTGACCCTAGAAAGAGTAACATAGATGTTTACTGCTTCGAATCAATGTTTTCTCTCGGTCTAGCTTGTTTTCTTGGTTTAAGCCTGTGTTGGAACAAAACGGGTATAAATGGTGTCTAAACACTCCAAATTCACCCCGAACTCTTATAATTAGTCAAATGAATTGGATTGTTACATATTTTGACCCTAGAAAGAGTAACATAGCTGTTTACTGCTTTGAATCAATGTTTTCTCTCGGTTTTAGCCTATTTTCGGTTTAACCTTATTTTGGGACAAAACGGGTATAAGTGTTGACAAAACACTCCAAATTAATCCTGAACTCTTACAAATATTCAAATGCATTGGATTGTCACACATTCTAACCCTAGAAATAGTAACAAAGCTGTTTACTGCTTCGAATCAATGTTTTCTCTCGGTTTTAGCCTGTTTTCTCGGTTTAAGCCTGTTTTGGAATAAAACGGGTTTCAGTGTTGTGTAAACACTCCAAATTCATCCCGAACTCTTACAATTAGTCAAATGCATTGGATTGTCACACATTCTGACCCTAGAAACAGTAACAAAGCTGTTTATTGCTTTGAATCAATATTTTTTCAGGTTTATCCAGTTTCGGGACAACATGGATAAAGTGGTGTCTATACACTCCAAATTCAACCCGAATTCTTATAATTAGTCAAATGCATTGGATTGTCAGATTTTGAACCTAGAAAGAGTTACATAGCTGTTTACTGTTTCGAATCAATGTTTTCTCTTTGTTTTAGCCTGTTTTCTCAGTTCAAGCCTGTTTTGGGATAAAACGGGTTTAAGTGTTGACAAAACACTGCAAATTAATCCTGAACTCTTACAAATATTCAAATGCATTGGATTGTCACACATTCTAACACTAGAAATAGTAACAAAGCTGTTGACTGCTTAGAATCAATGTTTTCTTGGTTTAAGCCAGTGTTGGGACAAAACGGGTATAAATGGTGTCTAAACACTCCAAATTCAACCCGAACTCTTATAATTAGTCAAATGCATTGGATTGTTACATATTTTGACCCTAGAAAGAGTAACATAGCTGTTTACTGCTTTGAATCAATGTTTTCTCTCGGTTTTAGCCTATTTTTCGGTTTAACCTTATTTTGTGACAAAACGGGTATAAGTGTTGACAAAACACTTTAAATTAATCCTGAACTCTTACAAATATTCAAATGCATTGGATTGTCACACATTCTAACCCTAGAAATAGTAACAAAGCTGTTTACTGCTTCGAATCAATGTTTTCTCTCGGTTTTAGCCTATTTTTCGGTTTAACCTTATTTTGGGACAAAACGGGTATAAGTGTTGACAAAACACTCCAAATTCAACCCGAACTCTTACAAATATTCAAATGCATTGGATTGTCACACATTCTGACCCTAGAAACAGTAACAAAGCTGTTTACTGCTTTGAATCAATGTTTTCTCTCCGTTTTAGCCTATTTTCGGTTTAACTTTATTTTGGGACAAAACGGGTATAAGTGTTGACAAAACACTCCAAATTAATCCTGAACTCTTACAAATATTCAAATGCATTGGATTGTCACATATTCTAACCCTAGAAATAGTAACAAAGCTGTTTACTGCTTCGAATCAATGTTTTCTCTCGGTTTTAGCCTGTTTTCTCGGTTTAAGCCTGTTTTGGAATAAAACGGGTTTAAGTGTTGTCTAAACACTCCAAATTCATCCCAAACTCTTACAACTAGTCAAATGCATTGTATTGTCACATATTTTTACCCTAGAAAGAGTAACATAGCTGTTTACTGCTTCGAATCAATGTTTTCTCTCGGTCTAGCTTGTTTTCTTGGTTTAAGCCTGTTTTGGGATAAAACGGGTTTAATTGTTGTCTAAACAATCCAAATTCATCCCAAACTCTTACAACTAGTCAAATGCATTGTATTGTCACATATTCTGACCCTAGAAACAGTAACAAAGCTGTTTACTGCTTTGAATCAATGTTTTTTCAGGTTTATCCAGTTTCGGGACAACATGGATAAAGTGGTGTCTAAACACTCCAAATTCAACCCGAACTCTTATAATTAGTCAAATGCATTGGATTGTTACATATTTTGACCCTAGAAAGAGTAACATAGCTGATTACTGTTTCGAATCAATGTTTTCTCTCGGTTTACCTTGTTTTCTCGGTTTAAGCCTGTTTTGGGATAAAACGGGTTTAAGTGTTGTCTAAACACTCCAAATTCATCCCGAATTCTTACAATTAGTCAAATGCATTGGAATGTCACACATTCTGACCCTAGAAACATTAACAAAGCTGTTGACTGCTTAGAATCAATGTTTTCTTGGTTTAAGCCTGTGTTGGGACAAAACGGGTATAAATGGTGTCTAAACACTCCAAATTCAACCCGAACTCTTATAATTAGTCAAATGCATTGGATTGTTACATATTTTGACCCTAGAAAGAGTAACATAGCTGTTTACTGCTTTGAATCAATGTTTTCTCTCGGTTTTAGCCTATTTTCGGTTTAACCTTATTTTGGGACAAAACGGGTATAAGTGTTGACAAAACACTGCAAATTAATCCTGAACTCTTACAAATATTCAAATGCATTGGATTGTCACACATTCTAACACTAGAAATAGTAACAAAGCTGTTGACTGCTTAGAATCAATGTTTTCTTGGTTTAAGCCTTTGTTGGGACAAAACGGGTATAAATGGTGTCTAAACACTCCAAATTCAACCCGAACTCTTATAATTAGTCAAATGCATTGGATTGTTACATATTTTGACCCTAGAAAGAGTAACATAGCTGTTTACTGCTTTGAATCAATGTTTTCTCTCGGTTTTAGCCTATTTTTCGGTTTAACCTTATTTTGGGACAAAACGGGTATAAGTGTTGACAAAACACTTTAAATTAATCCTGAACTCTTACAAATATTCAAATGCATTGTATTGTCACACATTCTAACCCTAGAAATAGTAACAAAGCTGTTTACTGCTTCGAATCAATGTTTTCTCTCGGTTTTAGCCTATTTTTCGGTTTAACCTTATTTTGGGACAAAACGGGTATAAGTGTTGACAAAACACTCCAAATTAATCCTGAACTCTTACAAATATTCAAATGCATTGGATTGTCACACATTCTGACCCTAGAAACAGTAACAAAGCTGTTTACTGCTTTGAATCAATATTTTTTCAGGTTTATACAGTTTCGGGACAACATGGATAAAGTGGTGTCTAAACACTCCAAATTCAACCCGAACTCTTATAATTAGTCAAATGCATTGGATTGTTACATATTTTGACCCTAGAAAGAGTAACATAGCTGTTTACTGCTTTGAATCAATTTTTCTCTCGGTTTTAGCCTATTTTTCGGTTTAACCTTATTTTGGGACAAAACGGGTATAAGTGTTGACAAAACACTCCAAATTAATCCTGAACTCTTACAAATATTCAAATGCATTGGATTGTCACACATTCTAACCCTAGAAATAGTAACAAAGCTGTTTACTGCTTCGAATCAATGTTTTCTCTCGGTTTTAGCCTATTTTTCGGTTTAAGCCTGTTTTGGAATAAAACGGGTTTCAGTGTTGTGTAAACACTCCAAATTCATCCCGAACTCTTACAATTAGTCAAATGCATTGGATTGTCACACATTCTGACCCTAGAAACAGTAACAAAGCTGTTTACTGCTTTGAATCAATATTTTTTCAGGTTTATCCAGTTTCGGGACAACATGGATAAAGTGGTGTCTAAACACTCCAAATTCAACCCGAACTCTTATAATTAGTCAAATGCATTGGATTGTTACATATTTTGACCCTAGAAAGAGTAACATAGCTGTTTACTGCTTCGAATCAATGTTTTCTCTCGGTCTAGCTTGTTTTCTTGGTTTAAGCTTGTGTTGGAACAAAACGGGTATAAATGGTGTCTAAACACTCCAAATTCAACCCGAACTCTTATAATTAGTCAAATGCATTGGATTGTTACATATTTTGACCCTAGAAAGAGTAACATAGCTGTTTACTGCTTTGAATCAATGTTTTCTCTCCGTTTTAGCCTATTTTAGGTTTAACCTTATTTTGGGACAAAACGGGTAAAAGTGTTGACAAAACACTCCAAATTAATCCTGAACTCTTACAAATATTCAAATGCATTGGATTGTCACACATTCTAACCCTAGAAATAGTAACAAAGCTGTTTACTGCTTCGAATCAATGTTTTCTCTCGGTTTTAGCCTATTTTTCGGTTTAAGCCTGTTTTGGAATAAAACGGGTTTCAGTGTTGTGTAAACACTCCAAATTCATCCCGAACTCTTACAATTAGTCAAATGCATTGGATTGTCACACATTCTGACCCTAGAAACAGTAACAAAGCTGTTTACTGCTTTGAATCAATATTTTTTCAGGTTTATCCAGTTTCAGGACAACATGGATAAAGTGGTGTCTAAACACTCCAAATTCAACCCGAACTCTTATAATTAGTCAAATGCATTGGATTGTTACATATTTTGACCCTAGAAAGAGTAACATAGCTGTTTACTGCTTCGAATCAATGTTTTCTCTCGGTCTAGCTTGTTTTCTTGGTTTAAGCTTGTGTTGGAACAAAACGGGTATAAACGGGTTTAATTGTTGTCTAAACACTCCAAATTCATCCCAAACTCTTACAACTAGTCAAATGCATTGTATTGTCACATATTCTGACCCTAGAAACAGTAACAAAGCTGTTTACTGCTTTGAATCAATGTTTTTTCAGGTTTATCCAGTTTCGGGACAACATGGATAAAGTGGTGTCTAAACACTCCAAATTCAACCCGAACTCTTATAATTAGTCAAATGCATTGGATTGTTACATATTTTGACCCTAGAAAGAGTAACATAGCTGTTTACTGTTTCGAATCAATGTTTTCTCTCGGTTTACCTTGTTTTCTCGGTTTAAGCCTGTTTTGGGATAAAACGGGTTTAAGTGTTGTCTAACCACTCCAAATTCATCCCGAATTCTTACAATTAGTCAAATGCATTGGAATGTCACACATTCTGACCCTAGAAACATTAACAATGCTGTTGGTTCTTAGAATCAATGTTTTCTTTGTTTAAGCCTGTTTTGGGACAAAACGGGTATAAGTGGTGTCTATACACTCCAAATTCAACCCGAACTCTTATAATTAGTCAAATGCATTGGATTGTCAGATTTTGAACCTAGAAAGAGTTACATAGCTGTTTACTGTTTCGAATCAATGTTTTCTCTTTGTTTTAGCCTGTTTTCTCAGTTCAAGCCTGTTTTGGGATAAAACGGGTTTAAGTGTTGACAAAACACTGCAAATTAATCCTGAACTCTTACAAATATTCAAATGCATTGGATTGTCACACATTCTAACACTAGAAATAGTAACAAAGCTGTTGACTGCTTAGAATCAATGTTTTCTTGGTTTAAGCCTGTGTTGGGACAAAACGGGTATAAATGGTGTCTAAACACTCCAAATTCAACCCGAACTCTTATAATTAGTCAAATGCATTGGATTGTTACATATTTTGACCCTAGAAAGAGTAACATAGCTGTTTACTGCTTTGAATCAATGTTTTCTCTCGGTTTTAGCCTATTTTTCGGTTTAACCTTATTTTGGGACAAAACGGGTATACGTGTTGACAAAACACTCCAAATTAATCCTGAACTCTTACAAATATTCAAATGCATTGGATTGTCACACATTCTAACCCTAGAAATAGTAACAAAGCTGTTTACTGCTTCGAATCAATGTTTTCTCTCGGTTTTAGCCTGTTTTCTTGGTTTAAGCCTGTTTTGGAATAAAACGGGTTTCAGTGTTGTGTAAACACTCCAAATTCATCCCGAACTCTTACAATTAGTCAAATGCATTGGATTGTCACACATTCTGACCCTAGAAACAGTAACAAAGCTCTTTACTGCTTTGAATCAATATTTTTTCAGGTTTATCCAGTTTCGGGACAACATGGATAAAGTGGTGTCTAAACACTCCAAATTCAACCCAAACTCTTATAATTAGTCAAATGCATTGGATTGTTACATATTTTGACCCTAGAGAGAGTAACATAGCTGTTTACTGCTTCGAATCAATGTTTTCTCTCGGTTTAGCTTGTTTTCTCGGTTTAAGCCTGTTTTGGGATAAAACGGGTTTAAGTGTTGTCTAATAGTCAAATGCATTGGATTGTCACACATTCTGACCCTAGAAACAGTAACAATGCTCTTGCTTCTTAGAATCAATGTTTTTTCAGGTTTATCCTGTTTTGGGACAAAACGGGTGTACGTGGTGTCTAAACACTCCAAATTCAACCCGAACTCTTATAATTAGTCAAATGCATTGGATTGTTACATATTTTGACCCTAGAAAGAGTAACATAGCTGTTTACTGCTTTGAATCAATGTTTTCTCTCGGTTTTAGCCTATTTTTCGGTTTAACCTTATTTTGGGACAAAACGGGTATAAGTGTTGACAAAACACTCCAAATTAATCCTGAACTCTTACAAATATTCAAATGCATTGGATTGTCACACATTCTAACCCTAGAAATAGTAACAAATCTGTTTACTGCTTTGAATCAATATTTTTTCAGGTTTATCCAGTTTCGGGACAACATGGATAAAGTGGTGTCTAAACACTCCAAATTCAACCCGAACTCTTATAATTAGTAAAATGCATTGGATTGTTACATATTTTGACCCTAGAAAGAGTAACATAGCTGTTTACTGCTTCGAATCAATGTTTTCTCTCGGTCTAGCTTGTTTTCTTGGTTTAAGCCTGTGTTGGGACAAAACGGGTATAAATGGTGTCTAAACACTCCAAATTCAACCCGAACTCTTATAATTAGTCAAATGCATTGGATTGTTACATATTTTGACCCTAGAAAGAGTAACATAGCTGTTTACTGCTTTGAATCAATGTTTTCTCTCGGTTTTAGCCTATTTTTCGGTTTAACCTTATTTTGGGACAAAACAGGTATAAGTGTTGACAAAACACTCCAAATTAATCCTGAACTCTTACAAATATTCAAATGCATTGTATTGTCACACATTCTAACCCTAGAAATAGTAACAAAGCTGTTTACTGCTTCGAATCAATGTTTTCTCTCGGTTTTAGCCTATTTTTCGGTTTAAGCCTGTTTTGGAATAAAACGGGTTTCAGTGTTGTGTAAACACTCCAAATTCATCCCGAACTCTTACAATTAGTCAAATGCATTGGATTGTCACACATTCTGACCCTAGAAACAGTAACAAAGCTGTTTACTGCTTTGAATCAATATTTTTTCAGGTTTATCCAGTTTCAGGACAACATGGATAAAGTGGTGTCTAAACACTCCAAATTCAACCCGAACTCTTATAATTAGTCAAATGCATTGGATTGTTACATATTTTGACCCTAGAAAGAGTAACATAGCTGTTTACTGCTTCGAATCAATGTTTTCTCTCGGTCTAGCTTGTTTTCTTGGTTTAAGCTTGTGTTGGAACAAAACGGGTATAAATGGTGTCTAAACACTCCAAATTCAACCCGAACTCTTATAATTAGTCAAATGCATTGGATTGTTACATATTTTGACCCTAGAAAGAGTAACATAGCTGTTTACTGCTTTGAATCAATGTTTTCTCTCCGTTTTAGCCTATTTTAGGTTTAACCTTATTTTGGGACAAAACGGGTAAAAGTGTTGACAAAACACTCCAAATTAATCCTGAACTCTTACAAATATTCAAATGCATTGGATTGTCACACATTCTAACCCTAGAAATAGTAACAAAGCTGTTTACTGCTTCGAATCAATGTTTTCTCTCGGTTTTAGCCTGTTTTCTCGGTTTAAGCCTGTTTTGGAATAAAACGGGTTTCAGTGTTGTGTAAACACTCCAAATTCATCCCGAACTCTTACAATTAGTCAAATGCATTGGATTGTCACACATTCTGACCCTAGAAACAGTAACAAAGCTGTTTACTGCTTTGAATCAATATTTTTTCAGGTTTATCCAGTTTCGGGACAACATGGATAAAGTGGTGTCTAAACACTCCAAATTCAACCCGAACTCTTATAATTAGTCAAATGCATTGGATTGTTACATATTTTGACCCTAGAAAGAGTACCATAGCTGTTTACTGCTTCGAATCAATGTTTTCTCTCGGTCTAGCTTGTTTTCTTGGTTTAAGCCTGTTTTGGGATAAAACGGGTTTAATTGTTGTCTAAACACTCCAAATTCATCCCAAACTCTTACAACTAGTCAAATGCATTGTATTGTCACATATTCTGACCCTAGAAACAGTAACAAAGCTGTTTACTGCTTTGAATCAATGTTTTTTCAGGTTTATCCAGTTTCGGGACAACATGGATAAAGTGGTGTCTAAACACTCCAAATTCAACCCGAACTCTTATAATTAGTCAAATGCATTGGATTGTTACATATTTTGACCCTAGAAAGAGTAACATAGCTGTTTACTGTTTCGAATCAATGTTTTCTCTCGGTTTACCTTGTTTTCTCGGTTTAAGCCTGTTTTGGGATAAAACGGGTTTAAGTGTTGTCTAACCACTCCAAATTCATCCCGAATTCTTACAATTAGTCAAATGCATTGGAATGTCACACATTCTGACCCTAGAAACATTAACAATGCTGTTGGTTCTTAGAATCAATGTTTTCTTTGTTTAAGCCTGTTTTGGGACAAAACGGGTATAAGTGGTGTCTATACACTCCAAATTCAACCCGAACTCTTATAATTAGTCAAATGCATTGGATTGTCAGATTTTGAACCTAGAAAGAGTTACATAGCTGTTTACTGTTTCGAATCAATGTTTTCTCTTTGTTTTAGCCTGTTTTCTCAGTTCAAGCCTGTTTTGGGATAAAACGGGTTTAAGTGTTGACAAAACACTGCAAATTAATCCTGAACTCTTACAAATATTCAAATGCATTGGATTGTCACACATTCTAACACTAGAAATAGTAACAAAGCTGTTGACTGCTTAGAATCAATGTTTTCTTGGTTTAAGCCTGTGTTGGGACAAAACGGGTATAAATGGTGTCTAAACACTCCAAATTCAACCCGAACTCTTATAATTAGTCAAATGCATTGGATTGTTACATATTTTGACCCTAGAAAGAGTAACATAGCTGTTTACTGCTTTGAATCAATGTTTTCTCTCGGTTTTAGCCTATTTTTCGGTTTAACCTTATTTTGGGACAAAACGGGTATACGTGTTGACAAAACACTCCAAATTAATCCTGAACTCTTACAAATATTCAAATGCATTGGATTGTCACACATTCTAACCCTAGAAATAGTAACAAAGCTGTTTACTGCTTCGAATCAATGTTTTCTCTCGGTTTTAGCCTGTTTTCTTGGTTTAAGCCTGTTTTGGAATAAAACGGGTTTCAGTGTTGTGTAAACACTCCAAATTCATCCCGAACTCTTACAATTAGTCAAATGCATTGGATTGTCACACATTCTGACCCTAGAAACAGTAACAAAGCTCTTTACTGCTTTGAATCAATATTTTTTCAGGTTTATCCAGTTTCGGGACAACATGGATAAAGTGGTGTCTAAACACTCCAAATTCAACCCAAACTCTTATAATTAGTCAAATGCATTGGATTGTTACATATTTTGACCCTAGAGAGAGTAACATAGCTGTTTACTGCTTCGAATCAATGTTTTCTCTCGGTTTAGCTTGTTTTCTCGGTTTAAGCCTGTTTTGGGATAAAACGGGTTTAAGTGTTGTCTAATAGTCAAATGCATTGGATTGTCACACATTCTGACCCTAGAAACAGTAACAATGCTCTTGCTTCTTAGAATCAATGTTTTTTCAGGTTTATCCTGTTTTGGGACAAAACGGGTGTACGTGGTGTCTAAACACTCCAAATTCAACCCGAACTCTTATAATTAGTCAAATGCATTGGATTGTTACATATTTTGACCCTAGAAAGAGTAACATAGCTGTTTACTGCTTTGAATCAATGTTTTCTCTCGGTTTTAGCCTATTTTTCGGTTTAACCTTATTTTGGGACAAAACGGGTATAAGTGTTGACAAAACACTCCAAATTAATCCTGAACTCTTACAAATATTCAAATGCATTGGATTGTCACACATTCTAACCCTAGAAATAGTAACAAATCTGTTTACTGCTTTGAATCAATATTTTTTCAGGTTTATCCAGTTTCGGGACAACATGGATAAAGTGGTGTCTAAACACTCCAAATTCAACCCGAACTCTTATAATTAGTAAAATGCATTGGATTGTTACATATTTTGACCCTAGAAAGAGTAACATAGCTGTTTACTGCTTCGAATCAATGTTTTCTCTCGGTCTAGCTTGTTTTCTTGGTTTAAGCCTGTGTTGGGACAAAACGGGTATAAATGGTGTCTAAACACTCCAAATTCAACCCGAACTCTTATAATTAGTCAAATGCATTGGATTGTTACATATTTTGACCCTAGAAAGAGTAACATAGCTGTTTACTGCTTTGAATCAATGTTTTCTCTCGGTTTTAGCCTATTTTTCGGTTTAACCTTATTTTGGGACAAAACAGGTATAAGTGTTGACAAAACACTCCAAATTAATCCTGAACTCTTACAAATATTCAAATGCATTGTATTGTCACACATTCTAACCCTAGAAATAGTAACAAAGCTGTTTACTGCTTCGAATCAATGTTTTCTCTCGGTTTTAGCCTATTTTTCGGTTTAAGCCTGTTTTGGAATAAAACGGGTTTCAGTGTTGTGTAAACACTCCAAATTCATCCCGAACTCTTACAATTAGTCAAATGCATTGGATTGTCACACATTCTGACCCTAGAAACAGTAACAAAGCTGTTTACTGCTTTGAATCAATATTTTTTCAGGTTTATCCAGTTTCAGGACAACATGGATAAAGTGGTGTCTAAACACTCCAAATTCAACCCGAACTCTTATAATTAGTCAAATGCATTGGATTGTTACATATTTTGACCCTAGAAAGAGTAACATAGCTGTTTACTGCTTCGAATCAATGTTTTCTCTCGGTCTAGCTTGTTTTCTTGGTTTAAGCTTGTGTTGGAACAAAACGGGTATAAATGGTGTCTAAACACTCCAAATTCAACCCGAACTCTTATAATTAGTCAAATGCATTGGATTGTTACATATTTTGACCCTAGAAAGAGTAACATAGCTGTTTACTGCTTTGAATCAATGTTTTCTCTCCGTTTTAGCCTATTTTAGGTTTAACCTTATTTTGGGACAAAACGGGTAAAAGTGTTGACAAAACACTCCAAATTAATCCTGAACTCTTACAAATATTCAAATGCATTGGATTGTCACACATTCTAACCCTAGAAATAGTAACAAAGCTGTTTACTGCTTCGAATCAATGTTTTCTCTCGGTTTTAGCCTGTTTTCTCGGTTTAAGCCTGTTTTGGAATAAAACGGGTTTCAGTGTTGTGTAAACACTCCAAATTCATCCCGAACTCTTACAATTAGTCAAATGCATTGGATTGTCACACATTCTGACCCTAGAAACAGTAACAAAGCTGTTTACTGCTTTGAATCAATATTTTTTCAGGTTTATCCAGTTTCGGGACAACATGGATAAAGTGGTGTCTAAACACTCCAAATTCAACCCGAACTCTTATAATTAGTCAAATGCATTGGATTGTTACATATTTTGACCCTAGAAAGAGTACCATAGCTGTTTACTGCTTCGAATCAATGTTTTCTCTCGGTCTAGCTTGTTTTCTTGGTTTAAGCCTGTTTTGGGATAAAACGGGTTTAATTGTTGTCTAAACACTCCAAATTCATCCCAAACTCTTACAACTAGTCAAATGCATTGTATTGTCACATATTCTGACCCTAGAAACAGTAACAAAGCTGTTTACTGCTTTGAATCAATGTTTTTTCAGGTTTATCCAGTTTCGGGACAACATGGATAAAGTGGTGTCTAAACACTCCAAATTCAACCCGAACTCTTATAATTAGTCAAATGCATTGGATTGTTACATATTTTGACCCTAGAAAGAGTAACATAGCTGTTTACTGTTTCGAATCAATGTTTTCTCTCGGTTTACCTTGTTTTCTCGGTTTAAGCCTGTTTTGGGATAAAACGGGTTTAAGTGTTGTCTAACCACTCCAAATTCATCCCGAATTCTTACAATTAGTCAAATGCATTGGAATGTCACACATTCTGACCCTAGAAACATTAAC
Source organism: Camelina sativa (assembly GCF_030686135.1). Classification (NCBI taxonomy): domain Eukaryota; kingdom Viridiplantae; phylum Streptophyta; class Magnoliopsida; order Brassicales; family Brassicaceae; genus Camelina; species Camelina sativa. The sequence continues at coordinate 16,841,892 of NC_141892.1, read as the reverse complement.
AATGCTGTTGGTTCTTAGAATCAATGTTTTCTTTGTTTAAGCCTGTTTTGGGACAAAACGGGTATAAGTGGTGTCTATACACTCCAAATTCAACCCGAACTCTTATAATTAGTCAAATGCATTGGATTGTCAGATTTTGAACCTAGAAAGAGTTACATAGCTGTTTACTGTTTCGAATCAATGTTTTCTCTTTGTTTTAGCCTGTTTTCTCAGTTCAAGCCTGTTTTGGGATAAAACGGGTTTAAGTGTTGACAAAACACTGCAAATTAATCCTGAACTCTTACAAATATTCAAATGCATTGGATTGTCACACATTCTAACACTAGAAATAGTAACAAAGCTGTTGACTGCTTAGAATCAATGTTTTCTTGGTTTAAGCCTGTGTTGGGACAAAACGGGTATAAATGGTGTCTAAACACTCCAAATTCAACCCGAACTCTTATAATTAGTCAAATGCATTGGATTGTTACATATTTTGACCCTAGAAAGAGTAACATAGCTGTTTACTGCTTTGAATCAATGTTTTCTCTCGGTTTTAGCCTATTTTTCGGTTTAACCTTATTTTGGGACAAAACGGGTATACGTGTTGACAAAACACTCCAAATTAATCCTGAACTCTTACAAATATTCAAATGCATTGGATTGTCACACATTCTAACCCTAGAAATAGTAACAAAGCTGTTTACTGCTTCGAATCAATGTTTTCTCTCGGTTTTAGCCTGTTTTCTTGGTTTAAGCCTGTTTTGGAATAAAACGGGTTTCAGTGTTGTGTAAACACTCCAAATTCATCCCGAACTCTTACAATTAGTCAAATGCATTGGATTGTCACACATTCTGACCCTAGAAACAGTAACAAAGCTCTTTACTGCTTTGAATCAATATTTTTTCAGGTTTATCCAGTTTCGGGACAACATGGATAAAGTGGTGTCTAAACACTCCAAATTCAACCCAAACTCTTATAATTAGTCAAATGCATTGGATTGTTACATATTTTGACCCTAGAGAGAGTAACATAGCTGTTTACTGCTTCGAATCAATGTTTTCTCTCGGTTTAGCTTGTTTTCTCGGTTTAAGCCTGTTTTGGGATAAAACGGGTTTAAGTGTTGTCTAATAGTCAAATGCATTGGATTGTCACACATTCTGACCCTAGAAACAGTAACAATGCTCTTGCTTCTTAGAATCAATGTTTTTTCAGGTTTATCCTGTTTTGGGACAAAACGGGTGTACGTGGTGTCTAAACACTCCAAATTCAACCCGAACTCTTATAATTAGTCAAATGCATTGGATTGTTACATATTTTGACCCTAGAAAGAGTAACATAGCTGTTTACTGCTTTGAATCAATGTTTTCTCTCGGTTTTAGCCTATTTTTCGGTTTAACCTTATTTTGGGACAAAACGGGTATAAGTGTTGACAAAACACTCCAAATTAATCCTGAACTCTTACAAATATTCAAATGCATTGGATTGTCACACATTCTAACCCTAGAAATAGTAACAAATCTGTTTACTGCTTTGAATCAATATTTTTTCAGGTTTATCCAGTTTCGGGACAACATGGATAAAGTGGTGTCTAAACACTCCAAATTCAACCCGAACTCTTATAATTAGTAAAATGCATTGGATTGTTACATATTTTGACCCTAGAAAGAGTAACATAGCTGTTTACTGCTTCGAATCAATGTTTTCTCTCGGTCTAGCTTGTTTTCTTGGTTTAAGCCTGTGTTGGGACAAAACGGGTATAAATGGTGTCTAAACACTCCAAATTCAACCCGAACTCTTATAATTAGTCAAATGCATTGGATTGTTACATATTTTGACCCTAGAAAGAGTAACATAGCTGTTTACTGCTTTGAATCAATGTTTTCTCTCGGTTTTAGCCTATTTTTCGGTTTAACCTTATTTTGGGACAAAACAGGTATAAGTGTTGACAAAACACTCCAAATTAATCCTGAACTCTTACAAATATTCAAATGCATTGTATTGTCACACATTCTAACCCTAGAAATAGTAACAAAGCTGTTTACTGCTTCGAATCAATGTTTTCTCTCGGTTTTAGCCTATTTTTCGGTTTAAGCCTGTTTTGGAATAAAACGGGTTTCAGTGTTGTGTAAACACTCCAAATTCATCCCGAACTCTTACAATTAGTCAAATGCATTGGATTGTCACACATTCTGACCCTAGAAACAGTAACAAAGCTGTTTACTGCTTTGAATCAATATTTTTTCAGGTTTATCCAGTTTCGGGACAACATGGATAAAGTGGTGTCTAAACACTCCAAATTCAACCCGAACTCTTATAATTAGTCAAATGCATTGGATTGTTACATATTTTGACCCTAGAAAGAGTAACATAGCTGTTTACTGCTTCGAATCAATGTTTTCTCTCGGTCTAGCTTGTTTTCTTGGTTTAAGCCTGTGTTGGAACAAAACGGGTATAAATGGTGTCTAAACACTCCAAATTCAACCCGAACTCTTATAATTAGTCAAATGCATTGGATTGTTACAAATTTTGACCCTAGAAAGAGTAACATAGCTGTTTACTGCTTTGAATCAATGTTTTCTCTCGGTTTTAGCCTATTTTCGGTTTAACCTTATTTTGGGACAAAACGGGTATAAGTGTTGACAAAACACTCCAAATTAATCCTGAACTCTTACAAATATTCAAATGCATTGGATTGTCACACATTCTAACCCTAGAAATAGTAACAAAGCTGTTTACTGCTTCAGATCAATGTTTTCTCTCGGTTTTAGCCTGTTTTCTCGGTTTAAGCCTGTTTTGAAATAAAACGGGTTTCAGTGTTGTGTAAACACTCCAAATTCATCCCGAACTCTTACAATTAGTCAAATGCATTGGATTGTCACACATTCTGACCCTAGAAACAGTAACAAAGCTGTTTACTGCTTTGAATCAATATTTTTTCAGGTTTATCCAGTTTCGGGACAACATGGATAAAGTGGTGTCTAAACACTCCAAATTCAACCCGAACTCTTATAATTAGTCAAATGCATTGGATTGTTACATATTTTGACCCTAGAAAGAGTAACATAGCTGTTTACTGCTTCGAATCAATGTTTTCTCTCGGTCTAGCTTGTTTTCTTGGTTTAAGCCTGTTTTGGGATAAAACGGGTTTAATTGTTGTCTAAACACTCCAAATTCATCCCAAACACTTACAACTAGTCAAATGCATTGTATTGTCACATATTCTGACCCTAGAAACAGTAACAAAGCTGCTTACTGCTTTGAATCAATGTTTTTTCAGGTTTATCCAGTTTCGGGACAACATGGATAAAGTGGTGTCTAAACACTCCAAATTCAACCCGAACTCTTATAATTAGTCAAATGCATTGGATTGTTACATATTTTGACCCTAGAAAGAGTAACATAGCTGTTTACTGCTTCGAATCAATGTTTTCTCTCGGTTTAGCTTGTTTTCTCGGTTTAAGCCTGTTTTGGGATAAAACGGGTTTAAGTGTTATCTAAACACTCCAAATTCATCCCGAATTCTTACAATTAGTCAAATGCATTGGAATGTCACACATTCTGACCCTAGAAACATTAACAATGCTGTTGCTGCTTAGAATCAATGTTTTCTTGGTTTAAGCCTGTTTTGGGACAAAACGGGTATAAGTGGTGTCTAAACACTCCAAATTCAACCCGAACTCTTATAATTAGTCAAATGCATTGGATTGTGAGATTTCGACCCTAGAAAGAGTTACATAGCTGTTTACTGTTTCGAATCAATGTTTTCTCTCGGTTTTAGCCTGTTTTCTCAGTTCAAGCCTGTTTTGGGATAAAACGGGTTTAAGTGTTGACAAAACACTGCAAATTAATCCTGAACTCTTACAAATATTCAAATGCATTGGATTGTCACACATTCTAACACTAGAAATAGTAACAAAGCTGTTGACTGCTTAGAATCAATGTTTTCTCTCAGTTTTAGCCTGTTTTCTCGGTTTAAGCCTGTTTTGGGATAAAACGGGTTTAAGTGTTGTCTAAACACTCCAAATTCATCCTGAACTCTTACAATTAGTCAAATGCATTGTATTGTCACAAATTCTGACCCTAGAAACAGTAACAAAGCTGTTTACTGCTTTGAATCAATGTTTTTTTCAGGTTTACCAGTTTCGGGACAACATGGATAAAGTGGTGTCTAAACACTCCAAATTCAACCCGAACTCTTATAATTAGTCAAATGCATTGGATTGTTACATATTTTGACCCTAGAGAGAGTAACATAGCTGTTTACTGCTTCGAATCAATGTTTTCTCTCGGTTTAGCTTGTTTTCTCGGTTTAAGCTTGTTTTGGGATAAAACGGGTTTAAGTGTTGTCTAAACACTCCAAATTCATCCCAAATTCTTACAATTAGTCAAATGCATTGGAATGTCACACATTCTGACCCTAGAAACATTAACAATGCTCTTGCTGCTTAGAATCAATGTTTTCTTGGTTTAAGCCTGTTTTGGGACAAAACGGGTGTAAGTGGTGTCTAAACACTCCAAATTCGACCCGAACTCTTATAATTAGTCAAATGCATTGGATTGTTACATATTTTGACCCTAGAAAGAGTAACATAGCTGTTTACTGCTTTGAATCAATGTTTTCTCTCGGTTTTAGCCTATTTTTCGGTTTAACCTTATTTTGGGACAAAACGGGTATAAGTGTTGACAAAACACTCCAAATTAATCCTGAACTCTTACAAATATTCAAATGCATTGGATTGTCACACATTCTAACCCTAGAAATAGTAACAAAGCTGTTTACTGCTTCGAATCAATGTTTTCTCTCGGTTTTAGCCTATTTTTCGGTTTAACCTTATTTTGGGACAAAACGGGTATAAGTGTTGACAAAACACTCCAAATTAATCCTGAACTCTTATAAATATTCAAATGCATTGGATTGTCACACATTCTGACCCTAGAAACAGTAACAAAGCTGTTTTCTGCTTCGAATCAATATTTTTTCAGGTTTATCCAGTTTCGGGACAACATGGATAAAGTGGTGTCTAAACACTCCAAATTCAACCCGAACTCTTATAATTAGTCAAATGCATTGGATTGTTACATATTTTGACCCTAGAAAGAGTAACATAGCTGTTTACTGCTTCGAATCAATGTTTTCTCTCGGTCTAGCTTGTTTTCTTGGTTTAAGCCTGTTTTGGGATAAAACGGGTTTAATTGTTGTCTAAACACTCCAAATTCATCCCAAACACTTACAACTAGTTAAATGCATTGTATTGTCACATATTCTGACCCTAGAAACAGTAACAAAGCTGCTTACTGCTTTGAATCAATGTTTTTTCAGGTTTATCCAGTTTCGGGACAACATGGATAAAGTGGTGTCTAAACACTCCAAATTCAACCCGAACTCTTATCATTAGTCAAATGCATTGGATTGTTACATATTTTGACCCTAGAAAGAGTAACATAGCTGTTTACTGCTTCGAATCAATGTTTTCTCTCGGTTTAGCTTGTTTTCTCGGTTTAAGCCTGTTTTGGGATAAAACGGGTTTAAGTGTTGTCTAAACACTCCAAATTCATCCTGAATTCTTACAATTAGTCAAATGCATTGGAATGTCACACATTCTGACCCTAGAAACATTAACAATGCTGTTGCTGCTTAGAATCAATGTTTTCTTGGTTTAAGCCTGTTTTGGGACAAAACGGGTATAAGTGGTGTCTAAACACTCCAAATTCAACCCGAACTCTTCTAATTAGTCAAATGCATTGGATTGTGAGATTTTGACCCTAGAAAGAGTTACATAGCTGTTTACTGTTTCGAATCAATGTTTTCTCTCGGTTTTAGCCTGTTTTGTCAGTTCAAGCCTGTTTTGGGATAAAACGGGTTTAAGTGTTGTCTAAACACTCCAAATTCATCCTGAACTCTTACAATTAGTCAAATGCATTGTATTGTCACAAATTCTGACCCTAGAAACAGTAGCAAAGCTGTTTACTGCTTTGAATCAATGTTTTTTTCAGGTTTACCAGTTTCGGGACAACATGGATAAAGTGGTGTCTAAACACTCCAAATTCAACCCGAACTCTTATAATTAGTCAAATGCATTGGATTGTTACATATTTTGACCCTAGAGAGAGTAACATAGCTGTTTACTGCTTCGAATCAATGTTTTCTCTCGGTTTAGCTTGTTTTCTCGGTTTAAGCTTGTTTTGGGATAAAACGGGTTTAAGTGTTGTCTAAACACTCCAAATTCATCCCAAATTCTTACAATTAGTCAAATGCATTGGAATGTCACACATTCTGACCCTAGAAACATTAACAATGCTCTTGCTGCTTAGAATCAATGTTTTCTTGGTTTAAGCCTGTTTTGGGACAAAACGGGTGTAAGTGGTGTCTAAACACTCCAAATTCGACCCGAACTCTTATAATTAGTCAAATGCATTGGATTGTTACATATTTTGACCCTAGAAAGAGTAACATAGCTGTTTACTGCTTTGAATCAATGTTTTCTCTCGGTTTTAGCCTATTTTTCGGTTTAACCTTATTTTGGGACAAAACGGGTATAAGTGTTGACAAAACACTCCAAATTAATCCTGAACTCTTACAAATATTCAAATGCATTGGATTGTCACACATTCTAACCCTAGAAATAGTAACAAAGCTGTTTACTGCTTCGAATCAATGTTTTCTCTCGGTTTTAGCCTATTTTTCGGTTTAACCTTATTTTGGGACAAAACGGGTATAAGTGTTGACAAAACACTCCAAATTAATCCTGAACTCTTATAAATATTCAAATGCATTGGATTGTCACACATTCTGACCCTAGAAACAGTAACAAAGCTGTTTTCTGCTTCGAATCAATATTTTTTCAGGTTTATCCAGTTTCGGGACAACATGGATAAAGTGGTGTCTAAACACTCCAAATTCAACCCGAACTCTTATAATTAGTCAAATGCATTGGATTGTTACATATTTTGACCCTAGAAAGAGTAACATAGCTGTTTACTGCTTCGAATCAATGTTTTCTCTCGGTCTAGCTTGTTTTCTTGGTTTAAGCCTGTTTTGGGATAAAACGGGTTTAATTGTTGTCTAAACACTCCAAATTCATCCCAAACACTTACAACTAGTTAAATGCATTGTATTGTCACATATTCTGACCCTAGAAACAGTAACAAAGCTGCTTACTGCTTTGAATCAATGTTTTTTCAGGTTTATCCAGTTTCGGGACAACATGGATAAAGTGGTGTCTAAACACTCCAAATTCAACCCGAACTCTTATCATTAGTCAAATGCATTGGATTGTTACATATTTTGACCCTAGAAAGAGTAACATAGCTGTTTACTGCTTCGAATCAATGTTTTCTCTCGGTTTAGCTTGTTTTCTCGGTTTAAGCCTGTTTTGGGATAAAACGGGTTTAAGTGTTGTCTAAACACTCCAAATTCATCCTGAATTCTTACAATTAGTCAAATGCATTGGAATGTCACACATTCTGACCCTAGAAACATTAACAATGCTGTTGCTGCTTAGAATCAATGTTTTCTTGGTTTAAGCCTGTTTTGGGACAAAACGGGTATAAGTGGTGTCTAAACACTCCAAATTCAACCCGAACTCTTCTAATTAGTCAAATGCATTGGATTGTGAGATTTTGACCCTAGAAAGAGTTACATAGCTGTTTACTGTTTCGAATCAATGTTTTCTCTCGGTTTTAGCCTGTTTTGTCAGTTCAAGCCTGTTTTGGGATAAAACGGGTTTAAGTGTTGTCTAAACACTCCAAATTCATCCTGAACTCTTACAATTAGTCAAATGCATTGTATTGTCACAAATTCTGACCCTAGAAACAGTAGCAAAGCTGTTTACTGCTTTGAATCAATGTTTTTTTCAGGTTTACCAGTTTCGGGACAACATGGATAAAGTGGTGTCTAAACACTCCAAATTCAACCCGAACTCTTATAATTAGTTAAATGCATTGGATTGTTACATATTTTGACCCTAGAGAGAGTAACATAGCTGTTTACTGCTTCGAATCAATGGTTTCTCTCGGTTTAGCTTGTTTTCTCGGTTTAAGCCTGTTTTGGGACAAAACGGGTGTAAGTGGTGTCTAAACACTCCAAATTCGACCCGAACTCTTATAATTAGTCAAATGCATTGGATTGTTACATATTTTGACCCTAGAAAGAGTAACATAGCTGTTTACTGCTTTGAATCAATGTTTTCTCTCGGTTTTAGCCTATTTTTCGGTTTAACCTTATTTTGGGACAAAACGGGTATAAGTGTTGACAAAACACTCCAAATTAATCCTGAACTCTTACAAATATTCAAATGCTTTGGATTGTCACACATTCTAACCCTAGAAATAGTAACAAAGCTGTTTACTGCTTCGAATCAATGTTTTCTCTCGGTTTTAGCCTATTTTTCGGTTTAACCTTATTTTGGGACAAAACGGGTATAAGTGTTGACAAAACACTCCAAATTAATCCTGAACTCTTACAAATATTCAAATGCATTGGATTGTCACACATTCTGACCCTAGAAACAGTAACAAAGCTGTTTTCTGCTTCGAATCAATATTTTTTCAGGTTTATCCAGTTTCGGGACAACATGGATAAAGTGGTGTCTAAACACTCCAAATTCAACCCGAACTCTTATAATTAGTCAAATGCATTGGATTGTTACATATTTTGACCCTAGAAAGAGTAACATAGCTGTTTACTACTTCGAATCAATGTTTTCTCTCGGTCTAGCTTGTTTTCTTGGTTTAAGCCTGTTTTGGGATAAAACGGGTTTAATTGTTGTCTAAACACTCCAAATTCATCCCAAACACTTACAACTAGTTAAATGCATTGTATTGTCACATATTCTGACCCTAGAAACAGTAACAAAGCTGCTTACTGCTTTGAATCAATGTTTTTTCAGGTTTATCCAGTTTCGGGACAACATGGATAAAGTGGTGTCTAAACACTCCAAATTCAACCCGAACTCTTATAATTAGTCAAATACATTGGATTGTTACATATTTTGACCCTAGAAAGAGTAACATAGCTTTTTACTGCTTCGAATCAATGTTTTCTCTCGGTTTAGCTTGTTTTTTTGGTTTAAGCCTGTTTTTGGATAAAACGGGTTTAAATGTTGTCTAAACACTCCAAATTCATCCCGAATTCTTACAATTAGTCAAATGCATTGGAATGTCACACATTCTGACCCTAGAAACATTAACAATGCTGTTGCTGCTTAGAATCAATGTTTTCTTGGTTTAAGCCTGTTTTGGGACAAAACGGGTATAAGTGGTGTCTAAATGTTGGGATTTATGAGACAAAGCTCACAAGAGAGGGTAGACAAACACTTGGTGAATGAATCCCCCTTTACCCACAACAAACTAACTCATTCTCAAGGGGGAGGAGAGAACATCAACTTGTGATGAACTCCCCATAAACAAGGCTTAGTAAAGAGTAAATAAGAAGACTTTAGGTGAGATTTGGGAAGAGAATAGGCTGCCTTAAGGGCAGCCTCTAACCGTTTACCCCTAGGCTCTCTACATTGCTAATAAGAACATAAACACTTGTGTAGAGAGGAGAAGATGGGAAACGGATTCTCTTAGTATTAGATAATGTTGTGATATATTACATATGAGAGAATTACAGCTTAATATAGAGAAAACAAAGGCATAGAGCCGTTAGGCACACAAGGGATTCAAAGGAGAGATGAAAGGGACAGCTCCTTGTCTTTGGTTGACTCGCTATGCTTCCCAACCAAAGCCACACGTGATTTCCTTCCCTTCCATGCCTTGTGACCGTTAGATCTCCTTCCCTTATGGCCATTGGATCCTTCTTCCCTTCCTTGTGAGATATTTCCTTCTTCTTGGGCTTCTTCTTCTTATAAGGCCTTTGTTCTTCTTATATTGCACTTATGGCCTTGCTGACCACTCTCCTTGCTCTCACGGCCCACATGGCCTTATTGGCCACTCTTATTGTGCTCACGGCCTTACTGGCCGCTCCCACACCACTCATGGCCTTACCGGCCACACTTCTTGTACTAGCAGCCTTACCGGCCACTCTCTTCTTCCTTGTGCAGCTCGGCCTCACCGGCCTCACTCTCTCTTCTCCTTCATATATACTAATAGTACGGACGGGCCTGTACGGACGGGCCTGTACGGACGGGCCTGTACGGACGGGCCTGTACGGACGGGCCTGCTCTTCAATGTGTTCACGGCCTAACTGGCCGCTCTCCGGACATGGGTCCGTTCACGGACACGGTACATGGTACCGGACACGGTACATGGTCGCTCACGGACACGGACATGGCCTTACCGGCCTTTACATGGCCTTTCCGGCCTTTCTTCTCTTCTTCCAAGGTTCGGCCTTACCGGCCTCTCCTCTCTCCTCCTTGGTACATTCTAATACTCCCCCGCACGCTTGATCGGTGGGACACCATGGGGACCAAAGATCAAGGGTGGACTAGTGTCATCTACCTCATTAAAAACCTCAACAAAGAAAACCTCTTGGGATAAAACTTTGTTAAGGGAAAAAGAGTATAGACTCCACTATCCATGATGTCCCTTGACCTTGGTTTGCAAAGAACTAGCTCCCTTCTCTTCATGATTTGAACCGCTCCTACTCCTTAGCCCACCTTGCCTTTAGCACATTCCTTATGATCTCCATCCTTGCGCCTTTAGAATTTCTTTGAGGCTCTCATAGTCTCCTTTACCCCTTAAACAAGTGATAAAGAAGAAAAGAATAAGTGTTTGCTATGAGGAATATCAAAGAAAATTTCTAAAAGTGTGACCATTTAAGAGAACATATTAAAGACTAAAGACTAGTAATGAAACTAAGGTAATGAATTTATGAATTAAAATAGAGACGAGTTTAGAGCACAGCCTTTATGGTGTTTTGATGGATAGGAGGGAGAGAGTTGATCACTGTTGCGGTTTGGAATTCCTCCTTGAGACCGCTCCTACTCTAACCATGGTTTTTAAACCTGGTCAGTTTTATTTGTCAGACTGACACATGCCCACTGAATCGGACATAACTTTCGAACGGCTGCTCGGATTGGTATGATTCCACTTCCACTGGCAAGATGACTCTGTGGTCTCGAACTTTAATGAAGAACGCGGAAGCCGAATCGCAGTGGAAGGGTTTCGTCCGAGTCGATCTTTGAGACGCTTCGGCTGAGCTTTAAGTAAAGACTTTTGCTTGTGGCCGAGCAGAATCTGTGAGGTACGGTCTGAAGTCACTTGATCTCCCCCGTAACCTTTACTTGATGATGGGCTGAAACCTCATCACCTCAGTTGAAGCCTTGTGCATCACCGTTCTTGTGCACATCCAATCAACAGTTGAAACCTTGTGCATCACCTTTCCTAAAGACCATTGTGCACATCCGATCAACAACTTGGCACTAATACACATGTCCTTGGGCTGATTCATCACCTTCCACCAGCTCTCTCCACTAGAACTTCCTCCATAGCTTTATCTCTCTCGGTCAGCCTTAAATAGACCACCTCGCTCAAAAGAGTCTTCTGCTCTCCTCGGATGAGTCTAACCGCCGGAGTTTAATACCCAAAGCTTTATCTCTCTCGGTCAGCTTAATAGGTTACCTCGCTCAAAAGAGTCTTCTGCTCTCCTCGGGTAAACCTGACCGCCGGAGTTTATTACTATGGTGGTGAAACGTGTGGTCTAAGAAGCTTGATGGCCATTGGTTCTAACTCCAAGCATTGTGCTGCGCCTTCTCATGGCTTCTTTGTAGCCTTCAACCTCGCCACTTCTTCTTGAGATAGCAAGTGAGCTCCACACAATCTTCAAGTTTGAAACTGAAACCAAAATTTAATGGGACAGATTCTAAACAAGAGATTGTTAGGGGTTAGAGTATAGAGTGTAGAGTAGAGTATAGAGTGTAAATGGAGAATAAGTAACCAAAGAGAGTATAATAGAGTATATATATAAGAGAATGGGGGGTAGTATAAGATGGATGGAGTGTAGAATTGGACTCAAGAGTTCCAATGGACAGAGTTATACTCTGTTTTCTTGAGTTTGAGACAACTTTGACAGCCAAGAACAACCAACAAGACAATCTCTTTTGGTGCTTTAGTGGCTGAAACACATGGACCGATTGGAAAATTAATCTCTCCAACGGTTTAGACAAATTTCATGGTAGAATCACTTAAACAAAGTGTTCTCCAAGATCTTAAGGCTTTAGATCCACGAAAATAACATAAAGAAGATGCTTTTCGTGGTCACAAGCAAACAAGAAACAAAAGAGCCTTTGGAACACCCTATTGTCCATCGGTTAAAACAAAGCATTCTTGGACCAGCTTTAATCTCTTTGACCAAGCAGACCATATATGCGAAAAACAAGGTCTCTCTCTTCCTCAAGCGTGAATCCTAACCATGAACACAACCGATTTGCTCATTAGTTCATCACTACCTCATTTTGTACCCAACTTTCACCAAATCGGTAAAGCTTAAGAATGAGGCTTTTAAAGCTTAAGGATGGGGCTGTAAAATCGATTTCTCTTTACACACTTGGTCTACAAGTTCTAACAAGACAAGAGACCAAGCTTACTCAACATTGAGCTGTTAGAGAATCGTTTTTAACAACAAAAGCAAAGTTAAAGCTTTAAAGAACAAGGCTAAGCGAATTAACACTTAAGCAAAGTTTAAAACTTTCACTAAGCTATCTCCTAAGAGATTTAAACCTTGAGAACGAGTTTGAATCACCAAGAACAGAACCTGGGCTCTGATACCATGTTGGGATTTATGAGACAAAGCTCACAAGAGAGGGTAGACAAACACTTGGTGAATGAATCCCCCTTTACCCACAACAAACTAACTCATTCTCAAGGGGGAGGAGAGAACATCAACTTGTGATGAACTCCCCATAAACAAGGCTTAGTAAAGAGTAAATAAGAAGACTTTAGGTGAGATTTGGGAAGAGAATAGGCTGCCTTAAGGGCAGCCTCTAACCGTTTACCCCTAGGCTCTCTACATTGCTAATAAGAACATAAACACTTGTGTAGAGAGGAGAAGATGGGAAACGGATTCTCTTAGTATTAGATAATGTTGTGATATATTACATATGAGAGAATTACAGCTTAATATAGAGAAAACAAAGGCATAGAGCCGTTAGGCACACAAGGGATTCAAAGGAGAGATGAAAGGGACAGCTCCTTGTCTTTGGTTGACTCGCTATGCTTCCCAACCAAAGCCACACGTGATTTCCTTCCCTTCCATGCCTTGTGACCGTTAGATCTCCTTCCCTTATGGCCATTGGATCCTTCTTCCCTTCCTTGTGAGATATTTCCTTCTTCTTGGGCTTCTTCTTCTTATAAGGCCTTTGTTCTTCTTATATTGCACTTATGGCCTTGCTGACCACTCTCCTTGCTCTCACGGCCCACATGGCCTTATTGGCCACTCTTATTGTGCTCACGGCCTTACTGGCCGCTCCCACACCACTCATGGCCTTACCGGCCACACTTCTTGTACTAGCAGCCTTACCGGCCACTCTCTTCTTCCTTGTGCAGCTCGGCCTCACCGGCCTCACTCTCTCTTCTCCTTCATATATACTAATAGTACGGACGGGCCTGTACGGACGGGCCTGTACGGACGGGCCTGTACGGACGGGCCTGTACGGACGGGCCTGCTCTTCAATGTGTTCACGGCCTAACTGGCCGCTCTCCGGACATGGGTCCGTTCACGGACACGGTACATGGTACCGGACACGGTACATGGTCGCTCACGGACACGGACATGGCCTTACCGGCCTTTACATGGCCTTTCCGGCCTTTCTTCTCTTCTTCCAAGGTTCGGCCTTACCGGCCTCTCCTCTCTCCTCCTTGGTACATTCTAATACTAAACACTCCAAATTCGACCCGAACTCTTATAATTAGTCAAATGCATTGGATTGTTACATATTTTGACCCTAGAAAGAGTAACATAGCTGTTTACTGCTTTGAATCAATGTTTTCTCTCGGTTTTAGCCTATTTTTCGGTTTAACCTTATTTTGGGACAAAACGGGTATAAGTGTTGACAAAACACTCCAAATTAATCCTGAACTCTTACAAATATTCAAATGCATTGGATTGTCACACATTCTAACCCTAGAAATAGTAACAAAGCTGTTTACTGCTTCGAATCAATGTTTTCTCTCGGTTTTAGCCTGTTTTGTCAGTTCAAGCCTGTTTTGGGATAAAACGGGTTTAAGTGTTGTCTAAACACTCCAAATTCATCCTGAACTCTTACAATTAGTCAAATGCATTGTATTGTCACAAATTCTGACCCTAGAAACAGTAGCAAAGCTGTTTACTGCTTTGAATCAATGTTTTTTTCAGGTTTACCAGTTTCGGGACAACATGGATAAAGTGGTGTCTAAACACTCCAAATTCAACCCGAACTCTTATAATTAGTCAAATGCATTGGATTGTTACATAGTCAAATGCTGCTTAGAATCAATGTTTTCTTGGTTTAAGCCTGTTTTGGGACAAAACGGTGTAAGTGGTGTCTAAACACTCCAAATTCGACCCGAACTCTTATAATTAGTCAAATGCATTGGATTGTTACATATTTTGACCCTAGAAAGAGTAACATAGCTGTTTACTGCTTTGAATCAATGTTTTCTCTCGGTTTTAGCCTATTTTTTGGTTTAACCTTATTTTGGGACAAAACGGGTATAAGTGTTGACAAAACACTTTAAATTAATCCTGAACTCTTACAAATATTAAAATGCATTGGATTGTCATACATTATAACCCTAGAAATAGTAACAAAGCTGTTTACTGCTTCGAATCAATGTTTTTTCTCGGTTATAGCCTATTTTTCGGTTTAACCTTATTTTGGGACAAAACGGGTATAAGTGTTGACAAAACACTCCAAATTAATCCTGAACTCTTACAAATATTCAAATGCATTGGATTGTCACACATTCTGACCCTAGAAACAGTAACAAAGCTGTTTACTGCTTTGAATCAATATTTTTTCAGGTTTATCCAGTTTCGGGACAACATGGATAAAGTGGTGTCTAAACACTCCAAATTCAACCCGAACTCTTATAATTAGTCAAATGCATTGGATTGTTACATATTTTGACCCTAGAAAGAGTAACATAGCTGTTTACTGCTTTGAATCAATGTTTTCTCTCGGTTTAGCTTGTTTTCTTGGTTTAAGCCTGTGTTGGAACATAACGGGTATAAATAGTGTCTAAACACTCCAAATTCAACCCGAACTCTTATAATTAGTCAAATGCATTGGATTGTTACATATTTTGACCCTAGAAAGAGTAACATAGCTGTTTACTGCTTTGAATCAATGTTTTCTCTCGGTTTTAGCCTATTTTCGGTTTAACCTTATTTTGGGACAAAACGGGTATAAGTGTTGACAAAACACTCCAAATTAATCCTGAACTCTTACAAATATTCAAATGCATTGGATTGTCACACATTCTAACCCTAGAAATAGTAACAAAGCTGTTTACTGCTTCGAATCAATGTTTTCTCTCGGTTTTAGCCTGTTTTCTCGGTTTAAGCCTATTTTGGAATAAAACGGGCTTCAGTGTTGTGTAAACACTCCAAATTCATCCTGAACTCTTACAATTAGTCAAATGCATTGGATTGTCACACATTCTGACCCTAGAAACAGTAACAAAGCTGTTTACTGCTTTGAATCAATATTTTTTCAGGTTTATCCAGTTTCGGGACAACATGGATAAAGTGGTGTCTAAACACTCCAAATTCAACCCGAACTCTTATAATTAGTCAAATGCATTGGATTGTTACATATTTTGACCCTAGAAAGAGTAACATAGCTGTTTACTGCTTCGAATCAATGTTTTCTCTCGGTCTAGCTTGTTTTCTTGGTTTAAGCCTGTTTTGGGATAAAACGGGTTTAATTGTTGTCTAAACACTCCAAATTCATCCCAAACTCTTACAACTAGTCAAATGCATTGTATTGTCACATATTCTGACCCTAGAAACAGTAACAAAGCTGTTTACTGCTTTGAATCAATGTTTTTTCAGGTTTATCCAGTTTCGGGACAACATGGATAAAGTGGTGTCTAAACACTCCAAATTCAACCCGAACTCTTATAATTAGTCAAATGCATTGGATTGTTACATAGTTTGACCCTAGAAAGAGTAACATAGCTGTTTACTGCTTCGAATCAATGTTTTCTCTCGGTTTACCTTGTTTTCTCGGTTTAAGCCTGTTTTGGGATAAAACGGGTTTAAGTGTTGTCTAAACACTCCAAATTCATCCCGAATTCTTACAATTAGTCAAATGCTTTGGAATGTCACACATTCTGACCCTAGAAACATTAACAATGCTGTTGGTTCTTAGAATCAATGTTTTCTTTGTTTAAGCCTGTTTTGGGACAAAACGGGTATAAGTGGTGTCTATACACTCCAAATTCAACCCGAACTCTTATAATTAGTCAAATGCATTGGATTGTCAGATTTTGAACCTAGAAAGAGTTACATAGCTGTTTACTGTTTCGAATCAATGTTTTCTCTTTGTTTTAGCCTGTTTTCTCAGTTCAAACCTGTTTTGGGATAAAACGGGTTTAAGTGTTGACAAAACACTGCAAATTAATCCTGAACTCTTACAAATATTCAAATGCATTGGATTTTCACACATTCTAACACTAGAAATAGTAACAAAGCTGTTGACTGCTTAGAATGAATGTTTTCTTGGTTTAAGCCTGTGTTGGGACAAAACAGGTATAAATGGTGTCTAAACACTCCAAATTCAACCCGAACTCTTATAATTAGTCAAATGCATTGGATTGTTACATATTTTGACCCTAGAAAGAGTAACATAGCTGTTTACTGCTTTGAATCAATGTTTTCTCTCAGTTTTAGCCTATTTTTCGGTTTAACCTTATTTTGGGACAAAACGGGTATAAGTGTTGACAAAACACTCCAAATTAATTCTGAACTGTTACAAATATTCAAATGCATTGGATTGTCACACATTCTAACCCTAGAAATAGTAACAAAGCTGTTTACTGCTTCGAATCAATGTTTTCTCTCGGTTTTAGCATGTTTTCTCGGTTTAAGCCTGTTTTGGAATAAAACGGGTTTCAGTGTTGTGTAAACACTCCAAATTCATCCCGAACTCTTACAATTAGTCAAATGCATTGGATTGTCACACATTCTGACCCTAGAAACAGTAACAAAGCTGTTTACTGCTTTAAATCAATATTTTTTCAGGTTTATCCAGTTTCGGGACAACATGGATAAAGTGGTGTCTAAACACTCCAAATTCAACCCGAACTCTTATAATTAGTCAAATGCATTGGATTGTTACATATTTTGACCCTAGAGAGAGTAACATAGCTGTTTACTGCTTCGAATCAATGTTTTCTCTCGGTTTAGCTTGTTTTCTCGGTTTAAGCCTGTTTTGGGATAAAACGGGTTTAAGTGTTGTCTAAACACTCCAAATTCATCTCGAATTCTTACAATTAGTCAAATTCATTGGATTGTCACACATTCTGACCCTAGAAACAGTAACAATGCTCTTGCTTCTTAGAATCAATGTTTTTTCAGGTTTATCCTGTTTTGGGACAAAACGGGTGTACGTGGTGTCTAAACACTCCAAATTCAACCCGAACTCTTATAATTAGTCAAATGCATTGGATTGTTACATATTTTGACCCTAGAAAGAGTAACATAGCTGTTTACTGCTTTGAATCAATGTTTTCTCTCGGTTTTAGCCTATTTTTCGGTTTAACCTTATTTTGGAACAAAACGGGTATAAGTGTTGACAAAACACTCCAAATTAATCCTGAACTCTTACAAATATTCAAATGCATTGGATTGTCACACATTCTAACCCTAGAAATAGTAACAAATCTGTTAAATGCTTTGAATCAATATTTTTTCAGGTTTATCCAGTTTCGGGACAACAGGGATAAAGTGGTGTCTAAACACTCCAAATTCAACCCGAACTCTTATAATTAGTAAAATGCATTGGATTGTTACATATTTTGACCCTAGAGAGAGTAACATAGCTGTTTACTGCTTCGAATCAATGTTTTCTCTCGGTTTAGCTTGTTTTCTCGGTTTAAGCCTGTTTTGGGATAAAACGGGTTTAAGTGTTGTCTAAACACTCCAAATTCATCTCGATTTCTTACAATTAGTCAAATGCATTGGATTGTCACACATTATGACCCTAGAAACAGTAACAATGCTCTTGCTTCTTAGAATCAATGTTTTTTCGGTTTAACCTTATTTTGGGACAAAACGGGTATAAGTGTTGACAAAACACTCCAAATTAATCCTGAACTCTTACAAATATTCAAATGCATTGGATTGTCACACATTCTAATCCTAGAAATAGTAACAAAGCTGTTTACAGCTTCGAATCAATGTTTTCTCTCGGTTTTAGCCTGTTTTCTCGGTTTAAGCCTGTTTTGGAATAAAACGGGTGTCAGTGTTGTCTAAACACTCCAAATTCATCCTGAACTCTTACAATTAGTCAAATGCATTGTATTGTCACAAATTCTGACCCTAGAAACAGTAACAAAGCTGTTTACTGCTTTGAATCAATATTTTTTCAGGTTTATCCAGTTTCGGGACAACATGGATAAAGTGGTGTCTAAACACTCCAAATTCAACCCGAACTCTTATAATTAGTAAAATGCATTGGATTGTTACATATTTTGACCCTAGAGAGAGTAACATAGCTGTTTACTGCTTCGAATCAATGTTTTCTCTCGGTTTAGCTTGTTTTCTCGGTTTAAGCCTGTTTTGGGATAAAACGGGTATAAATGGTGTCTAAACACTCTAAATTCAACCCGAACTCTTATAATTAGTCAAATGCATTGGATTGTTACATATTTTGACCCTAGAAAGAGTAACATAGCTGTTTACTGCTTTGAATCAATGTTTTCTCTCTGTTTTTGCCTATTTTTCGGTTTAACCTTATTTTGGGACAAAACGGGTATAAGTGTTGACAAAACACTCCAAATTAATCCTGAACTCTTACAAATATTCAAATGCATTGGATTGTCACACATTATAACCCTAGAAATAGTAACAAAGCTGTTTACTGCTTCGAATCAATGTTTTCTCTCGGTTTTAGCCTGTTTTCTCGGTTTAAGCCTGTTTTGGAATAAAACGGGTTTCAGTGTTGTGTAAACACTCCAAATTCATCCCGAACTCTTACAATTAGTCAAATGCATTGGATTGTCATACATTCTGACCCTAGAAACAGTAACAAAGCTGTTTACTGCTTTGAATCAATATTTTTTCAGGTTTATCCAGTTTCGGGACAACATGGATAAAGTGGTGTCTAAACACTCCAAATTCAACCCGAACTCTTATAATTAGTCAAATGCATTGGATTGTTACATATTTTGACCCTATAAAGAGTAACATAGCTGTTTACTGCTTCGAATCAATGTTTTCTCTCGGTCTAGCTTGTTTTCTTGGTTTAAGCCTGTTTTGGGATAAAACGGGTTTAATTGTTGTCTAAACACTCCAAATTCATTCCAAACTCTTACAACTAGTAAAATGCATTGTATTGTCACATATTCTGACCCTAGAAACAGTAACAAAGCTGTTTACTGCTTTGAATCAATGTTTTTTCAGGTTTATCCAGTTTCGGGACAACATGGATAAAGTGGTGTCTAAACACTCCAAATTCAACCCGAACTCTTATAATTAGTCAAATGCATTGGATTGTTACATATTTTGACCCTAGAAAGAGTAACATAGCTGTTTACTGCTTCGAATCAATGTTTTTTCTCGGTTTAGGTTGTTTTCTTGGTTTAAGCCTGTTTTGGGATAAAACGGGTTTAAGTGTTGTCTAAACACTCCAAATTCATCCCGAATTCTTACAATTAGTCAAATGCATTGGAATGTCACACATTCTGACCCTAGAAACATTAACAATGTTGTTGCTTCTTAGAATCAATGTTTTCTTTGTTTAAGCCTATTTTGGGACAAAACGGGTATAAGTGGTGTCTATACACTCCAAATTCAACCCGAACTCTTATAATTAGTAAAATGCATTGGATTGTCAGATTTTGAACCTAGAAAGAGTTACATAGCTGTTTACTGTTTCGAATCAATGTTTTCTCTTTGTTTTAGCCTGTTTTCTCAGTTCAAGCCTGTTTTGGGATAAAACGGGTTTAAGTGTTGACAAAACACTGCAAATTAATCCTGAACTCTTATAAATATTCAAATGCATTGGATTGTCACACATTCTAACACTAGAAATTGTAACAAAGCTGTTGACTGCTTAGAATCAATGTTTTCTTGGTTTAAGCCTGTGTTGGGACAAAACGGGTATAAATGGTGTCTAAACACTCCAAATTCAACCCGAACTCTTATAATTAGTCAAATGCATTGGATTGTTACATATTTTGACCCTAGAAAGAGTAACATAGCTGTTTACTGCTTTGAATCAATGTTTTCTCTCGGTTTTAGCCTATTTTTCGGTTTAACCTTATTTTGGGACAAAACGGGTATAAGTGTTGACAAAACACTCCAAATTAATCCTGAACTCTTACAAATATTCAAATGCATTGGATTGTCACACATTCTAACCCTAGAAATAGTAACAAAGCTGTTTACTGCTTCGAATCAATGTTTTCTCTCGGTTTTAGCCTGTTTTCTCGGTTTAAGCCTGTTTTGGAATAAAACGGGTTTCAGTGTTGTGTAAACACTCCAAATTCATCCCGAACTCTTACAATTAGTCAAATGCATTGGATTGTCACACATTCTGACCCTAGAAACAGTAACAAAGCTGTTTTCTGCTTTGAATCAATATTTTTTCAGGTTTATCCAGTTTCAGGACAACATGGATAAAGTGGTGTCTAAACACTCCAAATTCAACCCGAACTCTTATAATTAGTCAAATGCATTGGATTGTTACATATTTTGACCCTAGAGAGAGTAACATAGCTGTTTACTGCTTCGAATCAATGTTTTCTCTCGGTTTAGCTTGTTTTCTCGGTTTAAGCCTGTTTTGGGATAAAACGGGTTTAAGTGTTGTCTAAACACTCCAAATTCATCTCGAATTCTTACAATTAGTCAAATGCATTGGATTGTCACATATTCTGACCCTAGAAACAGTAACAGTGCTCTTGCTGCTTAGAATCAATGTTTTTTCAGGTTTATCCTGTTTTGGGACAAAACGGGTGTAAGTGGTGTCTAAACACTCCAAATTCAACCCGAACTCTTATAATTAGTCAAATGCATTGGATTGTTACATATTTTGACCCTAGAAAGACTAACATAGCTGTTTACTGCTTTGAATCAATGTTTTCTCTCGGTTTTAGCCTATTTTTCGGTTTAACCTTATTTTGGGACAAAACGGGTATAAGTGTTGACAAAACACTCCAAATTAATCCTGAACTCTTACAAATATTCAAATGCATTGGATTGTCACACATTCTAACCCTAGAAATAGTAACAAAGCTGTTTACTGCTTCGAATCAATGTTTTCTCTCGGTTTTAGCCTGTTTTCTCGGTTTAAGCCTGTTTTGGAATAAAACGGGTTTCAGTGTTGTGTAAACACTCCAAATTCATCCCGAACTCTTACAATTAGTCAAATACATTGGATTGTCACACATTCTGACCCTAGAAACAGTAACAAAGCTGTTTACTGCTTTGAATCAATATTTTTTCAGGTTTATCCAGTTTCGGGACAACATGGATAAAGTGGTGTCTAAACACTCCAAATTCAACCCGAACTCTTATAATTAGTCAAATGCATTGGATTGTTACATATTTTGACCCTAGAGAGAGTAACATAGCTGTTTACTGCTTCGAATCAATGTTTTCTCTCGGTTTAGCTTGTTTTCTCGGTTTAAGCCTGTTTTGGGATAAAACGGGTTTAAGTGTTGTCTAAACACTCCAAATTCATCTCGAATTCTTACAATTAGTCAAATACATTGGATTGTCACACATTATGACCCTAGAAACAGTAACAATGCTCTTGCTTCTTAGAATCAATGTTTTTTCGGTTTAACCTTATTTTGGGACAAAACGGGTATAAGTGTTGACAAAACACTCTTATAATTAGTCAAATGCATTGGATTGTTACATATTTTGACCCTAGAAAGAGTAACATAGCTGTTTACTGCTTTGAATCAATGTTTTCTCTCTGTTTTAGCCTATTTTTCGGTTTAACCTTATTTTGGGACAAAACGGTATAAGTGTTGACAAAACACTCCAAATTAATCCTGAACTCTTACAAATATTCAAAAGCATTGGATTGTCACACATTCTAACCCTAGAAATAGTAACAAATCTGTTTACTGCTTTGAATCAATATTTTTTCAGGTTTATCCAGTTTCGGGACAACATGGATAAAGTGGTGTCTAAACACTCCAAATTCAACCCGAACTCTTATAATTAGTAAAATGCATTGGATTGTTACATATTTTGACCCTAGAGAGAGTAACATAGCTGTTTACTGCTTCGAATCAATGTTTTCCCTCGGTTTAGCTTGTTTTCTTGGTTTAAGCCTGTTTTGGGATAAAACGGGTTTAAGTGTTGTCTAAACACTCCAAATTCATCTCGAATTCTTACAATTAGTCAAATGCATTGGATTGTCACACATTATGACCCTAGAAACAGTAACAATGCTCTTGCTTCTTAGAATCAATGTTTTTTCGGTTTAACCTTATTTTGGGACAAAACGGGTATAAGTGTTGACAAAACACTCCAAATTAATCCTGAACTCTTACAAATATTCAAATGCATTGGATTGTCACACATTCTAACCCTAGAAATAGTAACAAAGCTGTTTACTGCTTCGAATCAATGTTTTCTCTCGGTTTTAGCCTGTTTTCTCGGTTTAAGCCTGTTTTGGAATAAAACGGGTTTCAGTGTTGTGTAAACACTCCAAATTCATCCCGAACTCTTACAATTAGTCAAATGCATTGGATTGTCATACATTCTGACCCTAGAAACAGTAACAAAGCTGTTTACTGTTTTGAATCAATATTTTTTCAGGTTTATCCAGTTTCGGGACAACATGGATAAAGTGGTGTCTAAACACTCCAAATTCAACCCGAACTCTTATAATTAGTCAAATGCATTGGATTGTTACATATTTTGACCCTATAAAGAGTAACATAGCTGTTTACTGCTTCGAATCAATGTTTTCTCTCGGTCTAGCTTGTTTTCTTGGTTTAAGCCTGTTTTGGGATAAAACGGGTTTAATTGTTGTCTAAACACTCCAAATTCATTCCAAACTCTTACAACTAGTCAAATGCATTGTATTGTCACATATTCTGACCCTAGAAACAGTAACAAAGCTGTTTACTGCTTTGAATCAATGTTTTTTCAGGTTTATCCAGTTTCGGGACAACATGGATAAAGTGGTGTCTAAACACTCCAAATTCAACCCGAACTCTTATAATTAGTCAAATGCATTGGATTGTTACATATTTTGACCCTAGAAAGAGTAACATAGCTGTTTACTGCTTCGAATCAATGTTTTTCTCGGTTTAGGTTGTTTTCTTGGTTTAAGCCTGTTTTGGGATAAAACGGGTTTAAGTGTTGTCTAAACACTCCAAATTCATCAAATTCATCCCGAATTCTTACAATTAGTCAAATGCATTGGAATGTCACACATTCTGACCCTAGAAACATTAACAATGTTGTTGCTTCTTAGAATCAATGTTTTCTTTGTTTAAGCCTATTTTGGGACAAAACGGGTATAAGTGGTGTATATACACTCCAAATTCAACCCGAACTCTTATAATTAGTAAAATGTATTGGATTGTCAGATTTTGAACCTAGAAAGAGTTACATAGCTGTTTACTGTTTCGAATCAATGTTTTTTCTTTGTTTTAGCCTGTTTTCTCAGTTCAAGCCTGTTTTGGGATAAAACGGGTTTAAGTGTTGACAAAACACTGCAAATTAATCCTGAACTCTTACAAATATTCAAATGCATTGGATTGTCACACATTCTAACACTAGAAATTGTAACAAAGCTGTTGACTGCTTAGAATCAATGTTTTCTTGGTTTAAGCCTGTGTTGGGACAAAACGGGTATAAATGGTGTCTAAACACTCCAAATTCAACCCGAACTCTTATAATTAGTCAAACGCATTGGATTGTTACATATTTTGACCCTAGAAAGAGTAACATAGCTGTTTACTGCTTTGAATCAATGTTTTCTCTCGGTTTTAGCCTATTTTTCGGTTTAACCTTATTTTGGGACAAAACGGGTATAAGTGTTGACAAAACACTCCAAATTAATCCTGAACTCTTACAAATATTCAAATGCATTGGATTGTCACACATTCTAACCCTAGAAATAGTAACAAAGCTGTTTACTGCTTCGAATCAATGTTTTCTCTCGGTTTTAGCCTGTTTTCTCGGTTTAAGCCTGTTTTGGAATAAAACGGGTTTCAGTGTTGTTTAAACACTCCAAATTCATCCCGAACTCTTACAATTAGTCAAATGCATTGGATTGTCACACATTCTGACCCTAGAAACAGTAACAAAGCTGTTTACTGCTTTGAATCAATATTTTTTCAGGTTTATCCAGTTTCAGGACAACATGGATAAAGTGGTGTCTAAACACTCCAAATTCAACCCGAACTCTTATAATTAGTCAAATGCATTGGATTGTTACATATTTTGACCCTAGAGAGAGTAACATAGCTGTTTACTGCTTCGAATCAATGTTTTCTCTCGGTTTAGCTTGTTTTCTCGGTTTAAGCCTGTTTTGGGATAAAACGGGTTTAAGTGTTGTCTAAACACTCCAAATTCATCTCGAATTCTTACAATTAGTCAAATGCATTGGATTGTCACATATTCTGACCCTAGAAACAGTAACAATGCTCTTGCTGCTTAGAATCAATGTTTTTTCAGGTTTATCCTGTTTTGGGACAAAACGGGTGTAAGTGGTGTCTAAACACTCCAAATTCAACCCGAACTCTTATAATTAGTCAAATGCATTGGATTGTTACATATTTTGACCCTAGAAAGACTAACATAGCTGTTTACTGCTTTGAATCAATGTTTTCTCTCGGTTTTAGCCTATTTTTCGGTTTAACCTTATTTTGGGACAAAACGGGTATAAGTGTTGACAAAACACTCCAAATTAATCCTGAACTCTTACAAATATTCAAATGCATTGGATTGTCACACATTCTAACCCTAGAAATAGTAACAAAGCTGTTTACAGCTTCGAATCAATGTTTTCTCTCGGTTTTAGCCTGTTTTCTCGGTTTAAGCCTGTTTTGGAATAAAACGGGTGTCAGTGTTGTCTAAACACTCCACATTCATCCTGAACTCTTACAATTAGTCAAATGCATTGTATTGTCACAAATTCTGACCCTAGAAACAGTAACAAAGCTGTTTACTGCTTTGAATCAATGTTTTTTTCAGGTTTATCCAGTTTCGGGACAACATGGATAAAGTGGTGTCTAAACACTCCAAATTCAACCCGAACTCTTATAATTAGTCAAATGCATTGGATTGTTACATATTTTGACCCTAGAAAGAGTAACATAGCTGTTTACTGCTTCGAATCAATGTTTTCTCTCGGTTTAGCTTGTTTTCTCGGTTTAAGCCTGTTTTGGGATAAAACGGGTTTAAGTGTTGTCTAAACACTCCAAATTCATCTCGAATTCTTACAATTAGTCAAATGCATTGGATTGTCACACATTCTGACCCTAGAAACAGTAACAATGCTCTTGCTGCTTAGAATCAATGTTTTTTCAGGTTTATCCTGTTTTGGGACAAAACGGGTGTAAGTGGTGTCTAAACACTCCAAATTCAACCCGAACTCTTATAATTAGTCAAATGCATTGGATTGTTACATATTTTGACCCTAGAAAGAGTAACATAGCTGTTTACTGCTTCGAATCAATGTTTTCTCTCGGTTTAGCTTGTTTTCTCGGTTTAAGCCTGTTTTGGGATAAAACGGGTTTAAGTGTTGTCTAAACACTCCAAATTCATCCCGAATTCTTACAATTAGTCAAATGCATTGGAATGTCACACATTCTGACCCTAGAAACATTAACAATGCTGTTGCTTCTTAGAATCAATGTTTTCTTTGTTTAAGCATGTTTTGGGACAAAACGGGTATAAGTGGTGTCTATACACTCCAAATTCAACCCGAACTCTTATAATTAGTCAAATGCATTGGATTGTCAGATTTTGAACCTAGAAAGAGTTACATAGCTGTTTACTGTTTCGAATCAATGTTTTCTCTTTGTTTTAGCCTGTTTTCTCAGTTCAAGCCTGTTTTGGGATAAAACGGGTTTAAGTGTTGGGATTTCAAGAGAGATGGCTCTTGACAAAGGAGAGACAACTCCCAAGGATTGAATCTCCTTATACCCACAACAAACTAGCTCATTCTCAAGGGGGAAGGAGAGGACATCAACTTGTGATGAACTCCCCACAAACAACCTCAATAGACCCCAAATACTAGATATAAATCGGATCTATGAGGAACAAACAGCCTAGTTTGAGACTTATCCTCTTCTAGTATCACAACACTCAAGTTTGTGTACTTAGGAGAAAGAGGATTAAGAATCAGTAATCTAGGCTATAGAAAACAGTAAATAAGGAAGATTTTAGGTGGATTTGAGAAGAGAATAGGCTGCCTTAAGGGCAGCCCCTAAATCGTTTACCCTAATCTCTCTACATTGGTGACATGAACAAGAACACAAGGTAGAGAGAGGAAAAATCGTTTCTCTTCTTTTATTCAATATTGTTGTTATGTTCTTACATATGAGAGTGTATACAATGTAATATATGAGTACAAAATGTTATATGACCGTTAGAGAGAGAAGAAGGGAGATAGGGACATAAAGTGGTCTTCTCTTGGGCAAGACAATGGTGAAAGGGACAGCTCCTTCCTTCACCAACCAAAGGCCACGTGATTCTTCCTTCCCTTCCTTCCTTGTGCGCTTTTCCCTTCTTCTTCTTCCCATTGGCCTCTCTTTTCTTCTCTTCTTCCCATGGGCCTCTCTCTCTTGTAAGGCCTTGTTTTCCTTCTCTCAAACTCGGCCTTTCTCTTGTGAGGCCCCTTGGACCAAGCGCAGGCCGTACGGACGTAACAGGCCGAGACCGTACGGACGGGCCTGTACGGACGGGCCTGTACGGACGGGCCTGTACGGACGGGCATCTTCATGGGCCTTCTCTTCCTGGTGTTCACGGCCTACCTGGCCGCTCACCGGACATGGGTCCGTTCACGGACACGGTACATGGTACCGGACACGGTACATGGTCGCTCACGGACACGGACATGGCCTTACCGGCCTTTACATGGCCTTTCCGGCCTTTCTTCTCTTCTTCCAAGGTTCGGCCTTACCGGCCTCTCCTCTCTCCTCCTTGGTACATTCTAATACTCCCCCGCACGCTTGATCGGTGGGACACCATGGGGACCAAAGATCAAGGGTGGACTAGTGTCATCTACCTCATTAAAAACCTCAACAAAGAAAACCTCTTGGGATAAAACTTTGTTAAGGGAAAAAGAGTATAGACTCCACTATCCATGATGTCCCTTGACCTTGGTTTGCAAAGAACTAGCTCCCTTCTCTTCATGATTTGAACCGCTCCTACTCCTTAGCCCACCTTGCCTTTAGCACATTCCTTATGATCTCCATCCTTGCGCCTTTAGAATTTCTTTGAGGCTCTCATAGTCTCCTTTACCCCTTAAACAAGTGATAAAGAAGAAAAGAATAAGGGTTTGCTATGAGGAATATCAAAGAAAATTTCTAAAAGTGTGACCATTTAAGAGAACATATTAAAGACTAAAGACTAGTAATGAAACTAAGGTAATGAATTTATGAATTAAAATAGAGAAGAGTTTAGAGCACAGCCTTTATGGTGTTTTGATGGATAGGAGGGAGAGAGTTGATCACTGTTGCGGTTTGGAATTCCTCCTTGAGACCGCTCCTACTCTAACCATGGTTTTTAAACCTGGTCAGTTTTATTTGTCAGACTGACACATGCCCACTGAATCGGACATAACTTTCGAACGGCTGCTCGGATTGGTATGATTCCACTTCCACTGGCAAGATGACTCTGTGGTCTCGAACTTTAATGAAGAACGCGGAAGCCGAATCGCAGTGGAAGGGTTTCGTCCGAGTCGATCTTTGAGACGCTTCGGCTGAGCTTTAAGTAAAGACTTTTGCTTGTGGCCGAGCAGAATCTGTGAGGTACGGTCTGAAGTCACTTGATCTCCCCCGTAACCTTTACTTGATGATGGGCTGAAACCTCATCACCTCAGTTGAAGCCTTGTGCATCACCGTTCTTGTGCACATCCAATCAACAGTTGAAACCTTGTGCATCACCTTTCCTAAAGACCATTGTGCACATCCGATCAACAACTTGGCACTAATACACATGTCCTTGGGCTGATTCATCACCTTCCACCAGCTCTCTCCACTAGAACTTCCTCCATAGCTTTATCTCTCTCGGTCAGCCTTAAATAGACCACCTCGCTCAAAAGAGTCTTCTGCTCTCCTCGGATGAGTCTAACCGCCGGAGTTTAATACCCAAAGCTTTATCTCTCTCGGTCAGCTTAATAGGTTACCTCGCTCAAAAGAGTCTTCTGCTCTCCTCGGGTAAACCTGACCGCCGGAGTTTATTACTATGGTGGTGAAACGTGTGGTCTAAGAAGCTTGATGGCCATTGGTTCTAACTCCAAGCATTGTGCTGCGCCTTCTCATGGCTTCTTTGTAGCCTTCAACCTCGCCACTTCTTCTTGAGATAGCAAGTGAGCTCCACACAATCTTCAAGTTTGAAACTGAAACCAAAATTTAATGGGACAGATTCTAAACAAGAGATTGTTAGGGGTTAGAGTATAGAGTGTAGAGTAGAGTATAGAGTGTAAATGGAGAATAAGTAACCAAAGAGAGTATAATAGAGTATATATATAAGAGAATGGGGGGTAGTATAAGATGGATGGAGTGTAGAATTGGACTCAAGAGTTCCAATGGACAGAGTTATACTCTGTTTTCTTGAGTTTGAGACAACTTTGACAGCCAAGAACAACCAACAAGACAATCTCTTTTGGTGCTTTAGTGGCTGAAACACATGGACCGATTGGAAAATTAATCTCTCCAACGGTTTAGACAAATTTCATGGTAGAATCACTTAAACAAAGTGTTCTCCAAGATCTTAAGGCTTTAGATCCACGAAAATAACATAAAGAAGATGCTTTTCGTGGTCACAAGCAAACAAGAAACAAAAGAGCCTTTGGAACACCCTATTGTCCATCGGTTAAAACAAAGCATTCTTGGACCAGCTTTAATCTCTTTGACCAAGCAGACCATATATGCGAAAAACAAGGTCTCTCTCTTCCTCAAGCGTGAATCCTAACCATGAACACAACCGATTTGCTCATTAGTTCATCACTACCTCATTTTGTACCCAACTTTCACCAAATCGGTAAAGCTTAAGAATGAGGCTTTTAAAGCTTAAGGATGGGGCTGTAAAATCGATTTCTCTTTACACACTTGGTCTACAAGTTCTAACAAGACAAGAGACCAAGCTTACTCAACATTGAGCTGTTAGAGAATCGTTTTTAACAACAAAAGCAAAGTTAAAGCTTTAAAGAACAAGGCTAAGCGAATTAACACTTAAGCAAAGTTTAAAACTTTCACTAAGCTATCTCCTAAGAGATTTAAACCTTGAGAACGAGTTTGAATCACCAAGAACAGAACCTGGGCTCTGATACCATGTTGGGATTTCAAGAGAGATGGCTCTTGACAAAGGAGAGACAACTCCCAAGGATTGAATCTCCTTATACCCACAACAAACTAGCTCATTCTCAAGGGGGAAGGAGAGGACATCAACTTGTGATGAACTCCCCACAAACAACCTCAATAGACCCCAAATACTAGATATAAATCGGATCTATGAGGAACAAACAGCCTAGTTTGAGACTTATCCTCTTCTAGTATCACAACACTCAAGTTTGTGTACTTAGGAGAAAGAGGATTAAGAATCAGTAATCTAGGCTATAGAAAACAGTAAATAAGGAAGATTTTAGGTGGATTTGAGAAGAGAATAGGCTGCCTTAAGGGCAGCCCCTAAATCGTTTACCCTAATCTCTCTACATTGGTGACATGAACAAGAACACAAGGTAGAGAGAGGAAAAATCGTTTCTCTTCTTTTATTCAATATTGTTGTTATGTTCTTACATATGAGAGTGTATACAATGTAATATATGAGTACAAAATGTTATATGACCGTTAGAGAGAGAAGAAGGGAGATAGGGACATAAAGTGGTCTTCTCTTGGGCAAGACAATGGTGAAAGGGACAGCTCCTTCCTTCACCAACCAAAGGCCACGTGATTCTTCCTTCCCTTCCTTCCTTGTGCGCTTTTCCCTTCTTCTTCTTCCCATTGGCCTCTCTTTTCTTCTCTTCTTCCCATGGGCCTCTCTCTCTTGTAAGGCCTTGTTTTCCTTCTCTCAAACTCGGCCTTTCTCTTGTGAGGCCCCTTGGACCAAGCGCAGGCCGTACGGACGTAACAGGCCGAGACCGTACGGACGGGCCTGTACGGACGGGCCTGTACGGACGGGCCTGTACGGACGGGCATCTTCATGGGCCTTCTCTTCCTGGTGTTCACGGCCTACCTGGCCGCTCACCGGACATGGGTCCGTTCACGGACACGGTACATGGTACCGGACACGGTACATGGTCGCTCACGGACACGGACATGGCCTTACCGGCCTTTACATGGCCTTTCCGGCCTTTCTTCTCTTCTTCCAAGGTTCGGCCTTACCGGCCTCTCCTCTCTCCTCCTTGGTACATTCTAATATTAAGTGTTGTCTAAACACTCCAAATTCATCCCGAATTCTTACAATTAGTCAAATGCATTGGAATGTCACACATTCTGACCCTAGAAACATTAACAATGCTGTTGCTTCTTAGAATCAATGTTTTCTTTGTTTAAGCCTGTTTTGGGACAAAACGGGTATAAGTGGTGTCTATACACTCCAAATTCAACCCGAACTCTTATAATTAGTCAAATGCATTGGATTGTCAGATTTTGAACCTAGAAAGAGTTACATAGCTGTTTACTGTTTCAAATCAATGTTTTCTCTTTGTTTTAGCCTGTTTTCTCAGTTCAAGCCTGTTTTGGGACAAAACGGGTATAAGTGTTGACAAAACACTCCAAATTAATCCTGAACTCTTACAAATATTCAAATGCATTGGATTGTCACACATTCTAACCCTAGAAATAGTAACAAAGCTGTTTACTGCTTCGAATCAATGTTTTCTCTCGGTTTTAGCCTGTTTTCTCGGTTTAAGCCTGTTTTGGAATAAAACGGGTGTCAGTGTTGTCTAAACACTCCAAATTAATCCTGAACTCTTACAATTAGTCAAATGCATTGTATTGTCACAAATTCTGACCCTAGAAACAGTAACAAAGCTGTTTACTGCTTTGAATCAATATTTTTTCAGGTTTATCCAGTTTCGGGACAACATGGATAAAGTGGTGTCTAAACACTCCAAATTCAACCCGAACTCTTATAATTAGTCAAATGCATTGGATTTTTACATATTTTGACCCTAGAAAGAGTAACATAGCTGTTTACTGCTTCGAATCAATGTTTTCTCTCGGTTTAGCTTGTTTTCTCGGTTTAAGCCTGTTTTGGGATAAAACGGGTTTAAGTGTTGTCTAAACACTCCAAATTCATCTCGAATTCTTACAATTAGTCAAATGCATTGGATTGTCACACATTCTGACCCTAGAAACAGTAACAATGCTCTTGCTGCTTAGAATCAATGTTTTTTCAGGTTTATCCTGTTTTGGGACAAAACGGGTGTAAGTGGTGTCTAAACACTCCAAATTCAACCCGAACTCTTATAATTAGTCAAATGCATTGGATTGTTACATATTTTGACCCTAGAAAGAGTAACATAGCTGTTTACTGCTTCGAATCAATGTTTTCTCTCGGTTTAGCTTGTTTTCTCGGTTTAAGCCTGTTTTGGGATAAAACGGGTTTAAGTGTTGTCTAAACACTCCAAATTCATCCCGAATTCTTACAATTAGTCAAATGCATTGGAATGTCACACATTCTGACCCTAGAAACATTAACAATGCTGTTGCTTCTTAGAATCAATGTTTTCTTTGTTTAAGCCTGTTTTGGGACAAAACGGGTATAAGTGGTGTCTATACACTCCAAATTCAACCCGAACTCTTATAATTAGTCAAATGCATTGGATTGTCAGATTTTGAACCTAGAAAGAGTTACATAGCTGTTTACTGTTTCGAATCAATGTTTTCTCTTTGTTTTTGCCTGTTTTCTCAGTTCAAGCCTGTTTTGGGATAAAACGGGTTTAATTGTTGACAAAACACTGCAAATTAATCCTGAACTCTTACAAATATTCAAATGCATTGGATTGTCACACATTCTAACACTAGAAATAGTAACAAAGCTGTTGACTGCTTAGAATCAATGTTTTCTTGGTTTAAGCCTGTGTTGGGACAAAACGGGTATAAATGGTGTCTAAACACTCCAAATTCAACCCGAACTCTTATAATTAGTCAAATGCATTGGATTGTTACATATTTTGACCCTAGAAAGAGTAACATAGCTGTTTACTGCTTTGAATCAATGTTTTCTCTCGGTTTTAGCCTATTTTTCGGTTTAACCTTATTTTGGGACAAAACGGGTATAAGTGTTGACAAAACACTCCAAATTAATCCTGAACTCTTACAAATATTCAAATGCATTGGATTGTCACACATTCTAACCCTAGAAATAGTAACAAAGCTGTTTACTGCTTCGAATCAATGTTTCTCTCGGTTTTAGCCTGTTTTCTCGGTTTAAGCCTGTTTTGGAATAAAACGGGTTTCAGTGTTGTGTAAACACTCCAAATTCATCCCGAACTCTTAAAATTAGTCAAATGCATTGGATTGTCACACATTCTGACCCTAGAAACAGTAACAAAGCTGTTTACTGCTTTGAATCAATATTTATTCAGGTTTATCCAGTTTCGGGACAACATGGATAAAGTGGTGTCTAAACACTCCAAATTCAACCCGAACTCTTATAATTAGTCAAATGCATTGGATTGTTACATATTTTGACCCTAGAGAGAGTAACATAGCTGTTTACTGCTTCGAATCAATGTTTTCTCTCGGTTTAGCTTGTTTTCTCGGTTTAAGCCTGTTTTGGGATAAAACGGGTTTAAGTGTTGTCTAAACACTCCAAATTCATCTCGAATTCTTACAATTAGTCAAATGCATTGGATTGTCACACATTCTGACCCTAGAAACAGTAACAATGCTCTTACTGCTTAGAATCAATGTTTTTTCAGGTTTATCCTGTTTTGGGACAAAACGGGTGTAAGTGGTGTCTAAACACTCCAAATTCAACCCAAACTCTTATAATTAGTCAAATGCATTGGATTGTTACCTATTTTGACCCTAGAAAGAGTAACATAGCTGTTTACTGCTTTGAATCAATGTTTTCTCTCGGTTTTAGCCTATTTTTCGGTTTAACCTTATTTTGGGACAAAACGGGTATAAGTGTTGACAAAACACTCCAAATTAATCCTGAACTCTTACAAATATTCAAATGCATTGGATTGTCACACATTCTAACCCTAGAAATAGTAACAAAGCTGTTTACTGCTTCGAATCAATGTTTTCTCTCGGTTTTAGCCTGTTTTCTCGGTTTAAGCCTGTTTTGGAATAAAACGGGTTTCAGTGTTGTCTAAACACTCCAAATTCATCCTGAACTCTTAAAATTAGTCAAATGCATTGTATTGTCACAAATTCTTGTTGGTTTAAATTGAGTATGCGGAAGCAAATTAGAGAGAATGTGAGATAAAATGAGAGCTTGTATTAGAATAGCTTTTACAATGTCGGCCAAAGGCCTTAAATAGAATGAAAACTAGGTTAACAATCCCACCAACTCGACAACTTGTAGATAGAGACATGAAGAGAGAGAAGGGAGCGATCCCAAGATAGAAAGCGACGTGACCTTGTCTCCCTAAGGGAAGCTATCTCGTGACTCTTATCCTCCAACGGTCACATTCTTCTTCGAGATCCTTCTAATGGGCTTGGTATTGTTTCCAACCCCAAGCCTTCTCATTTCTCTCAATAGGCCTCAACCTTAAGGGTGGCCATTAGGACGATCGTACGGACGTCCGTACGGACAACCTCCAAGTCTTAAGTAACATGGTCAATACTCCCCCTCAAGCTTAGCCAAGTGAAACGGCTAAGCTTGGAACCCGCACAAGACCACCTCGTTAAAAACCTTAATATGGAAAACCACATGGGACAAAACCATATCAAGGAAAAGAGTGTGCTCTCCACGGGTTAGAGGAGTCTTCTCATGGATGTGTAGGATCGACTAGTCCAAGTTTGCTAGAGATATACTCGCAAATCTGTGGACTAGTGGCTTTTGTGAAAATATCGGCCAGTTGGTCCTTGCTCGGCGTGTGACACGGTAAGACAACCCCTTCTTCAATCTTCTCTCGCACTGTGTGGCAGTCTACTTCGATATGCTTGGTCCTCTCATGGAAAACAGAGTTGGTTGCTATATGTATTGCAGCCTTGTTGTCACAGTGCATAGTGATGGGTTCATCTATCTCCACTCCAAGGTCCTTGAGAAGACCTTTGAGCCAAGTTAGCTCGTTTGTGAGCTTCTTCATGGCCCTATATTCTGACTCGGCACTAGATTGAGACACCACCTTCTGTTTCTTCGACTTCCAAGTGACTAGGTTCCCACCAACAAACGTACAGTATCCTGTTGTAGACCTTCTATCGGTTGTGTCGCCCGCATAATCCGCGTCGCAATAGCCAACAAGCTCGGTATTGTTGTTCTTTCCCATCCAAATGCCGCGGCCAGGGCTTCCCTTTAGATAGCATAGGATCCTCTCAACAGTGTTCCAATCAAAGTTTGTTGGTGCTTTCATGTGCTGGCTTACTTGGTTCACAGCATAGCACAGATCCGGCCGTGTGATGGTGAGGTAAATCAGCTTCCCAACCAGCCGCCTATATCTGCCCACGTCCTCATATGGCTCAGCCAACTTGTTCGGTAACGTCTTCATCTCCCCCTTTCGCTTGACCTGGTAGCCTTCTTCTAGTGGCGTAGAGACCGGTTTAGCCCCCAGCTTACCAGTTTCCTTGAGCAAGTCCAGCGTGTACTTCCGTTGGGAGAGAAAGAGTCCTTCCGGCGATCGGGAGATTTCAATCCCAAGAAAATATTTCAGTTCGCCGAGGTCCTTGATGTCAAAGGCTGAGTGAAGGAGAGTCTTGGTAGTGGAAATACCTTCCTTGTCATCGCCAGTGATGATTATATCATCGACATAGACGAGCACCACGACGCGACCGCCGGCAGTCCGTAGAGTGAACAATGTGTGGTCGGCTTCCGAGCGTCGAAAACCATTGGTGCGAAGTGTCGAGCTGAGTTTGTGGTACCACGCCCGAGGGGATTGTTTGAGGCCGTAGATGGCCTTGCGAAGGCGGAGAACTTTGCCCGGAGCCACAAGATGTTCGAAGCCCGGAGGTGGGTGCATATACACTTCTTCTTCAAGCTCCCCCTGAAGGAAGGCATTCTTGACGTCCATCTGCCAAAGGTCCCACGAGAGGTTTGTAGCCAAGGAGAGAACGACACGAACGGTGTGCAGCTTGGCGACCGGGGCAAACGTGTCCGTATAGTCGGTACCGTATGTTTGTGTGAAACCGCGAGCCACAAGGCGAGCCTTATAGCGCTCCACGTCGCCATTGCTCAGGTACTTAATTGTGAAGACCCATTTTGAGCTGACCACCTTCTTTCCCTTGGGAAGATCCGCTTCGTCCCAAGTGTGGTTCCTGATCATAGCATCGGTCTCAGCATCAACCGCCGCTAACCACTCTTTGTGCTCTTTGGCTTCATCATAGGTTTGAGGAACGAATTGAGCATCAATCTTGGTGAGGAAGGCAGCGTGTTCCTGAGGGACCAGGTCAAGTGAACACACCGCTTGGATAGGATGGGCCACGGCCTGATTGTTGTAGTAGACCCGCTTATCTTTCCATGTCGAAGGATGAAACTTTAGACGTTGACTTCGCCGGGGAAGAGCAACCATAGATTCCCGTGGGAGAGCATCGGTTGAGGTCACGAGATGATCATTGTCCTCATGAGTAGGCTCGGCACATGGTTCAGCCGGAGGAGGAACAGGCGGCACGGAGGCATTTTCTTGAACTTCTTCTTCTACGGGTGAGATAGCGGGTACATCCGGTTCATGTGAGGTCGGAGTAGGCTGAGCATGGCTCGACGGGCTTGATGGAGTGGTGATGCCGAGGTGATCGAGGAGGAACCGTAGGTTGGCCGAACGATCAGAGTTGGACCGAGAGAGATCCTTGAGACTGTCCCAATCCTTTGTCGCATAGTATCCTTGGTGTTCAAGGAACCGCACTTCTCGAGAGATATGTAGGCGGCCAGCAGCTGGATCATAGCACTTATAGCCCTTCTGACTTGTCGAGTAGCCAATGAACATACATTTGGTGCTTTTGGCGTCGAGCTTAGTCCTTTGTTCCCCTGGAACCAAAACAAAGCATACACACCCGAAAACGCGTAAGTGATCCAAAGATGGTTTAAATTGATTGAGTACCTCATATGGAGATTTGTCTTGTAGAACTTTGGTAGGAGTCCTATTAATCAAGTAGCAAGCCGTCATGACAGCATCTCCCCAGAATCGTTTGGTGACATTGGTTTGGAACATCATCGACCTCGCCACTTCCATAAGGTGCCGGTTCTTCCTCTCGGCCACGCCATTCTGTTGGGGCGTATATGGACAACTCGTTTGTTGTAGAATGCCGTGTTTGGACAAATGATCTTTGAGTCTATGACTGATGTACTCTCCCCCATTATCTGATCTTAGTACCTTTATTTTTGCATTGAAATGATTAGTAACATAATTCTGAAAATTAACAAATGCATCATAAACCCTATCTTTAGATGGTAACAATGTGAGCCAAGTATATTTTGATTTTTCATCAATAAAAGTCACAAAATACTTGTTATTGTCTCTAGATAGGCATGGTGAGGTCCAAACATCAGAATGTACTAAGTCAAAACAATGTTCATAAATGGTAGTAGATTTAGGGAAAACCGATTTGCAATGTTTGCCAAGAATACAAGGTTCACAACTTGAACTATCAAAAGAAAATTTAGGCAACATTAATTGAAAAGCTCTAGAGTGAGGGTGGCCTAGTCTAGCATGCCACACTTCACTTGAAATACTACTAAGGTCCGATTTAAAAGAAAACATATTAGGTGAACTTGATGAGTTTTTCTCTAGGACATAGAGATCTCCCTTAGCATCTCCACCTCCAAGAATCTTGCCAGTCTCAATATCCTGAAAATGCACACTGTTAGGACCAAATATGGTATAACAATTCAAATCGGTTGTAGCTCTCTTAACCGATAATAGGTTAGAAGTGAAAGTAGGCATAAAGAAGGCCTTTGAGTTCTTATCAAACAACTTTAAATCTCCTACACCTTTAACTGGTATCCTATCCCCATTTGCAATAATCACATTTCCCACAGTCGGCTTTATGTTGTGTATAAGGCTCGGGTTACTTATCATGTGATGAGAAGCACCCGAGTCTACAACAAGCGTTTTACTAGGTTGTGAAGCGAAGAAAGTGATACCAGATTCCTTTAGGGCTGCGATGGACTTGATGAGGGCCTCCAGGTCTGATTTCCTCACAAGATCTCCAAGAGAAGCCGCCATGGCCGTAGCCGCCGCGTTGCCTTGGTTTGCTGCACCGAAACCTTGGCCGCTTGGTCCTTCTTGCGAGATATGCGCCTTGAACTTAGCCGGTTTGAGATGAGGGTGAAGGATCCAGCACTTGTCCTTCATGTGTCCCTTCTTCTTGCAATGGTCGCACACCATTGTTTTCCGGTCATCTTGCTTGTAGACTCCTTTGTTCGCGGTAGCCAAGTCGTCCTTTCCACAAAAGAGACCAAGTGAACCTTGTTCCTTTTGCACTTGAGAACACACGTCTTCAAGAGTAGGTAGCTTGTCTCCACGGAGGATGTGCTTAATCAGGTCATTGAACGCCGGATTGAGAGTGAGCAGGAGACCAAACACCTTGTCTTGCTCCTTTCGTTCATTGAGGATGGCCGGATCGATAGTACTTGGCCGGAGCATCTCCAACTCGGCCCACAATGACCGGAACTTCCCAAAATGCTTGGTAAACTCCAAGTCTTCTTGATGGAGACCATTGATAGCCTTCTTGACCTCAAATACCCGAGTCAAGTTGGTCACGTTCCCATACACATTCGCTAGCGTCTCCCATAGTTCTTTGGCCGTCTCGCAGTACGAGTAGGCTTCAAGAATAGGTGCGTCTAGCGAGTTTTGGAGAATGGCAAGCACGGTCTGATCTTCTTGGAACCACTTGACTTCCTTCTCGAGATCAGCCTCCTTGTCTTCTTCCGTTCCTTCTTTACCGTCCTCCTTAGTGGCTTTCTTGGGGAGTTGGTCCGTTTCTACATGGATCCAAAGTCCTCGGCCACTGAGAGCGGTCTTTGTGGTTCTTTTCCACAACAGGTAGTTTGCTCCTTTGAGCACCACCGGGGTAACAATAGGCTTGTTGTTGTCCATTGTTAGGTAGAGTAGCGAGAAAAACGATAGAGTAGCGGATAGAATGAAGCGCGAATGAGTGAGTAGAATGAAGAATAGAGTAAAGGAGTAGTATACGAGTAGAGAATGCAAAGTAGAATCAAATAAGAACAAGAAAAAGAAGAGGAGAAAGTTTATAGAACCATGGATCAATAAACTTGCTCTGATACCATGTTGGTTTAAATTGAGTATGCGGAAGCAAATTAGAGAGAATGTGAGATAAAATGAGAGCTTGTATTAGAATAGCTTTTACAATGTCGGCCAAAGGCCTTAAATAGAATGAAAACTAGGTTAACAATCCCACCAACTCGACAACTTGTAGATAGAGACATGAAGAGAGAGAAGGGAGCGATCCCAAGATAGAAAGCGACGTGACCTTGTCTCCCTAAGGGAAGCTATCTCGTGACTCTTATCCTCCAACGGTCACATTCTTCTTCGAGATCCTTCTAATGGGCTTGGTATTGTTTCCAACCCCAAGCCTTCTCATTTCTCTCAATAGGCCTCAACCTTAAGGGTGGCCATTAGGACGATCGTACGGACGTCCGTACGGACAACCTCCAAGTCTTAAGTAACATGGTCAATAATTCTGACCCTAGAAACAGTAACAAAGCTGTTTACTGCTTTGAATCAATATTTTTTCAGGTTTATCCAGTTTCGGGACAACATGGATAAAGTGGTGTCTAAACACTCCTAATTCAACCCGAACTCTTATAATTAGTCAAATGCATTGGATTGCTACATATTTTGACCCTAGAAAGAGTAACATAGCTGTTTACTGCTTCGAATCAATGTTTTCTCTCGGTCTAGCTTGTTTTCTTGGTTTAAGCATGTTTTGGGATAAAACGGGTTTAAGTGTTGTCTAAACACTCCAAATTCATCTTGAACTCTTACAATTAGTCAAATGCATTGTATTGTCACAAATTCTGACCCTAGAAACAGTAACAAAGCTGTTTACTGCTTTGAATCAATGTTTTTTTCAGGTTTATCCAGTTTCGGGACAACATGGATAAAGTGGTGTCTAAACACTCCAAATTCAACCCGAACTCTTATAATTTGTCAAATGCATTGGATTGTTACATATTTTGACCCTAGAGAGAGTAACATAGCTGTTTACTGCTTCGAATCAATGTTTTCTCTCGGTTTAGCTTGTTTTCTCGGTTTAAGCCTGTTTTGGGATAAAACGGGTTTAAGTGTTGTCTAAACACTCCAAATTCATCTCGAATTCTTACAATTAGTCAAATGCATTGTATTGTCACACATTCTGACCCTAGAAACAGTAACAATGCTCTTGCTGCTTAGAATCAATGTTTTTTCAGGTTTATCCTCTTTTGGGACAAAACGGGTGTAAGTGGTGTCTAAACACTCCAAATTCAACCCGAACTCTTATAATTAGTCAAATGCATTGGATTGTTACATATTTTGACCCTAGAAAGAGTAACATAGCTGTTTACTGCTTTGAATCAATGTTTTCTCTCGGTTTTAGCCTATTTTTTGGTTTAACCTTATTTTGGGACAAAACGGGTATAAGTGTTGACAAAACACTCCAAATTAATCCTGAACTCTTACAAATATTAAAATGCATTGTATTGTCACACATTCTAACCCTAGAAATAGTAACAAAGCTGTTTACTGCTTTGAATCAATGTTTTTTTCAGGTTTATCCAGTTTCGGGACAACATGGATAAAGTGGTGTCTAAACACTCCAAATTCAACCCGAACTCTTATAATTTGTCAAATGCATTGGATTGTTACATATTTTGACCCTAGAGAGAGTAACATAGCTGTTTACTGCTTCGAATCAATGTTTTCTCTCGGTTTAGCTTGTTTTCTCGGTTTAAGCCTGTTTTGGGATAAAACGGGTTTACGTGTTGTCTAAACACTCCAAATTCATCTCGAATTCTTACAATTAGTTAAATGCATTGGATTGTCACACATTCTGACCCTAGAAACAGTAACAATGCTCTTGCTGCTTAGAATCAATTTTTTTTCAGGTTTATCCTGTTTTGGGACAAAACGGGTGTAAGTGGTGTCTAAACACTCCAAATTCAACCCGAACTCTTATAATTAGTCAAATGCATTGGATTGTTACATATTTTGACCCTAGAAAGAGTAACATAGCTGTTTACTGCTTTGAATCAATGTTTTCTCTCGGTTTTAGCCTATTTTTCGGTTTAACCTTATTTTGGGACAAAACGGGTATAAGTGTTGACAAAACACTCCAAATTAATCCTGAACTCTTACAAATATTAAAATGCATTGGATTGTCACACATTCTAACCCTAGAAATAGTAACAAAGCTGTTTACTGCTTCGAATCAATGTTTTCTCTCGGTTTTAGCCTGTTTTCTTGGTTTAAGCATGTTTTGGGATAAAACGGGTTTCAGTGTTGTCTAAACACTCCAAATTCATCCTGAACTCTTACAATTAGTCAAATGCATTGTATTGTCACAAATTCTGACCCTAGAAACAGTAACAAAGCTGTTTACTGCTTTGAATCAATGTTTTTTTCAGGTTTATCCAGTTTCGGGACAACATGGATAAAGTGGTGTCTAAACACTCCAAATTCAACCCGAACTCTTATAATTAGTCAAATGCATTGGATTGTTACATATTTTGACCCTAGAAAGAGTAACATAGCTGTTTACTGCTTCGAATCGATGTTTTCTCTCGGTTTAGCTTGTTTTCTCGGTTTAAGCCTGTTTTGGGATAAAACGGGTTTAAGTGTTGTCTAAACACTCCAAATTCATCCCGAATTCTTACAATTAGTCAAATTCATTGGATTGTCACACATTCTGACCCTAGAAACAGTAACAATGCTCTTGCTGCTTAGAATCAATGTTTTTTCAGGTTTATCCTCTTTTGGGACAAAACGGGTGTAAGTGGTGTCTAAACACTCCAAATTCAACCCGAACTCTTATAATTAGTCAAATGCATTGGATTGTTACATATTTTGGCCCTAGAAAGAGTAACATAGGTGTTTACTGCTTTGAATCAATGTTTTCTCTCGGTTTTAGCCTATTTTTCGGTTTAACCTTATTTTGGGACAAAACGGGTATAAGTGTTGACAAAACACTCCAAATTAATCCTGAACTCTTACAAATATTAAAATGCATTGGATTGTCACACATTCTAACCCTAGAAATAGTAACAAAGCTGTTTACTGCTGCGAATCAATGTTTTCTCTCGGTTTTAGCCTGTTTTCTCGGTTTAAGCCTGTTTTGGAATAAAACGGGTTTCAGTGTTGTCTAAACACTCCATATTCATCCTGAACTCTTACAATTAGTCAAATGCATTGTATTGTCACAAATTCTGACCCTAGAGACAGTAACAAAGCTGTTTACTGCTTTGAATCAATATTTTTTCAGGTTTATCCAGTTTCTGGACAACATGGATAAAGTGGTGTCTAAACACTCCAAATTCAACCCAAACTCTTATAATTAGTCAAATGCATTGGATTGTTACCTATTTTGACCCTAGAAAGAGTAACATAGTTGTTTACTGCTTTGGATCAATGTTTTCTCTCGGTTTTAGCCTATTTTTCGGTTTAACCTTATTTTGGGACAAAACGGGTATAAGTGTTGACAAAACACTCCAAATTAATCCTGAACTCTTACAAATATTCAAATGCATTGGATTGTCACACATTCTAACCCTAGAAATAGTAACAAAGCTGTTTACTGCTTCGAATCAATGTTTTCTCTCGGTTTTAGCCTGTTTTCTCGGTTTAAGCCTGTTTTGGAATAAAACGGGTTTCAGTGTTGTCTAAACACTCCAAATTCATCCTGAACTCTTAAAATTAGTCAAATGCATTGTATTGTCACAAATTCTGACCCTAGAAACAGTAACAAAGCTGTTTACTGCTTTGAATCAATATTTTTTCAGGTTTATCCAGTTTCGGGACAACATGGATAAAGTGGTGTCTAAACACTCCTAATTCAACCCGAACTCTTATAATTAGTCAAATGCATTGGATTGCTACATATTTTGACCCTAGAAAGAGTAACATAGCTGTTTACTGCTTCGAATCAATGTTTTCTCTCGGTCTAGCTTGTTTTCTTGGTTTAAGCATGTTTTGGGATAAAACGGGTTTAAGTGTTGTCTAAACACTCCAAATTCATCCTGAACTCTTACAATTAGTCAAATGCATTGTATTGTCACAAATTCTGACCCTAGAAACAGTAACAAAGCTGTTTACTGCTTTGAATCAATGTTTTTTTCAGGTTTATCCAGTTTCGGGACAACATGGATAAAGTGGTGTCTAAACACTCCAAATTCAACCCGAACTCTTATAATTGGTCAAATGCATTGGATTGTTACATATTTTGACCCTAGAGAGAGTAACATAGCTGTTTACTGCTTCGAATCAATGTTTTCTCTCGGTTTAGCTTGTTTTCTCGGTTTAAGCCTGTTTTGGGATAAAACGGGTTTAAGTGTTGTCTAAACACTCCAAATTCATCTCGAATTCTTACAATTAGTCAAATGCATTGTATTGTCACACATTCTGACCCTAGAAACAGTAACAATGCTCTTGCTGCTTAGAATCAATGTTTTTTCAGGTTTATCCTCTTTTGGGACAAAACGGGTGTAAGTGGTGTCTAAACACTCCAAATTCAACCCGAACTCTTATAATTAGTCAAATGCATTGGATTGTTACATATTTTGACCCTAGAAAGAGTAACATAGCTGTTTACTGCTTTGAATCAATGTTTTCTCTCGGTTTTAGCCTATTTTTTGGTTTAACCTTATTTTGGGACAAAACGGGTATAAGTGTTGACAAAACACTCCAAATTAATCCTGAACTCTTACAAATATTAAAATGCATTGTATTGTCACACATTCTAACCCTAGAAATAGTAACAAAGCTGTTTACTGCTTTGAATCAATGTTTTTTTCAGGTTTATCCAGTTTCGGGACAACATGGATAAAGTGGTGTCTAAACACTCCAAATTCAACCCGAACTCTTATAATTTGTCAAATGCATTGGATTGTTACATATTTTGACCCTAGAGAGAGTAACATAGCTGTTTACTGCTTCGAATCAATGTTTTCTCTCGGTTTAGCTTGTTTTCTCGGTTTAAGCCTGTTTTGGGATAAAACGGGTTTACGTGTTGTCTAAACACTCCAAATTCATCTCGAATTCTTACAATTAGTTAAATGCATTGGATTGTCACACATTCTGACTCTAGAAACAGTAACAATGCTCTTGCTGCTTAGAATCAATTTTTTTTCAGGTTTATCCTGTTTTGGGACAAAACGGGTGTAAGTGGTGTCTAAACACTCCAAATTCAACCCGAACTCTTATAATTAGTCAAATGCATTGGATTGTTACATATTTTGACCCTAGAAAGAGTAACATAGCTGTTTACTGCTTTGAATCAATGTTTTCTCTCGGTTTTAGCCTATTTTTCGGTTTAACCTTATTTTGGGACAAAACGGGTATAAGTGTTGACAAAACACTCCAAATTAATCCTGAACTCTTACAAATATTAAAATGCATTGGATTGTCACACATTCTAACCCTAGAAATAGTAACAAAGCTGTTTACTGCTTCGAATCAATGTTTTCTCTCGGTTTTAGCCTGTTTTCTTGGTTTAAGCATGTTTTGGGATAAAACGGGTTTCAGTGTTGTCTAAACACTCCAAATTCATCCTGAACTCTTACAATTAGTCAAATGCATTGTATTGTCACAAATTCTGACCCTAGAAACAGTAACAAAGCTGTTTACTGCTTTCAATCAATGTTTTTTTCAGGTTTATCCAGTTTCGGGACAACATGGATAAAGTGGTGTCTAAACACTCCAAATTCAACCCGAACTCTTATAATTAGTCAAATGCATTGGATTGTTACATATTTTGACCCTAGAAAGAGTAACATAGCTGTTTACTGCTTCGAATCGATGTTTTCTCTCGGTTTAGCTTGTTTTCTCGGTTTAAGCCTGTTTTGGGATAAAACGGGTTTAAGTGTTGTCTAAACACTCCAAATTCATCCCGAATTCTTACAATTAGTCAAATTCATTGGATTGTCACACCTTCTGACCCTAGAAACAGTAACAATGCTCTTGCTGCTTAGAATCAATGTTTTTTCAGGTTTATCCTCTTTTGGGACAAAACGGGTGTAAGTGGTGTCTAAAC
This sequence comes from Camelina sativa, assembly GCF_030686135.1. NCBI lineage: Eukaryota > Viridiplantae > Streptophyta > Magnoliopsida > Brassicales > Brassicaceae > Camelina > Camelina sativa. The sequence goes on along the minus strand of NC_141892.1, from coordinate 16,797,266 downwards.
ACTCCAAATTCAACCCGAACTCTTATAATTAGTCAAATGCATTGGATTGTTACATATTTTGGCCCTAGAAAGAGTAACATAGGTGTTTACTGCTTTGAATCAATGTTTTCTCTCGGTTTTAGCCTATTTTTCGGTTTAACCTTATTTTGGGACAAAACGGGTATAAGTGTTGACAAAACACTCCAAATTAATCCTGAACTCTTACAAATATTAAAATGCATTGGATTGTCACACATTCTAACCCTAGAAATAGTAACAAAGCTGTTTACTGCTTCGAATCAATGTTTTCTCTCGGTTTTAGCCTGTTTTCTCGGTTTAAGCCTGTTTTGGAATAAAACGGGTTTCAGTGTTGTCTAAACACTCCATATTCATCCTGAACTCTTACAATTAGTCAAATGCATTGTATTGTCACAAATTCTGACCCTAGAGACAGTAACAAAGCTGTTTACTGCTTTGAATCAATATTTTTTCAGGTTTATCCAGTTTCTGGACAACATGGATAAAGTGGTGTCTAAACACTCCAAATTCAACCCGAACTCTTATAATTAGTCAAATGCATTGGATTGTTACATATTTTGACCCTAGAAAGAGTAACATAGCTGTTTACTGCTTCGAATCGATGTTTTCTCTCGGTTTAGCTTGTTTTCTCGGTTTAAGCCTGTTTTGGGATAAAACGGGTTTAAGTGTTGTCTAAACACTCCAAATTCATCCCGAATTCTTACAATTAGTCAAATGCATTGGATTGTCACACATTCTGACCCTAGAAACAGTAACAATGCTCTTGCTGCTTAGAATCAATGTTTTTTCAGGTTTATCCTCTTTTGGGACAAAACGGGTGTAAGTGGTGTCTAAACACTCCAAATTCAACCCGAACTCTTATAATTAGTCAAATGCATTGGATTGTTACATATTTTGGCCCTAGAAAGAGTAACATAGGTGTTTACTGCTTTGAATCAATGTTTTCTCTCGGTTTTAGCCTATTTTTCGGTTTAACCTTATTTTGGGATAAAACGGGTATAAGTGTTGACAAAACACTCCAAATTAATCCTGAACTCTTACAAATATTCAAATGCATTGGATTGTCACACATTCTAACCCTATAAATTGTAACAAAGCTGTTTACTGCTTCGAATCAATGTTTTCTCTCGGTTTTAGCCTGTTTTCTTGGTTTAAGCATGTTTTGGGATAAAACGGGTTTCAGTGTTGTCTAAACACTCCAAATTCATCCTGAACTCTTACAATTAGTCAAATGCATTGTATTGTCACAAATTCTGACCCTAGAAACAGTAACAAAGCTGTTTACTGCTTTGAATCAATATTTTTTCAGGTTTATCCAGTTTCGGGACAACATGGATAAAGTGGTGTCTAAACACTCCAAATTCAACCCGAACTCTTATAATTAGTCAAATGCATTGGATTGTTACATATTTTGACCCTAGAAAGAGTAACATAGCTGTTTACTGCTTCGAATCGATGTTTTCTCTCGGTTTAGCTTGTTTTCTCGGTTTAAGCCTGTTTTGGGATAAAACGGGTTTAAGTGTTGTCTAAACACTCCAAATTCATCCCGAATTCTTACAATTAGTCAAATTCATTGGATTGTCACACATTCTGACCCTAGAAACAGTAACAATGCTCTTGCTGCTTAGAATCAATGTTTTTTCAGGTTTATCCTCTTTTGGGACAAAACGGGTGTAAGTGGTGTCTAAACACTCCAAATTCAACCCGAACTCTTATAATTAGTCAAATGCATTGGATTGTTACATATTTTGGCCCTAGAAAGAGTAACATAGGTGTTTACTGCTTTGAATCAATGTTTTCTCTCGGTTTTAGCCTATTTTTCGGTTTAACCTTATTTTGGGACAAAACGGGTATAAGTGTTGACAAAACACTCCAAATTAATCCTGAACTCTTACAAATATTAAAATGCATTGGATTGTCACACATTCTAACCCTAGAAATAGTAACAAAGTTGTTTACTGCTTCGAATCAATGTTTTCTCTCGGTTTTAGCCTGTTTTCTCGGTTTAAGCCTGTTTTGGAATAAAACGGGTTTCAGTGTTGTCTAAACACTCCATATTCATCCTGAACTCTTACAATTAGTCAAATGCATTGTATTGTCACAAATTCTGACCCTAGAGACAGTAACAAAGCTGTTTACTGCTTTGAATCAATATTTTTTCAGGTTTATCCAGTTTCTGGACAACATGGATAAAGTGGTGTCTAAACACTCCAAATTCAACCCGAACTCTTATAATTAGTCAAATGCATTGGATTGTTACATATTTTGACCCTAGAAAGAGTAACATAGCTGTTTACTGCTTCGAATCGATGTTTTCTCTCGGTTTAGCTTTTTTTCTCGGTTTAAGCCTGTTTTGGGATAAAACGGGTTTAAGTGTTGTCTAAACACTCCAAATTCATCCCGAATTCTTACAATTAGTCAAATGCATTGGATTGTCACACATTCTGACCCTAGAAACAGTAACAATGCTCTTGCTGCTTAGAATCAATGTTTTTTCAGGTTTATCCTCTTTTGGGACAAAACGGGTGTAAGTGGTGTCTAAACACTCCAAATTCAACCCGAACTCTTATAATTAGTCAAATGCATTGGATTGTTACATATTTTGGCCCTAGAAAGAGTAACATAGGTGTTTACTGCTTTGAATCAATGTTTTCTCTCGGTTTTAGCCTATTTTTCGGTTTAACCTTATTTTGGGATAAAACGGGTATAAGTGTTGACAAAACACTCCAAATTAATCCTGAACTCTTACAAATATTCAAATGCATTGGATTGTCACACATTCTAACCCTATAAATAGTAACAAAGCTGTTTACTGCTTCGAATCAATGTTTTCTCTCAGTTTTAGCCTGTTTTCTCGGTTTAAGCCTGTTTTGGAATAAAACGGGTTTCAGTGTTGTCTAAACACTCCAAATTAATCCTGAACTCTTACAATTAGTCAAATGCATTGTATTGTCACAAATTCTGACCCTAGAAACAGTAACAAAGCTGTTTACTGCTTTGAATCAATATTTTTTCAGGTTTATCCAGTTTCGGGACAACATGGATAAAGTGGTGTCTAAACACTCCAAATTCAACCCGAACTCTTATAATTAGTCAAATGCATTGGATTGTTACATATTTTGACCCTAGAAAGAGTAACGTAGCTGTTTACTGCTTCGAATCAATGTTTTCTCTCGGTCTAGCTTGTTTTCTTGGTTTAAGCTTGTTTTGGGATAAAACGGGTTTAATTGTTGTCTAAATACTCCAAATTCATCCCAAACTCTTACAACTAGTCAAATGCATTGTATTGTCACAAATTCTGACCCTAGAAACAGTAACAAAGCTGTTTACTGCTTTGAATCAATGTTTTTTCAGGTTTATCCAGTTTCGGGACAACATGGATAAAGTGGTGTCTAAACACTCCAAATTCAACCCGAACTCTTATAATTAGTCAAATGCATTGGATTGTTACATATTTTGACCCTAGAAAGAGTAACATAGCTGTTTACTGCTTCGAATCGATGTTTTCTCTCGGTTTAGCTTGTTTTCTCGGTTTAAGCCTGTTTTGGGATAAAACGGGTTTAAGTGTTGTCTAAACACTCCAAATTCATCCCGAATTCTTACAATTAGTCAAATGCATTGGATTGTCACACATTCTGACCCTAGAAACAGTAACAATGCTCTTGCTGCTTAGAATCAATGTTTTTTCAGGTTTATCCTCTTTTGGGACAAAACGGGTGTAAGTGGTGTCTAAACACTCCAAATTCAACCCGAACTCTTATAATTAGTCAAATGCATTGGATTGTTACATATTTTGGCCCTAGAAAGAGTAACATAGGTGTTTACTGCTTTGAATCAATGTTTTCTCTCGGTTTTAGCCATTTTTTCGGTTTAACCTTATTTTGGGACAAAACGGGTATAAGTGTTAACAAAACACTCCAAATTAATCCTGAACTCTTACAAATATTAAAATGCATTGGATTGTCACACATTCTAACCCTAGAAATAGTAACAAAGCTGTTTACTGCTTCGAATCAATGTTTTCTCTCGGTTTTAGCCTGTTTTCTCGGTTTAAGCCTGTTTTGGAATAAAACGGGTTTCAGTGTTGTCTAAACACTCCAAATTCATCCTGAACTCTTACAATTAGTCAAATGCATTGTATTGTCACAAATTCTGACCCTAGAGACAGTAACAAAGCTGTTTACTGCTTTGAATCAATATTTTTTCAGGTTTATCCAGTTTCTGGACAACATGGATAAAGTGGTGTCTAAACACTCCAAATTCAACCCGAACTCTTATAATTAGTCAAATGCATTGGATTGTTACATATTTTGACCCTAGAAAGAGTAACAAAGCTGTTTACTGCTTCGAATCAATGTTTTCTCTCGGTTTTAGCCTGTTTTCTCGGTTTAAGCCTGTTTTGGAATAAAACGGGTTTCAGTGTTGTCTAAACACTCCAAATTAATCCTGAACTCTTACAATTAGTCGAATGCATTGTATTGTCACAACTTCTGACCCTAGAAACAGTAACAAAGCTGTTTACTGCTTTGAATCAATATTTTTTCAGGTTTATCCAGTTTCGGGACAACATGGATAAAGTGGTGTCTAAACACTCCAAATTCAACCCGAACTCTTATAATTAGTCAAATGCATTGGATTGTTACATATTTTGACCCTAGAAAGAGTAACGTAGCTGTTTACTGCTTCGAATCAATGTTTTCTCTCGGTCTAGCTTGTTTTCTTAGTTTAAGCTTGTTTTGGGATAAAACGGGTTTAATTGTTGTCTAAATACTCCAAATTCATCCCAAACTCTTACAACTAGTCAAATGCATTGTATTGTCACAAATTCTGACCCTAGAAACAGTAACAAAGCTGTTTACTGCTTTGAATCAATGTTTTTTCAGGTTTATCCAGTTTCGGGACAACATGGATAAAGTGGTGTCTAAACACTCCAAATTCACCCCGAACTCTTATAATTAGTCAAATGCATTGGATTGTTACATATTTTGACCCTAGAAAGTGTAACATAGCTGTTTACTGCTTCGAATCAATATTTTCTCTCGGTTTAGCTTGTTTTCTCGGTTTAAGCCTGTTTTGGGATAAAACGGGTTTAAGTGTTGTCTAAACACTCCAAATTCATCCCGAATTCTTACAATTAGTCAAATGCATTGGAATGTCACACATTATGACCCTAGAAACATTAACAATTCTGTTGCTTCTTAGAATCAATGTTTTCTTTGTTTAAGCCTGTTTTGGGACAAAACGGGTATAGGTGGTGTCTATACACTCCAAATTCAACCCGAACTCTTATAATTAGTCAAATGCATTGGATTGTCAGATTTTGAACCTAGAAAGAGTTACATAGCTATTTACTGTTTCGAATCAATGTTTTCTCTCTGTTTTAGCCTGTTTTCTCAGTTCAAGCCTGTTTTGGGATAAAACGGGTTTAAGTGTTGACAAAACACTGCAAATTAATCCTGAACTCTTACAAATATTCAACTGCATTGGATTGTCACACATTCTAACACTAGAAATAGTAACAAAGCTGTTGACTGCTTAGAATCAATGTTTTCTTGGTTTAAGCCTGTGTTGGGACAAAACGGGTATAAATGGTGTCTAAACACTCCAAATTCAACCTGAACTCTTATAATTAGTCAAATGCATTGGATTGTTACATATTTTGACCCTAGAAAGAGTAACATAGCTGTTTACTGCTTTCAATCAATGTTTCCTCTCGGTTTTAGCCTATTTTTCGGTTTAACCTTATTTTGGGACAAAACGGGTATAAGTGTTGACAAAACACTCCAAATTAATCCTGAACTCTTACAAATATTCAAATGCATTGGATTTTCACACATTCTAACCCTAGAAATAGTAACAAAGCTGTTTACTGCTTCGAATCAATGTTTTCTCTCGGTTTTAGCCTGTTTTCTTGGTTTAAGCCTGTTTTGGAATAAAACGGGTTTCAGTGTTGTGTAAACACTCCAAATTCATCCCGAACTCTTACAATTAGTCAAATGCATTGGATTTTCACACATTCTGACCCTAGAAACAGTAACAAAGCTGTTTACTGCTTTGAATCAATATTTTTTCAGGTTTATCCAGTTTCGGGACAACATGGATAAAGTGGTGTCTAAACACTCCAAATTCAACCCGAACTCTTATAATTAGTCAAATGCATTGGATTGTTACATATTTTGACCCTAGAAAGAGTAACATAGCTGTTTACTGCTTCGAATCAATGTTTTCTCTCGGTCTAGCTTGTTTTCTTGGTTTAAGCCTGTTTTGGGATAAAACGGGTTTAATTGTTGTCTAAATACTCCAAATTCATCCCAAACTCTTACAACTAGTCAAATGCATTGTATTGTCACAAATTCTGACCCTAGAAACAGTAACAAAGCTGTTTACTGCTTTGAATCAATGTTTTTTCAGGTTTATCCAGTTTCGGGACAACATGGATAAAGTGGTGTCTAAACACTCCAAATTCAACCCGAACTCTTATAATTAGTCAAATGCATTGGATTGTTACATATTTTGACCCTAGAAAGAGTAACATAGCTGTTTACTGCTTCGAATCGATGTTTTCTCTCGGTTTAGCTTGTTTTCTCGGTTTAAGCCTGTTTTGGGATAAAACGGGTTTAAGTGTTGTCTAAACACTCCAAATTCATCCCGAATTCTTACAATTAGTCAAATGCATTGGATTGTCACACATTCTGACCCTAGAAACAGTAACAATGCTCTTGCTGCTTAGAATCAATGTTTTTTCAGGTTTATCCTCTTTTGGGACAAAACGGGTGTAAGTGGTGTCTAAACACTCCAAATTCAACCCGAACTCTTATAATTAGTCAAATGCATTGGATTGTTACATATTTTGGCCCTAGAAAGAGTAACATAGGTGTTTACTGCTTTGAATCAATGTTTTCTCTCGGTTTTAGCCATTTTTTCGGTTTAACCTTATTTTGGGACAAAACGGGTATAAGTGTTAACAAAACACTCCAAATTAATCCTGAACTCTTACAAATATTAAAATGCATTGGATTGTCACACATTCTAACCCTAGAAATAGTAACAAAGCTGTTTACTGCTTCGAATCAATGTTTTCTCTCGGTTTTAGCCTGTTTTCTCGGTTTAAGCCTGTTTTGGAATAAAACGGGTTTCAGTGTTGTCTAAACACTCCAAATTCATCCTGAACTCTTACAATTAGTCAAATGCATTGTATTGTCACAAATTCTGACCCTAGAGACAGTAACAAAGCTGTTTACTGCTTTGAATCAATATTTTTTCAGGTTTATCCAGTTTCTGGACAACATGGATAAAGTGGTGTCTAAACACTCCAAATTCAACCCGAACTCTTATAATTAGTCAAATGCATTGGATTGTTACATATTTTGACCCTAGAAAGAGTAACATAGCTGTTTACTGCTTCGAATCGATGTTTTCTCTCGGTTTAGCTTGTTTTCTCGGTTTAAGCCTGTTTTGGGATAAAACGGGTTTAAGTGTTGTCTAAACACTCCAAATTCATCCCGAATTCTTACAATTAGTCAAATGCATTGGATTGTCACACATTCTGACCCTAGAAACAGTAACAATGCTCTTGCTGCTTAGAATCAATGTTTTTTCAGGTTTATCCTCTTTTGGGACAAAACGGGTGTAAGTGGTGTCTAAACACTCCAAATTCAACCCGAACTCTTATAATTAGTCAAATGCATTGGATTGTTACATATTTTGGCCCTAGAAAGAGTAACATAGGTGTTTACTGCTTTGAATCAATGTTTTCTCTCGGTTTTAGCCATTTTTTCGGTTTAACCTTATTTTGGGACAAAACGGGTATAAGTGTTGACAAAACACTCCAAATTAATCCTGAACTCTTACAAATATTCAAATGCATTGGATTGTCACACATTCTAACCCTATAAATAGTAACAAAGCTGTTTACTGCTTCGAATCAATGTTTTCTCTCGGTTTTAGCCTGTTTTCTCGGTTTAAGCCTGTTTTGGAATAAAACGGGTTTCAGTGTTGTCTAAACACTCCAAATTAATCCTGAACTCTTACAATTAGTCGAATGCATTGTATTGTCACAACTTCTGACCCTAGAAACAGTAACAAAGCTGTTTACTGCTTTGAATCAATATTTTTTCAGGTTTATCCAGTTTCGGGACAACATGGATAAAGTGGTGTCTAAACACTCCAAATTCAACCCGAACTCTTATAATTAGTCAAATGCATTGGATTGTTACATATTTTGACCCTAGAAAGAGTAACGTAGCTGTTTACTGCTTCGAATCAATGTTTTCTCTCGGTCTAGCTTGTTTTCTTGGTTTAAGCTTGTTTTGGGATAAAACGGGTTTAATTGTTGTCTAAATACTCCAAATTCATCCCAAACTCTTACAACTAGTCAAATGCATTGTATTGTCACAAATTCTGACCCTAGAAACAGTAACAAAGCTGTTTACTGCTTTGAATCAATGTTTTTTCAGGTTTATCCAGTTTCGGGACAACATGGATAAAGTGGTGTCTAAACACTCCAAATTCACCCCGAACTCTTATAATTAGTCAAATGCATTGGATTGTTACATATTTTGACCCTAGAAAGTGTAACATAGCTGTTTACTGCTTCGAATCAATATTTTCTCTCGGTTTAGCTTGTTTTCTCGGTTTAAGCCTGTTTTGGGATAAAACGGGTTTAAGTGTTGTCTAAACACTCCAAATTCATCCCGAATTCTTACAATTAGTCAAATGCATTGGAATGTCACACATTCTGACCCTAGAAACATTAACAATTCTGTTGCTTCTTAGAATCAATGTTTTCTTTGTTTAAGCCTGTTTTGGGACAAAACGGGTATAGGTGGTGTCTATACACTCCAAATTCAACCCGAACTCTTATAATTAGTCAAATGCATTGGATTGTCAGATTTTGAACCTAGAAAGAGTTACATAGCTATTTACTGTTTCGAATCAATGTTTTCTCTCTGTTTTAGCCTGTTTTCTCAGTTCAAGCCTGTTTTGGGATAAAACGGGTTTAAGTGTTGACAAAACACTGCAAATTAATCCTGAACTCTTACAAATATTCAACTGCATTGGATTGTCACACATTCTAACACTAGAAATAGTAACAAAGCTGTTGACTGCTTAGAATCAATGTTTTCTTGGTTTAAGCCTGTGTTGGGACAAAACGGGTATAAATGGTGTCTAAACACTCCAAATTCAACCTGAACTCTTATAATTAGTCAAATGCATTGGATTGTTACATATTTTGACCCTAGAAAGAGTAACATAGCTGTTTACTGCTTTCAATCAATGTTTCCTCTCGGTTTTAGCCTATTTTTCGGTTTAACCTTATTTTGGGACAAAACGGGTATAAGTGTTGACAAAACACTCCAAATTAATCCTGAACTCTTACAAATATTCAAATGCATTGGATTTTCACACATTCTAACCCTAGAAATAGTAACAAAGCTGTTTACTGCTTCGAATCAATGTTTTCTCTCGGTTTTAGCCTGTTTTCTTGGTTTAAGCCTGTTTTGGAATAAAACGGGTTTCAGTGTTGTGTAAACACTCCAAATTCATCCCGAACTCTTACAATTAGTCAAATGCATTGGATTTTCACACATTCTGACCCTAGAAACAGTAACAAAGCTGTTTACTGCTTTGAATCAATATTTTTTCAGGTTTATCCAGTTTCGGGACAACATGGATAAAGTGGTGTCTAAACACTCCAAATTCAACCCGAACTCTTATAATTAGTCAAATGCATAGGATTGTTACATATTTTGACCCTAGAAAGAGTAACATAGCTGTTTACTGCTTCGAATCAATGTTTTCTCTCGGTCTAGCTTGTTTTCTTGGTTTAAGCCTGTTTTGGGATAAAACGGGTTTAATTGTTGTCTAAACACTCCAAATTCATCCCAAACTCTTACAACTAGTCAAATGCATTGTATTGTCACACATTCTGACCCTAGAAACAGTAACAAAGCTGTTTAGTGCTTTGAATCAGTGTTTTTTCAGGTTTATCCAGTTTCAGGACAACATGGATAAAGTGGTGTCTAAACACTCCAAATTCAACCCGAACTCTTATAATTAGTCAAATGCATTGGATTGTTACATATTTTGTCCCTAGAAAGAGTAACATATCTTTTTACTGCTTCGAATCAATGTTTTCTCTCGGTTTAGCTTGTTTTCTCGGTTTAAGCCTGTTTTGGGATAAAACGGGTTTAAGTGTTGTCTAAACAGTCCAAATTCATCCCGAATTCTTACAATTAGTCAAATGCATTGGAATGTCACACATTCTGACCCTAGAAACATTAACAATGCTGTTGCTGCTTAGAATCAATGTTTTCTAGGTTTAAGCCTGTTTTGGGACAAAACGGGTATAAGTAGTGTCGATACACTCCAAATTCAACCCGAACTCTTATAATTAGTCAAATGCATTGGATTGTCAGATTTTGAACCTCTAAAGAGTTACATAACTGTTTACTGTTTCGAGTCAATGTTTTCTCTCTGTTTTAGCCTGTTTTCTGAGTTCAAGCCTGTTTTGGGATAAAACGGGTTTAAGTGTTGACAAAACACTGCAAATTAATCCTGAACTCTTACAAATATTCAAATGCATTGGATTGTCACACATTCTAACACTAGAAATAGTAACAAAGCTGTTGACTGCTTAGAATCAATGTTTTCTTGGTTTAAGCCTGTTTTGGAACAAAACGGGTATAAGTGGTGTCTAAACACTCCAAATTCAACCCGAACTCTTATAATTAGTCAAATGCATTGGATTGTTACATATTTTGACCCTAGAAAGAGTAACATAGCTGTTTACTGCTTTGAATCAATGTTTTCTCTCGGTTTTAGCCTATTTTTCGGTTTAACCTTATTTTGGGACAAAACGCGTATAAGTGTTGACAAAACACTCCAAATTAATCCTGAACTCTTACAAATAGTCAAATGCATTGAATTGTCACACATTCTAACCCTAGAAATAGTAACAAATCTGTTTACTGCTTCGAATCAATGTTTTCTCTCGGTTTTAGCCTGTTTTCTCGGTTTAAGCCTGTTTTGGAATAAAACGGGTTTCAGTGTTGTCTAAATACTCCAAATTCATCCCAAACTCTTACAACTACTCAAATGCATTGTATTGTCACAAATTCTGACCCTAGAAACAGTAACAAAGCTGTTTACTGCTTTGAATCAATGTTTTTTCAGGTTTATCCAGTTTCGGGACAACATGGATAAAGTGGTGTCTAAACACTCCAAATTCAACCCGAACTCTTATAATTAGTCAAATGCATTGGATTTTTACATATTTTGACCCTAGAAAGAGTAACATAGCTGTTTACTGCTTCGAATCGATGTTTTCTCTCGGTTTAGCTTGTTTTCTCGGTTTAAGCCTGTTTTGGGATAAAACGGGTTTAAGTGTTGTCTAAACACTCCAAATTCATCCCGAATTCTTACAATTAGTCAAATGCATTGGATTGTCACACATTCTGACCCTAGAAACAGTAACAATGCTCTTGCTGCTTAGAATCAATGTTTTTTCAGGTTTATCCTCTTTTGGGACAAAACGGGTGTAAGTGGTGTCTAAACACTCCAAATTCAACCCGAACTCTTATAATTAGTCAAATGCATTGGATTGTCACAAATTCTGACCCTAGAAACAGTAACAAAGCTGTTTACTGCTTTGAATCAATGTTTTTTCAGGTTTATCCAGTTTCGGGACAACATGGATAAAGTGGTGTCTAAACACTCCAAATTCAACCCGAACTCTTATAATTAGTCAAATGCATTAGATTGTTACATATTTTGACCCTAGAAAGTGTAACATAGCTGTTTACTGCTTCGAATCAATGTTTTCTCTCGGTTTAGCTTGTTTTCTCGGTTTAAGCCTGTTTTGGGATAAAACGGGTTTAAGTGTTGTCTAAACACTCCAAATTCATCCCGAATTCTTACAATTAGTCAAATGCATTGGAATGTCACACATTCTGACCCTAGAAACATTAACAATTCTGTTGCTTCTTAGAATCAATGTTTTCTTTGTTTAAGCCTGTTTTGGGACAAAACGGGTATAGGTGGTGTCTATACACTCCAAATTCAACCCGAACTCTTATAATTAGTCAAATGCATTGGATTGTCAGATTTTGAACCTAGAAAGAGTTACATAGCTATTTACTGTTTCGAATCAATGTTTTCTCTCTGTTTTAGCCTGTTTTCTCAGTTCAAGCCTGTTTTGGGATAAAACGGGTTTAAGTGTTGACAAAACACTGCAAATTAATCCTGAACTCTTACAAATATTCAACTGCATTGGATTGTCACACATTCTAACACTAGAAATAGTAACAAAGCTGTTGACTGCTTAGAATCAATGTTTTCTTGGTTTAAGCCTGTGTTGGGACAAAACGGGTATAAATGGTGTCTAAACACTCCAAATTCAACCCGAACTCTTATAATTAGTCAAATGCATTGGATTGTTACATATTTTGACCCTAGAAAGAGTAACATAGCTGTTTACTGCTTTCAATCAATGTTTCCTCTCGGTTTTAGCCTATTTTTCGGTTTAACCTTATTTTGGGACAAAACGGGTATAAGTGTTGACAAAACACTCCAAATTAATCCTGAACTCTTACAAATATTCAAATGCATTGGATTTTCACACATTCTAACCCTAGAAATAGTAACAAAGCTGTTTACTGCTTCGAATCAATGTTTTCTCTCGGTTTTAGCCTGTTTTCTTGGTTTAAGCCTGTTTTGGAATAAAACGGGTTTCAGTGTTGTGTAAACACTCCAAATTCATCCCGAACTCTTACAATTAGTCAAATGCATTGGATTTTTACACATTCTGACCCTAGAAACAGTAACAAAGCTGTTTACTGCTTTGAATCAATATTTTTTCAGGTTTATCCAGTTTCGGGACAACATGGATAAAGTGGTGTCTAAACACTCCAAATTCAACCCGAACTCTTATAATTAGTCAAATGCATAGGATTGTTACATATTTTGACCCTAGAAAGAGTAACATAGCTGTTTACTGCTTCGAATCAATGTTTTCTCTCGGTCTAGCTTGTTTTCTTGGTTTAAGCCTGTTTTGGGATAAAACGGGTTTAATTGTTGTCTAAACACTCCAAATTCATCCCAAACTCTTACAACTAGTCAAATGCATTGTATTGTCACACATTCTGACCCTAGAAACAGTAACAAAGCTGTTTACTGCTTTGAATCAGTGTTTTTTCAGGTTTATCCAGTTTCAGGACAACATGGATAAAGTGGTGTCTAAACACTCCAAATTCAACCCGAACTCTTATAATTAGTCAAATGCATTGGATTGTTACATATTTTGTCCCTAGAAAGAGTAACATATCTTTTTACTGCTTCGAATCAATGTTTTCTCTCGGTTTAGCTTGTTTTCTCGGTTTAAGCCTGTTTTGGGATAAAACGGGTTTAAGTGTTGTCTAAACAGTCCAAATTCATCCCGAATTCTTACAATTAGTCAAATGCATTGGAATGTCACACATTCTGACCCTAGAAACATTAACAATGCTGTTGCTGCTTAGAATCAATGTTTTCTAGGTTTAAGCCTGTTTTGGGACAAAACGGGTATAAGTAGTGTCGATACACTCCAAATTCAACCCGAACTCTTATAATTAGTCAAATGCATTGGATTGTCAGATTTTGAACCTATAAAGAGTTACATAGCTGTTTACTGTTTCGAGTCAATGTTTTCTCTCTGTTTTAGCCTGTTTTCTGAGTTCAAGCCTGTTTTGGGATAAAATGGGTTTAAGTGTTGACAAAACACTGCAAATTAATCCTGAACTCTTACAAATATTCAAATGCATTGGATTGTCACACATTCTAACACTAGAAATAGTAACAAAGCTGTTGACTGCTTAGAATCAATGTTTTCTTGGTTTAAGCCTGTTTTGGAACAAAACGGGTATAAGTGGTTTCTAAACACTCCAAATTCAACCCGAACTCTTATAATTAGTCAAATGCATTGGATTGTTACATATTTTGACCCTAGAAAGAGTAATATAGCTGTTTACTGCTTTGAATCAATGTTTTCTCTCGGTTTTAGCCTATTTTTCGGTTTAACCTTATTTTGGGACAAAACGCGTATAAGTGTTGACAAAACACTCCAAATTAATCCTGAACTCTTACAAATAGTCAAATGCATTGGATTGTCACACATTCTAACCCTAGAAATAGTAACAAATCTGTTTACTGCTTCGAATCAATGTTTTCTCTCGGTTTTAGCCTGTTTTCTCGGTTTAAGCCTGTTTTGGAATAAAACGGGTTTCAGTGTTGTCTAAATACTCCAAATTCATCCCAAACTCTTACAACTAGTCAAATGCATTGTATTGTCACAAATTCTGACCCTAGAAACAGTAACAAAGTTGTTTACTGCTTTGAATCAATGTTTTTTCAGGTTTATCCAGTTTCGGGACAACATGGATAAAGTGGTGTCTAAACACTCCAAATTCAACCCGAACTCTTATAATTAGTCAAATGCATTGGATTGTTACATATTTTGACCCTAGAAAGAGTAACATAGTTGTTTACTGCTTCGAATCAATGTTTTCTCTCGGTTTAGCTTGTTTTCTCGGTATAAGCCTGTTTTGGGATAAAACGGGTTTAAGTGTTGTCTAAACACTCCAAATTCATCCCAAATTCTTACAATTAGTCAAATGCATTGGAATGTCACACATTCTGACCCTAGAAACATTAACAATGCTGTTGATTCTTAGAATCAATGTTTTCTTTGTTTAAGCCTGTTTTGGGACAAAACGGGTATAAGTGGTGTCTATACACTCCAAATTCAACCCGAACTCTTATAATTAGTCAAATGCATTGGATTGTCAGATTTTGAACCTAGAAAGAGTTACATAGCTGTTTACTGTTTCGAATCAATGTTTTCTCTCTGTTTTAGCCTGTTTTCTCAGTTCAAGCCTGTTTTGGGATAAAACGGGTTTAAATGTTGACAAAACACTGCAAATTAATCCTGAACTCTTACAAATATTCAAATGCATTGGATTGTCACACATTCTAACACTAGAAATAGTAACAAAGCTGTTGACTGCTTAGAATCAATGTTTTCTTGGTTTAAGCCTGTGTTGGGACAAAACGGGTATAAATGGTGTCTAAACACTCCAAATTCAACCCGAACTCTTATAATTAGTCAAATGCATTGGATTGTTACATATTTTGACCCTAGAAAGAGTAACATAGCTGTTTACTGCTTTCAATCAATGTTTCCTCTCGGTTTTAGCCTATTTTTCGGTTTAACCTTATTTTGGGACAAAACGGGTATAAGTGTTGACAAAACACTCCAAATTAATCCTGAACTCTTACAAATATTCAAATGCATTGGATTTTCACACATTCTAACCCTAGAAATAGTAACAAAGCTGTTTACTGCTTCGAATCAATGTTTTCTCTCGGTTTTAGCCTGTTTTCTTGGTTTAAGCCTGTTTTGGAATAAAACGGGTTTCAGTGTTGTGTAAACACTCCAAATTCATCCCGAACTCTTACAATTAGTCAAATGCATTGGATTTTCACACATTCTGACCCTAGAAACAGTAACAAAGCTGTTTACTGCTTTGAATCAATATTTTTTCAGGTTTATCCAGTTTCGGGACAACATGGATAAAGTGGTGTCTAAACACTCCAAATTCAACCCGAACTCTTATAATTAGTCAAATGCATAGGATTGTTACATATTTTGACCCTAGAAAGAGTAACATAGCTGTTTACTGCTTCGAATCAATGTTTTCTCTCGGTCTAGCTTGTTTTCTTGGTTTAAGCCTGTTTTGGGATAAAACGGGTTTAATTGTTGTCTAAACACTCCAAATTCATCCCAAACTCTTACAACTAGTCAAATGCATTGTATTGTCACACATTCTGACCCTAGAAACAGTAACAAAGCTGTTTACTGCTTTGAATCAGTGTTTTTTCAGGTTTATCCAGTTTCAGGACAACATGGATAAAGTGGTGTCTAAATGTAAGAATTAATAGGATCGATTATGAGTTTAGTGAGAAGATTTGAATAACAAGAGAGTGAGAATCGTTGAGAGTATAGTAAGAGAGTATAGAGAGAGTATTGTGGAGAAAGAGATATTATCTCTTCTTACCTCATTTAGAACATAATTACAATCTACTTATAGACATATACAAAAGAATATACTAAGATGATCCTAGGCACATTTACATATAAAGATAGCGACATGTCCTTAAGAAGACATGTGATCCTTCCCACTTGCGCACTCTACACTAACGGCTATGAGGAGAAGGATCGAGAAGCTCTTGTGACCGTTGGAGGCTGGTGAACATGGAATGGACTCGTGTTCCTCATGGGTTGAGCTTGGTAGGCCTTTAGCTGTACGGACGGCCCAATGGTGATGGTTGTACGGACGGATGTACGGACAAGGTGTGTGTGCGGTTTCATACTCCCCCTCAAGCTTGATCATGAGCATTGATCAAGCTTGGACTCATGCACACCCACCTCATTAAAAACCTTAGTATAGAAAACCACTTGGGAAAAACTATACTTAAGGGAAAAAGAGTGTGGGTATCATGTGAAGACAATCATGGCCGAGTAAGATCTTTGAGGCCAAGTTTGGGGTGAATGTACTCACACACTTGTGGACTGGCCGCCTTGGTGAGAACGTCAGCCAATTGTTCAGAGCTCTCGGTGTGACATGGTAGAACAACTCCAAGTTTAATTTGCTCTCGGACTTTGTGGCAGTCGACTTCAATGTGCTTGGTTCTCTCATGGAACACCGAGTTTGTTGCGATGTGAATAGCTGCCTCATTGTCGCAATGCATAGTAATAGGCTTAGGTGACTCGATTCCAAGGTCCTTGATGAGTGCCTTGAGCCACATCAACTCGGTTGTTAGCTTTCTCATGGCTCTATACTCCGATTCAGCACTTGATAGGGATACCACCTTTTGTTTCTTGCTCTTCCATGTGATCAAGTTGCCTCCTAGGAACGTGCAGTAGCCTGTAGTGGAGCGACGGTCTCCACGGTCTCCGGCGTAATCCGCATCACAATACCCTACTAGCTCCGTGCTTTCATTTCGACCCATCCATATGCCTTGCCCCGGCGAGCCCTTGAGATATTTGAGGATGCGGTTCACCATACCCCAATGATGCACGGTAGGACTTTGCATGTGTTGGCTCACCTGATTAACAGCAAAGCAAATATCAGGTCTAGTGATAGTAAGGTATATAAGCTTACCTACTAGCCGCCGGTATCGCTTGACGTCTTGAAATGGAGCTGCATCAAACTCCCCCTTTCCTCCGGCCTTATAGTTTTCATCAAGGGGTGTAGATACAGCTTTTGAACCTAGCTTCCCTGCTTCACTCAATAAATCAAGAGCATATTTTCTTTGTGATAAAAACAATCCTTCATTAGTCCTATATACTTCTATACCAAGAAAATATTTAAGTTCTCCTAGGTCTTTGATATCAAAAACTGACTTAAGGTAAGCCTTAGTCTCTTGAATGCCTACCTTGTCACTTCCAGTTATGATGATATCATCAACATAAACTAGAATGACTATAATACCTTTTTCACTTGGTAAGGTGAATAGAGTGTGGTCAGCCTCTGATTTGCGGAAGCCTTTCTCAAGGAGTGTGGTGCTTAACTTGTGATACCAAGCCCTAGGGGACTGTTTGAGTCCATAAATCGCCTTGTTCAGTTTTAATACTTTCCCGGGACCAATGATGTCTTCTAAACCCGGAGGTGGCCTCATATAAACTTCATCCTCGAGCTCTCCTTGTAAGAAGGCGTTCTTAACATCCATTTGCCATAAGTTCCAGTCAAGGTTGGTTGCAAGAGAGAGAACAACTCGAACCGTGTGAAGTTTGGCCACCGGTGCAAACGTATCTTGGTAGTCCTCCCCATACGTTTGAGTGAACCCTCTTGCAACGAGTCTGGCTTTGTAGCGTTCGATCTCCCCATCACTCTTATATTTAATGGTAAAGATCCACCTGGATGTCACAGCCTTCTTGCCTTTGGGTAAGTCAGCCTCGTCCCATGTATGATTGGCCTCCATTGCATTCTTCTCGGCATTGACAGCATCACACCATTCCTTATGATTCTTGGCTTCTTCATAGTCTTTGGGAATCCAATGAGCATCAATCTTGCCAAGAAACACTTGATGGTGTGGAGGAAAATGAGCCAAGGTGCATACCGCTTGAATCGGATGAGCTACAGCAACGTTGTTGTAGTAGACCCGAGTGTTTCGCCAATTGGAGAGGGGAAACTTGAGGCGTTCACTGCGGCGAAGTGGGATAACTTCCTGTGGTGTGGCCTCATCTTCATTGTCTTCCTCGGTGGGCACATAATCCTCATCACCGGAAGCATTGTCCACCGGAACTGAATTTAAACCATTTTCATCATCGGATTGTTCATCAAGTTCAGCCGAGTGTTCATCAAGTGCAGCCGAGGGATCATTGTCTAGAGACTCCGGCGGTGAAGTGGCCGGTGCATTGACTGGGGGTGCAGGTGTTGACGCGGGGGCATTGTCAACACCGAGTCTCTCGAGAAGGATGCGAAGGTTGTTAGCTCGGTCAGATGGTGAGGTGGACAAGTCTCGAAGGCTCTCCCAGTTCTTTTCCTCATAGAAGCCTTTAGACTCCACGAACTTAACATCACGAGAGACAAAAACGCGCTTCATGTTTGGCTCGTAGCACTTGTAGCCTTTTTGAGTCGTCGAGTACCCAAGGAACATGCTCTTAACACTCTTAGTATCAAGCTTGTCGCGTAGTTCTCCTGGCTTCAACACATAACACACGCAGCCAAATACTCTTAAATGATCAAATGAGGGTTTTACCTTGTTTATTACCTCAAACGGTGAACTGTCTTGAAGAACTTTGGTTGGTGTCCGGTTAATGAGGTAGCAAGCCGCAAGAACAGCATCTCCCCAAAACTTCTTTGGAACATTGGTGTGAAACATCATGGATCTTGCCACTTCCATGAGGTGCCTATTCTTCCTTTCAGCAACACCATTTTGTTGGGGTGTATATGGACAGCTTGTTTGATGAATAATCCCATGGTTTGCTAGGTATTGTTTGAAGGCATGGCTTGTATACTCTCCTCCATTATCTGATCTCAAAATTTTAATCTTTGCATTATAATGGTTAGTCACATATTTTTGAAAATTAGTGAAGGCTTCAAGAACTCTATCTTTAGAGGGAAGCAAGGTCAGCCAAGTATATTTTGATTTTTCATCAATAAAGGTCACAAAATATTTTTGATTTTCTCTAGACAAGCAAGGGGAAGTCCAAACATCTGAATGGATTAAATCAAAACAATTTTCATAAATAGTCATAGATTTAGGAAAAACAGCCTTGCAATGTTTACCAAGAATACATGCCTCACACTCATCATTTTTAAAAGAAATATTAGGAAACATTAATGATAAAGCTCTAGTATGAGGATGTCCTAGCCTAGCATGTAAAATAGAATCACTAGGTTTAATAATAACCGAATTAAAACAAGATGCAGTAGAAGAAGATAGATTCAAGTCCTCAAGCACATATAGATCATCCTTGGAACCTCCTTGACCAAGAACTTTACTTGTCTCAATATCCTGAAAATGAACCTTGTTAGGACCAAATATTGCATAACAATTTAAATCAGTGGTGGCCCTCTTAACTGATAGCAAATTAGATGTGAAATTTGGCATATAGAAAGCTTTAGTTTCTTTGTTAAATAACTTTAAATTCCCTATGCCTTTAATTGGAACTTTCTCACCATTAGCTATCACAACATTACCATTAGCAGGCTTAATATCACTCATTAACCTAGAATCACTAATCATGTGATGAGATGCACCAGAATCAACAATAAGAGACTTAGTTTTGTTTGAAGTAAGAAACGCCTTACCGGTGGCCTCCTTGAGGGCTTTGATGAGCGCATCAAGGTCGGACCGCCTTACCAGCTCGGACGATGCTGCAGCAAGAGCAGTTCCACCGGTCACTTGTTGAGGCTGCTCAGAGATCAATGGCTCCCCCACGGCAGTTGCTTGGTGAGCTCTCGGTTGTCCTCCGCGGTTTGGTCGTCCACCTCGGATTGTTCCCGGTGGTGGTGCTAGATGCGGATGTAGGATCCAGCAGCGGCTCTTGAAGTGGCCAAGTTTCTTACAGTGCTCACAAACCGGCGGGTTGTTCTTGTCCTCCGGTCGGTAGTAGCCTTTGTTTGCTGATGCCATCTCAGCTTTGTTAGCGGTCACCAGCTCTCCCTTGCTGCCGAACAATCCCATGGAGCCACGCTCCTTTTGAATTTGGTTACAAACATCATCAAGGCTTGGGAGTTTATCTGACCGCAAGATGTGTTTGATGAGATCATTGTAGGAGGGGTTTAGGGTCAAGAGCAGCCCAAACACTTTGTCTTGTTCACGCCTCTCGTTCAGTATGGCCGGATCAATTGTCGCCGGTCGCAGCATTTCTAGTTCAGCCCAAAGGGACCTAAACTTCCCAAAATGCTTTGTAAACTCCATATCCTCTTGATTGAGGTTATTGATGGCCCTTTTAATCTCGAAGATACGATTGACATTGGTAATATTACCAAAAACGTTCTTGAGGGTGTCCCACAAGTCCTTCGCCGTCTCGCAGTAGGAGTAGGCTTCAAGAATGGGGGCATCTAGAGAGTTTTGAATGATGGCTAAGACCCCTTGGTCTTCTTGGAACCATTTGTTCTTTTCATCTCCGGCAAGTTCCTTGCCGTCCTTGGTGGCCTCACCACTCGGAGCTTCGCTCTTCTCAACGTGAGACCAAAGGCCTCGGCCACAAAGGGCAGTTTTCGTGGTCCTCGCCCACAGCAGATAGTTCTCTCCCTTGAGAGTCACCGGAACAACCATGGTTTTGACACTTTCCATGATGAAGAGACCGTTAGGTAAAGCTATTATCCAACGGTTAAAGAAAATGACTTTCAAGTCAAAAACAGAAAATGAGAGAGAAGGAGAAGCGGAAGTAAGTGATGATCAAAAACTTTAGAATGACGAGCAACCAGGCTCTGATACCATGTAAGAATTAATAGGATCGATTATGAGTTTAGTGAGAAGATTTGAATAACAAGAGAGTGAGAATCGTTGAGAGTATAGTAAGAGAGTATAGAGAGAGTATTGTGGAGAAAGAGATATTATCTCTTCTTACCTCATTTAGAACATAATTACAATCTACTTATAGACATATACAAAAGAATATACTAAGATGATCCTAGGCACATTTACATATAAAGATAGCGACATGTCCTTAAGAAGACATGTGATCCTTCCCACTTGCGCACTCTACACTAACGGCTATGAGGAGAAGGATCGAGAAGCTCTTGTGACCGTTGGAGGCTGGTGAACATGGAATGGACTCGTGTTCCTCATGGGTTGAGCTTGGTAGGCCTTTAGCTGTACGGACGGCCCAATGGTGATGGTTGTACGGACGGATGTACGGACAAGGTGTGTGTGCGGTTTCATACTAAACACTCCAAATTCAACCCGAACTCTTATAATTAGTCAAATGCATTGGATTGTTACATATTTTGTCCCTAGAAAGAGTAACATATCTTTTTACTGCTTCGAATCAATGTTTTCTCTCGGTTTAGCTTGTTTTCTCGGTTTAAGCCTGTTTTGGGATAAAACGGGTTTAAGTGTTGTCTAAACAGTCCAAATTCATCCCGAATTCTTACAATTAGTCAAATGCATTGGAATGTCACACATTCTGACCCTAGAAACATTAACAATGCTGTTGCTGCTTAGAATCAATGTTTTCTAGGTTTAAGCCTGTTTTGGGACAAAACGGGTATAAGTAGTGTCGATACACTCCAAATTCAACCCGAACTCTTATAATTAGTCAAATGCATTGGATTGTCAGATTTTGAACCTATAAAGAGTTACATAGCTGTTTACTGTTTCGAGTCAATGTTTTCTCTCTGTTTTAGCCTGTTTTCTGAGTTCAAGCCTGTTTTGGGATAAAACGGGTTTAAGTGTTGACAAAACACTGCAAATTAATCCTGAACTCTTACAAATATTCAAATGCATTGGATTGTCACACATTCTAACACTAGAAATAGTAACAAAGCTGTTGACTGCTTAGAATCAATGTTTTCTTGGTTTAAGCCTGTTTTGGAACAAAACGGGTATAAGTGGTGTCTAAACACTCCAAATTCAACCCGAACTCTTATAATTAGTCAAATGCATTGGATTGTTACATATTTTGACCCTAGAAAGAGTAACATAGCTGTTTACTGCTTTGAATCAATGTTTTCTCTCGGTTTTAGCCTATTTTTCGGTTTAACCTTATTTTGGGACAAAACGCGTATAAGTGTTGACAAAACACTCCAAATTAATCCTGAACTCTTACAAATAGTCAAATGCATTGGATTGTCACACATTCTAACCCTAGAAATAGTAACAAATCTGTTTACTGCTTCGAATCAATGTTTTCTCTCGGTTTTAGCCTGTTTTCTCGGTTTAAGCCTGTTTTGGAATAAAACGGGTTTCAGTGTTGTGTAAACACTCCAAATTCATCCCGAACTCTTACAATTAGTCAAATGCATTGGATTTTCACACATTCTGACCCTAGAAACAGTAACAAAGCTGTTTACTGCTTTGAATCAATATTTTTTCAGGTTTATCCAGTTTCGGGACAACATGGATAAAGTGGTGTCTAAACACTCCAAATTCAACCCGAACTCTTATAATTAGTCAAATGCATAGGATTGTTACATATTTTGACCCTAGAAAGAGTAACATAGCTGTTTACTGCTTCGAATCAATGTTTTCTCTCGGTCTAGCTTGTTTTCTTGGTTTAAGCCTGTTTTGGGATAAAACGGGTTTAATTGTTGTCTAAACACTCCAAATTCATCCCAAACTCTTACAACTAGTCAAATGCATTGTATTGTCACACATTCTGACCCTAGAAACAGTAACAAAGCTGTTTACTGCTTTGAATCAGTGTTTTTTCAGGTTTATCCAGTTTCAGGACAACATGGATAAAGTGGTGTCTAAACACTCCAAATTCAACCCGAACTCTTATAATTAGTCAAATGCATTGGATTGTTACATATTTTGTCCCTAGAAAGAGTAACATATCTTTTTACTGCTTCGAATCAATGTTTTCTCTCGGTTTAGCTTGTTTTCTCGGTTTAAGCCTGTTTTGGGATAAAACGGGTTTAAGTGTTGTCTAAACAGTCCAAATTCATCCCGAATTCTTACAATTAGTCAAATGCATTGGAATGTCACACATTCTGACCCTAGAAACATTAACAATGCTGTTGCTGCTTAGAATCAATGTTTTCTAGGTTTAAGCCTGTTTTGGGACAAAACGGGTATAAGTAGTGTCGATACACTCCAAATTCAACCCGAACTCTTATAATTAGTCAAATGCATTGGATTGTCAGATTTTGAACCTATAAAGAGTTACATAGCTGTTTACTGTTTCGAGTCAATGTTTTCTCTCTGTTTTAGCCTGTTTTCTGAGTTCAAGCCTGTTTTGGGATAAAACGGGTTTAAGTGTTGACAAAACACTGCAAATTAATCCTGAACTCTTACAAATATTCAAATGCATTGGATTGTCACACATTCTAACACTAGAAATAGTAACAAAGCTGTTGACTGCTTAGAATCAATGTTTTCTTGGTTTAAGCCTGTTTTGGAACAAAACGGGTATAAGTGGTGTCTAAACACTCCAAATTCAACCCGAACTCTTATAATTAGTCAAATGCATTGGATTGTTACATATTTTGACCCTAGAAAGAGTAACATAGCTGTTTACTGCTTTGAATCAATGTTTTCTCTCGGTTTTAGCCTATTTTTCGGTTTAACCTTATTTTGGGACAAAACGCGTATAAGTGTTGACAAAACACTCCAAATTAATCCTGAACTCTTACAAATAGTCAAATGCATTGGATTGTCACACATTCTAACCCTAGAAATAGTAACAAATCTGTTTACTGCTTCGAATCAATGTTTTCTCTCGGTTTTAGCCTGTTTTCTCGGTTTAAGCCTGTTTTGGAATAAAACGGGTTTCAGTGTTGTCTAAATACTCCAAATTCATCCCAAACTCTTACAACTAGTCAAATGCATTGTATTGTCACAAATTCTGACCCTAGAAACAGTAACAAAGCTGTTTACTGCTTTGAATCAATGTTTTTTCAGGTTTATCCAGTTTCGGGACAACATGGATAAAGTGGTGTCTAAACACTCCAAATTCAACCCGAACTCTTATAATTAGTCAAATGCATTGGATTGTTACATATTTTGACCCTAGAAAGAGTAACATAGTTGTTTACTGCTTCGAATCAATGTTTTCTCTCGGTTTAGCTTGTTTTCTCGGTATAAGCCTGTTTTGGGATAAAACGGGTTTAAGTGTTGTCTAAACACTCCAAATTCATCCCGAATTCTTACAATTAGTCAACTGCATTGGAATGTCACACATTCTGACCCTAGAAACATTAACAATGCTGTTGATTCTTAGAATCAATGTTTTCTTTGTTTAAGCCTGTTTTGGGACAAAACGGGTATAAGTGGTGTCTATACACTCCAAATTCAACCCGAACTCTTATAATTAGTCAAATGCATTGGATTGTCAGATTTTGAACCTAGAAAGAGTTACATAGCTGTTTACTGTTTCGAATCAATGTTTTCTCTCTGTTTTAGCCTGTTTTCTCAGTTCAAGCCTGTTTTGGGATAAAACGGGTTTAAATGTTGACAAAACACTGCAAATTAATCCTGAACTCTTACAAATATTCAAATGCATTGGATTGTCACACATTCTAACACTAGAAATAGTAACAAAGCTGTTGACTGCTTAGAATCAATGTTTTCTTGGTTTAAGCCTGTGTTGGGACAAAACGGGTATAATTGGTGTCTAAACACTCCAAATTCAACCCGAACTCTTGTAATTAGTCAAATGCATTGGATTGTTACATATTTTGACCCTAGAAAGAGTAACATAGCTGTTTACTGCTTTGAATCAATGTTTTCTCTCGGTTTTAGCCTATTTTTCGGTTTAACCTTATTTTGGGACAAAACGGGTATAAGTGTTGACAAAACACTCCAAATTAATCCTGAACTCTTACAAATATTCAAATGCATTGGATTGTCACACATTCTAACCCTAGAAATAGTAACAAAGCTGTTTACTGCTTCGAATCAATGTTTTCTCTCGGTTTTAGCCTGTTTTCTCGGTTTAAGCCTGTTTTGGAATAAAACGGGTTTCAGTGTTGTGTAAACACTCCAAATTCATCCCGAACTCTTACAATTATACAAATGCATTGGATTGTCACATATTCTGACCCTAGAAACAGTAACAAAGCTGTTTACTGCTTTGAATCAATATTTTTTCAGGTTTATCCAGTTTCGGGACAACATGGATAAAGTGGTGTCTAAACACTCCAAATTCAACCCGAACTCTTATAATTAGTCAAATGCATTGGATTGTTACAGATTTTGTCCCTAGAAAGAGTAACATATCTGTTTACTGCTTCGAATCAATGTTTTCTCTCGGTTTAGCTTGTTTTCTCGGTTTAAGCCTGTTTTGGGATAAAAAGGGTTTAAGTGTTGTCTAAACACTCCAAATTCATCCCGAATTATTACAATTAGTCCAATGCATTGGAATGTCACACATTCTGACCCTAGAAACATTAACAATGCTGTTGCTGCTTAGAATCAATGTTTTCTAGGTTTAAGCCTGTTTTGGGACAAAACGGGTATAAGTAGTGTCGATACACTCCAAATTCAACCCGAACTCTTATAATTAGTCAAATGCATTGGATTGTCAGATTTTGAACCTATAAAGAGTTACATAGCTGTTTACTGTTTCGAGTCAATGTTTTCTCTCTGTTTTAGCCTGTTTTCTGAGTTCAAGCCTGTTTTGGGATAAAACGGGTTTAAGTGTTGACAAAACACTGCAAATTAATCCTGAACTCTTACAAATATTCAAATGCATTGGATTGTCACACATTCTAACACTAGAAATAGTAACAAAGCTGTTGACTGCTTAGAATCAATGTTTTCTTGGTTTAAGCCTGTTTTGGAACAAAACGGGTATAAGTGGTGTCTAAACACTCCAAATTCAACCCGAACTCTTATAATTAGTCAAATGCATTGGATTGTTACATATTTTGACCCTAGAAAGAGTAACATAGCTGTTTACTGCTTTGAATCAATGTTTTCTCTCGGTTTTAGCCTATTTTTCGGTTTAACCTTATTTTGGGACAAAACGCGTATAAGTGTTGACAAAACACTCCAAATTAATCCTGAACTCTTACAAATAGTCAAATGCATTGGATTGTCACACATTCTAACCCTAGAAATAGTAACAAATCTGTTTACTGCTTCGAATCAATGTTTTCTCTCGGTTTTAGCCTGTTTTCTCGGTTTAAGCCTGTTTTGGAATAAAACGGGTTTCAGTGTTGTCTAAATACTCCAAATTCATCCCAAACTCTTACAACTAGTCAAATGCATTGTATTGTCACAAATTCTGACCCTAGAAACAGTAACAAAGCTGTTTACTGCTTTGAATCAATGTTTTTTCAGGTTTATCCAGTTTCGGGACAACATGGATAAAGTGGTGTCTAAACACTCCAAATTCAACCCGAACTCTTATAATTAGTCAAATGCATTGGATTGTTACATATTTTGACCCTAGAAAGAGTAACATAGTTGTTTACTGCTTCGAATCAATCTTTTCTCTCGGTTTAGCTTGTTTTCTCGGTATAAGCCTGTTTTGGGATAAAACGGGTTTAAGTGTTGTCTAAACACTCCAAATTCATCCTGAATTCTTACAATTAGTCAAATGCATTGGAATGTCACACATTCTGACCCTAGAAACATTAACAATGCTGTTGATTCTTAGAATCAATGTTTTCTTTGTTTAAGCCTGTTTTGGGACAAAACGGGTATAAGTGGTGTCTATACACTCCAAATTCAACCCGAACTCTTATAATTAGTCAAATGCATTGGATTGTCAGATTTTGAACCTAGAAAGAGTTACATAGCTGTTTACTGTTTCGAATCAATGTTTTCTCTCTGTTTTAGCCTGTTTTCTCAGTTCAAGCCTGTTTTGGGATAAAACGGGTTTAAATGTTGACAAAACACTGCAAATTAATCCTGAACTCTTACAAATATTCAAATGCATTGGATTGTCACACATTCTAACACTAGAAATAGTAACAAAGCTGTTGACTGCTTAGAATCAATGTTTTCTTGGTTTAAGCCTGTGTTGGGACAAAACGGGTATAAATGGTGTCTAAACACTCCAAATTCAACCCGAACTCTTGTAATTAGTCAAATGCATTGGATTGTTACATATTTTGACCCTAGAAAGAGTAACATAGCTGTTTACTGCTTTGAATCAATGTTTTCTCTCGGTTTTAGCCTATTTTTCGGTTTAACCTTATTTTGGGACAAAACGGGTATAAGTGTTGACAAAACACTCCAAATTAATCCTGAACTCTTACAAATATTCAAATGCATTGGATTGTCACACATTCTAACCCTAGAAATAGTAACAAAGCTGTTTACTGCTTCGAATCAATGTTTTCTCTCGGTTTTAGCCTGTTTTCTCGGTTTAAGCCTGTTTTGGAATAAAACGGGTTTCAGTGTTGTGTAAACACTCCAAATTCATCCCGAACTCTTACAATTAGTCAAATGCATTGGATTGTCACATATTCTGACCCTAGAAACAGTAACAAAGCTGTTTACTGCTTTGAATCAATATTTTTTCAGGTTTATCCAGTTTCGGGACAACATGGATAAAGTGGTGTCTAAACACTCCAAATTCAACCCGAACTCTTATATTTAGTCAAATGCATTGGATTGTTACAGATTTTGTCCCTAGAAAGAGTAACATATCTGTTTACTGCTTCGAATCAATGTTTTCTCTCGGTTTAGCTTGTTTTCTCGGTTTAAGCCTGTTTTGGGATAAAAAGGGTTTAAGTGTTGTCTAAACACTCCAAATTCATCCCGAATTATTACAATTAGTCCAATGCATTGGAATGTCACACATTCTGACCCTAGAAACATTAACAATGCTGTTGCTGAATAGAATCAATGTTTTCTAGGTTTAAACCTGTTTTGGGACAAAACGGGTATAAGTGGTGTCTATACACTCCAAATTCAACCCGAACTCTTATAATTAGTCAAATGCATTGGATTGTCAGATTTTGAACCTAGAAAGAGTTACATAGCTGTTTACTGTTTCGAATCAATGTTTTCTCTCTGTTTTAGCCTGTTTTCTCAGTTCAAGCCTGTTTTGGGATAAAACGGGTTTAAGTGTTGACAAAACACTGCAAATTAATCCTGAACTCTTACAAATATTCAAATACATTGGATTGTCACACATTCTAACACTAGAAATAGTAACAAAGCTGTTGACTGCTTAGAATCAATGTTTTCTTGGTTTAAGCCTGTGTTGGGACAAAACGGGTATAAATGGTGTCTAAACACTCCAAATTCAACCCGAACTCTTATAATTAGTCAAATGCATTGGATTGTTACATATTTTGACCCTAGAAAGAGTAACATAGCTGTTTACTGCTTTGAATCAATGTTTTCTCTCGGTTTTAGCCTATTTTTCGGTTTAACCTTATTTTGGGACAAAACGGGTATAAGTGTTGACAAAACACTCCAATTTAATCCTGAACTCTTACAAATATTCAAATGCATTGGATTGTCACACATTCTAACCCTAGAAATAGTAACAAAGCTGTTTACTGCTTCGAATCAATGTTTTCTCTCGGTTTTAGCCTGTTTTCTCGGTTTAAGCCTATTTTGGAATAAAACGGGTTTCAGTGTTGTGTAAACACTCCAAATTCATCCCGAACTCTTACAATTAGTCAAATGCATTGGATTGTCACACATTCTGACCCTAGAAACAGTAACAAAGCTGTTTACTGCTTTGAATCAATATTTTTTCAGGTTTATCCAGTTTCGGGACAACATGGATAAAGTGGTGTCTAAACACTCCAAATTCAACCCGAACTCTTATAATTAGTCAAATGCATTGGATTGTTACATATTTTGTCCCTAGAAAGAGTAACATATCTGTTTACTGCTTCGAATCAATGTTTTCTCTCGGTTTAGCTTGTTTTCTCGGTTTAAGCCTGTTTTGGGATAAAAAGGGTTTAAGTGTTGTCTAAACACTCCAACTTCATCCCGAATTCTTACAATTAGTCAAATGCATTGGAATGTCACACATTCTGACCCTAGAAACATTAACAATGCTGTTGCTGCTTAGAATCAATGTTTTCTAGGTTTAAGCCTGTTTTGGGACAAAACGGGTATAAGTGGTGTCTATAC
This sequence comes from Camelina sativa, assembly GCF_030686135.1. Taxonomy (NCBI): domain Eukaryota; kingdom Viridiplantae; phylum Streptophyta; class Magnoliopsida; order Brassicales; family Brassicaceae; genus Camelina; species Camelina sativa. The sequence continues at coordinate 16,767,986 of NC_141892.1, read as the reverse complement.
ACTCCAAATTCAACCCGAACTCTTATAATTAGTCAAATGCATTGGATTGTCAGATTTTGAACCTAGAAAGAGTTACATAGCTGTTTACTATTTCGAATCAATGTTTTCTCTCTGTTTTAGCCTGTTTTCCCAGTTCAAGCCTGTTTTGGGATAAAACGGGTTTAAGTGTTGACAAAACACTGCAAATTAATCCTGAACTCTTACAAATATTCAAATGCATTGGATTGTCACACATTCTAACACTAGAAATAGTAACAAAGCTGTTGACTGCTTAGAATCAATGTTTTCTTGGTTTAAGCCTGTGTTGGGACAAAACGGGTATAAATGGTGTCTAAACACTCCAAATTCAACCCGAACTCTTATAATTAGTCAAATGCATTGGATTGTTACATATTTTGACCCTAGAAAGAGTAACATAGCTGTTTACTGCTTTGAATCAATGTTTTCTCTCGGTTTTAGCCTATTTTTCGGTTTAACCTTATTTTGGGACAAAACGGGTATAAGTGTTGACAAAACACTCCAAATTAATCCTGAACTCTTACAAATATTCAAATGCATTGGATTGTCACACATTCTAACCCTAGAAATAGTAACAAAGCTGTTTACTGCTTCGAATCAATGTTTTCTCTCAGTTTTAGCCTGTTTTTCTCGGTTTAAGCCTGTTTTGGAATAAAACGGGTTTCAGTGTTGTGTAAACACTCCAAATTCATCCCGAACTCTTACAATTAGTCAAATGCATTGGATTTTCACACATTCTGACCCTAGAAACAGTAACAAAGCTGTTGACTGCTTTGAATCAATATTTTTTCAGGTTTATCCAATTTCGGGACAATATGTATAAAGTGGTGTCTAAACACTCCAAATTCAACCCGAACTCTTATAATTAGTCAAATGCATTGGATTGTTACATATTTTGACCCTAGAAAGAGTAACATAGCTGTTTACTGCTTCGAATCAATGTTTTCTCTCGGTCTAGCTTGTTTTCTTGGTTTAAGCCTGTTTTGGGATAAAACGGGTTTAATTGTTGTCTAAACACTCCAAATTCATCCCAAACTCTTACAACTAGTCAAATGCATTGTATTGTCACACATTCTGACCCTAGAAACAGAAACAAAGCTGTTTACTGCTTTGAATCAATGTTTTTTCAGGTTTATCCAGTTTTGGGACAACATGGATAAAGTGGTGTCTAAACACTCCAAATTAAACCCGAACTCTTATAATTAGTCAAATGTATTGGATTGTTACATATTTTGTCCCTAGAAAGAGTAACATATCTGTTTACTGCTTCGAATCAATGTTTTCTCTCGGTTTAGCTTGTTTTCTCGGTTTAAGCCTGTTTTGGGATAAAACGGGTTTAAGTGTTGTCTAAACACTCCAAATTCATCCCGAATTCTTACAATTAGTCAAATGCATTGGAATGTCACACATTCTGACCCTAGAAACATTAACAATGCTGTTGCTGCTTAGAATCAAAGTTTTCTAGGTTTAAGCCTGTTTTGGGACAAAACGGGTATAAGTGGTGTCTATACACTCCAAATTCAACCCGAACTCTTATAATTAGTCAAATGCATTGGATTGTCAGATTTTGAACCTAGAAAGAGTTACATAGCTGTTTACTGTTTCGAATCAATGTTTTCTCTCTGTTTTAGCCTGTTTTCTCAGTTCAAGCATGTTCTGGGATAAAACGGGCTTAAGTGTTGACAAAACACTGCAAATTAATCCTGAACTCTTACAAATATTCAAATGCATTGGATTGTCACACATTCTAACACTAGAAATAGTAACAAAGCTGTTGACTGCTTAGAATCAATGTTTTCTTGGTTTAAGCCTGTTTTGGAACAAAACGGGTATAAGTGGTGTCTAAATGTTGAAATAAGCGGAAGACTTAGAGAGATTTGAGAGGTTTAGAATGAAGAAGAAGAGTTGGTGGCGAATAGTATGAAATAGAGTGATAATAGATTAGAATTAGGTAGAATATCCCAAATACAACACATGACAAAGGTTTAAATAGGGAGGCAGCTAGGGCGACCACATGACCTAAAATAGAAACAAAAGAAATCGACAATTAGGAGAGAGAGGGGGTAGGTGATCGGTGATAGCGACTTGTCCTAGTCTTCCACTCTTGTCCACTTGCGCTTTCTCCCTAACGGCTACACAAGGGATTCTCGATCCTTCTCATGGGCTGAAGGTAAGCAGGCCTCCTCACTATCCTCACACATAGATGACTCGGCCTTAGTGCTTCACTCGGCCTAATTGCTTGCACGTACGGACGGTACGGACTGTACGGACGCCATAGGCTTATTCTTGATCAATACTCCCCCTCAAGCTTAGCCTGATGAAATGGCTAAGCTTGGAACCCGTGAAGCAGCACCTCATTAAAAACCTTGACTTAGAAAACCTCATGGGACAAAACTAAGCCAAGGGAAAAAGAGTGTGCTGTCCACGGATTAGGAAAGTTGATCACGGCCGTGTGATGTCTACAAGTCCAAGTTTGCTATGAATATAATCACAAACCTTGGGACTTGCAGATTTGGTGAAGATGTCGGCTAGCTGGTCTTGACTCCTTGTGTGGCATGGTAGAACCGCTCCCTCTTCGATCCTCTCCCTAACCTTGTGGCAGTCGCTCTCAATGTGCTTGGTCCGTTCATGGAAGACTGAGTTAGTGGCTATGTGGATCGCTGCCTCATTGTCACAATGCATTGTCATCGGCTGTCTTGTTTCAATGCCGAGATCCTTAAGTAGACCTTTCAACCATGTCATCTCATTAGTTAGCTTCCTCATAGCTCGGTACTCAGCCTCGGCACTTGAACATGACACCACCTTTTGCTTCTTAGACCTCCATGTAACTAGGTTTCCTCCAACAAAGGTGCAATATCCAGTAGTTGACCGCCTATCCAATGTGTCTCCATTATAGTCCGCATCACAATAACCCACGATCTCAGTGTTGCCGTTTTTACCCATCCAAATGCCTTGACCAGGGCTGCCCTTGAGATAGCTCAAAATCCTCTCCACTTGACTCCATTGATACTTGCTTGGAGCTTGCATGTGCTGACTCACCTGATTCACAGCATAAGAGATATCAGGTCGTGTGATAGTTAAATAGATCAACTTACCTACAAGCCGTCGGTAGCGTGTGACGTCCGGGAACGGCTCGTCCAATGGTTCGCGTGGTTTGCCTTCCTTCGCCCGAATGCTCTCCCCCTTTCGCTTGAGCTGGTAATCTTCATCCAGTGGTGTAGTAGCTGGAACCGTACCAAGTTTGCCTGTCTCAGCAAGCAAGTCAAGAGCATACTTGCGTTGTGAGAGGAAGATACCCTCCGGGGAACGGCAGATTTCGATGCCGAGGAAGTATTTGAGCTCTCCGAGGTCCTTAATGTCAAAGGCAGACTTGAGAGAGTCTTTAATGGCAACAATACCGGCCTTGTCATCGCCAGTCACGATGATGTCATCGACATAAACCAGCACCACAACCAGGCCAAGTGATGTCTTGAGAGTGAAAAGAGTGTGGTCAGCCTCCGATCGTCTAAAGCCATTCGCCTTAAGAGTGGAGCTGAGCTTATGGTACCAGGCGCGTGGTGACTGTTTGAGGCCATAGATGGCCTTGCGTAACCGTAAGACCTTCCCGGGAGCAACAATGTCCTCAAGGCCAGGCGGAGGAGTCATGTACACTTCTTCATCTAGCTCGCCTTGGAGGAACGCGTTCTTCACATCCATTTGCCATAAGTCCCAAGAAAGGTTCACGGCCACCGATAGCACTACTCGCACGGTATGCAATTTGGCCACGGGAGCAAACGTTGCCGTGTAGTCATCTCCATAGGTTTGAGTGAACCCTCGGGCCACCAGCCGTGCCTTATGCCTTTCAATCTCTCCCGTGCTCAAGAACTTGATGGTGAATACCCACTTTGAACTTACGGCCTTCTTCCCTTTGGGGAGGTCAGCCTCATCCCATGTGTGATTTCTGATCATTGCACCAGCTTCATCCTCCACAGCATCTACCCATACCTTATGTTCTTTGGCCTCCTCGTACGTTTGGGGAACCCAGTGTTCATCAACTTGGCCGAAGAAGGCTTGGTGCTCGGTCGGAAGCAGCTCGAGCGAACATACGGCTTGGATAGGATGTGCGACGGCTTGACTGTTGTAGTAGACCCTCTTATCTTTCCATGTAGAGGGGTGAGACCGGACACGCGTGCTTCGTCGTGGAGCTGGTTGAGCTGGCGGCACTGATTGGCTGGACTGAGTGACATCTTCGATGACCGGTTCAGCATCAGGTCGTGTCTCGGTCAGGCTTGAGTTTGGCTCGGGCATCTCATGTGCCTCGGTCATGCTCTGGTTTGGCTCGGGCATCTCATGGTCCGGGGATATCATCTCGGGCATAGCACCTTCCGGCTCGAGCGTATGGTCAATGGAGCTCGGGTTGGGTTCTGGCTGAGGAAGGGCTGTGGCCGTAGGCGGATTTCCGAGATGGTCAAGGAGAAACTTAAGGCTGGAGGCTCTATCATTTGGTGATGATGAAAGATCCTTCAAGCTGTTCCAGTCTTTGTTATCAAAATAACCCACATTTTCCAAGAACCGAACATCTCTTGATACATACAGCCGGCTTGTCTTTGGGTCAAAACACTTGTATCCCTTTTGAGTAGTGGAGTAGCCGATGAACATACACCTTATGCTTTTGGGATCGAGCTTACTCCGCTGTTCTCCTGGCACAAGTACAAAAGAAACACACCCAAAGACCCGTAAGTGCTCTAGAGATGGTTTAAATCCATTCAATACCTCAAATGGCGATAGGTCATTAAGGACTTTGGTTGGTGTCCGATTGATCAAGTAGCATGCTGTCATCACAGCATCACCCCAATATCGCCTTGTAACGTGTGAATGGAACATCATCGACCGTGCCACCTCCATTAGATGTCGGTTCTTCCTCTCGGCCACACCATTTTGTTGGGGCGTATAGGGACAACTCGTTTGGTGTAGTATGCCGTGTTTTGCTAGGTGTTCTCTGAATTTGTGACTTGTATACTCTCCACCATTGTCTGATCTAAGTACCTTAATTTTAGCATTGAAATGATTAGTAACATAATTTTGAAAGTTTATAAAAGCATCAAACACTCTATCCTTTGAAGGCAACAAAGTAATCCATGTGTACTTAGATTTTTCATCAATAAAAGTCACAAAATATTTGTTATTATCTCTAGAAAGGCATGGTGAAGTCCACACATCCGAGTGCACTAAATCAAAACAATGCTCATAAATAGTTTTAGACTTGGGAAAAATAGATTTGCAATGTTTACCAAGAATACAAGACTCACACATTGAACTATCAAAAGAAACACTTGGTAACATTAAAGCAAGGGCACGAGAATGAGGATGGCCTAATCTAGCATGCCACACACTATCCAAATTAACAACAAAACAAGATTTAGTAGATAAACTTGGCGAGGTTTTCTCTAGGACATAGAGATCTCCACTCCCTTGTCCCTCTCCAAGAACTTTTCCAGTCTCAATATCCTGAAAATGAACACTATTAGGACCAAAGATTGCATAACAATTCAAATCATTAGTGGTTCTCTTAACCGATAGGAGATTAGATGTGAAGGTAGGCATAAAGAAAGCTTTTGTGGTTTTATCAAATAGTTTCAAGTCCCCTATTCCTTTCACTGGTATTTGTTCTCCATTTGCAATTATAACATTTCCTAAAGCCGGTTTTATATTGTCAATTAGACTAGGATTACTAATCATGTGGTGAGAAGCACCCGAGTCTATGACAAGAGATTTACTAGGCTTAGAGGTAAAGAAAGAGATACCAGACTCCTTGAGTGAGGCAATGGAACGGATGAGCGCCTCAAGGTCTGATTTCCTAACCACTTCTCCATAGGCTGCGGTCATGGCTGCCTCATCTCCTTGCTTTGACGGCCCGGCTCCCTTGTCGCTAACCGCTTCCTTTGAGAGGTTTGCTTTGAACTTGGCCGGTTTGAGATGAGGGTGGAGGACCCAGCACTTGTCTTTCAGGTGACCCCGCCTCTTGCAGTGGTCGCATATCCACACCTTCCTCTCCTCTTGCTTGTACACTCCTTTATTAGCCGTAGCAAGCTCCCCCTTACCGCTAAACAAGTCAAGAGAACCTTGCTCTCTTTGGATTTGTGAACAAATGTCTTCAAAAGAGGGAAGTTTCTCTGCCCTGAGGATGTGCTTCAAGAGATCGTTGAAGGATGGGTTTAAAGTAAGAAGGAGACCAAAGATCTTGTCTTGCTCCTTTCTTTCAGTCAACACACTCGGATCGAGTGTACTCGGCCGCAACATGTCAAGCTCGGACCATAAAGCTCGAAACTTGCCAAGATGTTTAGTGAACTCCACATCATCTTGGTTAAGCTCATTTATGGCCTTCTTGACCTCAAAGACCCGAGTCAAGTTGGAGATATTGCCATAGACACCTTTAAGTGTCTCCCACAACTCCTTGGCCGTCTCGCAATATGAGTAGGCCTCAAGGATTGGTGTGTCAAGAGAGTTTTGGAGAACAGATAGGACAACTTGGTCTTCTTGGAACCACTTGGCCTTCCTCTCGCTCTCTTCTTCTACTTCCTCCTCGGAAGCGCCTTCATCTTCTCCTTTGAGGTTTTGTTTTGGAGCATAGTCACTCTCGACATGACTCCAAAGACCACGACCTCCAAGGGCAGTTCTTGTGGTTCTAGTCCACAGCAAGTAGTTTGTTCCTTTGAGAACAACCGGCATGACAATGGGTTTGGCGTTTTCCATGGTTTAACCGCTATGGACCGATGGACAAAGCTTTTACCCGGAGAATAAAGAGAAATAGGACTGAGAATCGAGTGAACAAGAATGAAGAATGGAAGAATAGAAGAGATAGGTTATCAAGAACGACAACCTAGCTCTGATACCATGTTGAAATAAGCGGAAGACTTAGAGAGATTTGAGAGGTTTAGAATGAAGAAGAAGAGTTGGTGGCGAATAGTATGAAATAGAGTGATAATAGATTAGAATTAGGTAGAATATCCCAAATACAACACATGACAAAGGTTTAAATAGGGAGGCAGCTAGGGCGACCACATGACCTAAAATAGAAACAAAAGAAATCGACAATTAGGAGAGAGAGGGGGTAGGTGATCGGTGATAGCGACTTGTCCTAGTCTTCCACTCTTGTCCACTTGCGCTTTCTCCCTAACGGCTACACAAGGGATTCTCGATCCTTCTCATGGGCTGAAGGTAAGCAGGCCTCCTCACTATCCTCACACATAGATGACTCGGCCTTAGTGCTTCACTCGGCCTAATTGCTTGCACGTACGGACGGTACGGACTGTACGGACGCCATAGGCTTATTCTTGATCAATACTAAACACTCCAAATTCAACCCGAACTCTTATAATTAGTCAAATGCATTGGATTGTTTCATATTTTGACCCTAGAAAGAGTAACATAGCTGTTTACTGCTTTGAATCAATGTTTTCTCTCGGTTTTAGCCTATTTTTCGGTTTAACCTTATTTTGGGACAAAACGGGTATAAGTGTTGACAAAACACTCCAAATTAATCCTGAACTCTTACAAATATTCAAATGCATTGGATTGTCACACATTCTAACCCTAGAAATAGTAACAAAGCTGTTTACTGCTTCGAATCAATGTTTTCTCTCGGTTTTAGCCTGTTTTCTCGGTTTAAGCCTATTTTGGAATAAAACGGGTTTCAGTGTTGTGTAAACACTCCAAATTCATCCCGAACTCTTACAATTAGTCAAATGCATTGGATTGTCACACATTCTGACCCTAGAAACAGTAACAAAGCTGTTTACTGCTTTGAATCAATATTTTTTCAGGTTTATCCAGTTTCGGGACAACATGGATAAAGTGGTGTCTAAACACTCCAAATTCAACCCGAACTCTTATAATTAGTCAAATGCATTGGATTGTTACATATTTTGTCCCTAGAAAGAGTAACATATCTGTTTACTGCTTCGAATCAATGTTTTCTCTCGGTTTTAGCCTGTTTTTCTCGGTTTAAGCCTGTTTTGGAATAAAACGGGTTTCAGTGTTGTGTAAACACTCCAAATTCATCCCGAACTCTTACAATTAGTCAAATGCATTGGATTTTCACACATTCTGACCCTAGAAACAGTAACAAAGCTGTTGACTGCTTTGAATCAATATTTTTTCAGGTTTATCCAATTTCGGGACAATATGGATAAAGTGGTGTCTAAACACTCCAAATTCAACCCGAACTCTTATAATTAGTCAAATGCATTGGATTGTTACATATTTTGACCCTAGAAAGAGTAACATAGCTGTTTACTGCTTCGAATCAATGTTTTCTCTCGGTCTAGCTTGTTTTCTTGGTTTAAGCCTGTTTTGGGATAAAACGGGTTTAATTGTTGTCTAAACACTCCAAATTCATCCCAAACTCTTACAACTAGTCAAATGCATTGAATTGTCACACATTCTGACCCTAGAAACAGTAACAAAGCTGTTTACTGCTTTGAATCAATGTTTTCTCTCGGTTTTAGCCTATTTTTCGGTTTAACCTTATTTTGGGACAAAACGGGTATAAGTGTTGACAAAACACTCCAAATTAATCCTGAACTCTTACAAATATTCAAATGCATTGGATTGTCACACATTCTAACCCTAGAAATAGTAACAAAGCTGTTTACTGCTTCGAATCAATGTTTTCTCTTGGTTTTAGCCTGTTTTCTCGGTTTAAGCCTATTTTGGAATAAAACGGGTTTCAGTGTTGTGTAAACACTCCAAATTCATCCCGAACTCTTACAATTAGTCAAATGCATTGGATTGTCACACATTCTGACCCTAGAAACAGTAACAAAGCTGTTTACTGCTTTGAATCAATATTTTTTCAGGTTTATCCAGTTTCGGGACAACATGGATAAAGTGGTGTCTAAACACTCCAAATTCAACCCGAACTCTTATAATTAGTCAATTGCATTGGATTGTTACATATTTTGTCCCTAGAAAGAGTAACATATCTGTTTACTGCTTCGAATCAATGTTTTCTCTCGGTTTAGCTTGTTTTCTCGGTTTAAGCCTGTTTTGGGATAAAAAGGGTTTAAGTGTTGTCTAAACACTCCAACTTCATCCCGAATTCTTACAATTAGTCAAATGCATTGGAATGTCACACATTCTGACCCTAGAAACATTAACAATGCTGTTGCTGCTTAGAATCAATGTTTTCTAGGTTTAAGCCTGTTTTGGGACAAAACGGGTATAAGTGGTGTCTATACACTCCAAATTCAACCCGAACTCTTATAATTAGTTAAATGCATTGGATTGTCAGATTTTGAACCTAGAAAGAGTTACATAGCTGTTTACTATTTCGAATCAATGTTTTCTCTCTGTTTTAGCCTGTTTTCCCAGTTCAAGCCTGTTTTGGGATAAAACGGGTTTAAGTGTTGACAAAACACTGCAAATTAATCCTGAACTCTTACAAATATTCAAATGCATTGGATTGTCACACATTCTAACACTAGAAATAGTAACAAAGCTGTTGACTGCTTAGAATCAATGTTTTCTTGGTTTAAGCCTGTGTTGGGACAAAACGGGTATAAATGGTGTCTAAACACTCCAAATTCAACCCGAACTCTTATAATTAGTCAAATGCATTGGATTGTTACATATTTTGACCCTAGAAAGAGTAACATAGCTGTTTACTGCTTTGAATCAATGTTTTCTCTCGGTTTTAGCCTATTTTTCGGTTTAACCTTATTTTGGGACAAAACGGGTATAAGTGTTGACAAAACACTCCAAATTAATCCTGAACTCTTACAAATATTCAAATGCATTGGATTGTCACACATTCTAACCCTAGAAATAGTAACAAAGCTGTTTACTGCTTCGAATCAATGTTTTCTCTCGGTTTTAGCCTGTTTTTCTCGGTTTAAGCCTGTTTTGGAATAAAACGGGTTTCAGTGTTGTGTAAACACTCCAATTTCATCCCGAACTCTTACAATTAGTCAAATGCATTGGATTTTCACACATTCTGACCCTAGAAACAGTAACAAAGCTGTTGACTGCTTTGAATCAATATTTTTTCAGGTTTATCCAGTTTCGGGACAATATGGATAAAGTGGTGTCTAAACACTCCAAATTCAACCCGAACTCTTATAATTAGTCAAATGCATTGGATTTTTACATATTTTGACCCTAGAAAGAGTAACATAGCTGTTTACTGCTTCGAATCAATGTTTTCTCTCGGTCTAGCTTGTTTTCTTGGTTTAAGCCTGTTTTGGGATAAAACGGGTTTAATTGTTGTCTAAACACTCCAAATTCATCCCAAACTCTTACAACTAGTCAAATGCATTGTATTGTCACACATTCTGACCCTAGAAACAGTAACAAAGCTGTTTACTGCTTTGAATCAATGTTTTTTCAGGTTTATCCAGTTTTGGGACAACATGGATAAAGTGGTGTCTAAACACTCCAAATTAAACCCGAACTCTTATAATTAGTCAAATGTATTGGATTGTTACATATTTTGTCCCTAGAAAGAGTAACATATCTGTTTACTGCTTCGAATCAATGTTTTCTCTCGGTTTAGCTTGTTTTCTCGGTTTAAGCCTTTTTTGGGATAAAACGGGTTTAAGTGTTGTCTAAACACTCCAAATTCATCCCAAACTCTTAAAATTAGTCAAATGCATTGGAATGTCACACATTCTGACCCTAGAAACATTAACAATTCTGTTGCTGCTTAGAATCAATGTTTTCTTGCTTTAAGCCTGTTTTGGGACAAAACGGGTGTAAGTGGTGTTTAAACACTCCAAATTCAACCCGAACTCTTATAATTAGTCAAATGCATTGGATTGTTACATATTTTGTCCCTAGAAAGAGTAACATATCTGTTTACTGCTTCGAATCAATGTTTTCTCTCGGTTTAGCTTGTTTTCTCGGTTTAAGCCTGTTTTGGGATAAAAAAGAGTTTAAGTGTTGTCTAAACACTCCAAATTCATCCCGAATTCTTACAATTAGTCAAATGCATTGGAATGTCACACATTCTGACCCTAGAAACATTAACAATGCTGTTGCTGCTTAGAATCAATGTTTTCTAGGTTTAAGCCTGTTTTGGGACAAAACGGGTATAAGTGGTGTCTATACACTCCAAATTCAACCCGAACTCTTATAATTAGTCAAATGCATTGGATTGTCAGATTTTGAACCTAGAAAGAGTTACATAGCTGTTTACTGTTTCGAATCAATGTTTTCTCTCTGTTTTAGCCTGTTTTCTCAGTTCAAGCATGTTCTGGGATAAAATGGGTTTAAGTGTTGACAAAACACTGCAAATTAATCCTGAACTCTTACAAATAGTCAAATTCATTGGATTGTCACACATTCTAACCCTAGAAATAGTAACAAAGCTGTTTACTGCTTCGAATCCATGTTTTCTCTCGGTTTTAGCCTGTTTTCTCGGTTTAAGCCTGTTTTGGAATAAAACGGGTTTCAGTGTTGTGTAAACACTCCAAATTCATCTCGAACTCTTACAATTAGTCAAATGCATTGGATTGTCACACATTCTGACACTAGAAATAGTAACAAAGCTGTTGACTGCTTAGAATCAATGTTTTCTTGGTTTAAGCCTGTGTTGGGACAAAACGGGTATAAATGGTGTCTAAACACTCCAAATTCAACCCGAACTCTTATAATTAGTCAAATGCATTGGATTGTTACATATTTTGACCCTAGAAAGAGTAACATAGCTGTTTACTGCTTTGAATCAATGTTTTCTCTCGGTTTTAGCCTATTTTTCGGTTTAACCTTATTTTGGGACAAAACGGGTATAAGTGTTGACAAAACACTCCAAATTAATCCTGAACTCTTACAAATATTCAAATGCATTGGATTGTCACACATTCTAACCCTAGAAATAGTAACAAAGCTGTTTACTGCTTCGAATCCATGTTTTCTCTCGGTTTTAGCCTGTTTTCTCGGTTTAAGCCTGTTTTGGAATAAAACGGGTTTCAGTGTTGTGTAAACACTCCAAATTCATCTCGAACTCTTACAATTAGTCAAATGCATTGGATTGTCACACATTCTGACACTAGAAATAGTAACAAAGCTGTTGACAGCTTAGAATCAATGTTTTCTTGGTTTAAGCCTGTTTTGGAACAAAACGGGTATAAGTGGTGTCTAAACACTCCAAATTCAACCCGAACTCTTATAATTAGTCAAATGCATTGGATTGTTTCATATTTTGACCCTAGAAAGAGTAACATAGCTGTTTACTGCTTTGAATCAATGTTTTCTCTCGGTTTTAGCCTATTTTTCGGTTTAACCTTATTTTGGGACAAAACGGGTATAAGTGTTGACAAAACACTCCAAATTAATCCTGAACTCTTACAAATATTCAAATGCATTGGATTGTCACACATTCTAACCCTAGAAATAGTAACAAAGCTGTTTACTGCTTCGAATCAATGTTTTCTCTCGGTTTTAGCCTGTTTTCTCGGTTTAAGCCTATTTTGGAATAAAACGGGTTTCAGTGTTGTGTAAACACTCCAAATTCATCCCGAACTCTTACAATTAGTCAAATGCATTGGATTATCACACATTCTGACCCTAGAAACAGTAACAAAGCTGTTTACTGCTTTGAATCAATATTTTTTCAGGTTTATCCAGTTTCGGGACAACATGGATAAAGTGGTGTCTAAACACTCCAAATTCAACCCGAACTCTTATAATTAGTCAAATGCATTGGATTGTTACATATTTTGTCCCTAGAAAGAGTAACATATCTGTTTACTGCTTCGAATCAATGTTTTCTCTCGGTTTAGCTTGTTTTCTCGGTTTAAGCCTGTTTTGGGATAAAAAGGGTTTAAGTGTTGTCTAAACACTCCAACTTCATCCCGAATTCTTACAATTAGTCAAATGCATTGGAATGTCACACATTCTGACCCTAGAAACATTAACAATGCTGTTGCTGCTTAGAATCAATGTTTTCTAGGTTTAAGCCTGTTTTGGGACAAAACGGGTATAAGTGGTGTCTATACACTCCAAATTCAACCCGAACTCTTATAATTAGTCAAATGCATTGGATTGTCAGATTTTGAACCTAGAAAGAGTTACATAGCTGTTTACTATTTCGAATCAATGTTTTCTCTCTGTTTTAGCCTGTTTTCCCAGTTCAAGCCTGTTTTGGGATAAAACGGGTTTAAGTGTTGACAAAACACTGCAAATTAATCCTGAACTCTTACAAATATTCAAATGCATTGGATTGTCACACATTCTAACACTAGAAATAGTAACAAAGCTGTTGACTGCTTAGAATCAATGTTTTCTTGGTTTAAGCCTGTGTTGGGACAAAACGGGTATAAATGGTGTCTAAACACTCCAAATTCAACCCGAACTCTTATAATTAGTCAAATGCATTGGATTGTTACATATTTTGACCCTAGAAAGAGTAACATAGCTGTTTACTGCTTTGAATCAATGTTTTCTCTCGGTTTTAGCCTATTTTTTGGTTTAACCTTATTTTGGGACAAAACGGGTATAAGTGTTGACAAAACACTCCAAATTAATCCTGAACTCTTACAAATATTCAAATGCATTGGATTGTCACACATTCTAACCCTAGAAATAGTAACAAAGCTGTTTACTGCTTCGAATCAATGTTTTCTCTCGGTTTTAGCCTGTTTTTCTCGGTTTAAGCCTGTTTTGGAATAAAACGGGTTTCAGTGTTGTGTAAACACTCCAAATTCATCCCGAACTCTTACAATTAGTCAAATGCATTGGATTTTCACACATTCTGACCCTAGAAACAGTAACAAAGCTGTTGACTGCTTTGAATCAATATTTTTTCAGGTTTATCCAGTTTCGGGACAATATGGATAAAGTGGTGTCTAAACACTCCAAATTCAACCCGAACTCTTATAATTAGTCAAATGCATTGGATTGTTACATATTTTGACCCTAGAAAGAGTAACATAGCTGTTTACTGCTTCGAATCAATGTTTTCTCTCGGTCTAGCTTGTTTTCTTGGTTTAAGCCTGTTTTGGGATAAAACGGGTTTAATTGTTGTCTAAACACTCCAAATTCATCCCAAACTCTTACAACTAGTCAAATGCATTGTATTGTCACACATTCTGACCCTAGAAACAGTAACAAAGCTGTTTACTGCTTTGAATCAATGTTTTTTCAGGTTTATCCAGTTTTGGGACAACATGGATAAAGTGGTGTCTAAACACTCCAAATTAAACCCGAACTCTTATAATTAGTCAAATGTATTGGATTGTTACATATTTTGTCCCTAGAAAGAGTAACATATCTGTTTACTGCTTCGAATCAATGTTTTCTCTCGGTTTAGCTTGTTTTCTCGGTTTAAGCCTGTTTTGGGATAAAATGGGTTTAAGTGTTGTCTAAACACTCCAAATTCATCCCAAACTCTTAAAATTAGTCAAATGCATTGGAATGTCACACATTCTGACCCTAGAAACATTAACAATTCTGTTGCTGCTTAGAATCAATGTTTTCTTGCTTTAAGCCTGTTTTGGGACAAAACGGGTGTAAGTGGTGTTTAAACACTCCAAATTCAACCCGAACTCTTATAATTAGTCAAATGCATTGGATTGTTACATATTTTGTCCCTAGAAAGAGTAACATATCTGTTTACTGCTTCGAATCAATGTTTTCTCTCGGTTTAGCTTGTTTTCTCGGTTTAAGCCTGTTTTGGGATAAAAAAGAGTTTAAGTGTTGTCTAAACACTCCAAATTCATCCCGAATTCTTACAATTAGTCAAATGCATTGGAATGTCACACATTCTGACCCTAGAAACATTAACAATGCTGTTGCTGCTTAGAATCAATGTTTTCTAGGTTTAAGCCTGTTTTGGGACAAAACGGGTATAAGTGGTGTCTATACACTCCAAATTCAACCCGAACTCTTATAATTAGTCAAATGCATTGGATTGTCAGATTTTGAACCTAGAAAGAGTTACATAGCTGTTTACTGTTTCGAATCAATGTTTTCTCTCTGTTTTAGCCTGTTTTCTCAGTTCAAGCATGTTCTGGGATAAAACGGGTTTAAGTGTTGACAAAACACTGCAAATTAATCCTGAACTCTTACAAATATTCAAATGCATTGGATTGTCACACATTCTAACACTAGAAATAGTAACAAAGCTGTTGACTGCTTAGAATCAATGTTTTCTTGGTTTAAGCCTGTGTTGGGACAAAACGGGTATAAATGGTGTCTAAACACTCCAAATTCAACCCGAACTCTTATAATTAGTCAAATGCATTGGATTGTTACATATTTTGACCCTAGAAAGAGTAACATAGCTGTTTACTGCTTTGAATCAATGTTTTCTCTCGGTTTTAGCCTATTTTTCGGTTTAACCTTATTTTGGGACAAAACGGGTATAAGTGTTGACAAAACACTCCAAATTAATCCTGAACTCTTACAAATATTCAAATGCATTGGATTGTCACACATTCTAACCCTAGAAATAGTAACAAAGCTGTTGACTGCTTCGAATCCATGTTTTCTCTCGGTTTTAGCCTGTTTTCTCGGTTTAAGCCTGTTTTGGAATAAAACGGGTTTCAGTGTTGTGTAAACACTCCAAATTCATCTCGAACTCTTACAATTAGTCAAATGCATTGGATTGTCACACATTCTGACCCTAGAAACAGTATCAAAGCTGTTTACTGCTTTGAATCAATGTTTTTTCAGGTTTATCGAGTTTCGGGACAACATGGATAAAGTGGTGTCTAAACACTCCAATTCAACCCGAACTCTTATAATTAGTCAAATGCATTGGATTGTTACATATTTTGACCCTAGAAAGAGTAACATAGCTTTTTACTGCTTTGAATTAATGTTTTCTCTCGGTTTAGCTTGTTTTCTTGGTTTAAGCCTATTTTGGGATAAAACGGGTTTAATTGTTGTCTAAACACTCCAAATTCATCCCAAACTCTTAAAATTAGTCAAATGCATTGGAATGTCACACATTCTGACCCTAGAAACAGTAACACTGCTGTTTACTGCTTAGAATCAATGTTTTTTTAGTTTAAGCCTGTTTTGGGACAAAACGGGTATAAGTGGTGTCTAAACACTCCAAATTCAACCCGAACTCTTATAATTAGTCAAATGCATTGGATTGTTACATATTTTGTCCCTAGAAAGAGTAACATGTAAGTTTTAAATTAGAGAGATTTGAGAGTAACTAAGAATAGAGATCGGATAGAGAAGGGAAGAGAGTAGGCGTATGGAGAGAATAGGAGAAAGAGATATTTTCTCTTCTTTCTTTATTAGTAACCTAGTTACATCCTTATTATAGTCATACATACAAGAATATTCCTCTAAGATGCTATACACATTTACAAATGGAGATAGTGACACCTCCTTAATCACAACATGTGATCTTCCTTTCCCTTCCACTTGCACAGCTTGTCAACGGTTATGAAGGAGGAAGGATCTCGAAGGCTTGTGACCGTTGGAGGCTCTCACTGATGGGCTGGACCTGATATCCTCGATGGTTGTACGGACGGCCCACTTTGATAACAGTACGGACGTCCGTACGGCCGTACGGACGGTGGTGTCCCATTTCAGACTCCCCCTCAAGCTTGACTAAGGCCATGGATCAAGCTTGACTAAATGGGCACCCACCTCATTAAAAACCTTAGTATAGAAAACCACTTGGGAAAAACTATACACAAGGGAAAAAGAGTGTAGGTGCCGATTTAGGATCTCATGGCCGAGTAAGGTCTATGAGGCCAAGCTTCGAGTGAATGTATTCACACACTTGTGGGCTTGCTGCTTTGGTGAGGATGTCAGCCAGTTGTTCTTTGCTTTCGGTATGGCATGGTAGGACAACCCCAAGCTTGATTTGCTCTCTAACTTTATGACAATCGACTTCAATATGCTTGGTTCTCTCATGAAACACTGAATTGGTGGCGATATGGATGGCGGCTTCATTATCACAATGCATAGTGATTGGTTTCGGTGATTCAATTCCAAGATCCTTGAGGAGTGCCTTTAACCACATCAGTTCCGTTGTTAGTTTCCTCATAGCTCTATACTCGGACTCCGCACTTGAAAGTGATACGACCTTTTGCTTCTTGCTCTTCCAAGTGACCAAGTTACCACCAAGGAACGTGCAGTAGCCTGTAGTTGAGCGGCGATCCTCTCGATCTCCGGCATAGTCAGCATCGCAATAGCCCACTAGTTCGGTGTTCTTATTGCGTCCCATCCAAATGCCTTGTCCCGGTGAGCCTTTGATGTACTTGAGGATTCGTGTCACCATGTTCCAATGATGGATCGTTGGGTTCTTCATATGCTGGCTGGCCTGGTTCACAGCAAAACAAATATCAGGTCGTGTGATCGTTAAGTAGATAAGCTTACCTACTAGGCGCCGGTATAGGCTAACGTCCTTGAACGGAGCTGTATCAAGCTCCCCCTGTCCTCCGGCCTTGTAGTTCTCTTCAAGGGGTGTAGACACCGCTTTTGAACCTAATTTTCCTGTTTCACTCAACAAGTCAAGTGCATATTTCCTTTGTGACAAGAATAGACCTTTATCCGATCTGTAAACTTCTATCCCAAGAAAATATTTCAACTCTCCAAGGTCTTTAATATCAAAAACTGATTTCAAAAAGGTTTTAGTGGTTTGAATACCTACCGAGTCACTTCCAGTGATGATGATATCATCAACATACACTAGAATGACTATTATACCTTTTGTGCTTGTTAGCGTGAATAGAGTATGATCAGCCTCGGATTTTCGGAATCCTTTGTCAAGGAGAGTGGTGCTTAGCTTGTGGTACCATGCTCTTGGAGACTGTTTTAGGCCATAGATTGCTTTGTTGAGTTTTAACACCTTGCCCGGACTAATGGTGTCTTCTAAGCCCGGTGGTGGCCGCATATACACTTCGTCTTCAAGCTCTCCTTGCAAGAAGGCGTTCTTAACATCCATTTGCCAAAGTTCCCAATCGAGGTTGGTGGCAAGAGAGAGAACGACTCGAACGGTGTGAAGCTTGGCCACCGGAGCAAACGTATCAAGATAGTCCTCCCCATACGTTTGTGTGAATCCTCGTGCAACAAGCCGGGCTTTGTAGCGTTCGATCTCACCATTGCTCTTGTATTTGATGGTGAAGATATAACGCGAGGTAACGGCCTTCTTGCCGTTGGGCAAATCGGCTTCATCCCACGTACGGTTTTGGACCATGGCCGTGTTTTCAGCGTTGATCGCATCTTGCCATTCCTTGTGGTCCTTGGCCTCAGCATAGGTCTGGGGAATCCAGTTCGCATCAATGTGGCCAAGAAAGACTTGATGATCAATCGGGAGATGAGCAAGTGAACATACGGCCTGAATTGGGTGCGCGACGGCCATGTTGTTGTAGTACACTCGAGTGTTCGTCCAGTTGTTGGGGTGAAACTTGATGCGCTGACTTCGTCGGAGAGGAACGATAGGCCCAGCCTCGGACTTAGCACTGACTGGAACTTCCGGTTCCGTGAATGGTACTGTGTCCGTGTCCGTGTCCGTGTCCGTGTCCGTGGTACCGTGTCCGTGTCCGTGTCCGTGTCCGTGTCCGTGTCCATGTCCGTGTCCGTGTCCGTGTCCGTGTCCATGTCCATGTCCGTGTCCGTGTCCGTGTCCGTGTCCGTGTCCGTGTCCGTGTCCGGAGTCCGCGGTACCATGATCTTCCATAGATGTTTCTGGTGCATTTGGCTCGACAGGAACAGGATCAGTAGATGGGACAGAAGGTTCAGTTGGCTCGGCAGGATCATTGGCGGCCCGATCGTTTTCAATGCCTAGCCGCTCAAGGATGACACGTAGGTTCCGCGTTCGATCCGATGGGGTGGTTGATAGGTTACGTAGTTCATCCCAGTTGGGCTCGTCATAGAATCCTTTTGTCTCCACAAACTTGACATCACGAGATATGAGAACTCTCCTTGTCGCCGGATCATAGCACTTATAGCCCTTTTGTGTTGTGGAGTAGCCGATAAACATGCTCTTAACACTCTTGGCATCGAGTTTGTCTCGTAGTTCACCTGGTCGCAACACATAACAAACACAACCAAACACCCTTAGATGGTCAAATGTAGGTTTAGCCTTGTTTAATACCTCAAATGGGGATATGTCATTAAGGATCTTCGTTGGTGTGCGATTAATAAGGTAACAGGCCGTAAGGACAGCATCACCCCAAAAACGCTTTGGAACCGTTGTATGGAACATCATAGACCTTGCAACCTCCATGAGATGCCTATTCTTCCTCTCAGCCACTCCATTTTGTTGTGGTGTGTATGGGCAACTAGTTTGGTGAAGAATTCCATGTTTGGCTAGATGTTGTTTAAAGGCATGACTTGTGTATTCTCCACCATTATCTGATCTCAAAATTTTAATCTTTGCATGATAGTGGTTAGTAACATAATTTTGGAAATTAGTAAAGGCCTCAAGAACTCTATCCTTAGAAGGGAGTAAGGTCAACCAAGTATATTTCGATTTTTCATCAATAAAAATAACAAAATACTTTTGATTTTCTCTAGAAAGGCAAGGAGATGTCCAAACATCAGAATGGACTAAATCAAAACAGTTTTCATACATAGTAATAGATTTAGGAAAAACAGTTTTGCAATGTTTACCAAGGATACAAGCCTCACATTCATCATTTTTAAAAGAAATACTAGGAAACATCAAGGTTAAGGCTCTAGTGTGAGGATGTCCTAATCTAGCATGAAGAATAGAGTCATTAGGTTTAACAACAACCGATTTAAAACAAGATGCAGAAGTAGAAGATAGATTCAAGTCCTCAAGCACATAGAGATCATCCTTAGAACCTCCTTGTCCAAGAACTTTACTTGTTTCAATATCCTGAAAATGAACCTTGTTAGGACTAAATATTGCATAACAATTCAAATCAGTGGTAGCTCTCTTAACGGATAGTAAATTTGATGTGAAAGTTGGCATATAAAAAGCCTTGGTTACTTTGTCAAACAATTTCAAATTTCCTACACCTTTAACCGGTACCTTCTCGCCATTAGCTATAACAACATTACCATTTGCCGGTGTAATATCACTTATTAATCTAGAATCACTAATCATGTGATGAGATGCACCGGAGTCAACAATAAGAGGTTTAGTTTTGTTTAGGGCGAGAAAAGATTTACCGGAGGCCTCCTTGAGGGCTTTGATGAGCGCATCAAGGTCGGACTTCCTCACCAGCTCGGAGGACGCCGTGAGTGCAGTAGCTTGTTGGGATGGTTCGGTTGGTGTTTCTCCCATTACAGCGGCTTGATGGGCTCTTGGTGGTCCTCCACGGTTTGGTCCTCCACGGCGAAGGTGTGGGTGAAGGATCCAGCAGCGGCTCTTGAAGTGACCCACTTTCTTACAATGTTCACATACTGGTGGATTCTTGTCGTCCGGCTTGTAGTATCCTCGGTTAGCCGATGCCATTTCCACCTTGTTGACAGTTATTAACTCCCCTTTGCCTCCGAATAGCCCCATGGAACCATGTTCCTTTTGAATTTGGTTACATACGTCGTCTAGGCTAGGAAGCTTGTCAGATCGTAGGATATGCTTGATAAGGTCGTTGTAGGAGGGGTTCAACGTTAAGAGTAAGCCGAACACTTTATCTTGTTCACGCCTTTCGTTCAAGATGGCTGGATCTACGGTCGCCGGCCGGAGCATCTCTAGTTCAGCCCAAAGTGACCTAAACTTTCCAAAGTGTTTAGTGAACTCCATGTCTTCCTGGTTGAGATTGTTGATGGTTCTCTTAATCTCGAAGATCCGGTTCACGTTAGTAACATTTCCAAAGACATTCTTAAGAGTGTCCCATAAGTCCTTTGCAGTTTCGCAATAGGAGTAAGCTTCAAGGATGGGGGCATCTAGGGAGTTTTGAATAATGGCTAGGACTCCTTGGTCTTCTTGAAACCACTTGTTCCTTTCGTCTGCGACAAGATCCTTGTCGTCTTTGGTGGCCTCGCCACTTGGAGCCTCACTCGCTTCAACATGGGACCAAAGTCCTCGGCCGCATAGGGCTGTCTTCGTGGTTCTAGCCCACAGTAAGTAGTTCTCTCCCTTGAGAGTAACCGGAACAATCATAGTTTTGGTGTTTTCCATGATGAATTCGGTGGTTTAGGTGTTTACCCAACGGTTAACAGAAATTTTGGGAACAAAGAGATTTGAAAGCACAAGATAGAGAGAATGCGGAAGATTGTGATGGAGATGAAGTCAAAGAACAGGAACAATCTGCTCTGATACCATGTAAGTTTTAAATTAGAGAGATTTGAGAGTAACTAAGAATAGAGATCGGATAGAGAAGGGAAGAGAGTAGGCGTATGGAGAGAATAGGAGAAAGAGATATTTTCTCTTCTTTCTTTATTAGTAACCTAGTTACATCCTTATTATAGTCATACATACAAGAATATTCCTCTAAGATGCTATACACATTTACAAATGGAGATAGTGACACCTCCTTAATCACAACATGTGATCTTCCTTTCCCTTCCACTTGCACAGCTTGTCAACGGTTATGAAGGAGGAAGGATCTCGAAGGCTTGTGACCGTTGGAGGCTCTCACTGATGGGCTGGACCTGATATCCTCGATGGTTGTACGGACGGCCCACTTTGATAACAGTACGGACGTCCGTACGGCCGTACGGACGGTGGTGTCCCATTTCAGATAACATATCTGTTTACTGCTTCGAATCAATGTTTTCTCTCGGTTTAGCTTGTTTTCTCGGTTTAAGCCTGTTTTGGGATAAAAAGGGTTTAAGTGTTGTCTAAACACTCCAACTTCATCCCGAATTCTTACAATTAGTCAAATGCATTGGAATGTCACACATTCTGACCCTAGAAACATTAACAATGCTGTTGCTGCTTAGAATCAATGTTTTCTAGGTTTAAGCCTGTTTTGGGACAAAACGGGTATAAGTGGTGTCTATACACTCCAAATTCAACCCGAACTCTTATAATTAGTCAAATGCATTGGATTGTCAGATTTTGAACCTAGAAAGAGTTACATAGCTGTTTACTATTTCGAATCAATGTTTTCTCTCTGTTTTAGCCTGTTTTCCCAGTTCAAGCCTGTTTTGGGATAAAACGGGTTTAAGTGTTGACAAAACACTGCAAATTAATCCTGAACTCTTACAAATATTCAAATGCATTGGATTGTCACACATTCTAACACTAGAAATAGTAACAAAGCTGTTGACTGCTTAGAATCAATGTTTTCTTGGTTTAAGCCTGTGTTGGGACAAAACGGGTATAAATGGTGTCTAAACACTCCAAATTCAACCCGAACTCTTATAATTAGTCAAATGCATTGGATTGTTTCATATTTTGACCCTAGAAAGAGTAACATAGCTTTTTACTGCTTTGAATCAATGTTTTCTCTCGGTTTTAGCCTATTTTTCGGTTTAACCTTATTTTGGGACAAAACGGGTATAAGTGTTGACAAAACACTCCTAATTAATCCTGAACTCTTACAAATAGTCAAATTCATTGGATTGTCACACATTCTAACCCTAGAAATAGTAACAAAGCTGTTTACTGCTTCGAATCCATGTTTTCTCTTGGTTTTAGCCTGTTTTCTCGGTTTAAGCCTGTTTTGGAATAAAACGGGTTTCAGTGTTGTGTAAACACTCCAAATTCATCTCGAACTCTTACAATTAGTCAAATGCATTGGATTGTCACACATTCTGACCCTAGAAACAGTATCAAAGCTGTTTACTGCTTTGAATCAATGTTTTTTCAGGTTTATCCAGTTTCGGGACAACATGGATAAAGTGGTGTCTAAACACTCCAATTCAACCCGAACTCTTATAATTAGTCAAATGCATTGGATTGTTACATATTTTAACCCTAGAAAGAGTAACATAGCTTTTTACTGCTTTGAATCAATGTTTTCTCTCGGTTTAGCTTGTTTTCTTGGTTTAAGCCTGTTTTGGGATAAAACGGGTTTAATTGTTGTCTAAACACTCCAAATTCATCCCAAACTCTTAAAATTAGTCAAATGCATTGGAATGTCACACATTCTGACCCTAGAAACAGTAACACTGCTGTTTACTGCTTAGAATCAATGTTTTTTAGTTTAAGCCTGTTTTGGGACAAAACGGGTGTAAGTGGTGTTTAAACACTCCAAATTCAACCCGAACTCTTATAATTAGTCAAATGCATTGGATTGTTACATATTTTGACCCTAGAAAGAGTAACATAGCTGTTTACTGCTTCTAATCAATGTTTTCTCTCGGTCTAGCTTGTTTTCTTGGTTTAAGCCTGTTTTGGGATAAAACGGGTTTAATTGTTGTCTAAACACTCCAAATTCATCCCAAACTCTTACAACTAGTCAAATGCATTGTATTGTCACATATTCTGACCCTAGAAACAGTAACAAAGCTGTTTACTGCTTTGAATTAATGTTTTTTCAGGTTTATCCAGTTTCAGGACAACATGGATAAAGTGGTGTCTAAACACTCCAAATTCAACCCGAACTCTTATAATTAGTCAAATGCATTGGATTGTTACATATTTTGACCCTAGAAAGAGTAACATAGTTGTTTACTGCTTCGAATCAATGTTTTCTCTCGGTTTAGCTTGTTTT
The DNA here is from genome assembly GCF_030686135.1 of Camelina sativa. Lineage (NCBI taxonomy): Eukaryota > Viridiplantae > Streptophyta > Magnoliopsida > Brassicales > Brassicaceae > Camelina > Camelina sativa. The sequence continues at coordinate 16,744,449 of NC_141892.1, read as the reverse complement.
CTCGGTATAAGCCTGTTTTGGGATAAAACGGGTTTAAGTGTTGTCTAAACACTCCAAATTCATCCCGAATTCTTACAATTAGTCAAATGCATTGGAATGTCACACATTCTGACCCTAGAAACATTAACAATGCTGTTGATTCTTAGAATCAATGTTTTCTTTGTTTAAGCTTTTTTTGGGACAAAACGGGTATAAGTGGTGTCTATACACTCCAAATTCAACCCGAACTCTTATAATTAGTCAAATGCATTGGATTGTCAGATTTTGAACCTAGAAAGAGTTACATAGCTGTTTACTGTTTCGAATCAATGTTTTCTCTCTGTTTTAGCCTGTTTTCTCAGTTCAAGCCTGTTTTGGGATAAAACGGGTTTAAATGTTGACAAAACACTGCAAATTAATCCTGAACTCTTACAAATATTCAAATGCATTGGATTGTCACACATTCTAACACTAGAAATAGTAACAAAGCTGTTGACTGCTTAGAATCAATGTTTTCTTGGTTTAAGCCTGTGTTGGGACAAAACGGGTATAAATGGTGTCTAAACACTCCAAATTCAACCTGAACTCTTGTAATTAGTCAAATGCATTGGATTGTTACATATTTTGATCCTAGAAAGAGTAACATAGCTGTTTACTGCTTTGAATCAATGTTTTCTCTCGGTTTTAGCCTATTTTTCGGTTTAACCTTATTTTGGGACAAAACGGGTATAAGTGTTGACAAAACACTCCAAATTAATCCTGAACTCTTACAAATATTCAAATGCATTGGATTGTCACACATTCTAACCCTAGAAATAGTAACAAAGCTGTTTACTGCTTCGAATCAATGTTTTCTCTCGGTTTTAGCCTGTTTTCTCGGTTTAAGCCTGTTTTGGAATAAAACGGGTTTCAGTGTTGTGTAAACACACCAAATTCATCCCGAACTCTTACAATTAGTCAAATGCATTGGATTGTCACACATTCTGACCCTAGAAACAGTAACAAAGCTGTTTACTGCTTTGAATCAATATTTTTTCAGGTTTATCCAGTTTCGGGACAACATGGATAAAGTGGTGTCTAAACACTCCAAATTCAACCCGAACTCTTATAATTAGTCAAATGCATTGGATTGTTACAGATTTTGTCCCTAGAGAGAGTAACATATCTGTTTACTGCTTCGAATCAATGTTTTCTCTCGGTTTAGCATGTTTTCTCGGTTTAAGCCTGTTTTGGGATAAAAAGGGTTTAAGTGTTGTCTAAACACTCCAAATTCATCCCGAATTATTACAATTAGTCCAATGCATTGGAATGTCACACATTCTGACCCTAGAAACATTAACAATGCTGTTGCTGAATAGAATCAATGTTTTCTAGGTTTAAACCTGTTTTGGGACAAAACGGGTATAAGTGGTGTCTATACACTCCAAATTCAACCCGAACTCTTATAATTAGTCAAATGCATTGGATTGTCAGATTTTGAACCTAGAAAGAGTTACATAGCTGTTTACTGTTTCGAATCAATGTTTTCTCTCTGTTTTAGCCTGTTTTCTCAGTTCAAGCCTGTTTTGGGATAAAACGGGTTTAAATGTTGACAAAACACTGCAAATTAATCCTGAACTCTTACAAATATTCAAATGCATTGGATTGTCACACATTCTAACACTAGAAATAGTAACAAAGCTGTTGACTGCTTAGAATCAATGTTTTCTTGGTTTAAGCCTGTGTTGGGACAAAACGGGTATAAATGGTGTCTAAACACTCCAAATTCAACCCGAACTCTTATAATTAGTCAAATGCATTGGATTGTTACATATTTTGACCCTAGAAAGAGTAACATAGCTGTTTACTGCTTTGAATTAATGTTTTCTCTCGGTTTTAGCCTATTTTTTGGTTTAACCTTATTTTGGGACAAAACGGGTATAAGTGTTGACAAAACACTCCAAATTAATCCTGAACTCTTACAAATATTCAAATGCATTGGATTGTCACACATTCTAACCCTAGAAATAGTAACAAAGCTGTTTACTGCTTCGAATCAATGTTTTCTCTCGGTTTTAGCCTGTTTTCTCGGTTTAAGCCTATTTTGGAATAAAACGCGTTTCAGTGTTGTGTAAACACTCCAAATTCATCCCGAACTCTTACAATTAGTCAAATGCATTGGATTGTCACACATTCTGACCCTAGAAACAGTAACAAAGCTGTTTACTGCTTTGAATCAATATTTTTTCAGGTTTATCCAGTTTCGGGACAACATGGATAAAGTGGTGTCTAAACACTCCAAATTCAACCCGAACTCTTATAATTAGTCAAATGCATTGGATTGTTACAGATTTTGTCCCTAGAGAGAGTAACATATCTGTTTACTGCTTCGAATCAATGTTTTCTCTCGGTTTAGCTTGTTTTCTCGGTTTAAGCCTGTTTTGGGATAAAAAGGGTTTAAGTGTTGTCTAAACACTCCAAATTCATCCCGAATTATTACAATTAGTCCAATGCATTGGAATGTCACACATTCTGACCCTAGAAACATTAACAATGCTGTTGCTGAATAGAATCAATGTTTTCTCTCGGTTTTAGCTTGTTTTCTCGGTTTAAGCCTGTTTTGGAATAAAACGGGTTTCAGTGTTGTGTAAACACTCCAAATTCATCCCGAACTCTTACAATTAGTCAAATGCATTGGATTGTCACACATTCTGACCCTAGAAACAGTAACAAAGCTGTTTACTGCTTTGAATCAATATTTTTTCAGGTTTATCCAGTTTCGGGACAACATGGATAAAGTGGTGTCTAAACACTCCAAATTCAACCCGAACTCTTATAATTAGTCAAATGCATTGGATTGTTACAGATTTTGTCCCTAGAAAGAGTAACATATCTGTTTACTGCTTCGAATCAATGTTTTCTCTCGGTTTAGCTTGTTTTCTCGGTTTAAGCCTGTTTTGGGATAAAAAGGGTTTAAGTGTTGTCTAAACACTCCAAATTCATCCCGAATTATTACAATTAGTCCAATGCATTGGAATGTCACACATTCTGACCCTAGAAACATTAACAATGCTGTTGCTGAATAGAATCAATGTTTTCTAGGTTTAAACCTGTTTTGGGACAAAACGGGTATAAGTGGTGTCTATACACTCCAAATTCAACCCAAACTCTTATAATTAGTCAAATGCATTGGATTGTCAGATTTTGAACCTAGAAAGAGTTACATAGCTGTTTACTGTTTCGAATCAATGTTTTCTCTCTGTTTTAGCCTGTTTTCTCAGTTCAAGCCTGTTTTGGGATAAAACGGGTTTAAGTGTTGACAAAACACTGCAAATTAATCCTGAACTCTTACAAATATTCAAATGCATTGGATTGTCACACATTCTAACACTAGAAATAGTAACAAAGCTGTTGACTGCTTAGAATCAATGTTTTCTTGGTTTAAGCCTGTGTTGGGACAAAACGGGTATAAATGGTGTCTAAACACTCCAAATTCAACCCGAACTCTTATAATTAGTCAAATGCATTGGATTGTTACATATTTTGACCCTAGAAAGAGTAACATAGCTGTTTACTGCTTTGAATCAATGTTTTCTCTCGGTTTTAGCCTATTTTTTGGTTTAACCTTATTTTGGGACAAAACGGGTATAAGTGTTGACAAAACACTCCAAATTAATCCTGAACTCTTACAAATATTCAAATGCATTGGATTGTCACACATTCTAACCCTAGAAATAGTAACAAAGCTGTTTACTGCTTCGAATCAATGTTTTCTCTCGGTTTTAGCCTGTTTTCTCGGTTTAAGCCTATTTTGGAATAAAACGGGTTTCAGTGTTGTGTAAACACTCCAAATTCATCCCGAACTCTTACAATTAGTCAAATGCATTGGATTGTCACACATTCTGACCCTAGAAACAGTAACAAAGCTGTTTACTGCTTTGAATCAATATTTTTTCAGGTTTATCCAGTTTCGGGACAACATGGATAAAGTGGTGTCTAAACACTCCAACTTCATCCCGAATTCTTACAATTAGTCAAATGCATTGGAATGTCACACATTCTGACCCTAGAAACATTAACAATGCTGTTGCTGCTTAGAATCAATGTTTTCTAGGTTTAAGCCTGTTTTGGGACAAAACGGGTATAAGTGGTGTCTATACACTCCAAATTCAACCCGAACTCTTATAATTAGTCAAATGCATTGGATTGTCAGATTTTGAACCTAGAAAGAGTTACATAGCTGTTTACTATTTCGAATCAATGTTTTCTCTCTGTTTTAGCCTGTTTTCTCAGTTCAAGCCTGTTTTGGGATAAAACGGGTTTAAGTGTTGACAAAACACTGCAAATTAATCCTGAACTCTTACAAATATTCAAATGCATTGGATTGTCACACATTCTAACACTAGAAATAGTAACAAAGCTGTTGACTGCTTAGAATCAATGTTTTCTTGGTTTAAGCCTGTGTTGGGACAAAACGGGTATAAATGGTGTCTAAACACTCCAAATTCAACCCGAACTCTTATAATTAGTCAAATGCACTGGATTGTTACATATTTTGACCCTAGAAAGAGTAACATAGCTGTTTACTGCTTTGAATCAATGTTTTCTCTCGGTTTTAGCCTATTTTTCGGTTTAACCTTATTTTGGGACAAAACGGGTATAAGTGTTGACAAAACACTCCAAATTAATCCTGAACTCTTACAAATATTCAAATGCATTGGATTGTCACACATTCTAACCCTAGAAATAGTAACAAAGCAGTTTACTGCTTCGAATCAATGTTTTCTCTCGGTTTTAGCCTGTTTTTCTCGGTTTAAGCCTGTTTTGGAATAAAACGGGTTTCAGTGTTGTGTAAACACTCCAAATTCATCCCGAACTCTTACAATTAGTCAAATGCATTGGATTTTCACACATTCTGACCCTAGAAACAGTAACAAAGCTGTTGACTGCTTTGAATCAATATTTTTTCAGGTTTATCCAATTTCGGGACAATATGGATAAAGTGGTGTCTAAACACTCCAAATTCAACCCGAACTCTTATAATTAGTCAAATGCATTGGATTGTTACATATTTTGACCCTAGAAAGAGTAACATAGCTGTTTACTGCTTCGAATCAATGTTTTCTCTCGGTCTAGCTTGTTTTCTTGGTTTAAGCCTGTTTTGGGATAAAACGGGTTTAATTGTTGTCTAAACACTCCAAATTCATCCCAAACTCTTACAACTAGTCAAATGCATTGTATTGTCACACATTCTGACCCTAGAAACAGTAACAAAGCTGTTTACTGCTTTGAATCAATGTTTTCTCTCGGTTTTAGCCTATTTTTCGGTTTAACCTTATTTTGGGACAAAACGGGTATAAGTGTTGACAAAACACTCCAAATTAATCCTGAACTCTTACAAATATTCAAATGCATTGGATTGTCACACATTCTAACCCTAGAAATAGTAACAAAGCTGTTTACTGCTTCGAATCAATGTTTTCTCTCGGTTTTAGCCTGTTTTCTCGGTTTAAGCCTATTTTGGAATAAAACGGGTTTCAGTGTTGTGTAAACACTCCAAATTCATCCCGAACTCTTACAATTAGTCAAATGCATTGGATTGTCACACATTCTGACCCTAGAAACAGTAACAAAGCTGTTTACTGCTTTGAATCAATATTTTTTCAGCTTTATCCAGTTTCGGGACAACATGGATAAAGTGGTGTCTAAACACTCCAAATTCAACCCGAACTCTTATAATTAGTCAAATGCATTGGATTGTTACATATTTTGTCCCTAGAAAGAGTAACATATCTGTTTACTGCTTCGAATCAATGTTTTCTCTCGGTTTAGCTTGTTTTCTCGGTTTAAGCCTGTTTTGGGATAAAAAGGGTTTAAGTGTTGTCTAAACACTCCAACTTCATCCCGAATTCTTACAATTAGTCAAATGCATTGGAATGTCACACATTCTGACCCTAGAAACATTAACAATGCTGTTGCTGCTTAGAATCAATGTTTTCTAGGTTTAAGCCTGTTTTGGGACAAAACGGGTATAAGTGGTGTCTATACACTCCAAATTCAACCCGAACTCTTATAATTAGTCAAATGCATTGGATTGTCAGATTTTGAACCTAGAAAGAGTTACATAGCTGGTTACTATTTCGAATCAATGTTTTCTCTCTGTTTTAGCCTGTTTTCCCAGTTCAAGCCTGTTTTGGGATAAAACGGGTTTAAGTGTTGACAAAACACTGCAAATTAATCCTGAACTCTTACAAATATTCAAATGCATTGGATTGTCACACATTCTAACACTAGAAATAGTAACAAAGCTGTTGACTGCTTAGAATCAATGTTTTCTTGGTTTAAGCCTGTGTTGGGACAAAACGGGTATAAATGGTGTCTAAACACTCCAAATTCAACCCGAACTCTTATAATTAGTCAAATGCATTGGATTGTTACATATTTTGACCCTAGAAAGAGTAACATAGCTGTTTACTGCTTTGAATCAATGTTTTCTCTCGGTTTTAGCCTATTTTTCGGTTTAACCTTATTTTGGGACAAAACGGGTATAAGTGTTGACAAAACACTCCAAATTAATCCTGAACTCTTACAAATATTCAAATGCATTGGATTGTCACACATTCTAACCCTAGAAATAGTAACAAAGCTGTTGACTGCTTCGAATCCATGTTTTCTCTCGGTTTTAGCCTGTTTTCTCGGTTTAAGCCTGTTTTGGAATAAAACGGGTTTCAGTGTTGTGTAAACACTCCAAATTCATCTCGAACTCTTACAATTAGTCAAATGCATTGGATTGTCACACATTCTGACCCTAGAAACAGTATCAAAGCTGTTTACTGCTTTGAATCAATGTTTTTTCAGGTTTATCCAGTTTCGGGACAACATGGATAAAGTGGTGTCTAAACACTCCAATTCAACCCGAACTCTTATAATTAGTCAAATGCATTGGATTGTTACATATTTTGACCCTAGAAAGAGTAACATAGCTTTTTACTGCTTTGAATCAATGTTTTCTCTCGGTTTAGCTTGTTTTCTTGGTTTAAGCCTATTTTGGGATAAAACGGGTTTAATTGTTGTCTAAACACTCCAAATTCATCCCAAACTCTTAAAATTAGTCAAATGCATTGGAATGTCACACATTCTGACCCTAGAAACAGTAACACTGCTGGTTACTGCTTAGAATCAATGTTTTTTTAGTTTAAGCCTGTTTTGGGACAAAACGGGTATAAGTGGTGTTTAAACACTCCAAATTCAACCCGAACTCTTATAATTAGTCAAATGCATTGGATTGTGAGATTTTGACCCTAGAAAGAGTTACATAGTGGTTTACTGTTTCGAATCAATGTTTTCTCTCGGTTTTAGCCTGTTTTCTCAGTTCAAGCCTGTTTTGGGATAAAACGGGTTTAAGTGTTGTCTAAACACTCCAAATTCATCCCAAACTCTTAAAATTAGTCAAATGCATTGGAATGTCACACATTCTGACCCTAGAAACATTAACAATTCTGTTGCTGCTTAGAATCAATGTTTTCTAGGTTTAAGCCTGTTTTGGGACAAAACGGGTGTAAGTGGTGTTTAAACACTCCAAATTCAACCCGAACTCTTATAATTAGTCAAATGCATTGGATTGTCAGATTTTGAACCTAGAAAGAGTTACATAGCTGTTTACTGTTTCGAATCAATGTTTTCTCTCTGTTTTAGCCTGTTTTCTCAGTTCAAGCATGTTCTGGGATAAAACGGGTTTAAGTGTTGACAAAACACTGCAAATTAATCCTGAACTCTTACAAATATTCAAATGCATTGGATTGTCACACATTCTAACACTAGAAATAGTAACAAAGCTGTTGACTGCTTAGAATCAATGTTTTCTTGGTTTAAGCCTGTTTTGGAACAAAACGGGTATAAGTGGTGTCTAAACACTCCAAATTCAACCCGAACTCTTATAATTAGTCAAATGCATTGGATTGTTTCATATTTTGACCCTAGAAAGAGTAACATAGCTGTTTACTGCTTTGAATCAATGTTTTCTCTCGGTTTTAGCCTATTTTTCGGTTTAACCTTATTTTGGGACAAAACGGGTATAAGTGTTGACAAAACACTCCAAATTAATCCTGAACTCTTACAAATAGTCAAATTCATTGGATTGTCACACATTCTAACCCTAGAAATAGTAACAAAGCTGTTTACTGCTTCGAATCCTTGTTTTCTCTCGGTTTTAGCCTGTTTTCTCGGTTTAAGCCTGTTTTGGAATAAAACGGGTTTCAGTGTTGTGTAAACACTCCAAATTCATCTCGAACTCTTACAATTAGTCAAATGCATTGGATTGTCACACATTCTGATCCTAGAAACAGTATCAAAGCTGTTTACTGCTTTGAATCAATGTTTTTCAGGTTTATCCAGTTTCGGGACAACATGGATAAAGTGGTGTCTAAACACTCCAATTCAACCCGAACTCTTATAATTAGTCAAATGCATTGGATTGTTACATATTTTGACCCTAGAAAGAGTAACATAGCTTTTTACTGCTTTGAATCAATGTTTTCTCTCGGTTTAGCTTGTTTTCTTGGTTTAAGCCTATTTTGGGATAAAACGGGTTTAATTGTTGTCTAAACACTCCAAATTCATCCCAAACTCTTAAAATTAGTCAAATGCATTGGAATGTCACACATTCTGACCCTAGAAACAGTAACACTGCTGTTTACTGCTTAGAATCAATGTTTTTTTAGTTTAAGCCTGTTTTGGGACAAAACGGGTATAAGTGGTGTCTAAACACTCCGAATTCAACCCGAACTCTTATAATTAGTCAAATGCATTGGATTGTGAGATTTTGACCCTAGAAAGAGTTACATAGTGGTTTACTGTTTCGAATCAATGTTTTCTCTCGGTTTAGCTTGTTTTCTCGGTTTAAGCCTGTTTTGGGATAAAACGGGTTTAAGTGTTGTCTAAACACTCCAAATTCATCCCAAACTCTTAAAATTAGTCAAATGCATTGGAATGTCACACATTCTGACCCTAGAAACATTAACAATTCTGTTGCTGCTTAGAATCAATGTTTTCTTGCTTTAAGCCTGTTTTGGGACAAAACGGGTGTAAGTGGTGTTTAAACACTCCAAATTCAACCCGAACTCTTATAATTAGTCAAATGCATTGGATTGTTACATATTTTGTCCCTAGAAAGAGTAACATATCTGTTTACTGCTTCGAATCAATGTTTTTTCTCGGTTTAGCTTGTTTTCTCGGTTTAAGCCTGTTTTGGGATAAAATGGGTTTAAATGTTGTCTAAACACTCCAAATTCATCCCGAATTCTTACAATTAGTCAAATGCATTGGAATGTCACACATTCTGACCCTAGAAACATTAACAATGCTGTTGCTGCTTAGAATCAATGTTTTCTAGGTTTAAGCCTGTTTTGGGACAAAACGGGTATAAGTGGTGTCTATACACTCCAAATTCAACCCGAACTCTTATAATTACTCAAATGCATTGGATTGTCAGATTTTGAACCTAGAAAGAGTTACATAGCTGTTTACTGTTTCGAATCAATGTTTTCTCTCTGTTTTAGCCTGTTTTCTCAGTTCAAGCATGTTCTGGGATAAAACGGGTTTAAGTGTTGACAAAACACTGCAAATTAATCCTGAACTCTTACAAATATTCAAATGCATTGGATTGTCACACATTCTAACACTAGAAATAGTAACAAAGCTGTTGACTGCTTAGAATCAATGTTTTCTTGGTTTAAGCCTGTTTTGGAACAAAACGGGTATAAGTGGTGTCTAAACACTCCAAATTCAACCCGAACTCTTATAATTAGTCAAATGCATTGGATTGTTTCATATTTTGACCCTAGAAAGAGTAACATAGCTGTTTACTGCTTTGAATCAATGTTTTCTCTCGGTTTTAGCCTATTTTTCGGTTTAACCTTATTTTGGGACAAAACGGGTATAAGTGTTGACAAAACACTCCAAATTAATCCTGAACTCTTACAAATAGTCAAATTCATTGGATTGTCACACATTCTAACCCTAGAAATAGTAACAAAGCTGTTTACTGCTTCGAATCCATGTTTTCTCTCGGTTTTAGCCGGTTTTCTCGGTTTAAGCCTGTTTTGGAATAAAACGGGTTTCAGTGTTGTGTAAACACTCCAAATTCATCTCGAACTCTTACAATTAGTCAAATGCATTGGATTGTCACACATTCTGACCCTAGAAACAGTATCAAAGCTGTTTACTGCTTTGAATCAATGTTTTTTCAAGTTTATCCAGTTTCGGGACAACATGGATAAAGTGGTGTCTAAACACTCCAATTCAACCCAAACTCTGATAATTAGTCAAATGCATTGGATTGTTACATATTTTGACCCTAGAAAGAGTAACATAGCTTTTTACTGCTTTGAATCAATGTTTTCTCTCGGTTTAGCTTGTTTTCTTGGTTTAAGCCTATTTTGGGATAAAACGGGTTTAATTGTTGTCTAAACACTCCAAATTCATCCCAAACTCTTAAAATTAGTCAAATGCATTGGAATGTCACACATTCTGACCCTAGAAACAGTAACACTGCTGGTTACTGCTTAGAATCAATGTTTTTTTAGTTTAAGCCTGTTTTGGGACAAAACGGGTATAAGTGGTGTTTAAACACTCCAAATTCAACCCGAACTCTTATAATTAGTCAAATGCATTGGATTGTGAGATTTTGACCCTAGAAAGAGTTACATAGTGGTTTACTGTTTCGAATCAATGTTTTCTCTCGGTTTTAGCCTGTTTTCTCAGTTCAAGCCTGTTTTGGGATAAAACGGGTTTAAGTGTTGTCTAAACACTCCAAATTCATCCCAAACTCTTAAAATTAGTCAAATGCATTGGAATGTCACACATTCTGACCCTAGAAACATTAACAATTCTGTTGCTGCTTAGAATCAATGTTTTCTAGGTTTAAGCCTGTTTTGGGACAAAACGGGTGTAAGTGGTGTTTAAACACTCCAAATTCAACCCGAACTCTTATAATTAGTCAAATGCATTGGATTGTCAGATTTTGAACCTAGAAAGAGTTACATAGCTGTTTACTGTTTCGAATCAATGTTTTCTCTCTGTTTTAGCCTGTTTTCTCAGTTCAAGCATGTTCTGGGATAAAACGGGTTTAAGTGTTGACAAAACACTGCAAATTAATCCTGAACTCTTACAAATATTCAAATGCATTGGATTGTCACACATTCTAACACTAGAAATAGTAACAAAGCTGTTGACTATTGACCATGTTACTTAAGACTTGGAGGTTGTCCGTACGGACGTCCGTACGATCGTCCTAATGGCCACCCTTAAGGTTGAGGCCTATTGAGAGAAATGAGAAGGCTTGGGGTTGGAAACAATACCAAGCCCATTAGAAGGATCTCGAAGAAGAATGTGACCGTTGGAGGATAAGAGTCACGAGATAGCTTCCCTTAGGGAGACAAGGTCACGTCGCTTTCTATCTTGGGATCGCTCCCTTCTCTCTCTTCATGTCTCTATCTACAAGTTGTCGAGTTGGTGGGATTGTTAACCTAGTTTTCATTCTATTTAAGGCCTTTGGCCGACATTGTAAAAGCTATTCTAATACAAGCTCTCATTTTATCTCACATTCTCTCTAATTTGCTTCCGCATACTCAATTTAAACCAACATGGTATCAGAGCAAGTTTATTGATCCATGGTTCTATAAACTTTCTCCTCTTCTTTTTCTTGTTCTTATTTGATTCTACTTTGCATTCTCTACTCGTATACTACTCCTTTACTCTATTCTTCATTCTACTCACTCATTCGCGCTTCATTCTATCCGCTACTCTATCGTTTTTCTCGCTACTCTACCTAACAATGGACAACAACAAGCCTATTGTTACCCCGGTGGTGCTCAAAGGAGCAAACTACCTGTTGTGGAAAAGAACCACAAAGACCGCTCTCAGTGGCCGAGGACTTTGGATCCATGTAGAAACGGACCAACTCCCCAAGAAAGCCACTAAGGAGGACGGTAAAGAAGGAACGGAAGAAGACAAGGAGGCTGATCTCGAGAAGGAAGTCAAGTGGTTCCAAGAAGATCAGACCGTGCTTGCCATTCTCCAAAACTCGCTAGACGCACCTATTCTTGAAGCCTACTCGTACTGCGAGACGGCCAAAGAACTATGGGAGACGCTAGCGAATGTGTATGGGAACGTGACCAACTTGACTCGGGTATTTGAGGTCAAGAAGGCTATCAATGGTCTCCATCAAGAAGACTTGGAGTTTACCAAGCATTTTGGGAAGTTCCGGTCATTGTGGGCCGAGTTGGAGATGCTCCGGCCAAGTACTATCGATCCGGCCATCCTCAATGAACGAAAGGAGCAAGACAAGGTGTTTGGTCTCCTGCTCACTCTCAATCCGGCGTTCAATGACCTGATTAAGCACATCCTCCGTGGAGACAAGCTACCTACTCTTGAAGACGTGTGTTCTCAAGTGCAAAAGGAACAAGGTTCACTTGGTCTCTTTTGTGGAAAGGACGACTTGGCTACCGCGAACAAAGGAGTCTACAAGCAAGATGACCGGAAAACAATGGTGTGCGACCATTGCAAGAAGAAGGGACACATGAAGGACAAGTGCTGGATCCTTCACCCTCATCTCAAACCGGCTAAGTTCAAGGCGCATATCTCGCAAGAAGGACCAAGCGGCCAAGGTTTCGGTGCAGCAAACCAAGGCAACGCGGCGGCTACGGCCATGGCGGCTTCTCTTGGAGATCTTGTGAGGAAATCAGACCTGGAGGCCCTCATCAAGTCCATCGCAGCCCTAAAGGAATCTGGTATCACTTTCTTCGCTTCACAACCTAGTAAAACGCTTGTTGTAGACTCGGGTGCTTCTCATCACATGATAAGTAACCCGAGCCTTATACACAACATAAAGCCGACTGTGGGAAATGTGATTATTGCAAATGGGGATAGGATACCAGTTAAAGGTGTAGGAGATTTAAAGTTGTTTGATAAGAACTCAAAGGCCTTCTTTATGCCTACTTTCACTTCTAACCTATTATCGGTTAAGAGAGCTACAACCGATTTGAATTGTTATACCATATTTGGTCCTAACAGTGTGCATTTTCAGGATATTGAGACTGGCAAGATTCCTGGAGGTGGAGATGCTAAGGGAGATCTCTATGTCCTAGAGAAAAACTCATCAAGTTCACCTAATATGTTTTCTTTTAAATCGGACCTTAGTAGTATTTCAAGTGAAGTGTGGCATGCTAGACTAGGCCACCCTCACTCTAGAGCTTTTCAATTAATGTTGCCTAAATTTTCTTTTGATAGTTCAAGTTGTGAACCTTGTATTCTTGGCAAACATTGCAAATCGGTTTTCCCTAAATCTACTACCATTTATGAACATTGTTTTGACTTAGTACATTCTGATGTTTGGACCTCACCATGCCTATCTAGAGACAATAACAAGTATTTTGTGACTTTTATTGATGAAAAATCAAAATATACTTGGCTCACATTGTTACCATCTAAAGATAGGGTTTATGATGCATTTGTTAATTTTCAGAATTATGTTACTAATCATTTCAATGCAAAAATAAAGGTACTAAGATCAGATAATGGGGGAGAGTACATCAGTCATAGACTCAAAGATCATTTGTCCAAACACGGCATTCTACAACAAACGAGTTGTCCATATACGCCCCAACAGAATGGCGTGGCCGAGAGGAAGAACCGGCACCTTATGGAAGTGGCGAGGTCGATGATGTTCCAAACCAATGTCACCAAACGATTCTGGGGAGATGCTGTCATGACGGCTTGCTACTTGATTAATAGGACTCCTACCAAAGTTCTACAAGACAAATCTCCATATGAGGTACTCAATCAATTTAAACCATCTTTGGATCACTTACGCGTTTTCGGGTGTGTATGCTTTGTTTTGGTTCCAGGGGAACAAAGGACTAAGCTCGACGCCAAAAGCACCAAATGTATGTTCATTGGCTACTCGACAAGTCAGAAGGGCTATAAGTGCTATGATCCAGCTGCTGGCCGCCTACATATCTCTCGAGAAGTGCGGTTCCTTGAACACCAAGGATACTATGCGACAAAGGATTGGGACAGTCTCAAGGATCTCTCTCGGTCCAACTCTGATCGTTCGGCCAACCTACGGTTCCTCCTCGATCACCTCGGCATCACCACTCCATCAAGCCCGTCGAGCCATGCTCAGCCTACTCCGACCTCACATGAACCGGATGTACCCGCTATCTCACCCGTAGAAGAAGAAGTTCAAGAAAATGCCTCCGTGCCGCCTGTTCCTCCTCCGGCTGAACCATGTGCCGAGCCTACTCATGAGGACAATGATCATCTCGTGACCTCAACCGATGCTCTCCCACGGGAATCTATGGTTGCTCTTCCCCGGCGAAGTCAACGTCTAAAGTTTCATCCTTCGACATGGAAAGATAAGCGGGTCTACTACAACAATCAGGCCGTGGCCCATCCTATCCAAGCGGTGTGTTCACTTGACCTGGTCCCTCAGGAACACGCTGCCTTCCTCACCAAGATTGATGCTCAATTCGTTCCTCAAACCTATGATGAAGCCAAAGAGCACAAAGAGTGGTTAGCGGCGGTTGATGCTGAGACCGATGCTATGATCAGGAACCACACTTGGGACGAAGCGGATCTTCCCAAGGGAAAGAAGGTGGTCAGCTCAAAATGGGTCTTCACAATTAAGTACCTGAGCAATGGCGACGTGGAGCGCTATAAGGCTCGCCTTGTGGCTCGCGGTTTCACACAAACATACGGTACCGACTATACGGACACGTTTGCCCCGGTCGCCAAGCTGCACACCGTTCGTGTCGTTCTCTCCTTGGCTACAAACCTCTCGTGGGACCTTTGGCAGATGGACGTCAAGAATGCCTTCCTTCAGGGGGAGCTTGAAGAAGAAGTGTATATGCACCCACCTCCGGGCTTCGAACATCTTGTGGCTCCGGGCAAAGTTCTCCGCCTTCGCAAGGCCATCTACGGCCTCAAACAATCCCCTCGGGCGTGGTACCACAAACTCAGCTCGACACTTCGCACCAATGGTTTTCGACGCTCGGAAGCCGACCACACATTGTTCACTCTACGGACTGCCGGCGGTCGCGTCGTGGTGCTCGTCTATGTCGATGATATAATCATCACTGGCGATGACAAGGAAGGTATTTCCACTACCAAGACTCTCCTTCACTCAGCCTTTGACATCAAGGACCTCGGCGAACTGAAATATTTTCTTGGGATTGAAATCTCCCGATCGCCGGAAGGACTCTTTCTCTCCCAACGGAAGTACACGCTGGACTTGCTCAAGGAAACTGGTAAGCTGGGGGCTAAACCGGTCTCTACGCCACTAGAAGAAGGCTACCAGGTCAAGCGAAAGGGGGAGATGAAGACGTTACCGAACAAGTTGGCTGAGCCATATGAGGACGTGGGCAGATATAGGCGGCTGGTTGGGAAGCTGATTTACCTCACCATCACACGGCCGGATCTGTGCTATGCTGTGAACCAAGTAAGCCAGCACATGAAAGCACCAACAAACTTTGATTGGAACACTGTTGAGAGGATCCTATGCTATCTAAAGGGAAGCCCTGGCCGCGGCATTTGGATGGGAAAGAACAACAATACCGAGCTTGTTGGCTATTGCGACGCGGATTATGCGGGCGACACAACCGATAGAAGGTCTACAACAGGATACTGTACGTTTGTTGGTGGGAACCTAGTCACTTGGAAGTCGAAGAAACAGAAGGTGGTGTCTCAATCTAGTGCCGAGTCAGAATATAGGGCCATGAAGAAGCTCACAAACGAGCTAACTTGGCTCAAAGGTCTTCTCAAGGACCTTGGAGTGGAGATAGATGAACCCATCACTATGCACTGTGACAACAAGGCTGCAATACATATAGCAACCAACTCTGTTTTCCATGAGAGGACCAAGCATATCGAAGTAGACTGCCACACAGTGCGAGAGAAGATTGAAGAAGGGGTTGTCTTACCGTGTCACACGCCGAGCAAGGACCAACTGGCCGATATTTTCACAAAAGCCACTAGTCCACAGATTTGCGAGTATATCTCTAGCAAACTTGGACTAGTCGATCCTACACATCCATGAGAAGACTCCTCTAACCCGTGGAGAGCACACTCTTTTCCTTGATATGGTTTTGTCCCATGTGGTTTTCCATATTAAGGTTTTTAACGAGGTGGTCTTGTGCGGGTTCCAAGCTTAGCCGTTTCACTTGGCTAAGCTTGAGGGGGAGTATTGACCATGTTACTTAAGACTTGGAGGTTGTCCGTACGGACGTCCGTACGATCGTCCTAATGGCCACCCTTAAGGTTGAGGCCTATTGAGAGAAATGAGAAGGCTTGGGGTTGGAAACAATACCAAGCCCATTAGAAGGATCTCGAAGAAGAATGTGACCGTTGGAGGATAAGAGTCACGAGATAGCTTCCCTTAGGGAGACAAGGTCACGTCGCTTTCTATCTTGGGATCGCTCCCTTCTCTCTCTTCATGTCTCTATCTACAAGTTGTCGAGTTGGTGGGATTGTTAACCTAGTTTTCATTCTATTTAAGGCCTTTGGCCGACATTGTAAAAGCTATTCTAATACAAGCTCTCATTTTATCTCACATTCTCTCTAATTTGCTTCCGCATACTCAATTTAAACCAACATTGACTGCTTAGAATCAATGTTTTCTTGGTTTAAGCCTGTTTTGGAACAAAACGGGTATAAGTGGTGTCTAAACACTCCAAATTCAACCCGAACTCTTATAATTAGTCAAATGCATTGGATTGTTTCATATTTTGACCCTAGAAAGAGTAACATAGCTGTTTACTGCTTTGAATCAATGTTTTCTCTCGGTTTTAGCCTATTTTTCGATTTAACCTTATTTTGGGACAAAACGGGTATAAGTGTTGACAAAACACTCCAAATTAATCCTGAACTCTTACAAATAGTCAAATTCATTGGATTGTCACACATTCTAACCCTAGAAATAGTAACAAAGCTGTTTACTGCTTCGAATCCTTGTTTTCTCTCGGTTTTAGCCTGTTTTCTCGGTTTAAGCCTGTTTTGGAATAAAACGGGTTTCAGTGTTGTGTAAACACTCCAAATTCATCTCGAACTCTTACAATTAGTCAAATGCATTGGATTGTCACACATTCTGACCCTAGAAACAGTATCAAAGCTGTTTACTGCTTTGAATCAATGTTTTTCAGGTTTATCCAGTTTCGGGACAACATGGATAAAGTGGTGTCTAAACACTCCAATTCAACCCGAACTCTTATAATTAGTCAAATGCATTGGATTGTTACATATTTTGACCCTAGAAAGAGTAACATAGCTTTTTACTGCTTTGAATCAATGTTTTCTCTCGGTTTAGCTTGTTTTCTTGGTTTAAGCCTATTTTGGGATAAAACGGGTTTAATTGTTGTCTAAACACTCCAAATTCATCCCAAACTCTTAAAATTAGTCAAATGCATTGGAATGTCACACATTCTGACCCTAGAAACAGTAACACTGCTGTTTACTGCTTAGAATCAATGTTTTTTTAGTTTAAGCCTGTTTTGGGACAAAACGGGTATAAGTGGTGTCTAAACACTCCGAATTCAACCCGAACTCTTATAATTAGTCAAATGCATTGGATTGTGAGATTTTGACCCTAGAAAGAGTTACATAGTGGTTTACTGTTTCGAATCAATGTTTTCTCTCGGTTTAGCTTGTTTTCTCGGTTTAAGCCTGTTTTGGGATAAAACGGGTTTAAGTGTTGTCTAAACACTCCAAATTCATCCCAAACTCTTAAAATTAGTCAAATGCATTGGAATGTCACACATTCTGACCCTAGAAACATTAACAATTCTGTTGCTGCTTAGAATCAATGTTTTCTTGCTTTAAGCATGTTTTGGGACAAAACGGGTGTAAGTGGTGTTTAAACACTCCAAATTCAACCCGAACTCTTATAATTAGTCAAATGCATTGGATTGTTACATATTTTGTCCCTAGAAAGAGTAACATATCTGTTTACTGCTTCGAATCAATGTTTTTTCTCGGTTTAGCTTGTTTTCTCGGTTTAAGCCTGTTTTGGGATAAAATGGGTTTAAATGTTGTCTAAACACTCCAAATTCATCCCGAATTCTTACAATTAGTCAAATGCATTGGAATGTCACACATTCTGACCCTAGAAACATTAACAATGCTGTTGCTGCTTAGAATCAATGTTTTCTAGGTTTAAGCCTGTTTTGGGACAAAACGGGTATAAGTGGTGTCTATACACTCCAAATTCAACCCGAACTCTTATAATTACTCAAATGCATTGGATTGTCAGATTTTGAACCTAGAAAGAGTTACATAGCTGTTTACTGTTTCGAATCAATGTTTTCTCTCTGTTTTAGCCTGTTTTCTCAGTTCAAGCATGTTCTGGGATAAAACGGGTTTAAGTGTTGACAAAACACTGCAAATTAATCCTGAACTCTTACAAATATTCAAATGCATTGGATTGTCACACATTCTAACACTAGAAATAGTAACAAAGCTGTTGACTGCTTAGAATCAATGTTTTCTTGGTTTAAGCCTGTTTTGGAACAAAACGGGTATAAGTGGTGTCTAAACACTCCAAATTCAACCCGAACTCTTATAATTAGTCAAATGCATTGGATTGTTTCATATTTTGACCCTAGAAAGAGTAACATAGCTGTTTACTGCTTTGAATCAATGTTTTCTCTCGGTTTTAGCCTATTTTTCGGTTTAACCTTATTTTGGGACAAAACGGGTATAAGTGTTGACAAAACACTCCAAATTAATCCTGAACTCTTACAAATAGTCAAATTCATTGGATTGTCACACATTCTAACCCTAGAAATAGTAACAAAGCTGTTTACTGCTTCGAATCCATGTTTTCTCTCGGTTTTAGCCGGTTTTCTCGGTTTAAGCCTGTTTTGGAATAAAACGGGTTTCAGTGTTGTGTAAACACTCCAAATTCATCTCGAACTCTTACAATTAGTCAAATGCATTGGATTGTCACACATTCTGACCCTAGAAACAGTATCAAAGCTGTTTACTGCTTTGAATCAATGTTTTTTCAGGTTTATCCAGTTTCGGGACAACATGGATAAAGTGGTGTCTAAACACTCCAATTCAACCCAAACTCTGATAATTAGTCAAATGCATTGGATTGTTACATATTTTGACCCTAGAAAGAGTAACATAGCTTTTTACTGCTTTGAATCAATGTTTTCTCTCGGTTTAGCTTGTTTTCTTGGTTTAAGCCTATTTTGGGATAAAACAGGTTTAATTGTTGTCTAAACACTCCAAATTCATCCCAAACTCTTAAAATTAGTCAAATGCATTGGAATGTCACACATTCTGACCCTAGAAACAGTAACACTGCTGTTTACTGCTTAGAATCAATGTTTTTTTAGTTTAAGCCTGTTTTGGGATAAAACGGGTATAAGTGGTGTCTAAACACTCCAAATTCAACCCGAACTCTTATAATTAGTCAAATGCATTGGATTGTGAGATTTTGACCCTAGAAAGAGTTACATAGTGGTTTACTGTTTCGAATCAATGTTTTCTCTCGGTTTTAGCCTGTTTTCTCAGTTCAAGCCTGTTTTGGGATAAAACGGGTTTAAGTGTTGTCTAAACACTCCAAATTCATCCCAAACTCTTAAAATTAGTCAAATGCATTGGAATGTCACACATTCTGACCCTAGAAACATTAACAATTCTGTTGCTGCTTAGAATCAATGTTTTCTAGGTTTAAGCCTGTTTTGGGACAAAACGGGTGTAAGTGGTGTTTAAATACTCCAAATTCAACCCGAACTCTTATAATTAGTCAAATGCATTGGATTGTCAGATTTTGAACCTAGAAAGAGTTACATAGCTGTTTACTGTTTCGAATCAATGTTTTCTCTCTGTTTTAGCCTGTTTTCTCAGTTCAAGCATGTTCTGGGATAAAACGGGTTTAAGTGTTGACAAAACACTGCAAATTAATCCTGAACTCTTACAAATATTCAAATGCATTGGATTGTCACACATTCTAACACTAGAAATAGTAACAAAGCTGTTGACTGCTTAGAATCAATGTTTTCTTGGTTTAAGCCTGTTTTGGAACAAAACGGGTATAAGTGGTGTCTAAACACTCCAAATTCAACCCG
Organism: Camelina sativa; assembly: GCF_030686135.1. Classification (NCBI taxonomy): domain Eukaryota; kingdom Viridiplantae; phylum Streptophyta; class Magnoliopsida; order Brassicales; family Brassicaceae; genus Camelina; species Camelina sativa. The sequence goes on along the minus strand of NC_141892.1, from coordinate 16,724,362 downwards.
AACTCTTATAATTAGTCAAATGCATTGGATTGTTTCATATTTTGACCCTAGAAAGAGTAACATAGCTGTTTACTGCTTTGAATCAATGTTTTCTCTCGGTTTTAGCCTATTTTTCGGTTTAACCTTATTTTGGGACAAAACGGGTATAAGTGTTGACAAAACACTCCAAATTAATCCTGAACTCTTACAAATAGTCAAATTCATTGGATTGTCACACATTCTAACCCTAGAAATAGTAACAAAGCTGTTTACTGCTTCGAATCCATGTTTTCTCTCGGTTTTAGCCTGTTTTCTCGGTTTAAGCCTGTTTTGGAATAAAACGGGTTTCAGTGTTGTGTAAACACTCCAAATTCATCTCGAACTCTTACAATTAGTCAAATGCATTGGATCGTCACACATTCTGACCCTAGAAACAGTATCAAAGCTGTTTACTGCTTTGAATCAATGTTTTTTCAGGTTTATCCAGTTTCGGGACAACATGGATAAAGTGGTGTCTAAACACTCCAATTCTGTTGGGATTTATGAGACAAAGCTCACAAGAGAGGGTAGACAAACACTTGGTGAATGAATCCCCCTTTACCCACAACAAACTAACCCATTCTCAAGGGGGAGGAGAGAACATCAACTTGTGATGAACTCCCCATAAACTAGCTAAATAGAACCCAAATACTAGAGAGTAAGCGGATCCTACCTAGGAGAAGCACTAGTTTGAGACTATCCCCTTCTAGTATCACAACACTTAGAGTTTGTGTACTTAGGAGAAGGAGGATTAGAATCAGTAATCTAGGCTAAGTAAAGCAGTAAATAAAGAAGAGTTTAGGTGGGTTTGAGAAGAGAATTAGGCTGCCATAAGGGCAGCCCCTAACCGCTAATCACCTAAACAATCTACATTGTGAATATGAACAAGAACACAAGTAGAGAGGGGAAATCGGATTCTCTTCTATTAGATAATATTGTTGTGATGTATTACAAAATGAGAGATTACAATGCTTAATATAGGAGAACAAATGTATATGGCCGTTTGAGATAAATGAGAGGTGAGAGTGACATATAGCCGTTGGTGCACAAGTGGGTGTATGGTGAAAGGGACAGCTCCTTCCCTTGGTTGTCTCATTCTTCACCAACCAAGGTCTCACATGCTTCCTTCCTTCCCTTCTTTTCCCTTTGTGAGACATTTAACTTCTTCTTGGGCCTCTTCTTCTTATAAGGCCTTTACTTCACAATTCTTCTCACATTGCTCTTATGGCCTTGCTGACCACTCTCATTGTTCTCACGGCCCATATGGCCTTACTGGCCACTCTTATTGTGCTCACGGCCTTACTGGCCGCTCCCACACCACTCATGGCCTTACCGGCCACACTTCTTGTACTAGCAGCCTTACCGGCTACTCTCTTCTTCCTTGTGCAGCTCGGCCTCACCGGCCTCCCTCTCTCTTCTCCTTCTTATATACTAATACTCCCCCGCACGTTTGATCTGCAGGGCACCATGGGGACCAAAGATCAAGCGTGGACACGTGAGGACTACCTCATTAAAAACCTTAACAAAGAAAACCACTTGGGAGAAAACTTTGTTAAGTAAAAAGAGTGTAGTCTCCACGGTCCTTGATGTCGCATTGATCTTGGTTTGTCAAGAACCAGCTCTCTTTCTCTTTAAGCCTTTGAACCGCTACACTTCCTTAGCCCTCCTTGCCTTTAGCACATTCCTTATGATCTCCATCCTTGTTCCTTTAGAATTCCTTTGAGGCTCTCATAGTCTCCTTTACCCTTAAACAAGTGATAAAGAAGAAAAGAATAAGTGTTTGCTATGAGGAATATCAAAGAAAATTTCTAAAAGTGTGACAATTTAAGAAGAATCATATTAAAGACTAAAGACTAGTAATGAAGCTAAGGTAATGAATTTATGAATTAAAATAGAGAAGAGTTTAGAGCACAGCCTTTATGGTGTTTTGATGGATAGGAGGGAGAGAGTTGATCACTGTTGCGGTTTGGAATTCCTCCTTGAGACCGCTCCTCTAACCATGGTTTTAAACCCGGTCAGTTTTATTTGTCAGACTGACACATGCCCACTGAATCGGACATAACTTTCGAACGGCTGCTCGGATTGGTATGATTCCACTTCCACTGGCAAGATGACTCTGTGGTCTCGAACTTTAATGAATAACGCGGAAGCCGAATCGCAGTGGAAGGGTTTCGTCCGAGTCGATCTTTGAGACGCTTCGGCTGAGCTTTAAGTAAAGACTTTTGCTTGTGGCCGAGCAGAATCTGTGAGGTACGGTCTGAAGTCACTTGATCTCCCCCGTAACCTTTACTTGATGATGGGCTGAAACCTCATCACCTCAGTTGAAGCCTTGTGCATCACCGTTCTTGTGCACATCCAATCAACAGTTGAAACCTTGTGCATCACCTTTCCTAAAGACCATTGTGCACATCCGATCAACAACTTGGCACTAACACACATGCTCTTGGACTGATTCATCACCTTCCACCAGCTTAACAAAGACTTGGTGGCCCTTGGTTCTAACTCCAGGCATTGTGCTGCGCTCTTACATGGCTATCTTGTAGCCTTCAACCTCGCCACTTCTTCTCCTTGAGATAGTGAGCGAGCTCCACACAATCTTCAATGCTGAAACTGAAACCAAAAATCAATGGAACAGATTCTAAACAAGAGATTGTTAGAGATTAGAGTATAGAGAATATTACTGAAATTAAATAGAGAATTTAGAGAATTAATAAGAGTATATATGGAGAATAGAAAGTGAGAGTATAAGGGAGAGTATTGGCGGTAGTATAAGATGAATGGAGAGTAGAATAGAGAATCTGCTCAAGAGTTCTTATGGACAGAGTTTAACTCTGTTTTCTTGAGTTGAAAGAAGCTTTGACAGCCAAGAACATCCAAGAAGACAATCTCTTTTGGTGCTTTAATGGCTGAAACACAATGGACCTTATGGAAAATTAGTTTCTCCAAAGGTTTAACAACAAAACTCCTTGTAGAATCACTTAAACAAGTGTTCTTCAAGAGATTAAGGCTTTAGGTCCACGAAGATAACATATAGAAGATGTTTTTCGTGGTCCCAAGCAAAGAAGAAACAACAAAAGCCTTTGGAACAGCCTATTGTCCAACGGTTAAAAGAATGCATCTTGGACCAACTTGAATCTATTTGACCAAGCGGGCTCTACATGCTAAAATAGTCTCTCTCTTCCTCAAACTCGAACCTGGACACACCATATGACCAGAAACAAAGCTTTCTCAACCTTGAGAAGAAGAAGAAGTGATTTAGTAATTAAACTTTAAAGGAAATTTAACAAAAGCAAAATTAAACCTTTAAAGGAAAATTAACTAAATCTTAAGAGAATCCTAGGAAAAATCCTAAGGATTTCGTGGCTCTATACAAGCCTAAAAACACGTGAATCCTTACCAAGAACAAGAACAATTTGCTCCTTGGTTCATCACCACCTCAATTTAAACCCAAGCTTTTACCCAATCGGTGAAGCCTAAGGATGAGGTTTTAAAATCGATTTCTTTCACACACTTGGTCTATGAACTCTACAAAGACCCAAGACCAAGCTTACTCAACATTGAGCTGCTAGAGAATCGATTTAACAACAAAAGCAAAATTAAAGTTTTAAAGAAACTAAGCTAAGCGATTTAACACCTAGGCTAGGATTAAAACTTTAATTAAGCTAACTCCTAAGAGAACCAACTTGAGAACGAGTTTGAGTCACCAAGAACAGAGCCTGCTCTGATACCATGTTGGGATTTATGAGACAAAGCTCACAAGAGAGGGTAGACAAACACTTGGTGAATGAATCCCCCTTTACCCACAACAAACTAACCCATTCTCAAGGGGGAGGAGAGAACATCAACTTGTGATGAACTCCCCATAAACTAGCTAAATAGAACCCAAATACTAGAGAGTAAGCGGATCCTACCTAGGAGAAGCACTAGTTTGAGACTATCCCCTTCTAGTATCACAACACTTAGAGTTTGTGTACTTAGGAGAAGGAGGATTAGAATCAGTAATCTAGGCTAAGTAAAGCAGTAAATAAAGAAGAGTTTAGGTGGGTTTGAGAAGAGAATTAGGCTGCCATAAGGGCAGCCCCTAACCGCTAATCACCTAAACAATCTACATTGTGAATATGAACAAGAACACAAGTAGAGAGGGGAAATCGGATTCTCTTCTATTAGATAATATTGTTGTGATGTATTACAAAATGAGAGATTACAATGCTTAATATAGGAGAACAAATGTATATGGCCGTTTGAGATAAATGAGAGGTGAGAGTGACATATAGCCGTTGGTGCACAAGTGGGTGTATGGTGAAAGGGACAGCTCCTTCCCTTGGTTGTCTCATTCTTCACCAACCAAGGTCTCACATGCTTCCTTCCTTCCCTTCTTTTCCCTTTGTGAGACATTTAACTTCTTCTTGGGCCTCTTCTTCTTATAAGGCCTTTACTTCACAATTCTTCTCACATTGCTCTTATGGCCTTGCTGACCACTCTCATTGTTCTCACGGCCCATATGGCCTTACTGGCCACTCTTATTGTGCTCACGGCCTTACTGGCCGCTCCCACACCACTCATGGCCTTACCGGCCACACTTCTTGTACTAGCAGCCTTACCGGCTACTCTCTTCTTCCTTGTGCAGCTCGGCCTCACCGGCCTCCCTCTCTCTTCTCCTTCTTATATACTAATAAATTCAACCCGAACTCTTATAATTAGTCAAATGCATTGGATTGTTACATATTTTGACCCTAGAAAGAGTAACATAGCTTTTTACTGCTTTGAATCAATGTTTTCTCTCGGTTTAGCTTGTTTTCTTGGTTTAAGCCTATTTTGGGATAAAACGGGTTTAATTGTTGTCTAAACACTCCAAATTCATCCCAAACTCTTAAAATTAGTCAAATGCATTGGAATGTCACACATTCTGACCCTAGAAACAGTAACACTGCTGTTTACTGCTTAGAATCAATGTTTTTTTAGTTTAAGCCTGTTTTGGGACAAAACGGGTATAAGTGGTGTCTAAACACTCCAAATTCAACCCGAACTCTTATAATTAGTCAAATGCATTGGATTGTGAGATTTTGACCCTAGAAAGAGTTACATAGTGGTTTACTGTTTCGAATCAATGTTTTCTCTCGGTTTAGCTTGTTTTCTTGGTTTAAGCCTATTTTGGGATAAAACGGGTTTAATTGTTGTCTAAACACTCCAAATTCATCCCAAACTCTTAAAATTAGTCAAATGCATTGGAATGTCACACATTCTAACCCTAGAAACAGTAACACTGCTGTTTACTGCTTAGAATCAATGTTTTTTTAGTTTAAGCCAGTTTCGGGACAACATGGATAAAGTGGTGTCTAAACACTCCAATTCAACCCGAACTCTTATAATTAGTCAAATGCATTGGATTGTTACATATTTTGACCCTAGAAAGAGTAACATAGCTTTTTACTGCTTTGAATCAATGTTTTCTCTCGGTTTAGCTTGTTTTCTTGGTTTAAGCCTATTTTGGGATAAAACGGGTTTAATTGTTGTCTAAACACTCCAAATTCATCCCAAACTCTTAAAATTAGTCAAATGCATTGGAATGTCACACATTCTGACCCTAGAAACAGTAACACTGCTGTTTACTGCTTAGAATCAATGTTTTTTTAGTTTAAGCCTGTTTTGGGACAAAACGGGTATAAGTGGTGTCTAAACACTCCAAATTCAACCCGAACTCTTATAATTAGTCAAATGCATTGGATTGTGAGATTTTGACCCTAGAAAGAGTTACATAGTGGTTTACTGTTTCGAATCAATGTTTTCTCTCGGTTTAGCTTGTTTTCTTGGTTTAAGCCTATTTTGGGATAAAACGGGTTTAAGTGTTGTCTAAACACTCCAAATTCATCCCAAACTCTTAAAATTAGTCAAATGCATTGGAATGTCACACATTCTGACCCTAGAAACATTAACAATTCTGTTGCTGCTTAGAATCAATGTTTTCTAGGTTTAAGCCTGTTTTGGGACAAAACGGGTATAAGTGGTGTCTATACACTCCAAATTCAACCCGAACTCTTATAATTAGTCAAATGCATTGGATTGTCAGATTTTGAACCTAGAAAGAGTTACATAGCTTTTTACTGTTTCGAGTCAATGTTTTCTCTCTGTTTTAGCCTGTTTTCTGAGTTCAAGCCTGTTTTGGGATAAAACGGGTTTAAGTGTTGACAAAACACTGCAAATTAATCCTGAACTCTTACAAATATTCAAATGCATTGGATTGTAAATGCATTGGATTGTCACACATTCTAACACTAGAAATAGTAACAAAGCTGTTGACTGCTTAGAATCAATGTTTTCTTGGTTTAAGCCTGTTTTGGAACAAAACGGGTATAAGTGGTGTCTAAACACTCCAAATTCAACCCGAACTCTTATAATTAGTCAAATGCATTGGATTGTTTCATATTTTGACCCTAGAAAGAGTAACATAGCTGTTTACTGCTTTGAATCAATGTTTTCTCTCGGTTTTAGCTTATTTTTCGGTTTAACATTATTTTGGGACAAAACGGGTATAAGTGTTGACAAAACACTCCAAATTAATCCTGAACTCTTACAAATAGTCAAATTCATTGGATTGTCACACATTCTAACCCTAGAAATAGTAACAAAGCTGTTTACTGCTTCGAATCCATGTTTTCTCTCGGTTTTAGCCTGTTTTCTCGGTTTAAGCCTGTTTTGGAATAAAACGGGTTTCAGTGTTGTGTAAACACTCCAAATTCATCTCGAACTCTTAGAATTAGTCAAATGCATTGGATTGTCACACATTCTGACCCTAGAAACAGTATCAAAGCTGTTTACTGCTTTGAATCAATGTTTTTTCAGGTTTATCCAGTTTCGGGACAACATGGATAAAGTGGTGTCTAAACACTCCAATTCAACCCAAACTCTTATAATTAGTCAAATGCATTGGATTGTTACATATTTTGACCCTAGAAAGAGTAACATAGCTTTTTACTGCTTTGAATCAATGTTTTCTCTCGGTTTAGCTTGTTTTCTTGGTTTAAGCCTATTTTGGGATAAAACGGGTTTAATTGTTGTCTAAACACTCCAAATTCATCCCAAACTCTTAAAATTAGTCAAATGCATTGGAATGTCACACATTCTGACCCTAGAAACAGTAACACTGCTGTTTCCTGCTTAGAATCAATGTTTTTTTAGTTTAAGCCTGTTTTGGGACAAAACGGGTATAAGTGGTGTCTAAACACTCCAAATTCAACCCGAACTCTTATAATTAGTCAAATGCATTGGATTGTGAGATTTTGACCCTAGAAAGAGTTACATAGTGGTTTACTGTTTCGAATCAATGTTTTCTCTCGGTTTTAGCCTGTTTTCTCAGTTCAAGCCTGTTTTGGGATAAAACGGGTTTAAGTGTTGTCTAAACACTCCAAATTCATCCCAAACTCTTAAAATTAGTCAAATGCATTGGAATGTCACACATTCTGACCCTAGAAACATTAACAATTCTGTTGCTGCTTAGAATCAATGTTTTCTAGGTTTAAGCCTGTTTTGGGACAAAACAGGTGTAAGTGGTGTTTAAACACTCCAAATTCAACCCGAACTCTTATAATTAGTCAAATGCATTGGATTGTCAGATTTTGAACCTAGAAAGAGTTACATAGCTGTTTACTGTTTCGAATCAATGTTTTCTCTCTGTTTTAGCCTGTTTTCTCAGTTCAAGCATGTTCTAGGATAAAACGGGTTTAAGTGTTGACAAAACACTGCAAATTAATCCTGAACTCTTACAAATATTCAAATGCATTGGATTGTCACACATTCTAACACTAGAAATAGTAACAAAGCTGTTGACTGCTTAGAATCAATGTTTTCTTGGTTTAAGCCTGTTTTGGAACAAAACGGGTATAAGTGGTGTCTAAACACTCCAAATTCAACCCGAACTCTTATAATTAGTCAAATGCATTGGATTGTTTCATATTTTGACCCTAGAAAGAGTAACATAGCTGTTTACTGCTTTGAATCAATGTTTTCTCTCGGTTTTAGCCTATTTTCGGTTTAACCTTATTTTGGGACAAAACGGGTATAAGTGTTGACAAAACACTCCAAATTAATCCTGAACTCTTACAAATAGTCAAATTCATTGGATTTATGAGTTTGGCACACCACCTTGGCCACCACCGTCCGTACAACCGTACGGACGTCCGTACGATCGACAACCTATGGGCTGACCAAGCCATCTCGTATCTCATAAGCCCAATCCACTAAGGAGAGCTCCCAACGATCTCCCTTCATCGAGATCCTTCTATTATAGCCGTTAGGCAACTTGCAAGTGGGAAGTCAAAGGTTTAGTCACATGTAGGAATAAGGAGATGTCGCTATCTCTCATTAATGTGCACATAGAACCCTAGGAAAGAATATCCTCTTTGTATAGCTCTATATATGGTTTGTAAGTATGTTCTAATTCAAGCAAGAAAAGAGTTTATTCTCTTTCTCCAACACTCTCTCTCTCAATCGTTCACTCTCCTCACTCTTTACACGATTTCACTCTCTTCCATAATCTCTTGATTACTCTACTCTCAAACTTACATGGTATCAGAGCTGATTTGATTCTGTTCTTGCCTCAAATCTCCATCACTCCCTTCCGCATTCTCTTTCTTGTTCTTGAAATTTCTTGTTCTTGAATCTTCTTTCTTTAACCGTTGGACAATAGCTTTAACCAACGGTCTCTTCATCTTTTTCCATGGAAACTACCAAAACTCTCATTGTTCCAGTTACTCTCAAGGGAGAGAATTACTTACTGTGGGCTAGAACCACAAAGACAGCCCTATGCGGCCGAGGACTTTGGTCCCATGTTGAGACGAGCGAAGCTCCTAGTGGCGAGACCACCAAAGACGGCAAGGATCTTGTCGATGAGAAGAACAAGTGGTTTCAAGAAGATCAGGGAGTCCTAGCTATCATTCAAAACTCCCTAGATGCACCTATACTTGAAGCTTACTCTTATTGCGAGACAGCAAAAGACTTGTGGGACACTCTCAAGAATGTTTTTGGGAATGTTACAAATGTAAACCGAATTTTTGAGATTAAGAGGGCCATCAACAACCTCAACCAAGAAGACATGGAGTTCACCAAGCACTTTGGGAAGTTTAGGTCCCTTTGGGCTGAACTAGAGATGCTCCGGCCGGCGACTATAGATCCGGCCATTCTGAATGAGAGGCGTGAACAAGATAAGGTGTTCGGCCTTCTCTTGACCTTGAACCCCTCCTACAATGACCTTATCAAGCATATTCTACGGTCGGACAAGCTCCCTAGCCTTGATGATGTCTGTAACCAAATTCAAAAGGAGCATGGCTCCATGGGATTGTTTGGCGGCAAGGGAGAACTTGTGACCGCTAACAAAGCTGAGACGGCATCAGCAAACAAGGGCTACTACAAGCCGGAGGACAAGAACAACCCGCCATTTTGTGAGCATTGTAAGAAGCTTGGTCACTTCAAGAGCCGCTGCTGGATTCTACACCCTCATCTAGCACCACCGCCGGGTACCATCCGAGGTGGACGACCAAACCGCGGAGGACCACCGAGAGCTCATCAAGCAGTAGCCATGGGGGGGTCATCAATCTCTGAGCAACCTCAACAAGTGACCAGTGGAACTGCTCTTGCTGCAGCATCGTCCGAGCTGGTAAGGCGGTCCGACCTTGATGCGCTCATCAAAGCCATCAAAGAGGCCACCGGTAAGGCGTTTCTTGCCTCAAACAAAATTAAACCCCTCATAGTTGATTCTGGTGCATCCCATCACATGATTAGTGATTCTAGGCTAATTAGTGATATTAAACCTGCTAATGGTAATGTGATAATAGCAAATGGTGAGAAAGTACCAGTTAAAGGCATTGGGAACTTGAAACTATTTGATAAGGAGACTAAGGCATTTTATATGCCAAACTTTACTTCTAACTTGCTATCAGTTAAGAGAGCCACTACTGATTTAAATTGTTATGCTATATTTGGTCCTAACAATGTTCATTTTCAGGATATTGAGACAAGTAAGGTTCTTGGTCAAGGAGGATCCAAGGATGACCTCTATGTGCTTGAGGACTTGAACTTATCTTCTAATGTATCTTGTTTTAATTCAGTTATTATGAAACCTAGTGATTCTATTTTACATGCTAGGCTAGGACACCCTCACACAAGAGCTTTATCTTTAATATTTCCTAATGTTTCTTTTCAAAATGATGAGTGTGAGGCTTGTATTCTTGGTAAACATTGCAAGGCTGTTTTTCCTAAATCTATTACTATTTATGAAAAATGTTTTGATTTAATTCATTCTGATGTTTGGACATCTCCTTGCTTATCTAGAGATAATCAAAAATATTTTGTGACTTTTATTGATGAAAAATCAAAATATACTTGGATAACTTTGCTTCCCTCTAAGGATAGAGTTCTTGAGGCCTTTACTAATTTTCAAAATTATGTCACTAACCACTTTCATGCCAAGATTAAAATTTTGAGATCAGATAATGGTGGAGAGTACACAAGCCATGCCTTTAAGCAATATCTAGCCAAACATGGAATTCTTCACCAAACTAGTTGTCCTTACACACCACAACAAAATGGAGTGGCTGAGAGGAAGAATAGGCATCTGATGGAGGTAGCAAGGTCTATGATGTTTCACACAAGGGTTCCAAAGAGGTTTTGGGGAGATGCTGTGCTAGCCGCTTGTTATCTTATTAACCGCACACCAACAAAAATTCTAAAGGATGTGTCTCCATTTGAGGTATTAACTAATGACAAACCTACATTTGATCACTTACGAGTGTTTGGTTGTGTGTGCTATGTTTTGCGACCAGGTGAGCTAAGAGACAAGCTTGATGCAAAGAGTACAAAGGCTATGTTTCTTGGCTATTCTACTACACAAAAGGGGTATAAGTGCTATGAACCTACAACAAGGAGAATTCTAGTATCTCGTGATGTCAAGTTCATGGAGACACACGGCTTTTATGACGAGAAGAATTGGGATGAGCTCCGTAATCTCTCCGACTCTCCATCTGATCGGACGCGCAACCTCCGAGTAATTCTTGAGCGGCTAGGTCTTGAAAATGATAGGATCTCTACCGAGTCAGCCAGACCAACATCACCAGAACAATCTGAGCCATTCACTGAGCCTGATCCTGATATACATGCCGATGACCATACTGAGCAGCCTGAGGAGTCACCCGCGGACATCACGGCCGAAACAACCGAGGAGTCGGCCGAACAGCTTGAGGAAATCATAACTCCGGGACGGGCCAACTCCGAAGCTGGGGCTGTAGTTCCTCTTAGGCGCAGCCAACGTATCAAGTATCCTCCTAGTCATTGGAAGAACACCCGTGTGTACTACAACAACATGGCCGTTGCTCATCCGATTCAGGCCGTGTGCACCTTAGCTCATTTTCCGATAGAGCATCAAGTGTTTCTTGGCCATATTGATGAGCATTGGATCCCCAAGACCTATGATGAGGCTAAGCAGCACAAGGTATGGAGAGATGCGGTGGACGCCGAGAATACGGCCATGGTGCAAAATCACACATGGGACGAGGCTGACTTACCCAAGGGCAAGAAGGCTGTCACATCTCGGTATATCTTCACAATCAAATATAAGAGCAATGGGGAGATAGAACGGTATAAGGCACGCCTAGTAGCCCGGGGATTCACGCAAACGTATGGGGAGGACTATCTTGATACGTTTGCTCCGGTGGCCAAACTTCACACTGTTCGAGTGGTTCTCTCTCTTGCCACAAATCTTGATTGGGAGCTATGGCAAATGGATGTGAAGAACGCCTTCCTACAAGGCGAGCTCGAAGATGAAGTGTATATGCGGCCACCACCGGGCCTAGAAGACACCATTGGTCCGGGGAAGGTTCTCAAGCTCAACAAAGCCATCTATGGACTAAAGCAGTCGCCAAGGGCGTGGTACCACAAGCTGAGCACAATCCTCCTTGACAAAGGCTTTCGCAAATCCGAGGCTGATCACACACTATTTACCTCACCAAGCACCAAAGGTATAGTAGTCATCCTAGTGTATGTTGATGATATCATCATCACTGGGAGTGACTCGGTAGGTATTCAAAACACTAAAACCTTCTTGAAATCAGTCTTTGATATTAAGGACCTTGGAGAGTTGAAATATTTTCTTGGGATAGAAATATGTAGATCAAAGGAAGGTTTATTTCTATCACAAAGAAAATATGCTCTTGACTTGTTAAATGAGACAGGAAAATTAGGTTCAAAGGCAGTGGCATCACCTCTTGAAGAGAACTACAAGGCCGGAGGACAGGGGGAGCTTGAGCAGGCACCATACAAGGACGTTGGTCGCTACCGGCGCCTAGTAGGTAAGTTAATCTATTTAACTATAACACGGCCTGATATTTGCTTTGCTGTGAACCAGGTGAGCCAGCACATGAACAATCCAACTGTCCATCATTGGAACATGGTCGACCGAATCCTTAAATACATCAAGGGCTCACCGGGACAAGGCATTTGGATGGGCCGCAACAAGAACACCGAGTTGGTAGGATATTGCGACGCTGACTATGCTGGAGACCGTGGAGACCGTCGCTCCACAACTGGCTATTGCACATTCCTTGGAGGCAACCTGATCACATGGAAGAGCAAGAAACAAAAGGTCGTATCGCTTTCAAGTGCCGAATCCGAGTATAGGGCCATGCGCAAACTCACAACTGAACTAATGTGGCTCAAAGCACTCCTCAAGGATTTAGGAGTGGAAATCACAAGTCCTATCACCATGCATTGTGACAATGAAGCTGCCATTCACATAGCAACCAATTCAGTGTTTCATGAGAGGACCAAACATATTGAGGTGGACTGTCATAAGGTGCGAGAGCAAATCAAGCTTGGAGTTGTCCTACCATGTCACACCGAGAGCAAGGAACAACTCGCTGACATCCTCACCAAAGCTGCAAGTCCCCAAGTGTGCGAATATATTCACTCGAAGCTCGGCCTTATAGACCTCACTCGGCCATGAGTCTTTCACAAGGCACCTACACTCTTTTTCCCTTATGTATAGTTTTCCCATGAGGTTTTCTATACTAAGGTTTTTTTAATGAGGTGGGTGCCTCGACTGTCAAGCTTGCCTGATCATCTAAGTCAAGCTTGAGGGGGAGTATGAGTTTGGCACACCACCTTGGCCACCACCGTCCGTACAACCGTACGGACGTCCGTACGATCGACAACCTATGGGCTGACCAAGCCATCTCGTATCTCATAAGCCCAATCCACTAAGGAGAGCTCCCAACGATCTCCCTTCATCGAGATCCTTCTATTATAGCCGTTAGGCAACTTGCAAGTGGGAAGTCAAAGGTTTAGTCACATGTAGGAATAAGGAGATGTCGCTATCTCTCATTAATGTGCACATAGAACCCTAGGAAAGAATATCCTCTTTGTATAGCTCTATATATGGTTTGTAAGTATGTTCTAATTCAAGCAAGAAAAGAGTTTATTCTCTTTCTCCAACACTCTCTCTCTCAATCGTTCACTCTCCTCACTCTTTACACGATTTCACTCTCTTCCATAATCTCTTGATTACTCTACTCTCAAACTTACAGGATTGTCACACATTCTAACCCTAGAAATAGTAACAAAGCTGTTTACTGCTTCGAATCCATGTTTTCTCTCGGTTTTAGCCTGTTTTCTCGGTTTAAGCCTGTTTTGGAATAAAACGGGTTTCAGTGTTGTGTAAACACTCCAAATTCATCTCGAACTCTTACAATTAGTCAAATGCATTGGATTGTCACACATTCTGACCCTAGAAACAGTATCAAAGCTGTTTACTGCTTTGAATCAATGTTTTTTCAGGTTTATCCAGTTTCGGGACAACATGGATAAAGTGGTGTCTAAACACTCCAATTCAACCCGAACTCTTATAATTAGTCAAATGCATTGGATTGTTACATATTTTGACCCTAGAAAGAGTAACATAGCTTTTTACTGCTTTGAATCAATGTTTTCTCTCGGTTGAGCTTGTTTTCTTGGTTTAAGCCTATTTTGGGATAAAACGGGTTTAATTGTTGTCTAAACACTCCAAATTCATCCCAAACTCTTAAAATTAGTCAAATGCATTGGAATGTCACACATTCTGACCCTAGAAACAGTAACACTGCTGTTTACTGCTTAGAATCAATGTTTTTTTAGTTTAAGCCTGTTTTGGGACAAAACGGGTATAAGTGGTGTCTAAACACTCCAAATTCAACCCGAACTCTTATAATTAGTCAAATGCATTGGATTGTGAGATTTTGACCCTAGAAAGAGTTACATAGTGGTTTACTGTTTCGAATCAATGTTTTCTCTCGGTTTTAGCCTGTTTTCTCAGTTCAAGCCTGTTTTGGGATAAAACGGGTTTAAGTGTTGTCTAAACACTCCAAATTCATCCAGAACTCTTACAATTAGTCAAATGCATTGGATTGTCACACATTCTGACCCTAGAAACAGTATCAAAGCTGTTTACTGCTTTGAATCAATGTTTTTTCAGGTTTATCCAGTTTCGGGACAACATGGATAAAGTGGTGTCTAAACACTCCAATTCAACCCGAACTCTTATAATTAGTCAAATGCATTGGATTGTTACATATTTTGACCCTAGAAAGAGTAACATAGCTTTTTACTGCTTTGAATCAATGTTTTCTCTCGGTTTAGCTTGTTTTCTCGGTTTAAGCCTGTTTTGGGATAAAAAGGGTTTAAGTGTTGTCTAAACACTCCAAATTCATCCCGAATTCTTACAATTAGTCAAATGCATTGGAATGTCACACATTCTGACCCTAGAAACATTAACAATGCTGTTGCTGCTTAGATTCAATATTTTCTAGGTTTAAGCCTGTTTTGGGACAAAACGGGTATAAGTGGTGTCTATACACTCCAAATTCAACCCGAACTCTTATAATTAGTCAAATGCATTGGATTGTCAGATTTTGAACCTAGAAAGAGTTACATAGCTGTTTACTGTTTCGAATCAATGTTTTCTCTCTGTTTTAGCCTGTTTTCTCAGTTCAAGCCTGTTTTGGGATAAAACGGGTTTAAGTGTTGACAAAACACTGCAAATTAATCCTGAACTCTTACAAATATTCAAATGCATTGGATTGTCACACATTCTAACACTAGAAATAGTAACAAAGCTTTTGACTGCTTAGAATCAATGTTTTCTTGGTTTAAGCCTGTGTTGGGACAAAACGGGTATAAATGGTGTCTAAACACTCCAAATTCAACCCGAACTCTTATAATTAGTCAAATGCATTGGATTGTTACATATTTTGACCCTAGAAAGAGTAACATAGCTGTTTACTGCTTTGAATCAATGTTTTCTCTCGGTTTTAGCCTATTTTTCGGTTTAACCTTATTTTGGGACAAAACGGGTATAAGTGTTGACAAAACACTCCAAATTAATCCTGAACTCTTACAAATATTCAAATGCATTGGATTGTCACACATTCTAACCCTAGAAATAGTAACAAAGCTGTTTACTGCTTCGAATCAATGTTTTCTCTCGGTTTTAGCCTGTTTTTCTCGGTTTAAGCCTGTTTTGGAATAAAACGGGTTTCAGTGTTGTGTAAACACTCCAAATTCATCCCGAACTCTTACAATTAGTCAAATGCATTGGATTTTCACACATTCTGACCCTAGAAACAGTAACAAAGCTGTTTACTGCTTTGAATTAATATTTTTTCAGGTTTATCCAATTTCGGGACAATATGGATAAAGTGGTGTCTAAACACTCCAAATTCAACCCGAACTCTTATAATTAGTCAAATGCATTGGATTGTTACATATTTTGACCCTAGAAAGAGTAACATAGCTGTTTACTGCTTCGAATCAATGTTTTCTCTCGGTCTAGCTTGTTTTCTTGGTTTAAGCCTGTTTTGGGATAAAACGGGTTTAATTGTTGTCTAAACACTCCAAATTCATCCCAAACTCTTACAACTAGTCAAATGCATTGTATTGTCACACATTCTGACCCTAGAAACAGTAACAAAGCTGTTTACTGCTTTGAATCAATGTTTTTTCAGGTTTATCCAGTTTTGGGACAACATGGATAAAGTGGTCTCTAAACACTCCAAATTAAACCCGAACTCTTATAATTAGTCAAATGTATTGGATTGTTACATATTTTGTCCCTAGAAAGAGTAACATATCTGTTTACTGTTTCGAATCAATGTTTTCTCTCGGTTTAGCTTGTTTTCTCGGTTTAAGCCTGTTTTGGGATAAAACGGGTTTAAGTGTTGTCTAAACACTCCAAATTCATCCAGAATTCTTACAATTAGTCAAATGCATTGGAATGTCACACATTCTGACCCTAGAAACATTAACAATGCTGTTGGTGCTTAGAATCAATGTTTTCTAGGTTTAAGCCTGTTTTGGGACAAAACGGGTATAAGTAGTGTCGATACACTCCAAATTCAACCCGAACTCTTATAATTAGTCAAATGCATTGGATTGTCAGATTTTGAACCTATAAAGAGTTACATAGCTGTTTACTGTTTCGAATCAATGTTTTCTCTCTGTTTTAGCCTGTTTTGGGATAAAACGGGTTTAAGTGTTGACAAAACACTGCAAATTAATCCTGAACTCTTACAAATATTCAAATGCATTGGATTGTCACACATTCTAACACTAGAAATAGTAACAAAGCTGTTGACTGCTTAGAATCAATGTTTTCTTGGTTTAAGCCTGTGTTGGGACAAAACGGGTATAAATGGTGTCTAAACACTCCAAATTCAACCCGAACTCTTATAATTAGTCAAATGCATTGGATTGTTACATATTTTGACCCTAGAAAGAGTAACATAGCTGTTTACTGCTTCGAATCAATGTTTTCTCTCGGTCTAGCTTGTTTTCTTGGTTTAAGCCTGTTTTGGGATAAAACGGGTTTAATTGTTGTCTAAACACACCAAATTCATCCCAAACTCTTACAACTAGTCAAATGCATTGTATTGTCACACATTCTGACCCTAGAAACAGTAACAAAGCTGTTTACTGCTTTGAATCAATGTTTTTTCAGGTTTATCCAGTTTTGGGACAACATGGATAAAGTGGTGTCTAAACACTCCAAATTAAACCCGAACTCTTATAATTAGTCAAATGTATTGGATTGTTACATATTTTGTCCCTAGAAAGAGTAACATATCTGTTTACTGCTTCGAATCAATGTTTTCTCTCGGTTTAGCTTGTTTTCTCGGTTTAAGCCTGTTTTGGGATAAAACGGGTTTAAGTGTTGTCTAAACACTCCAAATTCATCCAGAATTCTTACAATTAGTCAAATGCATTGGAATGTCACACATTCTGACCCTAGAAACATTAACAATGCTGTTGGTGCTTAGAATCAATGTTTTCTAGGTTTAAGCCTGTTTTGGGACAAAACGGGTATAAGTAGTGTCGATACACTCCAAATTCAACCCGAACTCTTATAATTAGTCAAATGCATTGGATTGTCAGATTTTGAACCTATAAAGAGTTACATAGCTTTTTACTGTTTCGAGTCAATGTTTTCTCTCTGTTTTAGCCTGTTTTCTGAGTTCAAGCCTGTTTTGGGATAAAACGGGTTTAAGTGTTGACAAAACACTGCAAATTAATCCTGAACTCTTACAAATATTCAAATGCATTGGATTGTCACACATTCTAACACTAGAAATAGTAACAAAGCTGTTGACTGCTTAGAATCAATGTTTTCTTGGTTTAAGCCTGTTTTGGAACAAAACGGGTATAAGTGGTGTCTAAACACTCCAAATTCAACCCGAACTCTTATAATTAGTCAAATGCATTGGATTGTTACATATTTTGACCCTAGAAAGAGTAACATAGCTATTTACTGCTTTGAATCAATGTTTTCTCTCGGTTTTAGCCTATTTTTCGGTTTAACGTTATTTTGGGACAAAACGCGTATAAGTGTTGACAAAACACTCCAAATTAATCCTGAACTCTTACAAATAGTCAAATGCATTGGATTGTCACACATTCTAACCCTAGAAATAGTAACAAAGCTGTTTAATGCTTCGAATCAATGTTTTCTCTCGGTTTTAGCCTGTTTTCTCGGTTTAAGCCTGTTTTGGAATAAAACGGGTTTCAGTGTTGTGTAAACACTCCAAATTCATCTCAAACTCTTACAATTAGTCAAATGCATTGGATTGTCACACATTCTGACCCTAGAAACAGTAACAAAGTTGTTTACTGCTTTGAATCAATGTTTTTTCAGGTTTATCCAGTTTCGGGACAACATGGATAAAGTGGTGTCTAAACACTCCAAATTCAACCCGAACTCTTATAATTAGTCAAATGCATTGGATTGTTACATATTTTGACCCTAGAAAGAGTAACATAGCTGTTTACTGCTTCGAATCAATGTTTTCTCTCGGTCTAGCTTGTTTTCTTGGTTTAAGCCTGTTTTGGGATAAAACGGGTTTAATTGTTGTCTAAACACTCCAAATTCATCCCAAACTATTACAACTAGTCAAATGCATTGTATTGTCACACATTCTGACCCTAGAAACAGTAACAAAGCTGTTTACTGCTTTGAATCAATGTTTTTTCAGGTTTATCCAGTTTCGGGACAACATGGATAAAGTGGTCTCTAAACACTCCAAATTCAACCCGAACTCTTATAATTAGTCAAATGCATTGGATTGTTATATATTTTGTCCCTATAAAGAGTAACATATCTGTTTACTGCTTCGAATCAATGTTTTCTCTCGGTTTAGCTTGTTTTCTCGGTTTAAGCCTGTTTTGGGATAAAAAAGGGTTTAAGTGTTGTCTAAACACTCCAAATGTTGGGATTTATGAGACAAAGCTCACAAGAGAGGGTAGACAAACACTTGGTGAATGAATCCCCCTTTACCCACAACAAACTAACCCATTCTCAAGGGGGAGGAGAGAACATCAACTTGTGATGAACTCCCCATAAACTAGCTAAATAGAACCCAAATACTAGAGAGTAAGCGGATCCTACCTAGGAGAAGCACTAGTTTGAGACTATCCCCTTCTAGTATCACAACACTTAGAGTTTGTGTACTTAGGAGAAGGAGGATTAGAATCAGTAATCTAGGCTAAGTAAAGCAGTAAATAAAGAAGAGTTTAGGTGGGTTTGAGAAGAGAATTAGGCTGCCATAAGGGCAGCCCCTAACCGCTAATCACCTAAACAATCTACATTGTGAATATGAACAAGAACACAAGTAGAGAGGGGAAATCGGATTCTCTTCTATTAGATAATATTTTGTTATATTAATACATATGAGATAAATTACACCTTAATATAGAGAATACAAAATGCACATGACCGTTAGACACAAATGAGAGATGAAAGGGACATATGGCCGTTGGTGCACAAGTGGGTGTATGGTGAAAGGGACAGCTCCTTCCCTTGGTTGTCTCATTCTTCACCAACCAAGGTCTCACATGCTTCCTTCCTTCCCTTCTTTTCCCTTTGTGAGACATTTAACTTCTTCTTGGGCCTCTTCTTCTTATAAGGCCTTTACTTCACAATTCTTCTCACATTGCACCTATGGCCTTGCTAACCACTCTCATTGTGCTCACGGCCCACATGGCCTTATTGGCCACTCTTATTGTGCTCACGGCCTTACTGGCCGCTCCCACACCACTCATGGCCTTACCGGCCACACTTCTTGTACTAGCAGCCTTACCGGCCACTCTCTTCTTCCTTGTGCAGCTCGGCCTCACCGGCCTCACTCTCTCTTCTCCTTCATATATACTAATACTCCCCCGCACGTTTGATCTGCAGGGCACCATGGGGACCAAAGATCAAGCGTGGACACGTGAGGACTACCTCATTAAAAACCTTAACAAAGAAAACCACTTGGGAGAAAACTTTGTTAAGTAAAAAGAGTGTAGTCTCCACGTTCCTTGATGTCGCAATGATCTTGGTTTGTCAAGAACCAGCTCTCTTCTCTTTAAGCCTTTGAACCGCTACACTTCCTTAGCCCTCCTTGCCTTTAGCACATTCCTTATGATCTCCATCCTTGTTCCTTTAGAATTCCTTTGAGGCTCTCATAGTCTCCTTTACCCTTAAACAAGTGATAAAGAAGAAAAGAATAAGTGTTTGCTATGAGGAATATCAAAGAAAAATTCTAAAAGTGTGACAATTTAAGAAGAATCATATTAAAGACTAAAGACTAGTAATGAAGCTAAGGTAATGAATTGATGAATTAAAATAGAGAAGGGTTTAGAGCACAGCCTTTATGGTGTTTTGATGGATAGGAAGGAGAGAGTTGATCACTGATACGGTTTGGAATTCCTCCTTGAGACCGCTTCTCTAACCATGGTTTTAAACCCGGCTAGCTTTATTCGTCAGACTGACATATGCCCACTGAATCGGGCATAACTTTCGAACGGCTGCTCGGATTGGTATGATTCCACTTCCACTGGCAAGATGACTCCATGGTCTCGAACTTTGTTGAAGAACGCGGAAGCTGAATCGCAGTGGAAGGGTTTCGTCCGAGTCGATCTTTGAGACGCTTCGGCTGAGCTTTAAGTAAAAACTTTTGCTTGTGGCCGAGCAGAATCTGTGAGGTACGGTCTGAAGTCACTTGATAGTTGATCTCCCCCGTACCCTTTACTTGATGATGGGCTGAAACCTCATCACCTCAGTTGAAACCTTGTGCATCACCGTTCTTGTGCACATCCGATCAACAGTTGAAACCTTGTGCATCACCTTTCCTAAAGACCATTGTGCACATCCGATCAACAACTTGGCACTAACACACATGCTCTTGGACTGATTCATCACATTCCACCAGCTTAACAAAGACTTGGTGGCCCTTGGTTCTAACTCCAGGCATTGTGCTGCGCTCTTACACTGGCTATCTTGTAGCCTTCAACCTCGCCACTTCTTCTTCTTGAGATAGTGAGCGAGCTCCACACAATCCTCAATGCTGAAACTGAAACCAAAATTCAATGGAACAGATTCTAAACAAGAGATTGTTAGAGATTAGAGTATAGAGAATATTACTGAAAAATAAAATAGAATTTAGAGAATAAGTAAGAGTATAAATAGAGAACAGAGAATCAGTAACCAAGAGTATAGAAAGTGAGAGTATAAGGGAGAGTATTGGCGGTAGTATAAGATGAATGGAGAGTAGAGTAGAGCTCAAGAGTTCCTATGGACAGAGTTAGACTCTGTTTTCTTGAGTTTGCGGAAGCTGTGACAGCCAGGAACAACCAAGAAGACAAACTCTTGGTGCTTTAATGGCTGAAATTCATGGACCTTATGGAGAATTAATTTCTCCAAAGGTTTAACAACAAAACTCATTGTAGAATCACTTAAACAAGTTTTCTCCAAGAGATTAAGGCTTGAAGATCCACGAAGATAACATATAGAAGATGTTTTTCGTGGTCCCAAGCAAAGAAGAAACAACAAAAGCCTTTGGAACAACCTATTGTCCAACGGTTAAAAGAGTGCATCTTGGACCAACTTGAATCTATTTGACCAAGCGGGCTCTACATGCTAAAATAAAGTCTCTCTCTTCCTCAAACTCGAACCTGGACACACCATATGACCAGAAACAAAGCTTTCTCAACCTTGAGAAGAAGAAGAAGTGATTTAGTAATTAAACTTTAAAGGAAATTTAACAAAAGCAAAATTAAACCTTTAAAGGAAAATTAACTAAATCTTAAGAGAACTAAATCCTAAGAATTTCGTGGCTCATACAAGCACACAAAAACGTGAATCCTTACCAAGAACAAAACCGATTTGCTCCTTGGTTCATCACCACCTCATTTAAACCCAAGCTTTCACCAAATCGGTAAGCCTAAAGATGAGGTTTTAAAATCGATTTCTTTCACACACTTGGTCTACAAATTCTAACAAGACAAGAGACCAAGCTTACTCAACAATGAGCTGCTAGAGAATCGATTTAACAACAAAAGCAAAATTAAAGCTTTAAAGAACTAAGCTAAGCGAATTAACACCTAAGCTAGGATTAAAACTTTAACTAAGCTAACTCCTAAGAAAACGACATTGAGAATGAGTTTGAATCACCAAGAACAGAACCTGCTCTGATACCATGTTGGGATTTATGAGACAAAGCTCACAAGAGAGGGTAGACAAACACTTGGTGAATGAATCCCCCTTTACCCACAACAAACTAACCCATTCTCAAGGGGGAGGAGAGAACATCAACTTGTGATGAACTCCCCATAAACTAGCTAAATAGAACCCAAATACTAGAGAGTAAGCGGATCCTACCTAGGAGAAGCACTAGTTTGAGACTATCCCCTTCTAGTATCACAACACTTAGAGTTTGTGTACTTAGGAGAAGGAGGATTAGAATCAGTAATCTAGGCTAAGTAAAGCAGTAAATAAAGAAGAGTTTAGGTGGGTTTGAGAAGAGAATTAGGCTGCCATAAGGGCAGCCCCTAACCGCTAATCACCTAAACAATCTACATTGTGAATATGAACAAGAACACAAGTAGAGAGGGGAAATCGGATTCTCTTCTATTAGATAATATTGTGTTATATTTTACATATGAGAGATTACATCTTAATATAGGAGAAACAAGGTCATATGACCGTTAGACACAAAGAGAGAAGGGGAAGGTATGAAAGTGACTTGTAGCCGTTTGTCTCGAGTAGAGGAAGAAGAGAGCGACTTCTCTCTTCCTTCACCTAACCAAAAGCACATGTGATCTTCCCATAAGCCTCTCTCTCTTGTAGGGCCTCGCTTTCCTCCTCTCAAACTCGGCCTCTCTATCTACTGGACCGAGCGCAGGCCTAAGGGCCGAGACCGTACGGACGGGCCTTCTCTTCATTGTACGGACGGGCCTTCTCTTCATCGTACGGACGGGCCTGTACGGACGGGCCTTCTCTTCAATGTGTTCACGGCCTAACTGGCCGCTCACCGGACATGGGTCCGTTCACGGACACGGTACATGGTACCGGACACGGTACATGGTCGCTCACGGACACGGACATGGCCTTACCGGCCTTTACATGGCCTTTCCGGCCTTTCTTCTCTTCTTCCAAGGCTCGGCTTCACCGGCCTCACTCTCTCTTCTCCTTCATATATACTAATAATAATTAGTCAAATGCATTGGATTGTCAGATTTTGAACCTAGAAAGAGTTACATAGCTGTTTACTGTTTCAAATCAATGTTTTCTCTCTGTTTTAGCCTGTTTTCTGAGTTCAAGCCTGTTCTGGGATAAAACGGGTTTAAGTGTTGACAAAACACTGCAAATTAATCCTGAACTCTTACAAATATTCAAATGCATTGGATTGTCACACATTCTAACACTAGAAATAGTAACAAAGCTGTTGACTGCTTAGAATCAATGTTTTCTTGGTTTAAGCCTGTTTTGGAACAAAACGGGTATAAGTGGTGTCTAAACACTCCAAATTCAACCCGAACTCTTATAATTATTCAAATGCATTGGATTGTTACATATTTTGACCCTAGAAAGAGTAACATAGCTGTTTACTGCTTTGAATCAATGTTTTCTCTCTGTTTTAGCCTATTTTTCGGTTTAACCTTATTTTGGGACAAAACGGGTATAAGTGTTGACAAAACACTCCAAATTAATCCTGAACTCTTACAAATAGTGAAATGCATTGGATTGTCACACATTCTAATCCTAGAAATAGTAACAAAGCTGTTTACTGCTTCGAATCCATGTTTTCTCTCGGTTTTAGCCTGTTTTCTCGGTTTAAGCCTGTTTTGGAATAAAACGGGTATCAGTGTTGTGTAAACACTCCAAATTCATCTCGAACTCTTACAATTAGTCAAATGCATTTGATTGTCACACATTCTGACCCTAGAAACAGTATCAAAGCTGTTTACTGCTTTGAATCAATGTTTTTTCAGGTTTATCCAATTTCGGGACAATATGGATAAAGTGGTGTCTAAACACTCCAAATTCAACCCGAACTCTTATAATTAGTCAAATGCATTTGATTGTTACATATTTTGACCCTAGAAAGAGTAACATAGCTGTTTACTGCTTCGAATCAATGTTTTCTCTCGGTCTAGCTTGTTTTCTTGGTTTAAGCCTGTTTTGGGATAAAACGGGTTTAATTGTTGTCTAAACACTCCAAATTCATCCCAAACTCTTACAACTAGTCAAATGCATTGTATTGTCACACATTCTGACCCTAGAAACAGTAACAAAGCTGTTTACTGCTTTGAATCAATGTTTTTTCAGGTTTATCCAGTTTCGGGACAACATGGATAAAGTGGTCTCTAAACACTCCAAATTCAACCCGAACTCTTATAATTAGTCAAATGCATTGGATTGTCACATATTTTGTCCCTAGAAAGAGTAACATATCTGTTTACTGCTTCGAATCAATGTTTTCTCTCGGTTTAGCTTGTTTTCTCGGTTTAAGCCTGTTTTGGGATAAAAAAGGGTTTAAGTGTTGTCTAAACACTCCAAATTCATCCCGAATTCTTACAATTAGTCAAATGCATTGGAATGTCACACATTCTGACCCTAGAAACATTAACAATGCTGTTGCTGCTTAGAATCAATGTTTTCTAGGTTTAAGCCTGTTTTGGGACAAAACGGGTATAAGTGGTGTCTATACACTCCAAATTCAACCCGAACTCTTATAATTAGTCAAATGCATTGGATTGTCAGATTTTGAACCTAGAAAGAGTTACATAGCTGTTTACTGTTTCAAATCAATGTTTTCTCTCTGTTTTAGCCTGTTTTCTGAGTTCAAGCCTGTTCTGGGATAAAACGGGTTTAAGTGTTGACAAAACACTGCAAATTAATCCTGAACTCTTACAAATATTCAAATGCATTGGATTGTCACACATTCTAACACTAGAAATAGTAACAAAGCTGTTGACTGCTTAGAATCAATGTTTTCTTGGTTTAAGCCTGTTTTGGAACAAAACGGGTATAAGTGGTGTCTAAACACTCCAAATTCAACCCGAACTCTTATAATTATTCAAATGCATTGGATTGTTACATATTTTGACCCTAGAAAGAGTAACATAGCTGTTTACTGCTTTGAATCAATGTTTTCTCTCTGTTTTAGCCTATTTTTCGGTTTAACCTTATTTTGGGACAAAACGGGTATAAGTGTTGACAAAACACTCCAAATTAATCCTGAACTCTTACAAATAGTGAAATGCATTGGATTGTCACACATTCTAATCCTAGAAATAGTAACAAAGCTGTTTACTGCTTCGAATCCATGTTTTCTCTCGGTTTTAGCCTGTTTTCTCGGTTTAAGCCTGTTTTGGAATAAAACGGGTATCAGTGTTGTGTAAACACTCCAAATTCATCTCGAACTCTTACAATTAGTCAAATGCATTTGATTGTCACACATTCTGACCCTAGAAACAGTATCAAAGCTGTTTACTGCTTTGAATCAATGTTTTTTCAGGTTTATCCAGTTTCGGGACAACATGGATAAAGTGGTGTCTAAACACTCCAATTCAACCCGAACTCTTATAATTAGTAAAATGCATTGGATTGTTACATATTTTGACCCTAGAAAGAGTAACATAGCTTTTTACTGCTTTGAATCAATGTTTTCTCTCGGTTTAGCTTGTTTTCTTGGTTTAAGCCTATTTTGGGATAAAACGGGTTTAATTGTTGTCTAAACACTCCAAATTCATCCCAAACTCTTAAAATTAGTCAAATGCATTGGAATGTCACACATTCTGACCCTAGAAACAGTAACACTGCTGTTTACTGCTTAGAATCAATGTTTTCTTAGTTTAAGCCTGTTTTGGGACAAAACGGGTATAAGTGGTGTCTAAACACTCCAAATTCAACCCGAACTCTTATAATTAGTCAAATGCATTGGATTGTGAGATTTTGACCCTAGAAAGAGTTACATAGTGGTTTACTGTTTCGAATGAATGTTTTCTCTCGGTTTTAGCCTGTTTTCTCAGTTCAAGCCTATTTTGGGATAAAACGGGTTTAAGTGTTGTCTAAACACTCCAAATTCATCTAGAACTCTTACAATTAGTCAAATGCATTGTATTGTCACAAATTCTGACCCTAGAAACAGTAAAAAAGCTGTTTACTGCTTTGAATTAATGTTTTTTCAGGTTTATCCAGTTTCGGGACAACATGGATAAAGTGGTGTCTAAACTCTCCAAATTCAACTCGAACTCTTATAATTAGTCAAATGCATTAGATTGTTACATATTTTGACCCTAGAGAGAGTAACATAGCTGTCTACTGCTTCGAATCAATGTTTTCTTTCGGTTTAGCTTGTTTTCTCGGTTTAAGCCTGTTTTGGGATAAAACGGGTTTCAGTGTTGTGTAAACACTCCAAATTCATCTCGAACTCTTACAACTAGTCAAATGCATTGGATTGTCACACATTCTGACCCTTGAAACAGTAACAAAGCTTTTTACTGCTTTGAATCTATGTTTTTTCAGGTTTATCCAGTTTCGGGACAACATGGATAAAGTGGTGTCTAAACACTCCAAATTCAACCCGAACTCTTATAATTAGTCAAATGCATTGGATTGTTACATATTTTGAACCTAGAAAGAGTAACATAGCTTTTTACTGCTTTGAATCAATGTTTTCTCTCGGTTTAGCTTGTTTTCTTGGTTTAAGCCTATTTTGGGATAAAACGGGTTTAATTGTTGTCTAAACACTCCAAATTCATCCCAAACTCTTAAAATTAGTCAAATGCATTGGAATGTCACACATTCTGACCCTAGAAACAGTAACACTGCTGTTTACTGCTTAGAATCAATGTTTTCTTGGTTTAAGCCTGTTTTGGGACAAAACGGGTATAAGTGGTGTCTAAACACTCCAAATTCAACCCGAACTCTTATAATTAGTCAAATGCATTGGATTGTGAGATTTTGACCCTAGAAAGAGTTACATAGCTGTTTACTGTTTCGATACATGTTTTCTCTCGGGTTTTAGCCTGTTTTCTCGGTTTAAGCCTGTTTTGGAATAAAACAGGTTTCAATTTTGTGTAAACACTCCAAATTCATCTCGAACTCTTACAATTAGTCAAATGCATTGGATTGTCACACATTCTGACCCTAAAAACAGTAACAAATCTGTTTACTGCTTTGAATCAATGTTTTTTAAGGTTTATCCAGTTTCGGGACAACATGGATAAAGTGGTGTCTAAACACTCCAATTCAACCCGAACTCTTATAATTAGTAAAATGCATTGGATTGTTACATATTTTGACCCTAGAAAGAGTAACATAGCTTTTTACTGCTTTGAATCAATGTTTTCTCTCGGTTTAGCTTGTTTTCTTGGTTTAAGCCTATTTTGGGATAAAACGGGTTTAATTGTTGTCTAAACACTCCAAATTCATCCCAAACTCTTAAAATTAGTCAAATGCATTGGAATGTCACACATTCTGACCCTAGAAACAGTAACACTGCTGTTTACTGCTTAGAATCAATGTTTTCTTAGTTTAAGCCTGTTTTGGGACAAAACGGGTATAAGTGGTGTCTAAACACTCCAAATTCAACCCGAACTCTTATAATTAGTCAAATGCATTGGATTGTGAGATTTTGACCCTAGAAAGAGTTACATAGTGGTTTACTGTTTCGAATGAATGTTTTCTCTCGGTTTTAGCCTGTTTTCTCAGTTCAAGCCTATTTTGGGATAAAACGGGTTTAAGTGTTGTCTAAACACTCCAAATTCATCTAGAACTCTTACAATTAGTCAAATGCATTGTATTGTCACAAATTCTGACCCTAGAAACAGTAAAAAAGCTGTTTACTGCTTTGAATTAATGTTTTTTCAGGTTTATCCAGTTTCGGGACAACATGGATAAAGTGGTGTCTAAACTCTCCAAATTCAACTCGAACTCTTATAATTAGTCAAATGCATTAGATTGTTACATATTTTGATCCTAGAGAGAGTAACATAGCTGTCTACTGCTTCGAATCAATGTTTTCTCTCGGTTTAGCTTGTTTTCTCGGTTTAAGCCTGTTTTGGGATAAAACGGGTTTCAGTGTTGTGTAAACACTCCAAATTCATCTCGAACTCTTACAACTAGTCAAATGCATTGGATTGTCACACATTCTGACCCTTGAAACAGTAACAAAGCTTTTTACTGCTTTGAATCTATGTTTTTTCAGGTTTATCCAGTTTCGGGACAACATGGATAAAGTGGTGTCTAAACACTCCTAATTCAACCCGAACTCTTATAATTAGTCAAATGCATTGGATTGTTACATATTTTGACCCTAGAAAGAGTAACATAGCTGTTTACTGCTTCGAATCAATGTTTTCTTTCGGTCTAGCTTGTTTTCTTGGTTTAAGCCTATTTTGGGATAAAACGGGTTTAATTGTTGTCTAAACACTCCAAATTCATCCCAAACTCTTAAAATTAGTCAAATGCATTGGAATGTCACACATTCTGACCCTAGAAACATTAACAATGCTGTTGCTGCTTAGAATCAATGTTTTCTTGCTTTAAGCCTGTTTTGGGACAAAACGGGTGTAAGTGGTGTTTAAACACTCCAAATTCAACCCGAACTCTTATAATTAGTCAAATGCATTGGATTGTCTGATTTTGACCCTAGAGAGAGTTACATAGCTGTTTACTTTTTCGAATCAATGTTTTCTCTCGGTTTTAGCCTGTTTTCTCAGTTCAAGCCTGTTTTGGGATAAAACGGGTTTATGTGTTGTCTAAACACTTCTAATTCATCCTGAACTCTTACAATTAGTCAAATTCATTGTATTGTCACACATATTCGATCCTAGAAACAGTAACAAAGCTGTTTACTGCTTCGAATCAATGTTTTTTGAGGTTTATCCAGTTTCGGGACAACATGGATAAAGTGGTGTCTAAACACTCCAAATTCAACCCGAACTCTTATAATTAGTCAAATTCATTGGATTGTTACATATTTTGACCCTAGAAAGAGTAACATAGTTGTTTACTGCTTTGAATCAATGTTTTCTCTCGGTTTAGCCTGTTTTCTCGGTTTAAGCCTGTTTTGGGATAAAACGGGTTTAAGTGTTGTCTAAACACTCCAAATTCATCTCGAACTCTTACAATTAGTCAAATGCATTGGATTGTCACATATTTTGACCCTAGAAAGAGTAACATAGCTTTTTACTGCTTTGAATCAATGTTTTATCTCGGTTTAGCTTGTTTTCTTGGTTTAAGCCTATTTTGGGATAAAACGGGTTTAATTGTTGTCTAAACACTCCAAATTCATCCCAAACTCTTAAAATTAGTCAAATGCATTGGAATGTCACACATTCTGACCCTAGAAACAGTAACACTGCTGTTTACTGCTTAGAATCAATGTTTTCTTGGTTTAAGCCTGTTTTGGGACAAAACGGGTATAAGTGGTGTCTAAACACTCCAAATTCAACCCGAACTCTTATAATTAGTCAAATGCATTGGATTGTGAGATTTTGACCCTAGAAAGAGTTACATAGCTGTTTACTGTTTCGAATCAATGTTTTCTCTCGGTTTTAGCCTGTTTTCTCGGTTTAAGCCTGTTTTGGAATAAAACGGGTTTCAGTTTTGTGTAAACACTCCAAATTCATCTCGAACTCTTACAATTAGTCAAATGCATTGGATTGTCACACATTCTGACCCTAGAAACAGTAACAAATCTGTTTACTGCTTTGAATCAATGTTTTTTCAGGTTTATCCAGTTTCGGGACAACATGGATAAAGTGGTGTCTAAACACTCCTAATTCAACCCGAACTCTTATAATTAGTCAAATGCATTGGATTGTTACATATTTTGACCCTAGAAAGAGTAACATAGCTGTTTACTGCTTCGAATCAATGTTTTCTCTCGGTCTAGCTTGTTTTCTTGGTTTAAGCCTATTTTGGGATAAAACGGGTTTAATTGTTGTCTAAACACTCCAAATTCATCCCAAACTCTTAAAATAGGTCAAATGCATTGGAATGTCACACATTCTGACCCTAGAAACATTAACAATGCTGTTGCTGCTTAGAATCAATGTTTTCTTGCTTTAAGCCTGTTTGGGGACAAAACGGGTGTAAGTGGTGTTTAAACACTCCAAATTCAACCCGAACTCTTATAATTAGTCAAATGCATTGGATTGTCTGATTTTGACCCTAGAGAGAGTTACATAGCTGTTTACTTTTTCGAATCAATGTTTTCTCTCGGTTTTAGCCTGTGTTCTCAGTGAAAGAATTAATAGGATCGATTATGAGTTTAGTGAGAAGATTTGAATAACAAGAGAGTGAGAATCGTTGAGAGTATAGTAAGAGAGTATAGAGAGAGTATTGTGGAGAAAGAGATATTATCTCTTCTTACCTCATTTAGAACATAATTACAATCTACTTATAGACATATACAAAAGAATATACTAAGATGATCCTAGGCACATTTACATATAAAGATAGCGACATGTCCTTAAGAAGACATGTGATCCTTCCCACTTGCGCACTCTACACTAACGGCTATGAGGAGAAGGATCGAGAAGCTCTTGTGACCGTTGGAGGCTGGTGAACATGGAATGGACTCGTGATCCTCATGGGTTGAGCTTGGTAGGCCTTTAGCTGTACGGACGGCCCAATGGTGATGGTTGTACGGACGGATGTACGGACAAGGTGTGTGTGCGGTTTCATACTCCCCCTCAAGCTTGATCATGAGCATTGATCAAGCTTGGACTCATGCACACCCACCTCATTAAAAACCTTAGTATAGAAAACCACTTGGGAAAAACTATACTTAAGGGAAAAAGAGTGTGGGTATCATGTGAAGACAATCATGGCCGAGTAAGATCTTTGAGGCCAAGTTTGGGGTGAATGTACTCACACACTTGTGGACTGGCCGCCTTGGTGAGAACGTCAGCCAATTGTTCAGAGCTCTCGGTGTGACATGGTAGAACAACTCCAAGTTTAATTTGCTCTCGGACTTTGTGGCAGTCGACTTCAATGTGCTTGGTTCTCTCATGGAACACCGAGTTTGTTGCGATGTGAATAGCTCCCTCATTGTCGCAATGCATAGTAATAGGCTTAGGTGACTCGATTCCAAGGTCCTTGATGAGTGCCTTGAGCCACATCAACTCGGTTGTTAACTTTCTCATGGCTCTATACTCCGATTCAGCACTTGATAGGGATACCACCTTTTGTTTCTTGCTCTTCCATGTGATCAAGTTGCCTCCTAGGAACGTGCAGTAGCCTGTAGTGGAGCGACGGTCTCCACGGTCTCCGGCGTAATCCGCATCACAATACCCTACTAGCTCCGTGCTTTCATTTCGACCCATCCATATGCCTTGCCCCGGCGAGCCCTTGAGATATTTGAGGATGCGGTTCACCATACCCCAATGATGCACGGTAGGACTTTGCATGTGTTGGCTCACCTGATTAACAGCAAAGCAAATATCAGGTCTAGTGATAGTAAGGTATATAAGCTTACCTACTAGCCGCCGGTATCGCTTGACGTCTTGAAATGGAGCTGCATCAAACTCCCCCTTTCCTCCGGCCTTATAGTTTTCATCAAGGGGTGTAGATACAGCTTTTGAACCTAGCTTCCCTGCTTCACTCAATAAATCAAGAGCATATTTTCTTTGTGATAAAAACAATCCTTCATTAGTCCTATATACTTCTATACCAAGAAAATATTTAAGTTCTCCTAGGTCTTTGATATCAAAAACTGACTTAAGGTAAGCCTTAGTCTCTTGAATGCCTACCTTGTCACTTCCAGTTATGATGATATCATCAACATAAACTAGAATGACTATAATACCTTTTTCACTTGGTAAGGTGAATAGAGTGTGGTCAGCCTCTGATTTGCGGAAGCCTTTCTCAAGGAGTGTGGTGCTTAACTTGTGATACCAAGCCCTTGGGGACTGTTTGAGTCCATAAATCGCCTTGTTCAGTTTTAATACTTTCCCGGGACCAATGATGTCTTCTAAACCCGGAGGTGGCCTCATATAAACTTCATCCTCGAGCTCTCCTTGTAAGAAGGCGTTCTTAACATCCATTTGCCATAAGTTCCAGTCAAGGTTGGTTGCAAGAGAGAGAACAACTCGAACCGTGTGAAGTTTGGCCACCGGTGCAAACGTATCTTGGTAGTCCTCCCCATACGTTTGAGTGAACCCTCTTGCAACGAGTCTGGCTTTGTAGCGTTCGATCTCCCCATCACTCTTATATTTAATGGTAAAGATCCACCTGGATGTCACAGCCTTCTTGCCTTTGGGTAAGTCAGCCTCGTCCCATGTATGATTGGCCTCCATTGCATTCTTCTCGGCATTGACAGCATCACACCATTCCTTATGATTCTTGGCTTCTTCATAGTCTTTGGGAATCCAATGAGCATCAATCTTGCCAAGAAACACTTGATGGTGTGGAGGAAAATGAGCCAAGGTGCATACCGCTTGAATCGGATGAGCTACAGCAACGTTGTTGTAGTAGACCCGAGTGTTTCGCCAATTGGAGAGGGGAAACTTGAGGCGTTCACTGCGGCGAAGTGGGATAACTTCCTGTGGTGTGGCCTCATCGTCATTGTCTTCCTCGGTGGGCACATAATCCTCATCACCGGAAGCATTGTCCACCGGAACTGAATTTAAACCATTTTCATCATCGGATTGTTCATCAAGTTCAGCCGAGTGTTCATCAAGTGCAGCCGAGGGATCATTGTCTAGAGACTCCGGCGGTGAAGTGGCCGGTGCATTGACTGGGGGTGCAGGTGTTGACGCGGGGGCATTGTCAACACCGAGTCTCTCGAGAAGGATGCGAAGGTTGTTAGCTCGGTCAGATGGTGAGGTGGACAAGTCTCGAAGGCTCTCCCAGTTCTTTTCCTCATAGAAGCCTTTAGACTCCACGAACTTAACATCACGAGAGACAAAAACGCGCTTCATGTTTGGCTCGTAGCACTTGTAGCCTTTTTGAGTCGTCGAGTACCCAAGGAACATGCTCTTAACACTCTTAGTATCAAGCTTGTCGCGTAGTTCTCCTGGCTTCAACACATAACACACGCAGCCAAATACTCTTAAATGATCAAATGAGGGTTTTACCTTGTTTATTACCTCAAACGGTGAACTGTCTTGAAGAACTTTGGTTGGTGTCCGGTTAATGAGGTAGCAAGCCGCAAGAACAGCATCTCCCCAAAACTTCTTTGGAACATTGGTGTGAAACATCATGGATCTTGCCACTTCCATGAGGTGCCTATTCTTCCTTTCAGCAACACCATTTTGTTGGGGTGTATATGGACAGCTTGTTTGATGAATAATCCCATGGTTTGCTAGGTATTGTTTGAAGGCATGGCTTGTATACTCTCCTCCATTATCTGATCTCAAAATTTTAATCTTTGCATTATAATGGTTAGTCACATATTTTTGAAAATTAGTGAAGGCTTCAAGAACTCTATCTTTAGAGGGAAGCAAGGTCAGCCAAGTATATTTTGATTTTTCATCAATAAAGGTCACAAAATATTTTTGATTTTCTCTAGACAAGCAAGGGGAAGTCCAAACATCTGAATGGATTAAATCAAAACAATTTTCATAAATAGTCATAGATTTAGGAAAAACAGCCTTGCAATGTTTACCAAGAATACATGCCTCACACTCATCATTTTTAAAATAAATATTAGGAAACATTAATGATAAAGCTCTAGTATGAGGATGTCCTAGCCTAGCATGTAAAATAGAATCACTAGGTTTAATAATAACCGAATTAAAACAAGATGCAGTAGAAGAAGATAGATTCAAGTCCTCAAGCACATATAGATCATCCTTGGAACCTCCTTGACCAAGAACTTTACTTGTCTCAATATCCTGAAAATGAACCTTGTTAGGACCAAATATTGCATAACAATTTAAATCAGTGGTGGCCCTCTTAACTGATAGCAAATTAGATGTGAAATTTGGCATATAGAAAGCTTTAGTTTCTTTGTTAAATAACTTTAAATTCCCTATGCCTTTAATTGGAACTTTCTCACCATTAGCTATCACAACATTACCATTAGCAGGCTTAATATCACTCATTAACCTAGAATCACTAATCATGTGATGAGATGCACCAGAATCAACAATAAGAGACTTAGTTTTGTTTGAAGTAAGAAACGCCTTACCGGTGGCCTCCTTGAGGGCTTTGATGAGCGCATCAAGGTCGGACCGCCTTACCAGCTCGGACGATGCTGCAGCAAGAGCAGTTCCACCGGTCACTTGTTGAGGCTGCTCAGAGATCAATGGCTCCCCCACGGCAGTTGCTTGGTGAGCTCTCGGTTGTCCTCCGCGGTTTGGTCGTCCACCTCGGATTGTTCCCGGTGGTGGTGCTAGATGCGGATGTAGGATCCAGCAGCGGCTCTTGAAGTGGCCAAGTTTCTTACAGTGCTCACAAACCGGCGGGTTGTTCTTGTCCTCCGGTCGGTAGTAGCCTTTGTTTGCTGATGCCATCTCAGCTTTGTTAGCGGTCACCAGCTCTCCCTTGCTGCCGAACAATCCCATGGAGCCATGCTCCTTTTGAATTTGGTTACAAACATCATCAAGGCTTGGGAGTTTATCTGACCGCAAGATGTGTTTGATGAGATCATTGTAGGAGGGGTTTAGGGTCAAGAGCAGCCCAAACACTTTGTCTTGTTCACGCCTCTCGTTCAGTATGGCCGGATCAATTGTCGCCGGTCGCAGCATTTCTAGTTCAGCCCAAAGGGACCTAAACTTCCCAAAATGCTTTGTAAACTCCATATCCTCTTGATTGAGGTTATTGATGGCCCTTTTAATCTCGAAGATACGATTGACATTGGTAATATTACCAAAAACGTTCTTGAGGGTGTCCCACAAGTCCTTCGCCGTCTCGCAGTAGGAGTAGGCTTCAAGAATGGGGGCATCTAGAGAGTTTTGAATGATGGCTAAGACCCCTTGGTCTTCTTGGAACCATTTGTTCTTTTCATCTCCGGCAAGTTCCTTGCCGTCCTTGGTGGCCTCACCACTCGGAGCTTCGCTCTTCTCAACGTGAGACCAAAGGCCTCGGCCACAAAGGGCAGTTTTCGTGGTCCTCGCCCACAGCAGATAGTTCTCTCCCTTGAGAGTCACCGGAACAACCATGGTTTTGACACTTTCCATGATGAAGAGACCGTTAGGTAAAGCTATTATCCAACGGTTAAAGAAAATGACTTTCAAGTCAAAACAGAAAATGAGAGAGAAGGAGAAGCGGAAGTAAGTGATGATCAAAAAAACTTTAGAATGACGAGCAACCAGGCTCTGATACCATGAAAGAATTAATAGGATCGATTATGAGTTTAGTGAGAAGATTTGAATAACAAGAGAGTGAGAATCGTTGAGAGTATAGTAAGAGAGTATAGAGAGAGTATTGTGGAGAAAGAGATATTATCTCTTCTTACCTCATTTAGAACATAATTACAATCTACTTATAGACATATACAAAAGAATATACTAAGATGATCCTAGGCACATTTACATATAAAGATAGCGACATGTCCTTAAGAAGACATGTGATCCTTCCCACTTGCGCACTCTACACTAACGGCTATGAGGAGAAGGATCGAGAAGCTCTTGTGACCGTTGGAGGCTGGTGAACATGGAATGGACTCGTGATCCTCATGGGTTGAGCTTGGTAGGCCTTTAGCTGTACGGACGGCCCAATGGTGATGGTTGTACGGACGGATGTACGGACAAGGTGTGTGTGCGGTTTCATACTCAGTTCAAGCCTGTTTTGGGATAAAACGGGTTTATGTGTTGTCTAAACACTTCAAATTCATCCTGAACTCTTACAATTAGTCAAATGCATTGTATTGTCACACATATTCGATCCTAGAAACAGTAACAAAGCTGTTTACTGCTTCGAATCAATGTTTTTTGAGGTTTATCCAGTTTCGGGACAACATGGATAAAGTGGTGTCTAAACACTCCAAATTCAACCCGAACTCTTATAATTAGTCAAATTCATTGGATTGTTACATATTTTGATCCTAGAAAGAGTAACATAGTTGTTTACTGCTTTGAATCAATGTTTTCTCTCGGTTTAGCCTGTTTTCTCGGTTTAAGCCTGTTATGGGATAAAATGGGTTTAAGTGTTGTCTAAACACTCCAAATTCATCCTGAATTCTTACAATTAGTCAAATGCATTGGAATGTCACACATTCTGACCCTAGAAACAGTAACAATGCTGTTGACTGCTTAGAATCAATGTTTTCTTGGTTTAAGCCTGTTTTGGGACAAAACGGGTATAAGTGGTGTCTATACACTCCAAATTCAACCCGAACTCTTATAATTAGTCAAATGCATTGGATTGTTACATATTTTGACCCTAGAAAGAGTAACATAGTTGTTTACTGCTTTGAATCAATGTTTTCTCTCGGTTTAGCCTGTTTTCTCGGTTTAAGCCTGTTTTGGGATAAAACGGGTTTAAGTGTTGTCTAAACACTCCAAATTCATCCCAAATTCTTACAATTAGTCAAATTCATTGGAATGTCACACATTCTGACCCTAGAAACAGTAACACTGCTGTTTACTGCTTAGAATCAATGTTTTCTTAGTTTAAGCCTGTTTTGGGACAAAACGGGTATAAGTGGTGTCTAAACACTCCAAATTCAACCCGAACTCTTATAATTAGTCAAATGCATTGGATTGTGAGATTTTGACCCTAGAAAGAGTTACATAGTGGTTTACTGTTTCGAATCAATGTTTTCTCTCGGTTTTAGCCTGTTTTCTCAGTTCAAGCCTGTTTTGGGATAAAACGGGTTTAAGTGTTGTCTAAACACTCCAAATTCATCCAGAACTCTTACAATTAGTCAAATGCATTGTATTGTCACAAATTCTGACCCTAGATACAGTAACAAAGCTGTTTACTGCTTTGAATCAATGTTTTTTCAGGTTTATCCAGTTTCGGGACAACATGGATAAAGTGGTGTCTAAACTCTCCAAATTCAACCCGAACTCTCATAATTAGTCAAATGCATTGGATTGTTACATATTTTGACCCTAGAGAGAGTAACATAGCTGTTTACTGCTTCGAATCAATGTTTTCTCTCGGTTTAGCTTGTTTTCTCGGTTTAAGCCTGTTTTGGGATAAAACGGGTTTCAGTGTTGTGTAAACACTCCTAATTCATCTCGAACTCTTACAATTAGTCAAATGCATTGGATTGTCACACATTCTGACCCTTGAAACAGTAACAAAGCTGTTTACTGCTTTGAATCTATGTTTTTTCAGGGTTATCCAGTTTCGGGACAACATGGATAAAGTGGTGTCTATACACTCCAAATTCAACCCGAACTCTTATAATTAGTCAAATGCATTGGATTGTTACATATTTTGACCCTAGAAAGAGTAACATAGTTGTTTACTGTTTTGAATCAATGTTTTCTCTCGGTTTAGCCTGTTTTCTCGGTTTAAGCCTGTTTTGGGATAAAACGGGTTTAATTGTTGTCTAAGCACTCCAAATTCATCCCAAACTCTTAAAATTAGTCAAATGCATTGGAATGTCACACATTCTGACCCTAGAAACAGTAACACTGCTGTTTACTGCTTAGAATCAATGTTTTCTTGGTTTAAGCCTGTTTTGGGACAAAACGGGTATAAGTGGTGTCTAAACACTCCAAATTCAACCCGAACTCTTATAATTAGTCAAATGCATTGGATTGTGAGATTTTGACCCTAGAAAGAGTTACATAGCTGTTTACTGTTTCGAATCAATGTTTTCTCTCGGTTTTAGCCTGTTTTCTCGGTTTAAGCCTGTTTTGGAATAAAAC
The DNA here is from genome assembly GCF_030686135.1 of Camelina sativa. Classification (NCBI taxonomy): domain Eukaryota; kingdom Viridiplantae; phylum Streptophyta; class Magnoliopsida; order Brassicales; family Brassicaceae; genus Camelina; species Camelina sativa. The sequence goes on along the minus strand of NC_141892.1, from coordinate 16,686,733 downwards.
GGGTTTCAGTTTTGTGTAAACACTCCAAATTCATCTCGAACTCTTACAATTAGTCAAATGCATTGGATTGTCACACATTCTGACCCTAGAAACAGTAACAAATCTGTTTACTGCTTTGAATCAATGTTTTTTCAGGTTTATCCAGTTTGGGGACAACATGGATAAAGTGGTGTCTAAACACTCCTAATTCAACCCGAACTCTTATAATTAGTCAAATGCATTGGATTGTTACATATTTTGACCCTAGAAAGAGTAACATAGCTGTTTACTGCTTCGAATCAATGTTTTCTCTCGGTCTAGCTTGTTTTCTTGGTTTAAGCCTATTTTGGGATAAAACGGGTTTAATTGTTGTCTAAACACTCCAAATTCATCCCAAACTCTTAAAATTAGTCAAATGCATTGGAATGTCACACATTCTGACCCTAGAAACATTAACAATGCTGTTGCTGCTTAGAATCAATGTTTTCTTGCTTTAAGCCTGTTTTGGGACAAAACGGGTGTAAGTGGTGTTTAAACACTCCAAATTCAACCCGAACTCTTATAATTAGTCAAATGCATTGGATTGTCTGATTTTGACCCTAGAGAGAGTTACATAGCTGTTTACTTTTTCGAATCAATGTTTTCTCTCGGTTTTAGCCTGTTTTCTCAGTTCAAGCCTGTTTTGGGATAAAACGGGTTTATGTGTTGTCTAAACACTTCAAATTCATCCTGAACTCTTACAATTAGTCAAATACATTGTATTGTCACACATATTCGATCCTAGAAACAGTAACAAAGCTGTTTACTGCTTCGAATCAATGTTTTTTGAGGTTTATCCAGTTTCGGGACAACATGGATAAAGTGGTGTCTAAACACTCCAAATTCAACCCGAACTCTTATAATTAGTCAAATTCATTGGATTGTTACATATTTTGACCCTAGAAAGAGTAACATAGTTGTTTACTGCTTTGAATCAATGTTTTCTCTCGGTTTAGCCTGTTTTCTCGGTTTAAGCCTGTTTTGGGACAAAACGGGTTTAAGTGTTGTCTAAACACTCCAAATTCATCCTGAATTCTTACAATTAGTAAAATGCATTGGAATGTCACACATTCTGACCCTAGAAACAGTAACAATGCTGTTGACTGCTTAGAATCAATGTTTTCTTGGTTTAAGCCTGTTTTGGGACAAAACGGGTATAAGTGGTGTCTATACACTCCAAATTCAACCCGAACTCTTATAATTAGTCAAATGCATTGGATTGTTACATATTTTGACCCTAGAAAGAGTAACATAGCTTTTTACTGCTTTGAATCAATGTTTTCTCTCTGTTTAGCTTGCTTTCTTGGTTTAAGCCTATTTTGGGATAAAACGGGTTTAATTGTTGTCTAAACACTCCAAATTTATCCCAAACTCTTAAAATTAGTCAAAAGCATTGGAATGTCACACATTATGACCCTAGAAACAGTAACACTGCTGTTTACTGCTTAGAATCAATGTTTTCTTGGTTTAAGCCTGTTTTGGGACAAAACGGGTATAGGTGGTGTCTAAACACTACAAATTCAACCCGAACTCTTATAATTAGTCAAATGCATTGGATTGTGAGATTTTGACCCTAGAAAGAGTTACATAGCTGTTTACTGTTTCGAATCAATGTTTTCTCTCGGTTTTAGCCTGTTTTCTCGGTTTAAGCCTGTTTTGGAATAAAACGGGTTTCAGTTTTGTGTAAACACTCCAAATTCATCTCGAACTCTTACAATTAGTCAAATGCATTGGATTGTCACACATTCTGACCCTAGAAACAGTAACAAATCTGTTTACTGCTTTGAATCAATGTTTTTTCAGGTTTATCCAGTTTGGGGACAACATGGATAAAGTGGTGTCTAAACACTCCTAATTCAACCCGAACTCTTATAATTAGTCAAATGCATTGGATTGTTACATATTTTGACCCTAGAAAGAGTAACATAGCTATTTACTGCTTCGAATCAATGTTTTCTCTCGGTCTAGCTTGTTTTCTTGTTTTAAGCCTATTTTGGGATAAAACGGGTTTAATTGTTGTCTAAACACTTCAAATTCATCCCAAACTCTTAAAATTAGTCAAATGCATTGGAATGTCACACATTCTGACCCTAGAAACATTAACAATGCTGTTGCTGCTTAGCATCAATGTTTTCTTGCTTTAAGCCTGTTTTGGGACAAAACGGGTGTAAGTGGTGTTTAAACACTCCAAATTCAACCCGAACTCTTATAATTAGTCAAATGCATTGGATTGTCTGATTTTGACCCTAGAGAGAGTTACATAGCTGTTTACTTTTTCGAATCAATGTTTTCTCTCGGTTTTAGCCTGTTTTCTCAGTTCAAGCCTGTTTTGGGATAAAACGGGTTTATGTGTTGTCTAAACACTTCAAATTCATCCTGAACTCTTACAATTAGTCAAATGCATTGTATTGTCACACATATTCGATCCTAGAAACAGTAACAAAGCTGTTTACTACTTCGAATCAATGTTTTTTGAGGTTTATCCAGTTTCGGGACAACATGGATAAAGTGGTGTCTAAACACTCCAAATTCAACCCGAACTCTTATAATTAGTCAAATTCATTGGATTGTTACATATTTTGACCCTAGAAAGAGTAAAATAGTTGTTTACTGCTTTGAATTAATGTTTTCTCTCGGTTTAGCCAGTTTTCTCGGTTTAAGCCTGTTTTGGGACAAAACGGGTTTAAGTAAACACTCCAAATTCATCCTGAATTCTTACAATTAGTAAAATGCATTGGAATGTCACACATTCTGACCCTAGAAACAGTAACAATGCTGTTGACTGCTTAGAATCAATGTTTTCTTGGTTTAAGCCTGTTTTGGGACAAAACGGGTATAAGTGGTGTCTATACACTCCAAATTCAACCCGAACTCTTATAATTAGTCAAATGCATTGGATTGTTACATATTTTGACCCTAGAAAGAGTAACATAGCTGTTTACTGCTTCGAATCAATGTTTTCTCTCGGTCTAGCTTGTTTTCTTGGTTTAAGCCTATTTTGGGATAAAACGGGTTTAATTGTTGTCTAAACACTCCAAATTCATCCCAAACTCTTAAAATTAGTCAAATGCATTGGAATGTCACACATTCTGACCCTAGAAACATTAACAATGCTGTTGCTGCTTAGAATCAATGTTTTCTTGCTTTAAGCCTGTTTTGGGACAAAACGGGTGTAAGTGGTGTTTAAACACTCCAAATTCAACCCGAACTCTTATAATTAGTCAAATGCATTGGATTGTCTGATTTTGACCCTAGAGAGAGTTACATAGCTGTTTACTTTTTCGAATCAATGTTTTCTCTCGGTTTTAGCCTGTTTTCTCAGTTCAAGCCTGTTTTGGGATAAAACGGGTTTATGTGTTGTCTAAACACTTCAAATTCATCCTGAACTCTTACAATTAGTCAAATACATTGTATTGTCACACATATTCGATCCTAGAAACAGTAACAAAGCTGTTTACTGCTTCGAATCAATGTTTTTTGAGGTTTATCCAGTTTCGGGACAACATGGATAAAGTGGTGTCTAAACACTCCAAATTCAACCCGAACTCTTATAATTAGTCAAATTCATTGGATTGTTACATATTTTGACCCTAGAAAGAGTAACATAGTTGTTTACTGCTTTGAATCAATGTTTTCTCTCGGTTTAGCCTGTTTTCTCGGTTTAAGCCTGTTTTGGGACAAAACGGGTTTAAGTGTTGTCTAAACACTCCAAATTCATCCTGAATTCTTACAATTAGTAAAATGCATTGGAATGTCACACATTCTGACCCTAGAAACAGTAACAATGCTGTTGACTGCTTAGAATCAATGTTTTCTTGGTTTAAGCCTGTTTTGGGACAAAACGGGTATAAGTGGTGTCTATACACTCCAAATTCAACCCGAACTCTTATAATTAGTCAAATGCATTGGATTGTTACATATTTTGACCCTAGAAAGAGTAACATAGCTTTTTACTGCTTTGAATCAATGTTTTCTCTCTGTTTAGCTTGCTTTCTTGGTTTAAGCCTATTTTGGGATAAAACGGGTTTAATTGTTGTCTAAACACTCCAAATTTATCCCAAACTCTTAAAATTAGTCAAAAGCATTGGAATGTCACACATTATGACCCTAGAAACAGTAACACTGCTGTTTACTGCTTAGAATCAATGTTTTCTTGGTTTAAGCCTGTTTTGGGACAAAACGGGTATAGGTGGTGTCTAAACACTACAAATTCAACCCGAACTCTTATAATTAGTCAAATGCATTGGATTGTGAGATTTTGACCCTAGAAAGAGTTACATAGCTGTTTACTGTTTCGAATCAATGTTTTCTCTCGGTTTTAGCCTGTTTTCTCGGTTTAAGCCTGTTTTGGAATAAAACGGGTTTCAGTTTTGTGTAAACACTCCAAATTCATCTCGAACTCTTACAATTAGTCAAATGCATTGGATTGTCACACATTCTGACCCTAGAAACAGTAACAAATCTGTTTACTGCTTTGAATCAATGTTTTTTCAGGTTTATCCAGTTTGGGGACAACATGGATAAAGTGGTGTCTAAACACTCCTAATTCAACCCGAACTCTTATAATTAGTCAAATGCATTGGATTGTTACATATTTTGACCCTAGAAAGAGTAACATAGCTATTTACTGCTTCGAATCAATGTTTTCTCTCGGTCTAGCTTGTTTTCTTGGTTTAAGCCTATTTTGGGATAAAACGGGTTTAATTGTTGTCTAAACACTTCAAATTCATCCCAAACTCTTAAAATTAGTCAAATGCATTGGAATGTCACACATTCTGACCCTAGAAACATTAACAATGCTGTTGCTTCTTAGCATCAATGTTTTCTTGCTTTAAGCCTGTTTTGGGACAAAACGGGTGTAAGTGGTGTTTAAACACTCCAAATTCAACCCGAACTCTTATAATTAGTCAAATGCATTGGATTGTCTGATTTTGACCCTAGAGAGAGTTACATAGCTGTTTACTTTTTCGAATCAATGTTTTCTCTCGGTTTTAGCCTGTTTTCTCAGTTCAAGCCTGTTTTGGGATAAAACGGGTTTATGTGTTGTCTAAACACTTCAAATTCATCCTGAACTCTTACAATTAGTCAAATGCATTGTATTGTCACACATATTCGATCCTAGAAACAGTAACAAAGCTGTTTACTACTTCGAATCAATGTTTTTTGAGGTTTATCCAGTTTCGGGACAACATGGATAAAGTGGTGTCTAAACACTCCAAATTCAACCCGAACTCTTATAATTAGTCAAATTCATTGGATTGTTACATATTTTGATCCTAGAAAGAGTAAAATAGTTGTTTACTGCTTTGAATTAATGTTTTCTCTCGGTTTAGCCAGTTTTCTCGGTTTAAGCCTGTTTTGGGACAAAACGGGTTTAAGTAAACACTCCAAATTCATCCTGAATTCTTACAATTAGTAAAATGCATTGGAATGTCACACATTCTGACCCTAGAAACAGTAACAATGCTGTTGACTGCTTAGAATCAATGTTTTCTTGGTTTAAGCCTGTTTTGGGACAAAACGGGTATAAGTGGTGTCTATACACTCCAAATTCAACCCGAACTCTTATAATTAGTCAAATGCATTGGATTGTTACATATTTTGACCCTAGAAAGAGTAACATAGTTGTTTACTGCTTTGAATCAATGTTTTCTCTCGGTTTAGCCTGTTTTCTCGGTTTAAGCCTGTTTTGGGATAAAACGGGTTTAAGTGTTGTCTAAACACTCCAAATTTATCCCAAATTCTTACAATTAGTCAAATTCATTGGAATTTCACACATTCTGACCCTAGAAACAGTAACACTGCTGTTTACTGCTTAGAATCAATGTTTTCTTAGTTTAAGCCTGTTTTGGGACAAAACGGGTATAAGTGGTGTCTAAACACTCCAAATTCAACCCGAACTCTTATAATTAGTCAAATGCATTGGATTGTGAGATTTTGACCCTAGAAAGAGTTACATAGTGGTTTACTGTTTCGAATCAATGTTTTCCCTCGGTTTTAGCCTGTTTTCTGAGTTCAAGCCTGTTTTGGGATAAAACGGGTTTAAGTGTTGTCTAAACACTCCAAATTCATCCCGAACTCTTACAATTAGTCAAATGCATTGTATTGTCACAAATTCTGACCCTAGAAACTGTAACAAAGCTGTTTACTGCTTTGAATCAGTGTTTTTTCAGGTTTATCCAGTTTCGGGACAACATGGATAAAGTGGTGTCTAAACTCTCCAAATTCAACCCGAACTCTTATAATTAGTCAAATGCATTGGATTGTTACATAAATTGACCCTAGAAAGAGTAACATAGCTTTTTACTGCTTTGAATCAATGTTTTCTCTCGGTTTAGCTTGTTTTCTTGGTTTAAGCCTATTTTGGGATAAAACCGGTTTAATTGTTGTCTAAACACTCCAAATTTATCCCAAACTCTTAAAATTAGTCAAAAGCATTGGAATGTCACACATTATGACCCTAGAAACAGTAACACTGCTGTTTACTGCTTAGAATCAATGTTTTCTTGGTTTTAGCCTGTTTTGGGACAAAACGGGTATAGGTGGTGTCTAAACACTCCAAATTCAACCCGAACTCTTATAATTAGTCAAATGCATTGGATTGTGAGATTTTGACCCTAGAAAGAGTGACATAGCTGTTTACTGTTTCGAATCAATGTTTTCTCTCGGTTTTAGCCTGTTTTCTCGGTTTAAGCCTGTTTTGGAATAAAACGGGTTTCAGTGTTGTGTAAACACTCCAAATTCATCCCGAACTCTTACAATTAGTCAAATGCATTGGATTTTCACACATTCTGACCCTAGAAACAGTAACAAAGCTGTTTACTGCTTTGAATCAATATTTTTTCAGGTTTATCCAATTTCGGGACAATATGGATAAAGTGGTGTCTAAACACTCCAAATTCAACCCTAACTCTTATAATTAGTCAAATGCATTGGATTGTTACATATTTTGACCCTAGAAAGAGTAATATAGCTGTTTACTGCTTCGAATCAATGTTTTCTCTCGGTCTAGCTTGTTTTCTTGGTTTAAGCCTATTTTGGGATAAAACGGGTTTAATTGTTGTCTAAACACTCCAAATTCATCCCAAACTCTTAAAATTAGTAAAATGCATTGGAATGTCACATATTCTGACCCTAGAAACATTAACAATGCTGTGGCTGCTTAGAATCAATGTTTTCTTGCTTTAAGCCTGTTTTGGGACAAAACGGGTGTAAGTGGTGTTTAAACACTCCAAATTCAACCCGAACTCTTATAATTAGTCAAATGCATTGGATTGTCTGATTTTGACCCTAGAGAGAGTTGCATAGCTGTTTACTTTTTCGAATCAATGTTTTCTCTCGGTTTTAGCCTGTTTTCTCAGTTCAAGCCTGTTTTGGGATAAAACGGGTTTATGTGTTGTCTAAACACTTCAAATTCATCCTGAACTCTTACAATTAGTCAAATGCATTGTATTGTCACATATATTCGATCCTAGAAACAGTAACAAAGCTGTTTACTGCTTCGAATCAATGTTTTTTGAGGTTTATCCAGTTTCGGGACAACATGGATAAAGTGGTGTCTAAACACTCCAAATTCAACCCGAACTCTTATAATTAGTCAAATTCATTGGATTGTTACATATTTTGACCCTAGAAAGAGTAACATAGTTGTTTACTGCTTTGAATCAATGTTTTCTCTCGGTTTAGCCTGTTTTCTCGGTTTAAGCCTGTTTTGGGACAAAACGGGTTTAAGTGTTGTCTAAACACTCCAAATTCATCCTGAATTCTTACAATTAGTAAAATGCATTGGAATGTCACACATTCTGACCCTAGAAACAGTAACAATGCTGTTGACTGCTTAGAATCAATGTTTTCTTGGTTTAAGCCTGTTTTGGGACAAAACGGGTATAAGTGGTGTCTATACACTCCAAATTCAACCCGAACTCTTATAATTAGTCAAATGCATTGGATTGTTACATATTTTGACCCTAGAAAGAGTAACATAGCTTTTTACTGCTTTGAATCAATGTTTTCTCTCGGTTTAGCTTGCTTTCTTGGTTTAAGCCTATTTTGGGATAAAACGGGTTTAATTGTTGTCTAAACACTCCAAATTTATCCCAAACTCTTAAAATTAGTCAAAAGCATTGGAATGTCACACATTATGACCCTAGAAACAGTAACACTGCTGTTTACTGCTTAGAATCAATGTTTTCTTGGTTTAAGCCTGTTTTGGGACAAAACGGGTATAGGTGGTGTCTAAACACTACAAATTCAACCCGAACTCTTATAATTAGTCAAATGCATTGGATTGTGAGATTTTGACCCTAGAAAGAGTTACATAGCTGTTTATTGTTTCGAATCAATGTTTTCTCTCGGTTTTAGCCTGTTTTCTCGGTTTAAGCCTGTTTTGGAATAAAACGGGTTTCAGTTTTGTGTAAACACTCCAAATTCATCTCGAACTCTTACAATTAGTCAAATGCATTGGATTGTCACACATTCTGACCCTAGAAACAGTAACAAATCTGTTTACTGCTTTGAATCAATGTTTTTTCAGGTTTATCCAGTTTGGGGACAACATGGATAAAGTGGTGTCTAAACACTCCTAATTCAACCCGAACTCTTATAATTAGTCAAATGCATTGGATTGTTACATATTTTGACCCTAGAAAGAGTAACATAGCTATTTACTGCTTCGAATCAATGTTTTCTCTCGGTCTAGCTTGTTTTCTTGGTTTAAGCCTATTTTGGGATAAAACGGGTTTAATTGTTGTCTAAACACTTCAAATTCATCCCAAACTCTTAAAATTAGTCAAATGCATTGGAATGTCACACATTCTGACCCTAGAAACATTAACAATGCTGTTGCTTCTTAGCATCAATGTTTTCTTGCTTTAAGCCTGTTTTGGGACAAAACGGGTGTAAGTGGTGTTTAAACACTCCAAATTCAACCCGAACTCTTATAATTAGTCAAATGCATTGGATTGTCTGATTTTGACCCTAGAGAGAGTTACATAGCTGTTTACTTTTTCGAATCAATGTTTTCTCTCGGTTTTAGCCTGTTTTCTCAGTTCAAGCCTGTTTTGGGATAAAACGGGTTTATGTGTTGTCTAAACACTTCAAATTCATCCTGAACTCTTACAATTAGTCAAATGCATTGTATTGTCACACATATTCGATCCTAGAAACAGTAACAAAGCTGTTTACTACTTCGAATCAATGTTTTTTGAGGTTTATCCAGTTTCGGGACAACATGGATAAAGTGGTGTCTAAACACTCCAAATTCAACCCGAACTCTTATAATTAGTCAAATTCATTGGATTGTTACATATTTTGATCCTAGAAAGAGTAAAATAGTTGTTTACTGCTTTGAATTAATGTTTTCTCTCGGTTTAGCCAGTTTTCTCGGTTTAAGCCTGTTTTGGGACAAAACGGGTTTAAGTAAACACTCCAAATTCATCCTGAATTCTTACAATTAGTAAAATGCATTGGAATGTCACACATTCTGACCCTAGAAACAGTAACAATGCTGTTGACTGCTTAGAATCAATGTTTTCTTGGTTTAAGCCTGTTTTGGGACAAAACGGGTATAAGTGGTGTCTATACACTCCAAATTCAACCCGAACTCTTATAATTAGTCAAATGCATTGGATTGTTACATATTTTGACCCTAGAAAGAGTAACATAGTTGTTTACTGCTTTGAATCAATGTTTTCTCTCGGTTTAGCCTGTTTTCTCGGTTTAAGCCTGTTTTGGGATAAAACGGGTTTAAGTGTTGTCTAAACACTCCAAATTTATCCCAAATTCTTACAATTAGTCAAATTCATTGGAATGTCACACATTCTGACCCTAGAAACAGTAACACTGCTGTTTACTGCTTAGAATCAATGTTTTCTTAGTTTAAGCCTGTTTTGGGACAAAACGGGTATAAGTGGTGTCTAAACACTCCAAATTCAACCCGAACTCTTATAATTAGTCAAATGCATTGGATTGTGAGATTTTGACCCTAGAAAGAGTTACATAGTGGTTTACTGTTTCGAATCAATGTTTTCTCTCGGTTTTAGCCTGTTTTCTCAGTTCAAGCCTGTTTTGGGATAAAACGGGTTTAAGTGTTGTCTAAACACTCCACATTCATCCCGAACTCTTACAATTAGTCAAATGCATTGTATTGTCACAAATTCTGACCCTAGAAACAGTAACAAAGCTGTTTACTTCTTTGAATCAATGTTTTTTCAGGTTTATCCAGTTTCGGGACAACATGGATAAAGTGGTGTCTAAACTCTCCAAATTCAACCCGAACTCTTATAATTAGTCAAATGAATTGGATTGTTACATATTTTGACCCTAGAGAGAGTAACATAGCTGTTTACTGCTTCGAATCAATGTTTTCTCTCGGTTTAGCTTGTTTTCTCGGTTTAAGCCTGTTTCGGGATAAAACGGGTTTCAGTGTTGTGTAAACACTCCAAATTCATCTCGAACTCTTACAATTAGTCAAATGCATTGAATTGTCACACATTCTGACCCTTGAAACAGTAACAAAGCTGTTTACTGCTTTGAATCTATGTTTTTTCAGGTTTATCCAGTTTCGGGACAACATGGATAAAGTGGTGTCTAAACACTCCAAATTCAACCCGAACTCTTATAATTAGTCAAATGCATTGGATTGTTACATATTTTGACCCTAGAAAGAGTAACATAGCTTTTTACTGCTTTGAATCAATGTTTTCTCTCGGTTTAGCTTGTTTTCTTGGTTTAAGCCTATTTTGGGATAAAACGGGTTTAATTGTTGTCTAAACACTCCAAATTCATCCTGAATTCTTACAATTAGTCAAATGCATTGGAATGTCACACATTCTGAACCTAGAAACAGTAACAATGCTGTTGACTGCTTAGAATCAATGTTTTCTTGGTTTAAGCCTGTTTTGGGACAAAACGGGTATAGGTGGTGTCTAAACACTCCAAATTCAACCCGAACTCTTATAATTAGTCAAATGCATTGGATTGTGAGATTTTGACCCTAGAAAGAGTTACATAGCTGTTTACTGTTTCGAATCAATGTTTTCTCTCGGTTTTAGCCTGTTTTCTCGGTTTAAGCCTGTTTTGGAATAAAACGGGTTTCAGTTTTGTGTAAACACTCCAAATTCATCTCGAACTCTTACAATTAGTCAAATGCATTGGATTGTCACACATTCTGACCCTAGAAACAGTAACAAATCTGTTTACTGCTTTGAATCAATGTTTTTTCAGGTTTATCCAGTTTCGGGACAACATGGATAAAGTGGTGTCTAAACACTCCTAATTCAACCCGAACTCTTATAATTAGTCAAATGCATTGGATTGTTACATATTTTGACCCTAGAAAGAGTAACATAGCTGTTTACTGCTTCGAATCAATGTTTTCTCTCGGTCTAGCTTGTTTTCTTGGTTTAAGCCTATTTTGGGATAAAACGGGTTTAATTGTTGTCTAAACACTCCAAATTCATCCCAAACTCTTAATATTAGTCAAATGCATTGGAATGTCACACATTCTGACCCTAGAAACAGTAACAATGCTGTTGCTGCTTAGAATCAATGTTTTCTTGGTTTAAGCCTGTTTTGGGACAAAACGGGTATAAGTGGTGTCTAAACACTCCAAATTCAACCCGAACTCTTATAATTAGTCAAATGCATTGGATTGTGAGATTTTGACCCTAGAAAGAGTTACATAGCTGTTTACTGTTTCGAATCAATGTTTTCTCTCGGTTTTAGCCTGTTTTCTCAGTTCAAGCCTGTTTTGGGATAAAACGGGTTTATGTGTTGTCTAAACACTTCAAATTCATCATGAACTCTTACAATTAGTCAAATGCATTGTATTGTCACACATATTCGATCCTAAAAACAGTAACAAAGCTGTTTACTGCTTCGAATCAATGTTTTTTGAGGTTTATCCAGTTTCGGGACAACATGGATAAAGTGGTGTCTAAACACTCCAAATTCAACCCGAACTCTTATAATTAGTCAAATTCATTGGATTGTTACATATTTTGACCCTAGAAAGAGTAACATAGTTGTTTACTGCTTTGAATCAATGTTTTCTCTCGGTTTAGCCTGTTTTCTCGGTTTAAGCTTGTTTTGGGATAAAACGGGTTTAAGTGTTGTCTAAACACTCCAAATTCATCCTGAATTCTTACAATTAGTCAAATGCATTGGAATGTCACACATTCTGACCCTAGAAACAGTAACAATGCTGTTGACTGCTTAGAATCAATGTTTTCTTGGTTTAAGCCTGTTTTGGGACAAAACGGGTATAAGTGGTGTCTATACACTCCAAATTCAACCCGAACTCTTATAATTAGTCAAATGCATTGGATTGTTACATATTTTGACCCTAGAAAGAGTAACATAGTTGTTTACTGCTTTGAATCAATGTTTTCTCTCGGTTTAGCCTGTTTTCTCGGTTTAAGCCTGTTTTGGGATAAAACGGGTTTAAGTGTTGTCTAAACACTCCAAATTCATCCCAAATTTTTACAATTAGTCAAATTCATTGGAATGTCACACATTCTGACCCTAGAAACAGTAACAATGCTGTTGCTGCTTAGAATCAATGTTTTCTTGGTTTAAGCCTGTTTTGGGACAAAACGGGTATAAATGGTGTCTATACACTCCAAATTCAACCCGAACTCTTATAATTAGTCAAATGCATTGGATTGTCAGATTTTGAACCTAGAAAGAGTTACATAGCTGTTTACTGTTTCGAATCAATGTTTTCTTTCTGTTTTAGCCTGTTTTGGGATAAAACGGGTTTAAGTGTTGTCTAAACACTGCAAATTAATCCTGAACTCTTACAAATAGTCAAATGCATTGGAATGTCACACATTCTATCACTAGAAATAGTAACAAAGCTGTTGACTGCTTAGAATCAATGTTTTCTTGGTTTAAGCCTGTTTTGGAACAAAACGGGTATAAGTGGTGTCTAAACACTCCAAATTCAACCCGAACTCTTATAATTAGTCAAATGCATTGGATTGTTACATATTTTGACCCTAGAAAGAGTAACATAGCTGTTTACTGCTTTGAATCAATGTTTTCTCTCGGTTTTAGCCTATTTTTTCGGTTTAGCCTTATTGTGGGACAAAACGGGTATAAGTGTTGACAAAACACTCCAAATTAATCCTGAACTCTTACAAATAGTCAAATGCATTGGATTGTCACACATTCTAACCCTAGAAATAGTAACAAAGCTGTTTACTGCTTCGAATCAATGTTTTCTCTCGGTTTTAGCCTGTTTTCTCGGTTTAAGCCTGTTTTGGAATAAAACGGGTTTCAGTTTTGTCTAAACACTCCAAATTCATCCCGAACTCTTACAATTAGTCAAATGCATTGGATTGTCACACATTATGACTCTAGAAACAGTAACAAAGCTGTTTACTGCTTCGAATCAATGTTTTTTCAGGTTTATCCAGTTTCGGGACAACATGGATAAAGTGGTGTCTAAACACTCCAAATTCAACCCGAACTCTTATAATTAGTCAAATGCATTGGATTGTTACATATTTTGACCCTAGAAAGAGTAACATAGTTGTTTACTGCTTTGAATCAATGTTTTCTCTCGGTTTAGCCTGTTTTCTCGGTTTAAGCCTATTTTGGGATAAAACGGGTTTAAGTGTTGTCTAAACACTCCAAATTCATCCCGAATTCTTACAATTAGTCAAATGCATTGGAATGTCACACATTCTGACCCTAGAAACAGTAACAATGCTGTTGCTGCTTAGAATCAATGTTTTCTTGGTTTATGCCTGTTTTGGGACAAAACGGGTATAAGTGGTGTCTATACACTCCAAATTCAACCCGAACTCTTATAATTAGTCAAATGCATTGGATTGTTACATATTTTGACCCTAGAAAGAGTAACATAGTTGTTTACTGCTTTGAATCAATGTTTTCTCTCGGTTTAGCCTGTTTTCTCGGTTTAAGCCTGTTTTGGGATAAAACGGGTTTAAGTGTTGTCTAAACACTCCAAATTCATCCCGAATTCTTACAATTAGTCAAATGCATTGGAATGTCACACATTCTGACCCTAGAAACAGTAACAATGCTGTTGCTGCTTAGAATCAATGTTTTCTTGGTTTAAGCCTGTTTTGGGACAAAACGGGTATAAGTGGTGTCTAAACACTCCAAATTCAACCCGAACTCTTATAATTAGTCAAATGCATTGGATTGTGAGATTTTGACCCTAGAAAGAGTTACATAGCTGTTTACTGTTTCGAATCAATGTTTTCTCTCGGTTTTAGCCTGTTTTCTCAGTTCAAGCCTGTTTTGGGATAAAACGGGTTTAAGTGTTGTCTAAACACTCCAAATTCATCCTGAACTCTTACCATTAGTCAAATGCATTGTATTGTCACAAATTCTGACCCTAGAAACAGTAACAAAGCTGTTTACTGCTTTGAATCAATGTTTTTTCAGGTTTATCCAGTTTCGGGACAACATGGATAAAGTAGTGTCTAAACACTCCAAATTCAACCCGAACTCTTATAATTAGTCAAATGCATTGGATTGTTACATATTTTGACCCTAGAGAGAGTAACATAGCTGTTTACTGCTTTGAAGCAATGTTTTCTCTCGGTTTAGCCTGTTTTCTCGGTTGAAGCCTGTTTTGGGATAAAACGGGTTTAAGTGTTGTCTAAACACTCCAAATTCATCCTGAATTCTTACAATTAGTCAAATGCATTGGAAAGTCACACATTCTGACCCTAGAAACAGTAACAATGTTGTTGCTGCTTAGAATCAATGTTTTCTTGGTTTAAGCCTGTTTTGGGACAAAACGGGTATAAGTGGTGTCTATACACTCCAAATTCAACCCGAACTCTTATAATTAGTCAAATGCATTGGATTGTTACATATTTTGACCCTAGAAAGTGTAAGTTTGAGAGTAGAGTAGAGTAATCAAGAGATTATGGAAGAGAGTGAAATCGTGTAAAGAGTGAGGAGAGTGAACGATTGAGAGAGAGAGTGTTGGAGAAAGAGAATAAACTCTTTTCTTTCTTGAATTAGAACATACTTACAAACCATATATAGAGCTATACAAAGAGGATATTCTTTCCTAGGGTTCTATGTGCACATTAATGAGAGATAGCGACATCTCCTTATTCCTACATGTGACTAAACCTTTGACTTCCCACTTGCAAGTTGCCTAACGGCTATAATAGAAGGATCTCGATGAAGGGAGATCGTTGGGAGCTCTCCTTAGTGGATTGGGCTTATGAGATACGAGATGGCTTGGTCAGCCCATAGGTTGTCGATCGTACGGACGTCCGTACGGTTGTACGGACGGTGGTGGCCAAGGTGGTGTGCCAAACTCATACTCCCCCTCAAGCTTGACTTAGATGATCAGGCAAGCTTGACAGTCGAGGCACCCACCTCATTAAAAAAAAAACTTAGTATAGAAAACCTCATGGGAAAAACTATACATAAGGGAAAAAGAGTGTAGGTGCCTTGTGAAAGACTCATGGCCGAGTGAGGTCTATAAGGCCGAGCTTCGAGTGAATATATTCGCACACTTGGGGACTTGCAGCTTTGGTGAGGATGTCAGCGAGTTGTTCCTTGCTCTCGGTGTGACATGGTAGGACAACTCCAAGCTTGATTTGCTCTCGCACCTTATGACAGTCCACCTCAATATGTTTGGTCCTCTCATGAAACACTGAATTGGTTGCTATGTGAATGGCAGCTTCATTGTCACAATGCATGGTGATAGGACTTGTGATTTCCACTCCTAAATCCTTGAGGAGTGCTTTGAGCCACATTAGTTCAGTTGTGAGTTTGCGCATGGCCCTATACTCGGATTCGGCACTTGAAAGCGATACGACCTTTTGTTTCTTGCTCTTCCATGTGATCAGGTTGCCTCCAAGGAATGTGCAATAGCCAGTTGTGGAGCGACGGTCTCCACGGTCTCCAGCATAGTCAGCGTCGCAATATCCTACCAACTCGGTGTTCTTGTTGCGGCCCATCCAAATGCCTTGTCCCGGTGAGCCCTTGATGTATTTAAGGATTCGGTCGACCATGTTCCAATGATGGACAGTTGGATTGTTCATGTGCTGGCTCACCTGGTTCACAGCAAAGCAAATATCAGGCCGTGTTATAGTTAAATAGATTAACTTACCTACTAGGCGCCGGTAGCGACCAACGTCCTTGTATGGTGCCTGCTCAAGCTCCCCCTGTCCTCCGGCCTTGTAGTTCTCTTCAAGAGGTGATGCCACTGCCTTTGAACCTAATTTTCCTGTCTCATTTAACAAGTCAAGAGCATATTTTCTTTGTGATAGAAATAAACCTTCCTTTGATCTACATATTTCTATCCCAAGAAAATATTTCAACTCTCCAAGGTCCTTAATATCAAAGACTGATTTCAAGAAGGTTTTAGTGTTTTGAATACCTACCGAGTCACTCCCAGTGATGATGATATCATCAACATACACTAGGATGACTACTATACCTTTGGTGCTTGGTGAGGTAAATAGTGTGTGATCAGCCTCGGATTTGCGAAAGCCTTTGTCAAGGAGGATTGTGCTCAGCTTGTGGTACCACGCCCTTGGCGACTGCTTTAGTCCATAGATGGCTTTGTTGAGCTTGAGAACCTTCCCCGGACCAATGGTGTCTTCTAGGCCCGGTGGTGGCCGCATATACACTTCATCTTCGAGCTCGCCTTGTAGGAAGGCGTTCTTCACATCCATTTGCCATAGCTCCCAATCAAGATTTGTGGCAAGAGAGAGAACCACTCGAACAGTGTGAAGTTTGGCCACCGGAGCAAACGTATCAAGATAGTCCTCCCCATACGTTTGCGTGAATCCCCGGGCTACTAGGCGTGCCTTATACCGTTCTATCTCCCCATTGCTCTTATATTTGATTGTGAAGATATACCGAGATGTGACAGCCTTCTTGCCCGTGGGTAAGTCAGCCTCGTCCCATGTGTGATTTTGCACCATGGCCGTATTCTCGGCGTCCACCGCATCTCTCCATACCTTGTGCTGCTTAGCCTCATCATAGGTCTTGGGGATCCAATGCTCATCAATATGGCCAAGAAACACTTGATGCTCTATCGGAAAATGAGCTAAGGTGCACACGGCCTGAATCGGATGAGCAACGGCCATGTTGTTGTAGTACACACGGGTGTTCTTCCAATGACTAGGAGGATACTTGATACGTTGGCTGCGCCTAAGAGGAACTACAGCCCCAGCTTCGGAGTTGGCCCGTCCCGGAGTTATGATTTCCTCAAGCTGTTCGGCCGACTCCTCGGTTGTTTCGGCCGTGATGTCCGCGGGTGACTCCTCAGGCTGCTCAGTATGGTCATCGGCATGTATATCAGGATCAGGCTCAGTGAATGGCTCAGATTGTTCTGGTGATGTTGGTCTGGCTGACTCGGTAGAGATCCTATCATTTTCAAGACCTAGCCGCTCAAGAATTACTCGGAGGTTGCGCGTCCGATCAGATGGAGAGTCGGAGAGATTACGGAGCTCATCCCAATTCTTCTCGTCATAAAAGCCGTGTGTCTCCATGAACTTGACATCACGAGATACTAGAATTCTCCTTGTTGTAGGTTCATAGCACTTATACCCCTTTTGTGTAGTAGAATAGCCAAGAAACATAGCCTTTGTACTCTTTGCATCAAGCTTGTCTCTTAGCTCACCTGGTCGCAAAACATAGCACACACAACCAAACACTCGTAAGTGATCAAATGTAGGTTTGTCATTAGTTAATACCTCAAATGGAGACACATCCTTTAGAATTTTTGTTGGTGTGCGGTTAATAAGATAACAAGCGGCTAGCACAGCATCTCCCCAAAACCTCTTTGGAACCCTTGTGTGAAACATCATAGACCTTGCTACCTCCATCAGATGCCTATTCTTCCTCTCAGCCACTCCATTTTGTTGTGGTGTGTAAGGACAACTAGTTTGGTGAAGAATTCCATGTTTGGCTAGATATTGCTTAAAGGCATGGCTTGTGTACTCTCCACCATTATCTGATCTCAAAATTTTAATCTTGGCATGAAAGTGGTTAGTGACATAATTTTGAAAATTAGTAAAGGCCTCAAGAACTCTATCCTTAGAGGGAAGCAAAGTTATCCAAGTATATTTTGATTTTTCATCAATAAAAGTCACAAAATATTTTTGATTATCTCTAGATAAGCAAGGAGATGTCCAAACATCAGAATGAATTAAATCAAAACATTTTTCATAAATAGTAATAGATTTAGGAAAAACAGCCTTGCAATGTTTACCAAGAATACAAGCCTCACACTCATCATTTTGAAAAGAAACATTAGGAAATATTAAAGATAAAGCTCTTGTGTGAGGGTGTCCTAGCCTAGCATGTAAAATAGAATCACTAGGTTTCATAATAACTGAATTAAAACAAGATACATTAGAAGATAAGTTCAAGTCCTCAAGCACATAGAGGTCATCCTTGGATCCTCCTTGACCAAGAACCTTACTTGTCTCAATATCCTGAAAATGAACATTGTTAGGACCAAATATAGCATAACAATTTAAATCAGTAGTGGCTCTCTTAACTGATAGCAAGTTAGAAGTAAAGTTTGGCATATAAAATGCCTTAGTCTCCTTATCAAATAGTTTCAAGTTCCCAATGCCTTTAACTGGTACTTTCTCACCATTTGCTATTATCACATTACCATTAGCAGGTTTAATATCACTAATTAGCCTAGAATCACTAATCATGTGATGGGATGCACCAGAATCAACTATGAGGGGTTTAATTTTGTTTGAGGCAAGAAACGCCTTACCGGTGGCCTCTTTGATGGCTTTGATGAGCGCATCAAGGTCGGACCGCCTTACCAGCTCGGACGATGCTGCAGCAAGAGCAGTTCCACTGGTCACTTGTTGAGGTTGCTCAGAGATTGATGACCCCCCCATGGCTACTGCTTGATGAGCTCTCGGTGGTCCTCCGCGGTTTGGTCGTCCACCTCGGATGGTACCCGGCGGTGGTGCTAGATGAGGGTGTAGAATCCAGCAGCGGCTCTTGAAGTGACCAAGCTTCTTACAATGCTCACAAAATGGCGGGTTGTTCTTGTCCTCCGGCTTGTAGTAGCCCTTGTTTGCTGATGCCGTCTCAGCTTTGTTAGCGGTCACAAGTTCTCCCTTGCCGCCAAACAATCCCATGGAGCCATGCTCCTTTTGAATTTGGTTACAGACATCATCAAGGCTAGGGAGCTTGTCCGACCGTAGAATATGCTTGATAAGGTCATTGTAGGAGGGGTTCAAGGTCAAGAGAAGGCCGAACACCTTATCTTGTTCACGCCTCTCATTCAGAATGGCCGGATCTATAGTCGCCGGCCGGAGCATCTCTAGTTCAGCCCAAAGGGACCTAAACTTCCCAAAGTGCTTGGTGAACTCCATGTCTTCTTGGTTGAGGTTGTTGATGGCCCTCTTAATCTCAAAAATTCGGTTTACATTTGTAACATTCCCAAAAACATTCTTGAGAGTGTCCCACAAGTCTTTTGCTGTCTCGCAATAAGAGTAAGCTTCAAGTATAGGTGCATCTAGGGAGTTTTGAATGATAGCTAGGACTCCCTGATCTTCTTGAAACCACTTGTTCTTCTCATCGACAAGATCCTTGCCGTCTTTGGTGGTCTCGCCACTAGGAGCTTCGCTCGTCTCAACATGGGACCAAAGTCCTCGGCCGCATAGGGCTGTCTTTGTGGTTCTAGCCCACAGTAAGTAATTCTCTCCCTTGAGAGTAACTGGAACAATGAGAGTTTTGGTAGTTTCCATGGAAAAAGATGAAGAGACCGTTGGTTAAAGCTATTGTCCAACGGTTAAAGAAAGAAGATTCAAGAACAAGAAATTTCAAGAACAAGAAAGAGAATGCGGAAGGGAGTGATGGAGATTTGAGGCAAGAACAGAATCAAATCTGCTCTGATACCATGTAAGTTTGAGAGTAGAGTAGAGTAATCAAGAGATTATGGAAGAGAGTGAAATCGTGTAAAGAGTGAGGAGAGTGAACGATTGAGAGAGAGAGTGTTGGAGAAAGAGAATAAACTCTTTTCTTTCTTGAATTAGAACATACTTACAAACCATATATAGAGCTATACAAAGAGGATATTCTTTCCTAGGGTTCTATGTGCACATTAATGAGAGATAGCGACATCTCCTTATTCCTACATGTGACTAAACCTTTGACTTCCCACTTGCAAGTTGCCTAACGGCTATAATAGAAGGATCTCGATGAAGGGAGATCGTTGGGAGCTCTCCTTAGTGGATTGGGCTTATGAGATACGAGATGGCTTGGTCAGCCCATAGGTTGTCGATCGTACGGACGTCCGTACGGTTGTACGGACGGTGGTGGCCAAGGTGGTGTGCCAAACTCATAGAAAGAGTAACATAGCTGTTTACAGCTTTGAATCAATGTTTTCTCTCGGTTTAGCCTGTTTTCTCGGTTTAAGCCTGTTTTGGGATAAAACGGGTTTAAGTGTTGTCTAAACACTCCAAATTCATCCCGAATTCTTACAATTATTCAAATGCATTGGAATGTCACACATTCTGACCCTAGAAACAGTAACAATGCTGTTGCTGCTTAGAATCAATGTTTTCTTGGTTTAAGCCTGTTTTGGGACAAAACGGGTATAAGTGGTGTCTAAACACTCCAAATTCAACCCGAACTCTTATAATTAGTCAAATGCATTGGATTGTGAGATTTTGACCCTAGAAAGAGTTACATAGCTGTTTACTGTTTCGAATCAATGTTTTCTCTCGGTTTTAGCCTGTTTTCTCAGTTCAAGCCGGTTTTGGGATAAAACGGGTTTAAGTGTTGTCTAAACACTCCAAATTCATCCTGAACTCTTACCATTAGTCAAATGCATTGTATTGTCACAAATTCTGACCCTAGAAACAGTAACAAAGCTGTTTACTGCTTTGAATCAATGTTTTTTCAGGTTTATCCAGTTTCGGGACAACATGGATAAAGTAGTGTCTAAACACTCCAAATTCAACCCGAACTCTTATAATTAGTCAAATGCATTGGATTGTTACATATTTTGACCCTAGAGAGAGTAACATAGCTGTTTACTGCTTTGAAGCAATGTTTTCTCTCGGTTTAGCCTGTTTTCTCGGTTGAAGCCTGTTTTGGGATAAAACGGGTTTAAGTGTTGTCTAAACACTCCAAATTCATCCTGAATTCTTACAATTAGTCAAATGCATTGGAAAGTCACACATTCTGACCCTAGAAACAGTAACAATGTTGTTGCTGCTTAGAATCAATGTTTTCTTGGTTTAAGCCTGTTTTGGGACAAAACGGGTATAAGTGGTGTCTATACACTCCAAATTCAACCCGAACTCTTATAATTAGTCAAATGCATTGGATTGTTACATATTTTGACCCTAGAAAGAGTAACATAGCTGTTTACAGCTTTGAATCAATGTTTTCTCTCGGTTTAGCCTGTTTTCTCGGTTTAAGCCTGTTTTGGGATAAAACGGGTTTAAGTGTTGTCTAAACACTCCAAATTCATCCCGAATTCTTACAATTATTCAAATGCATTGGAATGTCACACATTCTGACCCTAGAAACAGTAACAATGCTGTTGCTGCTTAGAATCAATGTTTTCTTGGTTTAAGCCTGTTTTGGGACAAAACGGGTATAAGTGGTGTCTAAACACTCCAAATTCAACCCGAACTCTTATAATTAGTCAAATGCATTGGATTGTGAGATTTTGACCCTAGAAAGAGTTACATAGCTGTTTACTGTTTCGAATCAATGTTTTCTCTCGGTTTTAGCCTGTTTTCTCAGTTCAAGCCGGTTTTGGGATAAAACGGGTTTAAGTGTTGTCTAAACACTCCAAATTCATCCTGAACTCTTACCATTAGTCAAATGCATTGTATTGTCACAAATTCTGACCCTAGAAACAGTAACAAAGCTGTTTACTGCTTTGAATCAATGTTTTTTCAGGTTTATCCAGTTTCGGGACAACATGGATAAAGTAGTGTCTAAACACTCCAAATTCAACCCGAACTCTTATAATTAGTCAAATGCATTGGATTGTTACATATTTTGACCCTAGAGAGAGTAACATAGCTGTTTACTGCTTTGAATCAATGTTTTCTCTCGGTTTAGCCTGTTTTCTCGGTTGAAGCCTGTTTTGGGATAAAACGGGTTTAAGTGTTGTCTAAACACTCCAAATTCATCCTGAATTCTTACAATTAGTCAAATGCATTGGAATGTCACACATTCTGACCCTAGAAACAGTAACAATGTTGTTGCTGCTTAGAATCAATGTTTTCTTGGTTTAAGCCTGTTTTGGGACAAAACGGGTATAAGTGGTGTCTATACACTCCAAATTCAACCCGAACTCTTATAATTAGTCAAATGCATTGGATTGTTACATATTTTGACCCTAGAAAGAGTAACATAGCTGTTTACTGCTTTGAATCAATGTTTTCTCTCGGTTTTAGCCTATTTTTTCGGTTTAACCTTATTTTGGGACAAAACGGGTATAAGTGTTGACAAAACACTCCAAATTAATCCTGAACTCTTACAAATAGTCAAATGCATTGGATTGTCACACATTCTAACCCTAGAAATAGTAACAAAGCTGTTTACTGCTTCGAATCAATGTTTTCTCTCGGTTTTAGCCTGTTTTCTCGGTTTAAGCCTGTTTTGGAATAAAACGGGTTTCAGTGTTGTCTAAACACTCCAAATTCATCCCGAACTCTTACAATTAGTCAAATGCATTGGATTGTCACACATTATGACTCTAGAAACAGTAACAAAGCTGTTTACTGCTTCGAATCAATGTTTTTTCAGGTTTATCCAGTTTCGGGACAACATGGATAAAGTATTAGTATATAAGAAGGAGAAGAGAGAGGGAGGCCGGTGAGGCCGAGCTGCACAAGGAAGAAGAGAGTAGCCGGTAAGGCTGCCAGTACAAGAAGTGTGGCCGGTAAGGCCATGAGTGGTGTGGGAGCGGCCAGTAAGGCCGTGAGCACAATAAGAGTGGCCAGTAAGGCCATATGGGCCGTGAGAACAATGAGAGTGGTCAGCAAGGCCATAAGAGCAATGTGAGAAGAATTGTGAAGTAAAGGCCTTATAAGAAGAAGAGGCCCAAGAAGAAGTTAAATGTCTCACAAAGGGAAAAGAAGGGAAGGAAGGAAGCATGTGAGACCTTGGTTGGTGAAGAATGAGACAACCAAGGGAAGGAGCTGTCCCTTTCACCATACACCCACTTGTGCACCAACGGCTATATGTCACTCTCACCTCTCATTTATCTCAAACGGCCATATACATTTGTTCTCCTATATTAAGCATTGTAATCTCTCATTTTGTAACACATCACAATATTATCTAATAGAAGAGAAACCGATTTCCTCTCTATACTTGTGTTCTTGTTTCATATTAACAATGTAGAGAGTTTAGGATTAGCGGTTAGGGGCTGCCCTTAAGGCAGCCTATTCTCTTCTCAAATCCACCTAAACTCTTCTTATTTACTGCTTTACTTAGCCTAGATTACTGATTCTTAATCCTCCTTCTCCTAAGTACACAAACTCTAAGTGTTGTGATACTAGAAGAGGATAAGTCTCAAACTAGTGCTTCTCCTAGTTAGGATCCGCTTACTCTCTAGTATTTGGGTTCTATCTAGCTTGTTTATGGGGAGTTCATCACAAGTTGATGTTCTCTCCTCCCCCTTGAGAATGAGTTAGTTTGTTGTGGGTAAAGGGGGATTCATTCACCAAGTGTTTGTCTACCCTCTCTTGTGAGCTTTGTCTCATAAATCCCAACATGGTATCAGAGCAGGCTCTGTTCTTGGTGACTCAAACTCGTTCTCAAGTTGGTTCTCTTAGGAGTTAGCTTAATTAAAGTTTTAATCCTAGCCTAGGTGTTAAATCGCTTAGCTTAGTTTCTTTAAAACTTTAATTTTGCTTTTGTTGTTAAATCGACTCTCTAGCAGCTCAATGTTGAGTAAGCTTGGTCTTGGGTCTTTGTAGAGTTCATAGACCAAGTGTGTGAAAGAAATCGATTTTAAAACCTCATCCTTAGGCTTCACCGATTGGGTAAAAGCTTGGGTTTAAATTGAGGTGGTGATGAACCAAGGAGCAAATTGTTCTTGTTCTTGGTAAGGATTCACGTGTTTTTAGGCTTGTATAGAGCCACGAAATCCTTAGGATTTTTCCTAGGATTCTCTTAAGATTTAGTTAATTTTCCTTTAAAGGTTTAATTTTGCTTTTGTTAAATTTCCTTTAAAGTTTAATTACTAAATCACTTCTTCTTCTTCTCAAGGTTGAGAAAGCTTTGTTTCTGGTCATATGGTGTGTCCAGGTTCGAGTTTGAGGAAGAGAGAGACCTTATTTTAGCATGTAGAGCCCGCTTGGTCAAATAGATTCAAGTTGGTCCAAGATGCATTCTTTTAACCGTTGGACAATAGGCTGTTCCAAAGGCTTTTGTTGTTTCTTCTTTGCTTGGGACCACGAAAAACATCTTCTATATGTTATCTTCGTGGATCTAAAGCCTTAATCTCTTGAAGAACACTTGTTTAAGTGATTCTACAAGGAGTTTTGTTGTTAAACCTTTGGAGAAACTAATTTTCCATAAGGTCCATTGTGTTTCAGCCATTAAAGCACCAAAAGAGATTGTCTTCTTGGATGTTCTTGGCTGTCAAAGCTTCGTTCAACTCAAGAAAACAGAGTTAAACTCTGTCCATAAGAACTCTTGAGCAGATTCTCTATTCTACTCTCCATTCATCTTATACTACCGCCAATACTCTCCCTTATACTCTCACTTTCTATTCTCCATATATACTCTTATTAATTCTCTAAATTCTCTATTTAATTTCAGTAATATTCTCTATACTCTAATCTCTAACAATCTCTTGTTTAGAATCTGTTCCATTGATTTTTGGTTTCAGTTTCAGCATTGAAGATTGTGGGGAGCTCGCTCACTATCTCAAGGAGAAGAAGTGGCGAGGTTGAAGGCTACAAGATAGCCATGTAAGAGCGCAGCACAATGCCTGGAGTTAGAACCAAGGGCCACCAAGTCTTTGTTAAGCTGGTGGAAGGTGATGAATCAGTCCAAGAGCATGTGTGTTAGTGCCAAGTTGTTGATCGGATGTGCACAATGGTCTTTAGGAAAGGTGATGCACAAGGTTTCAACTGTTGATTGGATGTGCACAAGAACGGTGATGCACAAGGCTTCAACTGAGGTGATGAGGTTTCAGCCCATCATCAAGTAAAGGTTACGGGGGAGATCAAGTGACTTCAGACCGTACCTCACAGATTCTGCTCGGCCACAAGCAAAAGTCTTTACTTAAAGCTCAGCCGAAGCGTCTCAAAGATCGACTCGGACGAAACCCTTCCACTGCGATTCGGCTTCCGCGTTCTTCATTAAAGTTCGAGACCACAGAGTCATCTTGCCAGTGGAAGTGGAATCATACCAATCCGAGCAGCCGTTCGAAAGTTATGTCCGATTCAGTGGGCATGTGTCAGTCTGACAAATAAAACTGACCGGGTTTAAAACCATGGTTAGAGGAGCGGTCTCAAGGAGGAATTCCAAACCGCAACAGTGATCAACTCTCTCCCTCCTATCCATCAAAACACCATAAAGGCTGTGCTCTAAACTCTTCTCTATTTTAATTCATAAATTCATTATCTTAGCTCTATTACTAGTCTTTACTCTTTAATATGTTCTTTTAAAGTTTTCTTTAGAATTTTCTTTGATATTCCTCATAGCAAACACTTATTCTTTTCTTCTTTATCACTTGTTTCAAGGGTGAAGGAGACTATGAGAGCCTCAAAAGAAAATTCGAGAAGTGCAAGCTTGGAGAGATCATATGAAGTGAGTCCAAGGCAAGAAGGGCTAAGGAGTGTAGCGGTTCAAAGGCCTGAAGAGGAGAGAGCTGGTTCTTGACAAACCAAGATCAATGGGACATCATGGATAGTGGAGTCTATACTCTTTTTCCCTTAACAAAGTTTTATCCCAAGAGGTTTTCTTTGTTGAGGTTTTTTAATGAGGTAGATGACACTTGTCCACGCTTGATCTTTGGTCCCCATGGTGCCCTGCAGATCAAACGTGCGGGGGAGTATTAGTATATAAGAAGGAGAAGAGAGAGGGAGGCCGGTGAGGCCGAGCTGCACAAGGAAGAAGAGAGTAGCCGGTAAGGCTGCCAGTACAAGAAGTGTGGCCGGTAAGGCCATGAGTGGTGTGGGAGCGGCCAGTAAGGCCGTGAGCACAATAAGAGTGGCCAGTAAGGCCATATGGGCCGTGAGAACAATGAGAGTGGTCAGCAAGGCCATAAGAGCAATGTGAGAAGAATTGTGAAGTAAAGGCCTTATAAGAAGAAGAGGCCCAAGAAGAAGTTAAATGTCTCACAAAGGGAAAAGAAGGGAAGGAAGGAAGCATGTGAGACCTTGGTTGGTGAAGAATGAGACAACCAAGGGAAGGAGCTGTCCCTTTCACCATACACCCACTTGTGCACCAACGGCTATATGTCACTCTCACCTCTCATTTATCTCAAACGGCCATATACATTTGTTCTCCTATATTAAGCATTGTAATCTCTCATTTTGTAACACATCACAATATTATCTAATAGAAGAGAAACCGATTTCCTCTCTATACTTGTGTTCTTGTTTCATATTAACAATGTAGAGAGTTTAGGATTAGCGGTTAGGGGCTGCCCTTAAGGCAGCCTATTCTCTTCTCAAATCCACCTAAACTCTTCTTATTTACTGCTTTACTTAGCCTAGATTACTGATTCTTAATCCTCCTTCTCCTAAGTACACAAACTCTAAGTGTTGTGATACTAGAAGAGGATAAGTCTCAAACTAGTGCTTCTCCTAGTTAGGATCCGCTTACTCTCTAGTATTTGGGTTCTATCTAGCTTGTTTATGGGGAGTTCATCACAAGTTGATGTTCTCTCCTCCCCCTTGAGAATGAGTTAGTTTGTTGTGGGTAAAGGGGGATTCATTCACCAAGTGTTTGTCTACCCTCTCTTGTGAGCTTTGTCTCATAAATCCCAACATAAAGTGGTGTCTAAACACTCCAAATTCAACCCGAACTCTTATAATTAGTCAAATGCATTGGATTGTTACATATTTTGACCCTAGAAATAGTAACATAGTTGTTTACTGCTTTGGATCAATGTTTTCTCTCGGTTTAGCCTGTTTTCTCGGTTTTAGCCTGTTTTGGGATAAAACGGGTTTAAGTGTTGTCTAAACACTCCAAATTCATCCCGAATTCTTACAATTAGTCAAATGCATTGGAATGTCACACATTCTGACCCTAGAAACAGTAACAATGTTGTTGCTGCTTAGAATCAATGTTTTCTTGGTTTAAGCCTGTTTTGGGACAGAACGGGTATAAGTGGTGTCTAAACACTCCAAATTCAACCCGAACTCTTATAATTAGTCAAATGCATTGGATTGTTACATATTTTGACCCTAGAAAGAGTAACATAGCTGTTTACTGCTTTGAATCAATGTTTTCTCTCGGTTTAGCCTGTTTTCTCGGTTTAAGCCTGTTTTGGGATAAAACGGGTTTAAGTGTTGTCTAAACACTCCAAATTCATCCCGAATTCTTACAATTATTCAAATGCATTGGAATGTCACACATTCTGACCCTAGAAACAGTAACAATGCTGTTGCTGCTTAGAATCAATGTTTTCTTGGTTTAAGCCTGTTTTGGGACAAAACGGGTATAAGTGGTGTCTAAACACTCCAAATTCAACCCGAACTCTTATAATTAGTCAAATGCATTGGATTGTGAGATTTTGACCCTAGAAAGAGTTACATAGCTGTTTACTGTTTCGAATCAATGTTTTCTCTCGGTTTTAGCCTGTTTTCTCAGTTCAAGCCGGTTTTGGGATAAAACGGGTTTAAGTGTTGTCTAAACACTCCAAATTCATCCTGAACTCTTACCATTAGTCAAATGCATTGTATTGTCACAAATTCTGACCCTAGAAACAGTAACAAAGCTGTTTACTGCTTTGAATCAATGTTTTTTCAGGTTTATCCAGTTTCGGGACAACATGGATAAAGTAGTGTCTAAACACTCCAAATTCAACCCGAACTCTTATAATTAGTCAAATGCATTGGATTGTTACATATTTTGACCCTAGAGAGAGTAACATAGCTGTTTACTGCTTTGAATCAATGTTTTCTCTCGGTTTAGCCTGTTTTCTCGGTTGAAGCCTGTTTTGGGATAAAACGGGTTTAAGTGTTGTCTAAACACTCCAAATTCATCCTGAATTCTTACAATTAGTCAAATGCATTGGAATGTCACACATTCTGACCCTAGAAACAGTAACAATGTTGTTGCTGCTTAGAATCAATGTTTTCTTGGTTTAAGCCTGTTTTGGGACAAAACGGGTATAAGTGGTGTCTATACACTCCAAATTCAACCCGAACTCTTATAATTAGTCAAATGCATTGGATTGTTACATATTTTGACCCTAGAAAGAGTAACATAGCTGTTTACTGCTTTGAATCAATGTTTTCTCTCGGTTTTAGCCTATTTTTTCGGTTTAACCTTATTTTGGGACAAAACGGGTATAAGTGTTGACAAAACACTCCAAATTAATCCTGAACTCTTACAAATAGTCAAATGCATTGGATTGTCACACATTCTAACCCTCGAAATAGTAACAAAGCTGTTTACTGCTTCGAATCAATGTTTTCTCTCGGTTTTAGCCTGTTTTCTCGGTTTAAGCCTGTTTTGGAATAAAACGGGTTTCAGTGTTGTCTAAACACTCCAAATTCATCCCGAACTCTTACAATTAGTCAAATGCATTGTATTGTCACAAATTCTGACCCTAGAAACAGTAACAAAGCTGTTTACTGCTTTGAATCAATGTTTTTTCAGGTTTATCCAGTTTCGGGACAACATGGATAAAGTAGTGTCTAAACACTCCAAATTCAACCCGAACTCTTATAATTAGTCAAATGCATTGGATTGTTACATATTTTGACCCTAGAGAGAGTAACATAGCTGTTTACTGCTTTGAATCAATGTTTTCTCTCGGTTTAGCCTGTTTTCTCGGTTGAAGCCTGTTTTGGGATAAAACGGGTTTAAGTGTTGTCTAAACACTCCAAATTCATCCTGAATTCTTACAATTAGTCAAATGCATTGGAATGTCACACATTCTGACCCTAGAAACAGTAACAATGTTGTTGCTGCTTAGAATCAATGTTTTCTTGGTTTAAGCCTGTTTTGGGACAAAACGGGTATAAGTGGTGTCTATACACTCCAAATTCAACCCGAACTCTTATAATTAGTCAAATGCATTGGATTGTTACATATTTTGACCCTAGAAAGAGTAACATAGCTGTTTACTGCTTTGAATCAATGTTTTCTCTCGGTTTTAGCCTATTTTTTCGGTTTAACCTTATTTTGGGACAAAACGGGTATAAGTGTTGACAAAACACTCCAAATTAATCCTGAACTCTTACAAATAGTCAAATGCATTGGATTGTCACACATTCTAACCCTAGAAATAGTAACAAAGCTGTTTACTGCTTCGAATCAATGTTTTCTCTCGGTTTTAGCCTGTTTTCTCGGTTTAAGCCTGTTTTGGAATAAAACGGGTTTCAGTGTTGTCTAAACACTCCAAATTCATCCCGAACTCTTACAATTAGTCAAATGCATTGGATTGTCACACATTATGACTCTAGAAACAGTAACAAAGCTGTTTACTGCTTCGAATCAATGTTTTTTCAGGTTTATCCAGTTTCGGGACAACATGGATAAAGTGGTGTCTAAACACTCCAAATTCAACCCGAACTCTTATAATTAGTCAAATGCATTGGATTGTTACATATTTTGACCCTAGAAATAGTAACATAGTTGTTTACTGCTTTGGATCAATGTTTTCTCTCGGTTTAGCCTGTTTTCTCGGTTTTAGCCTGTTTTGGGATAAAACGGGTTTAAGTGTTGTCTATGTTGGTTTAAATTGAGTATGCGGAAGCAAATTAGAGAGAATGTGAGATAAAATGAGAGCTTGTATTAGAATAGCTTTTACAATGTCGGCCAAAGGCCTTAAATAGAATGAAAACTAGGTTAACAATCCCACCAACTCGACAACTTGTAGATAGAGACATGAAGAGAGAGAAGGGAGCGATCCCAAGATAGAAAGCGACGTGACCTTGTCTCCCTAAGGGAAGCTATCTCGTGACTCTTATCCTCCAACGGTCACATTCTTCTTCGAGATCCTTCTAATGGGCTTGGTATTGTTTCCAACCCCAAGCCTTCTCATTTCTCTCAATAGGCCTCAACCTTAAGGGTGGCCATTAGGACGATCGTACGGACGTCCGTACGGACAACCTCCAAGTCTTAAGTAACATGGTCAATACTCCCCCTCAAGCTTAGCCAAGTGAAACGGCTAAGCTTGGAACCCGCACAAGACCACCTCGTTAAAAACCTTAATATGGAAAACCACATGGGACAAAACCATATCAAGGAAAAGAGTGTGCTCTCCACGGGTTAGAGGAGTCTTCTCATGGATGTGTAGGATCGACTAGTCCAAGTTTGCTAGAGATATACTCGCAAATCTGTGGACTAGTGGCTTTTGTGAAAATATCGGCCAGTTGGTCCTTGCTCGGCGTGTGACACGGTAAGACAACCCCTTCTTCAATCTTCTCTCGCACTGTGTGGCAGTCTACTTCGATATGCTTGGTCCTCTCATGGAAAACAGAGTTGGTTGCTATATGTATTGCAGCCTTGTTGTCACAGTGCATAGTGATGGGTTCATCTATCTCCACTCCAAGGTCCTTGAGAAGGCCTTTGAGCCAAGTTAGCTCGTTTGTGAGCTTCTTCATGGCCCTATATTCTGACTCGGCACTAGATTGAGACACCACCTTCTGTTTCTTCGACTTCCAAGTGACTAGGTTCCCACCAACAAACGTACAGTATCCTGTTGTAGACCTTCTATCGGTTGTGTCGCCCGCATAATCCGCGTCGCAATAGCCAACAAGCTCGGTATTGTTGTTCTTTCCCATCCAAATGCCGCGGCCAGGGCTTCCCTTTAGATAGCATAGGATCCTCTCAACAGTGTTCCAATCAAAGTTTGTTGGTGCTTTCATGTGCTGGCTTACTTGGTTCACAGCATAGCACAGATCCGGCCGTGTGATGGTGAGGTAAATCAGCTTCCCAACCAGCCGCCTATATCTGCCCACGTCCTCATATGGCTCAGCCAACTTGTTCGGTAACGTCTTCATCTCCCCCTTTCGCTTGACCTGGTAGCCTTCTTCTAGTGGCGTAGAGACCGGTTTAGCCCCCAGCTTACCAGTTTCCTTGAGCAAGTCCAGCGTGTACTTCCGTTGGGAGAGAAAGAGTCCTTCCGGCGATCGGGAGATTTCAATCCCAAGAAAATATTTCAGTTCGCCGAGGTCCTTGATGTCAAAGGCTGAGTGAAGGAGAGTCTTGGTAGTGGAAATACCTTCCTTGTCATCGCCAGTGATGATTATATCATCGACATAGACGAGCACCACGACGCGACCGCCGGCAGTCCGTAGAGTGAACAATGTGTGGTCGGCTTCCGAGCGTCGAAAACCATTGGTGCGAAGTGTCGAGCTGAGTTTGTGGTACCACGCCCGAGGGGATTGTTTGAGGCCGTAGATGGCCTTGCGAAGGCGGAGAACTTTGCCCGGAGCCACAAGATGTTCGAAGCCCGGAGGTGGGTGCATATACACTTCTTCTTCAAGCTCCCCCTGAAGGAAGGCATTCTTGACGTCCATCTGCCAAAGGTCCCACGAGAGGTTTGTAGCCAAGGAGAGAACGACACGAACGGTGTGCAGCTTGGCGACCGGGGCAAACGTGTCCGTATAGTCGGTACCGTATGTTTGTGTGAAACCGCGAGCCACAAGGCGAGCCTTATAGCGCTCCACGTCGCCATTGCTCAGGTACTTAATTGTGAAGACCCATTTTGAGCTGACCACCTTCTTTCCCTTGGGAAGATCCGCTTCGTCCCAAGTGTGGTTCCTGATCATAGCATCGGTCTCAGCATCAACCGCCGCTAACCACTCTTTGTGCTCTTTGGCTTCATCATAGGTTTGAGGAACGAATTGAGCATCAATCTTGGTGAGGAAGGCAGCGTGTTCCTGAGGGACCAGGTCAAGTGAACACACCGCTTGGATAGGATGGGCCACGGCCTGATTGTTGTAGTAGACCCGCTTATCTTTCCATGTCGAAGGATGAAACTTTAGACGTTGACTTCGCCGGGGAAGAGCAACCATAGATTCCCGTGGGAGAGCATCGGTTGAGGTCACGAGATGATCATTGTCCTCATGAGTAGGCTCGGCACATGGTTCAGCCGGAGGAGGAACAGGCGGCACGGAGGCATTTTCTTGAACTTCTTCTTCTACGGGTGAGATAGCGGGTACATCCGGTTCATGTGAGGTCGGAGTAGGCTGAGCATGGCTCGACGGGCTTGATGGAGTGGTGATGCCGAGGTGATCGAGGAGGAACCGTAGGTTGGCCGAACGATCAGAGTTGGACCGAGAGAGATCCTTGAGACTGTCCCAATCCTTTGTCGCATAGTATCCTTGGTGTTCAAGGAACCGCACTTCTCGAGAGATATGTAGGCGGCCAGCAGCTGGATCATAGCACTTATAGCCCTTCTGACTTGTCGAGTAGCCAATGAACATACATTTGGTGCTTTTGGCGTCGAGCTTAGTCCTTTGTTCCCCTGGAACCAAAACAAAGCATACACACCCGAAAACGCGTAAGTGATCCAAAGATGGTTTAAATTGATTGAGTACCTCATATGGAGATTTGTCTTGTAGAACTTTGGTAGGAGTCCTATTAATCAAGTAGCAAGCCGTCATGACAGCATCTCCCCAGAATCGTTTGGTGACATTGGTTTGGAACATCATCGACCTCGCCACTTCCATAAGGTGCCGGTTCTTCCTCTCGGCCACGCCATTCTGTTGGGGCGTATATGGACAACTCGTTTGTTGTAGAATGCCGTGTTTGGACAAATGATCTTTGAGTCTATGACTGATGTACTCTCCCCCATTATCTGATCTTAGTACCTTTATTTTTGCATTGAAATGATTAGTAACATAATTCTGAAAATTAACAAATGCATCATAAACCCTATCTTTAGATGGTAACAATGTGAGCCAAGTATATTTTGATTTTTCATCAATAAAAGTCACAAAATACTTGTTATTGTCTCTAGATAGGCATGGTGAGGTCCAAACATCAGAATGTACTAAGTCAAAACAATGTTCATAAATGGTAGTAGATTTAGGGAAAACCGATTTGCAATGTTTGCCAAGAATACAAGGTTCACAACTTGAACTATCAAAAGAAAATTTAGGCAACATTAATTGAAAAGCTCTAGAGTGAGGGTGGCCTAGTCTAGCATGCCACACTTCACTTGAAATACTACTAAGGTCCGATT
Organism: Camelina sativa; assembly: GCF_030686135.1. Lineage (NCBI taxonomy): Eukaryota > Viridiplantae > Streptophyta > Magnoliopsida > Brassicales > Brassicaceae > Camelina > Camelina sativa. Next base: position 16,653,372 of record NC_141892.1, on the reverse strand, counting down.
TAAAAGAAAACATATTAGGTGAACTTGATGAGTTTTTCTCTAGGACATAGAGATCTCCCTTAGCATCTCCACCTCCAAGAATCTTGCCAGTCTCAATATCCTGAAAATGCACACTGTTAGGACCAAATATGGTATAACAATTCAAATCGGTTGTAGCTCTCTTAACCGATAATAGGTTAGAAGTGAAAGTAGGCATAAAGAAGGCCTTTGAGTTCTTATCAAACAACTTTAAATCTCCTACACCTTTAACTGGTATCCTATCCCCATTTGCAATAATCACATTTCCCACAGTCGGCTTTATGTTGTGTATAAGGCTCGGGTTACTTATCATGTGATGAGAAGCACCCGAGTCTACAACAAGCGTTTTACTAGGTTGTGAAGCGAAGAAAGTGATACCAGATTCCTTTAGGGCTGCGATGGACTTGATGAGGGCCTCCAGGTCTGATTTCCTCACAAGATCTCCAAGAGAAGCCGCCATGGCCGTAGCCGCCGCGTTGCCTTGGTTTGCTGCACCGAAACCTTGGCCGCTTGGTCCTTCTTGCGAGATATGCGCCTTGAACTTAGCCGGTTTGAGATGAGGGTGAAGGATCCAGCACTTGTCCTTCATGTGTCCCTTCTTCTTGCAATGGTCGCACACCATTGTTTTCCGGTCATCTTGCTTGTAGACTCCTTTGTTCGCGGTAGCCAAGTCGTCCTTTCCACAAAAGAGACCAAGTGAACCTTGTTCCTTTTGCACTTGAGAACACACGTCTTCAAGAGTAGGTAGCTTGTCTCCACGGAGGATGTGCTTAATCAGGTCATTGAACGCCGGATTGAGAGTGAGCAGGAGACCAAACACCTTGTCTTGCTCCTTTCGTTCATTGAGGATGGCCGGATCGATAGTACTTGGCCGGAGCATCTCCAACTCGGCCCACAATGACCGGAACTTCCCAAAATGCTTGGTAAACTCCAAGTCTTCTTGATGGAGACCATTGATAGCCTTCTTGACCTCAAATACCCGAGTCAAGTTGGTCACGTTCCCATACACATTCGCTAGCGTCTCCCATAGTTCTTTGGCCGTCTCGCAGTACGAGTAGGCTTCAAGAATAGGTGCGTCTAGCGAGTTTTGGAGAATGGCAAGCACGGTCTGATCTTCTTGGAACCACTTGACTTCCTTCTCGAGATCAGCCTCCTTGTCTTCTTCCGTTCCTTCTTTACCGTCCTCCTTAGTGGCTTTCTTGGGGAGTTGGTCCGTTTCTACATGGATCCAAAGTCCTCGGCCACTGAGAGCGGTCTTTGTGGTTCTTTTCCACAACAGGTAGTTTGCTCCTTTGAGCACCACCGGGGTAACAATAGGCTTGTTGTTGTCCATTGTTAGGTAGAGTAGCGAGAAAAACGATAGAGTAGCGGATAGAATGAAGCGCGAATGAGTGAGTAGAATGAAGAATAGAGTAAAGGAGTAGTATACGAGTAGAGAATGCAAAGTAGAATCAAATAAGAACAAGAAAAAGAAGAGGAGAAAGTTTATAGAACCATGGATCAATAAACTTGCTCTGCTACCATGTTGGTTTAAATTGAGTATGCGGAAGCAAATTAGAGAGAATGTGAGATAAAATGAGAGCTTGTATTAGAATAGCTTTTACAATGTCGGCCAAAGGCCTTAAATAGAATGAAAACTAGGTTAACAATCCCACCAACTCGACAACTTGTAGATAGAGACATGAAGAGAGAGAAGGGAGCGATCCCAAGATAGAAAGCGACGTGACCTTGTCTCCCTAAGGGAAGCTATCTCGTGACTCTTATCCTCCAACGGTCACATTCTTCTTCGAGATCCTTCTAATGGGCTTGGTATTGTTTCCAACCCCAAGCCTTCTCATTTCTCTCAATAGGCCTCAACCTTAAGGGTGGCCATTAGGACGATCGTACGGACGTCCGTACGGACAACCTCCAAGTCTTAAGTAACATGGTCAATAGTCTAAACACTCCAAATTCATCCCGAATTCTTACAATTAGTCAAATGCATTGGAATGTCACACATTCTGACCCTAGAAACAGTAACAATGTTGTTGCTGCTTAGAATCAATGTTTTCTTGGTTTAAGCCTGTTTTGGGACAAAACGGGTATAAGTGGTGTCTATACACTCCAAATTCAACCCGAACTCTTATAATTAGTCAAATGCATTGGATTGTTACATATTTTGACCCTAGAAAGAGTAACATAGCTGTTTACTGCTTTGAATCAATGTTTTCTCTCGGTTTAGCCTGTTTTCTCGGTTTAAGCCTGTTTTGGGATAAAACGGGTTTAAGTGTTGTCTAAACACTCCAAATTCATCCCGAATTCTTAAAATTATTCAAATGCATTGGAATGTCACACATTCTGACCCTAGAAACAGTAACAATGCTGTTGCTGCTTAGAATCAATGTTTTCTTGGTTTAAGCCTGTTTTGGGACAAAACGGGTATAAGTGGTGTCTAAACACTCCAAATTCAACCCGAACTCTTATAATTAGTCAAATGCATTGGATTGTGAGATTTTGACCCTAGAAAGAGTTACATAGCTGTTTACTGTTTCGAATCAATGTTTTCTCTCGGTTTTAGCCTGTTTTCTCAGTTCAAGCCTGTTTTGGGATAAAACGGGTTTAAGTGTTGTCTAAACACTCCAAATTCATCCTGAACTCTTACCATTAGTCAAATGCATTGTATTGTCACAAATTCTGACCCTAGAAACAGTAACAAAGCTGTTTACTGCTTTGAATCAATGTTTTTGTAAGAATTAATAGGATCGATTATGAGTTTAGTGAGAAGATTTGAATAACAAGAGAGTGAGAATCGTTGAGAGTATAGTAAGAGAGTATAGAGAGAGTATTGTGGAGAAAGAGATATTATCTCTTCTTACCTCATTTAGAACATAATTACAATCTACTTATAGACATATACAAAAGAATATACTAAGATGATCCTAGGCACATTTACATATAAAGATAGCGACATGTCCTTAAGAAGACATGTGATCCTTCCCACTTGCGCACTCTACACTAACGGCTATGAGGAGAAGGATCGAGAAGCTCTTGTGACCGTTGGAGGCTGGTGAACATGGAATGGACTCGAGTTCCTCATGGGTTGAGCTTGGTAGGCCTTTAGCTGTACGGACGGCCCAATGGTGATGGTTGTACGGACGGATGTACGGACAAGGTGTGTGTGCGGTTTCATACTCCCCCTCAAGCTTGATCATGAGCATTGATCAAGCTTGGACTCATGCACACCCACCTCATTAAAAACCTTAGTATAGAAAACCACTTGGGAAAAACTATACTTAAGGGAAAAAGAGTGTGGGTATCATGTGAAGACAATCATGGCCGAGTAAGATCTTTGAGGCCAAGTTTGGGGTGAATGTACTCACACACTTGTGGACTGGCCGCCTTGGTGAGAACGTCAGCCAATTGTTCAGAGCTCTCGGTGTGACATGGTAGAACAACTCCAAGTTTAATTTGCTCTCGGACTTTGTGGCAGTCGACTTCAATGTGCTTGGTTCTCTCATGGAACACCGAGTTTGTTGCGATGTGAATAGCTGCCTCATTGTCGCAATGCATAGTAATAGGCTTAGGTGACTCGATTCCAAGGTCCTTGATGAGTGCCTTGAGCCACATCAACTCGGTTGTTAGCTTTCTCATGGCTCTATACTCCGATTCAGCACTTGATAGGGATACCACCTTTTGTTTCTTGCTCTTCCATGTGATCAAGTTGCCTCCTAGGAACGTGCAGTAGCCTGTAGTGGAGCGACGGTCTCCACGGTCTCCGGCGTAATCCGCATCACAATACCCTACTAGCTCCGTGCTTTCATTTCGACCCATCCATATGCCTTGCCCCGGCGAGCCCTTGAGATATTTGAGGATGCGGTTCACCATACCCCAATGATGCACGGTAGGACTTTGCATGTGTTGGCTCACCTGATTAACAGCAAAGCAAATATCAGGTCTAGTGATAGTAAGGTATATAAGCTTACCTACTAGCCGCCGGTATCGCTTGACGTCTTGAAATGGAGCTGCATCAAACTCCCCCTTTCCTCCGGCCTTATAGTTTTCATCAAGGGGTGTAGATACAGCTTTTGAACCTAGCTTCCCTGCTTCACTCAATAAATCAAGAGCATATTTTCTTTGTGATAAAGACAATCCTTCATTAGTCCTATATACTTCTATACCAAGAAAATATTTAAGTTCTCCTAGGTCTTTGATATCAAAAACTGACTTAAGGTAAGCCTTAGTCTCTTGAATGCCTACCTTGTCACTTCCAGTTATGATGATATCATCAACATAAACTAGAATGACTATAATACCTTTTTCACTTGGTAAGGTGAATAGAGTGTGGTCAGCCTCTGATTTGCGGAAGCCTTTCTCAAGGAGTGTGGTGCTTAACTTGTGATACCAAGCCCTAGGGGACTGTTTGAGTCCATAAATCGCCTTGTTCAGTTTTAATACTTTCCCGGGACCAATGATGTCTTCTAAACCCGGAGGTGGCCTCATATAAACTTCATCCTCGAGCTCTCCTTGTAAGAAGGCGTTCTTAACATCCATTTGCCATAAGTTCCAGTCAAGGTTGGTTGCAAGAGAGAGAACAACTCGAACCGTGTGAAGTTTGGCCACCGGTGCAAACGTATCTTGGTAGTCCTCCCCATACGTTTGAGTGAACCCTCTTGCAACGAGTCTGGCTTTGTAGCGTTCGATCTCCCCATCACTCTTATATTTAATGGTAAAGATCCACCTGGATGTCACAGCCTTCTTGCCTTTGGGTAAGTCAGCCTCGTCCCATGTATGATTGGCCTCCATTGCATTCTTCTCGGCATTGACAGCATCACACCATTCCTTATGATTCTTGGCTTCTTCATAGTCTTTGGGAATCCAATGAGCATCAATCTTGCCAAGAAACACTTGATGGTGTGGAGGAAAATGAGCCAAGGTGCATACCGCTTGAATCGGATGAGCTACAGCAACGTTGTTGTAGTAGACCCGAGTGTTTCGCCAATTGGAGAGGGGAAACTTGAGGCGTTCACTGCGGCGAAGTGGGATAACTTCCTGTGGTGTGGCCTCATCGTCATTGTCTTCCTCGGTGGGCACATAATCCTCATCACCGGAAGCATTGTCCACCGGAACTGAATTTAAACCATTTTCATCATCGGATTGTTCATCAAGTTCAGCCGAGTGTTCATCAAGTGCAGCCGAGGGATCATTGTCTAGAGACTCCGGCGGTGAAGTGGCCGGTGCATTGACTGGGGGTGCAGGTGTTGACGCGGGGGCATTGTCAACACCGAGTCTCTCGAGAAGGATGCGAAGGTTGTTAGCTCGGTCAGATGGTGAGGTGGACAAGTCTCGAAGGCTCTCCCAGTTCTTTTCCTCATAGAAGCCTTTAGACTCCACGAACTTAACATCACGAGAGACAAAAACGCGCTTCATGTTTGGCTCGTAGCACTTGTAGCCTTTTTGAGTCGTCGAGTACCCAAGGAACATGCTCTTAACACTCTTAGTATCAAGCTTGTCGCGTAGTTCTCCTGGCTTCAACACATAACACACGCAGCCAAATACTCTTAAATGATCAAATGAGGGTTTTACCTTGTTTATTACCTCAAACGGTGAACTGTCTTGAAGAACTTTGGTTGGTGTCCGGTTAATGAGGTAGCAAGCCGCAAGAACAGCATCTCCCCAAAACTTCTTTGGAACATTGGTGTGAAACATCATGGATCTTGCCACTTCCATGAGGTGCCTATTCTTCCTTTCAGCAACACCATTTTGTTGGGGTGTATATGGACAGCTTGTTTGATGAATAATCCCATGGTTTGCTAGGTATTGTTTGAAGGCATGGCTTGTATACTCTCCTCCATTATCTGATCTCAAAATTTTAATCTTTGCATTATAATGGTTAGTCACATATTTTTGAAAATTAGTGAAGGCTTCAAGAACTCTATCTTTAGAGGGAAGCAAGGTCAGCCAAGTATATTTTGATTTTTCATCAATAAAGGTCACAAAATATTTTTGATTTTCTCTAGACAAGCAAGGGGAAGTCCAAACATCTGAATGGATTAAATCAAAACAATTTTCATAAATAGTCATAGATTTAGGAAAAACAGCCTTGCAATGTTTACCAAGAATACATGCCTCACACTCATCATTTTTAAAAGAAATATTAGGAAACATTAATGATAAAGCTCTAGTATGAGGATGTCCTAGCCTAGCATGTAAAATAGAATCACTAGGTTTAATAATAACCGAATTAAAACAAGATGCAGTAGAAGAAGATAGATTCAAGTCCTCAAGCATATATAGATCATCCTTGGAACCTCCTTGACCAAGAACTTTACTTGTCTCAATATCCTGAAAATGAACCTTGTTAGGACCAAATATTGCATAACAATTTAAATCAGTGGTGGCCCTCTTAACTGATAGCAAATTAGATGTGAAATTTGGCATATAGAAAGCTTTAGTTTCTTTGTTAAATAACTTTAAATTCCCTATGCCTTTAATTGGAACTTTCTCACCATTAGCTATCACAACATTACCATTAGCAGGCTTAATATCACTCATTAACCTAGAATCACTAATCATGTGATGAGATGCACCAGAATCAACAATAAGAGACTTAGTTTTGTTTGAAGTAAGAAACGCCTTACCGGTGGCCTCCTTGAGGGCTTTGATGAGCGCATCAAGGTCGGACCGCCTTACCAGCTCGGACGATGCTGCAGCAAGAGCAGTTCCACCGGTCACTTGTTGAGGCTGCTCAGAGATCAATGGCTCCCCCACGGCAGTTGCTTGGTGAGCTCTCGGTTGTCCTCCGCGGTTTGGTCGTCCACCTCGGATTGTTCCCGGTGGTGGTGCTAGATGCGGATGTAGGATCCAGCAGCGGCTCTTGAAGTGGCCAAGTTTCTTACAGTGCTCACAAACCGGCGGGTTGTTCTTGTCCTCCGGTCGGTAGTAGCCTTTGTTTGCTGATGCCATCTCAGCTTTGTTAGCGGTCACCAGCTCTCCCTTGCTGCCGAACAATCCCATGGAGCCACGCTCCTTTTGAATTTGGTTACAAACATCATCAAGGCTTGGGAGTTTATCTGACCGCAAGATGTGTTTGATGAGATCATTGTAGGAGGGGTTTAGGGTCAAGAGCAGCCCAAACACTTTGTCTTGTTCACGCCTCTCGTTCAGTATGGCCGGATCAATTGTCGCCGGTCGCAGCATTTCTAGTTCAGCCCAAAGGGACCTAAACTTCCCAAAATGCTTTGTAAACTCCATATCCTCTTGATTGAGGTTATTGATGGCCCTTTTAATCTCGAAGATACGATTGACATTGGTAATATTACCAAAAACGTTCTTGAGGGTGTCCCACAAGTCCTTCGCCGTCTCGCAGTAGGAGTAGGCTTCAAGAATGGGGGCATCTAGAGAGTTTTGAATGATGGCTAAGACCCCTTGGTCTTCTTGGAACCATTTGTTCTTTTCATCTCCGGCAAGTTCCTTGCCGTCCTTGGTGGCCTCACCACTCGGAGCTTCGCTCTTCTCAACGTGAGACCAAAGGCCTCGGCCACAAAGGGCAGTTTTCGTGGTCCTCGCCCACAGCAGATAGTTCTCTCCCTTGAGAGTCACCGGAACAACCATGGTTTTGACACTTTCCATGATGAAGAGACCGTTAGGTAAAGCTATTATCCAACGGTTAAAGAAAATGACTTTCAAGTCAAAAACAGAAAATGAGAGAGAAGGAGAAGCGGAAGTAAGTGATGATCAAAAACTTTAGAATGACGAGCAACCAGGCTCTGATACCATGTAAGAATTAATAGGATCGATTATGAGTTTAGTGAGAAGATTTGAATAACAAGAGAGTGAGAATCGTTGAGAGTATAGTAAGAGAGTATAGAGAGAGTATTGTGGAGAAAGAGATATTATCTCTTCTTACCTCATTTAGAACATAATTACAATCTACTTATAGACATATACAAAAGAATATACTAAGATGATCCTAGGCACATTTACATATAAAGATAGCGACATGTCCTTAAGAAGACATGTGATCCTTCCCACTTGCGCACTCTACACTAACGGCTATGAGGAGAAGGATCGAGAAGCTCTTGTGACCGTTGGAGGCTGGTGAACATGGAATGGACTCGAGTTCCTCATGGGTTGAGCTTGGTAGGCCTTTAGCTGTACGGACGGCCCAATGGTGATGGTTGTACGGACGGATGTACGGACAAGGTGTGTGTGCGGTTTCATAGTTTTTTCAGGTTTATCCAGTTTCGGGACAACATGGATAAAGTAGTGTCTAAACACTCCAAATTCAACCCGAACTCTTATAATTAGTCAAATGCATTGGATTGTTACATATTTTGACCCTAGAGAGAGTAACATAGCTGTTTACTGCTTTGAAGCAATGTTTTCTCTCGGTTTAGCCTGTTTTCTCGGTTGAAGCCTGTTTTGGGATAAAACGGGTTTAAGTGTTGTCTAAACACTCCAAATTCATCCTGAATTCTTACAATTAGTCAAATGCATTGGAAAGTCACACATTCTGACCCTAGAAACAGTAACAATGTTGTTGCTGCTTAGAATCAATGTTTTCTTGGTTTAAGCCTGTTTTGGGACAAAACGGGTATAAGTGGTGTCTATACACTCCAAATTCAACCCGAACTCTTATAATTAGTCAAATGCATTGGATTGTTACATATTTTGACCCTAGAAAGAGTAACATAGCTGTTTACTGCTTTGAATCAATGTTTTCTCTCGGTTTAGCCTGTTTTCTCGGTTTAAGCCTGTTTTGGGATAAAACGGGTTTAAGTGTTGTCTAAACACTCCAAATTCATCCCGAATTCTTAAAATTATTCAAATGCATTGGAATGTCACACATTCTGACCCTAGAAACAGTAACAATGCTGTTGCTGCTTAGAATCAATGTTTTCTTGGTTTAAGCCTGTTTTGGGACAAAACGGGTATAAGTGGTGTCTAAACACTCCAAATTCAACCCGAACTCTTATAATTAGTCAAATGCATTGGATTGTGAGATTTTGACCCTAGAAAGAGTTACATAGCTGTTTACTGTTTCGAATCAATGTTTTCTCTCGGTTTTAGCCTGTTTTCTCAGTTCAAGCCTGTTTTGGGATAAAACGGGTTTAAGTGTTGTCTAAACACTCCAAATTCATCCTGAACTCTTACCATTAGTCAAATGCATTGTATTGTCACAAATTCTGACCCTAGAAACAGTAACAAAGCTGTTTACTGCTTTGAATCAATGTTTTTTCAGGTTTATCCAGTTTCGGGACAACATGGATAAAGTAGTGTCTAAACACTCCAAATTCAACCCGAACTCTTATAATTAGTCAAATGCATTGGATTGTTACATATTTTGACCCTAGAGAGAGTAACATAGCTGTTTACTGCTTTGAATCAATGTTTTCTCTCGGTTTAGCCTGTTTTCTCGGTTGAAGCCTGTTTTGGGATAAAACGGGTTTAAGTGTTGTCTAAACACTCCAAATTCATCCTGAATTCTTACAATTAGTCAAATGCATTGGAAAGTCACACATTCTGACCCTAGAAACAGTAACAATGTTGTTGCTGCTTAGAATCAATGTTTTCTTGGTTTAAGCCTGTTTTGGGACAAAACGGGTATAAGTGGTGTCTATACACTCCAAATTCAACCCGAACTCTTATAATTAGTCAAATGCATTTGATTGTTACATATTTTGACCCTAGAAAGAGTAACATAGCTGTTTACTTCTTTGAATCAATGTTTTCTCTCGGTTTTAGCCTATTTTTTCGGTTTAACCTTATTTTGGGACAAAACGGGTATAAGTGTTGACAAAACACTCCAAATTAATCCTGAACTCTTACAAATAGTCAAATGCATTGGATTGTCACACATTCTAACCCTAGAAATAGTAACAAAGCTGTTTACTGCTTCGAATCAATGTTTTCTCTCGGTTTTAGCCTGTTTTCTCGGTTTAAGCTTGTTTTGGAATAAAACGGGTTTCAGTGTTGTCTAAACACTCTAAATTCATCCCGAACTCTTACAATTAGTCAAATGCATTGGATTGTCACACATTATGACTCTAGAAACAGTAACAAAGCTGTTTACTGCTTCGAATCAATGTTTTTTCAGGTTTATCCAGTTTCGGGACAACATGGATAAAGTGGTGTCTAAACACTCCAAATTCAACCCGAACTCTTATAATTAGTCAAATGCATTGGATTGTTACATATTTTGACCCTAGAAATAGTAACATAGCTGTTTACTGCTTTGGATCAATGTTTTCTCTCGGTTTAGCCTGTTTTCTCGGTTTTAGCCTGTTTTGGGATAAAACGGGTTTAAGTGTTGTCTAAACACTCCAAATTCATCCCGAATTCTTACAATTAGTCAAATGCATTGGAATGTCACACATTCTGACCCTAGAAACAGTAACAATGTTGTTGATGCTTAGAATCAATGTTTTCTTGGTTTAAGCCTGTTTTGGGACAGAACGGGTATAAGTGGTGTCTAAACACTCCAAATTCAACCCGAACTCTTATAATTAGTCAAATGCATTGGATTGTTACATATTTTGACCCTAGAAAGAGTAACATAGCTGTTTACTGCTTTGAACCAATGTTTTCTCTCGATTTTAGCCTATTTTTTCGGTTTAACCTTATTTTGGGACAAAACGGGTATAAGTGTTGACAAAACACTCCAAATTAATCCTGAACTCTTACAAATAGTCAAATGCATTGGATTTTCACACATTCTGACCCTAGAAACAGTAACAAAGCTGTTTACTGCTTTGAATCAATGTTTTTTCAGGTTTATCCAGTTTCGGGACAACATGGATAAAGTGGTGTCTAAACACTCCAAATTCAACCCGAACTCTTATAATTAGTCAAATGCATTGGATTGTTACATATTTTGACCCTAGAAAGAGAAACATAGCTTTTTACTGGTTCGAATCAATGTTTTCTCTCGGTTTAGCTTGTTTTCTTGGTTTAAGCCTATTTTGGGATAAAACGGGTTTAATTTTTGTCTAAACACTCCAAATTCATCCCAAACTCTTAAAATTAGTCAAATGCATTGGAATGTCACACATTCTGACCCTAGAAACAGTAACACTGCTGTTTACTTCTTAGAATCAATGTTTTCTTGGTTTAAGCCTGTTTTGGGACAAAACGGGTATAAGTGGTGTCTAAACACTCCAAATTCAACCCGAACTCTTATAATTAGTCAAATGCATTGGATTGTGAGATTTTGACCCTAGAAAGAGTTACATAGCTGTTTACTGTTTCGAATCAATGTTTTCTCTCGGTTTTAGCCTGTTTTCTCAGTTCAAGCCTGTTTTGGGATAAAACGGGTTTAAGTGTTGTCTAAACACTCCAAATTCATCCTGAACTCTTACAATTAGTCAAATGCATTGTATTGTCACAAATTCTGACTCTAGAAACAGTAACAAAGCTGTTTACTGCTTCGAATCAATGTTTTTTCAGGTTTATCCAGTTTCGGGACAACATGGATAAAGTGGTGTCTAAACACTCCAAATTCAACCCGAACTCTTATAATTAGTCAAATGCATTGGATTGTTACATATTTTGACCCTAGAAAGAGTAACATAGTTGTTTACTGCTTTGAATCAATGTTTTATCTCGGTTTAGCCTGTTTTCTCGGTTTAAGCCTGTTTTGGGATAAAACGGGTTTAAGTGTTGTCTAAACACTCCAAATTCATCCCGAATTCTTACAATTAGTCAAATGCATTGGAATGTCACACATTCTGACCCTAGAAACAGTAACAATGCTGTTGCTGCTTAGAATCAATGTTTTCTTGGTTTAAGTCTGTTTTGGGACAAAACGGGTATAAGTTGTGTCTATACACTCCAAATTCAACCCGAACTCTTATAATTAGTCAAATGCATTGGATTGTCAGATTTTGACCCTAGAAAGAGTTACATAGCTGTTTACTGTTTTGAATCAATGTTTTCTCTTTGTTTTAGCCTGTTTTCTCAGTTCACGCCTGTTTTGGGATAAAACGGGTTTAAGTGTTGTTTAAACACTCCAAATTCATCCTGAACCCTTACAATTAGTCAAATGCATTGTATTGTCACAAATTCTGACCCTAGAAACAGTAACAAAGCTGTTTACTGCTTTGAATCAATGTTTTTTCAGGTTTATCCAGTTTCGGGACAACATGGATAAAGTAGTGCCTAAACACTCCAAATTCAACCCGAACTCTTATAATTAGTCAAATGCATTGGATTGTTACATATTTTGACCCTAGAAAGAGTTACATAGCTGTTTACTGTTTCGAATCAATGTTTTCTCTCGGTTTTAGCCTGTTTTCTCAGTTCAAGCCTGTTTTGGGATAAAACGGGTTTAAGTGTTGTCTAAACACTCCAAATTCATCCTGAACTCTTACCATTAGTCAAATGCATTGTATTGTCACAAATTCTGACCCTAGAAACAGTAACAAAGCTGTTTACTGCTTTGAATCAATGTTTTTTCAGGTTTATCCAGTTTCGGGACAACATGGATAAAGTAGTGTCTAAACACTCCAAATTCAACCCGAACTCTTATAATTAGTCAAATGCATTGGATTGTTACATATTTTGACCCTAGAGAGAGTAACATAGCTGTTTACTGCTTTGAATCAATGTTTTCTCTCGGTTTAGCCTGTTTTCTCGGTTGAAGCCTGTTTTGGGATAAAACGGGTTTAAGTGTTGTCTAAACACTCCAAATTCATCCTGAATTCTTACAATTAGTCAAATGCATTGGAATGTCACACATTCTGACCCTAGAAACAGTAACAATGTTGTTGCTGCTTAGAATCAATGTTTTCTTGGTTTAAGCCTGTTTTGGGACAAAACGGGTATAAGTGGTGTCTATACACTCCAAATTCAACCCGAACTCTTATAATTAGTCAAATGCATTGGATTGTTACATATTTTGACCCTAGAAAGAGTAACATAGCTGTTTACTGCTTTGAATCAATGTTTTCTCTCGGTTTTAGCCTATTTTTTCGGTTTAACCTTATTTTGGGACAAAACGGGTATAAGTGTTGACAAAACACTCCAAATTAATCCTGAACTCTTACAAATAGTCAAATGCATTGGATTGTCACACATTCTAACCCTAGAAATAGTAACAAAGCTGTTTACTGCTTCGAATCAATGTTTTCTCTCGGTTTTAGCCTGTTTTCTCGGTTTAAGCCTGTTTTGGAATAAAACGGGTTTCAGTGTTGTCTAAACACTCCAAATTCATCCCGAACTCTTACAATTAGTCAAATGCATTGGATTGTCACACATTATGACTCTAGAAACAGTAACAAAGCTGTTTACTGCTTCGAATCAATGTTTTTTCAGGTTTATCCAGTTTCGGGACAACATGGATAAAGTGGTGTCTAAACACTCCAAATTCAACCCGAACTCTTATAATTAGTCAAATGCATTGGATTGTTACATATTTTGACCCTAGAAATAGTAACATAGTTGTTTACTGCTTTGGATCAATGTTTTCTGTCGGTTTAGCCTGTTTTCTCGGTTTTAGCCTGTTTTGGGATAAAACGGGTTTAAGTGTTGTCTAAACACTCCAAATTCATCCCGAATTCTTACAATTAGTCAAATGCATTGGAATGTCACACATTCTGACCCTAGAAACAGTAACAATGTTGTTGCTGCTTAGAATCAATGTTTTCTTGGTTTAAGCCTGTTTTGGGACAGAACGGGTATAAGTGGTGTCTAAACACTCCAAATTCAACCCGAACTCTTATAATTAGTCAAATGCATTGGATTGTTACATATTTTGACCCTAGAAAGAGTAACATAGCTGTTTACTGCTTTGAATCAATGTTTTCTCTCGGTTTAGCCTGTTTTCTCGGTTTAAGCCTGTTTTGGGATAAAACGGGTTTAAGTGTTGTCTAAACACTCCAAATTCATCCTGAATTCTTACAATTAGTCAAATGCATTGGAATGTCACACATTCTGACCCTAGAAACAGTAACAATGTTGTTGCTATGAAACCGCACACACACCTTGTCCGTACATCCGTCCGTACAACCATCACCATTGGGCCGTCCGTACAGCTAAAGGCCTACCAAGCTCAACCCATGAGGATCACGAGTCCATTCCATGTTCACCAGCCTCCAACGGTCACAAGAGCTTCTCGATCCTTCTCCTCATAGCCGTTAGTGTAGAGTGCGCAAGTGGGAAGGATCACATGTCTTCTTAAGGACATGTCGCTATCTTTATACGTAAATGTGCCTAGGATCATCTTAGTATATTCTTTTGTATATGTCTATAAGTAGATTGTAATTATGTTCTAAATGAGGTAAGAAGAGATAATATCTCTTTCTCCACAATACTCTCTCTATACTCTCTTACTATACTCTCAACGATTCTCACTCTCTTGTTATTCAAATCTTCTCACTAAACTCATAATCGATCCTATTAATTCTTTCATGGTATCAGAGCCTGGTTGCTCGTCATTCTAAAGTTTTTTTGATCATCACTTACTTCCGCTTCTCCTTCTCTCTCATTTTCTGTTTTGACTTGAAAGTCATTTTCTTTAACCGTTGGATAATAGCTTTACCTAACGGTCTCTTCATCATGGAAAGTGTCAAAACCATGGTTGTTCCGGTGACTCTCAAGGGAGAGAACTATCTGCTGTGGGCGAGGACCACGAAAACTGCCCTTTGTGGCCGAGGCCTTTGGTCTCACGTTGAGAAGAGCGAAGCTCCGAGTGGTGAGGCCACCAAGGACGGCAAGGAACTTGCCGGAGATGAAAAGAACAAATGGTTCCAAGAAGACCAAGGGGTCTTAGCCATCATTCAAAACTCTCTAGATGCCCCCATTCTTGAAGCCTACTCCTACTGCGAGACGGCGAAGGACTTGTGGGACACCCTCAAGAACGTTTTTGGTAATATTACCAATGTCAATCGTATCTTCGAGATTAAAAGGGCCATCAATAACCTCAATCAAGAGGATATGGAGTTTACAAAGCATTTTGGGAAGTTTAGGTCCCTTTGGGCTGAACTAGAAATGCTGCGACCGGCGACAATTGATCCGGCCATACTGAACGAGAGGCGTGAACAAGACAAAGTGTTTGGGCTGCTCTTGACCCTAAACCCCTCCTACAATGATCTCATCAAACACATCTTGCGGTCAGATAAACTCCCAAGCCTTGATGATGTTTGTAACCAAATTCAAAAGGAGCATGGCTCCATGGGATTGTTCGGCAGCAAGGGAGAGCTGGTGACCGCTAACAAAGCTGAGATGGCATCAGCAAACAAAGGCTACTACCGACCGGAGGACAAGAACAACCCGCCGGTTTGTGAGCACTGTAAGAAACTTGGCCACTTCAAGAGCCGCTGCTGGATCCTACATCCGCATCTAGCACCACCACCGGGAACAATCCGAGGTGGACGACCAAACCGCGGAGGACAACCGAGAGCTCACCAAGCAACTGCCGTGGGGGAGCCATTGATCTCTGAGCAGCCTCAACAAGTGACCGGTGGAACTGCTCTTGCTGCAGCATCGTCCGAGCTGGTAAGGCGGTCCGACCTTGATGCGCTCATCAAAGCCCTCAAGGAGGCCACCGGTAAGGCGTTTCTTACTTCAAACAAAACTAAGTCTCTTATTGTTGATTCTGGTGCATCTCATCACATGATTAGTGATTCTAGGTTAATGAGTGATATTAAGCCTGCTAATGGTAATGTTGTGATAGCTAATGGTGAGAAAGTTCCAATTAAAGGCATAGGGAATTTAAAGTTATTTAACAAAGAAACTAAAGCTTTCTATATGCCAAATTTCACATCTAATTTGCTATCAGTTAAGAGGGCCACCACTGATTTAAATTGTTATGCAATATTTGGTCCTAACAAGGTTCATTTTCAGGATATTGAGACAAGTAAAGTTCTTGGTCAAGGAGGTTCCAAGGATGATCTATATGTGCTTGAGGACTTGAATCTATCTTCTTCTACTGCATCTTGTTTTAATTCGGTTATTATTAAACCTAGTGATTCTATTTTACATGCTAGGCTAGGACATCCTCATACTAGAGCTTTATCATTAATGTTTCCTAATATTTATTTTAAAAATGATGAGTGTGAGGCATGTATTCTTGGTAAACATTGCAAGGCTGTTTTTCCTAAATCTATGACTATTTATGAAAATTGTTTTGATTTAATCCATTCAGATGTTTGGACTTCCCCTTGCTTGTCTAGAGAAAATCAAAAATATTTTGTGACCTTTATTGATGAAAAATCAAAATATACTTGGCTGACCTTGCTTCCCTCTAAAGATAGAGTTCTTGAAGCCTTCACTAATTTTCAAAAATATGTGACTAACCATTATAATGCAAAGATTAAAATTTTGAGATCAGATAATGGAGGAGAGTATACAAGCCATGCCTTCAAACAATACCTAGCAAACCATGGGATTATTCATCAAACAAGCTGTCCATATACACCCCAACAAAATGGTGTTGCTGAAAGGAAGAATAGGCACCTCATGGAAGTGGCAAGATCCATGATGTTTCACACCAATGTTCCAAAGAAGTTTTGGGGAGATGCTGTTCTTGCGGCTTGCTACCTCATTAACCGGACACCAACCAAAGTTCTTCAAGACAGTTCACCGTTTGAGGTAATAAACAAGGTAAAACCCTCATTTGATCATTTAAGAGTATTTGGCTGCGTGTGTTATGTGTTGAAGCCAGGAGAACTACGCGACAAGCTTGATACTAAGAGTGTTAAGAGCATGTTCCTTGGGTACTCGACGACTCAAAAAGGCTACAAGTGCTACGAGCCAAACATGAAGCGCGTTTTTGTCTCTCGTGATGTTAAGTTCGTGGAGTCTAAAGGCTTCTATGAGGAAAAGAACTGGGAGAGCCTTCGAGACTTGTCCACCTCACCATCTGACCGAGCTAACAACCTTCGCATCCTTCTCGAGAGACTCGGTGTTGACAATGCCCCCGCGTCAACACCTGCACCCCCAGTCAATGCACCGGCCACTTCACCGCCGGAGTCTCTAGACAATGATCCCTCGGCTGCACTTGATGAACACTCGGCTGAACTTGATGAACAATCCGATGATGAAAATGGTTTAAATTCAGTTCCGGTGGACAATGCTTCCGGTGATGAGGATTATGTGCCCACCGAGGAAGACAATGACGATGAGGCCACACCACAGGAAGTTATCCCACTTCGCCGCAGTGAACGCCTCAAGTTTCCCCTCTCCAATTGGCGAAACACTCGGGTCTACTACAACAACGTTGCTGTAGCTCATCCGATTCAAGCGGTATGCACCTTGGCTCATTTTCCTCCACACCATCAAGTGTTTCTTGGCAAGATTGATGCTCATTGGATTCCCAAAGACTATGAAGAAGCCAAGAATCATAAGGAATGGTGTGATGCTGTCAATGCCGAGAAGAATGCAATGGAGGCCAATCATACATGGGACGAGGCTGACTTACCCAAAGGCAAGAAGGCTGTGACATCCAGGTGGATCTTTACCATTAAATATAAGAGTGATGGGGAGATCGAACGCTACAAAGCCAGACTCGTTGCAAGAGGGTTCACTCAAACGTATGGGGAGGACTACCAAGATACGTTTGCACCGGTGGCCAAACTTCACACGGTTCGAGTTGTTCTCTCTCTTGCAACCAACCTTGACTGGAACTTATGGCAAATGGATGTTAAGAACGCCTTCTTACAAGGAGAGCTCGAGGATGAAGTTTATATGAGGCCACCTCCGGGTTTAGAAGACATCATTGGTCCCGGGAAAGTATTAAAACTGAACAAGGCGATTTATGGACTCAAACAGTCCCCTAGGGCTTGGTATCACAAGTTAAGCACCACACTCCTTGAGAAAGGCTTCCGCAAATCAGAGGCTGACCACACTCTATTCACCTTACCAAGTGAAAAAGGTATTATAGTCATTCTAGTTTATGTTGATGATATCATCATAACTGGAAGTGACAAGGTAGGCATTCAAGAGACTAAGGCTTACCTTAAGTCAGTTTTTGATATCAAAGACCTAGGAGAACTTAAATATTTTCTTGGTATAGAAGTATATAGGACTAATGAAGGATTGTTTTTATCACAAAGAAAATATGCTCTTGATTTATTGAGTGAAGCAGGGAAGCTAGGTTCAAAAGCTGTATCTACACCCCTTGATGAAAACTATAAGGCCGGAGGAAAGGGGGAGTTTGATGCAGCTCCATTTCAAGACGTCAAGCGATACCGGCGGCTAGTAGGTAAGCTTATATACCTTACTATCACTAGACCTGATATTTGCTTTGCTGTTAATCAGGTGAGCCAACACATGCAAAGTCCTACCGTGCATCATTGGGGTATGGTGAACCGCATCCTCAAATATCTCAAGGGCTCGCCGGGGCAAGGCATATGGATGGGTCGAAATGAAAGCACGGAGCTAGTAGGGTATTGTGATGCGGATTACGCCGGAGACCGTGGAGACCGTCGCTCCACTACAGGCTACCATGTCACACCGAGAGCTCTGAACAATTGGCTGACGTTCTCACCAAGGCGGCCAGTCCACAAGTGTGTGAGTACATTCACCCCAAACTTGGCCTCAAAGATCTTACTCGGCCATGATTGTCTTCACATGATACCCACACTCTTTTTCCCTTAAGTATAGTTTTTCCCAAGTGGTTTTCTATACTAAGGTTTTTAATGAGGTGGGTGTGCATGAGTCCAAGCTTGATCAATGCTCATGATCAAGCTTGAGGGGGAGTATGAAACCGCACACACACCTTGTCCGTACATCCGTCCGTACAACCATCACCATTGGGCCGTCCGTACAGCTAAAGGCCTACCAAGCTCAACCCATGAGGATCACGAGTCCATTCCATGTTCACCAGCCTCCAACGGTCACAAGAGCTTCTCGATCCTTCTCCTCATAGCCGTTAGTGTAGAGTGCGCAAGTGGGAAGGATCACATGTCTTCTTAAGGACATGTCGCTATCTTTATACGTAAATGTGCCTAGGATCATCTTAGTATATTCTTTTGTATATGTCTATAAGTAGATTGTAATTATGTTCTAAATGAGGTAAGAAGAGATAATATCTCTTTCTCCACAATACTCTCTCTATACTCTCTTACTATACTCTCAACGATTCTCACTCTCTTGTTATTCAAATCTTCTCACTAAACTCATAATCGATCCTATTAATTCTTTCAGTTGCTGCTTAGAATCAATGTTTTCTTGGTTTAAGCCTGTTTTGGGACAGAACGGGTATAAGTGGTGTCTAAACACTCCAAATTCAACCCGAACTCTTATAATTAGTCAAATGCATTGGATTGTTACATATTTTGACCCTAGAAAGAGTAACATAGCTGTTTACTGCTTTGAATCAATGTTTTCTCTCGGTTTAGCCTGTTTTCTCGGTTGAAGCCTGTTTTGGGATAAAACGGGTTTAAGTGTTGTCTAAACACTCCAAATTCATCCTGAACTCTTACCATTAGTCAAATGCATTGTATTGTCACAAATTCTGACCCTAGAAATAGTAACAAAGCTGTTTACTGCTTTGAATCAATGTTTTTTCAGGTTTATCCAGTTTCGGGACAACATGGATAAAGTAGTGTCTAAATACTCCAAATTCAACCCGAACTCTTATAATTAGTCAAATGCATTGGATTGTTACCTATTTTGACCCTAGAGAGAGTAACATAGCTGTTTACTGCTTTGAAGCAATGTTTTCTCTCGGTTTAGCCTGTTTTCTCGGTTGAAGCCTGTTTTGGGATAAAACGGGTTTAAGTGTTGTCTAAACACTCCAAATTCATCCTGAATTCTTACAATTAGTCAAATGCATTGGAAAGTCACACATTCTGACCCTAGAAACAGTAACAATGTTGTTGCTGCTTAGAATCAATGTTTTCTTGGTTTAAGCCTGTTTTGGGACAAAACGGGTATAAGTGGTGTCTATACACTCCAAATTCAACCCGAACTCTTATAATTAGTCAAATGCATTGGATTGTTACATATTTTGACCCTAGAAAGAGTAACATAGCTGTTTACTTCTTTGAATCAATGTTTTCTCTCGGTTTTAGCCTATTTTTTCGGTTTAACCTTATTTTGGGACAAAACGGGTATAAGTGTTGACAAAACACTCCAAATTAATCCTGAACTCTTACAAATAGTCAAATGCATTGGATTGTCACACATTCTAACCCTAGAAATAGTAACAAAGCTGTTTACTGCTTCGAATCAATGTTTTCTCTCGGTTTTAGCCTGTTTTCTCGGTTTAAGCTTGTTTTGGGACAAAACGGGTTTCAGTGTTGTCTAAACACTCCAAATTCATCCCGAACTCTTACAATTAGTCAAATGCATTGGATTGTCACACATTATGACTCTAGAAACAGTAACAAAGCTGTTTACTGCTTCGAATCAATGTTTTTTCAGGTTTATCCAGTTTCTGGACAACATGGATAAAGTGGTGTCTAAACACTCCAAATTCAACCCGAACTCTTATAATTAGTCAATTGCATTGGATTGTTACATATGTTGACCCTAGAAAGAGTAACATAGTTGTTTACTGCTTTGAATCAATGGTTTCTCTCGGTTTAGCCTGTTTTCTCGGTTTAAGCCTATTTTGGGATAAAACGGGTTTAAGTGTTGTCTAAACACTCCAAATTCATCCCGAATTCTTACAATTAGTCAAATGCATTGGAATGTCACACATTCTGACCCTAGAAACAGTAACAATGCTGTTGCTGCTTAGAATCAATGTTTTCTTGGTTTATGCCTGTTTTGGGACAAAACGGGTAAAAGTGGTGTCTATACACTCCAATTCAACCCGAACTCTTATAATTAGTCAAATGCATTGGATTGTTACATATTTTGACCCTAGAAAGAGTAACATAGCTGTTTACTGCTTTGAATCAATGTTTTCTCTCGGTTTTAGCCTATTTTTTCGGTTTAAACTTATTTTGGGACAAAACGGGTATAAGTGTTGACAAAACACTACAAATTAATCCTGAACTCTTACAAATAGTCAAATGCATTGGATTGTCACACATTCTAACCCAAGAAATAGTAACAAAGCTGTTTACTGCTTCGAATCAATGTTTTCTCTCGGTTTTAGCCTGTTTTCTCGGTTTAAGCCTGTTTTGGAATAAAACGGGTTTCAGTGTTGTCTAAACACTCCAAATTCATCCCGAATTCTTACAATTAGTCAAATGCATTGGATTGTCACACATTATGACTCTAGAAACAGTAACAAAGCTGTTTACTGCTTCGAATCAATGTTTTTTCAGGTTTATCCAGTTTCGGGACAACATGGATAAAGTGGTGTCTAAACACTCCAAATTCAACCTGAACTCTTATAATTAGTCAAATGCATTGGATTGTTACATATTTTGACCCTAGAAAGAGTAAAATAGTTGTTTACTGCTTTGAATCAATGTTTTCTCTCGGTTTAGCCTGTTTTCTCGGTTTAAGCCTGTTTTGGGATAAAACGGGTTTAAGTGTTGTCTAAACACTCCAAATTCATCCCGAATTCTTACAATTAGTCAAATGCATTGTAATGTCACACATTCTGACCCTAGAAACAGTAACAATGCTGTTGCTGCTTAGAACCAATGTTTTCTTGGTTTATGCCTGTTTTGGGACAAAACGGGTATAAGTGGTGTCTATACACTCCAAATTCAACCCGAACTCTTATAATTAGTCAAATGCATTGGATTGTTACATATTTTGACCCTAGAAAGAGTAACATAGTTGTTTACTGCTTTGAATCAATGTTTTCTCTCGGTTTAGCCTGTTTTCTCGGTTTAAGCCTGTTTTGGGATAAAACGGGTTTAAGTGTTGTCTAAACACTCCAAATTCATCCTGAATTCTTACAATTAGTCAAATGCATTGGAATGTCACACATTCTGACCCTAGAAACAGTAACAATGCTGTTGCTGCTTAGAATCAATGTTTTCTTGGTTTAAGCCTGTTTTGGGACAGAACGGGTATAAGTGGTGTCTATACACTCCAAATTCAACCCAAACTCTTATAATTAGTCAAATGCATTGGATTGTCAGATTTTAAACCTAGAAAGAGTTACATAGCTGTTTACTGTTTCGAATCAATGTTTTCTCTCTGTTTTAGCCTATTTTCTGAGTTCAAGCCTGTTTTGGGATAAAACGGGTTTAAGTGTTGACAAAACACTCCATATTAATCCTGAACTCTTAAAAATATTCAAATGCATTGGATTGTCACACATTCTAACACTAGAAATAGTAACAAGGCTGTTGACTGCTTACAATCAATGTTTTCTTGGTTTAAGCCTGTTTTGGAACAAAACGGGTATAAGTGGTGTCTAAACACTCCAAATTCAACCCGAACTCTTATAATTAGTCAAATGCATTAGATTGTTACATATTTTGACCCTAGAAAGAGTAACATAGCTGTTTACTGCTTTGAATCAATGTTTTCTCTCGATTTTAGCCTATTTTTTCGGTTTAACCTTATTTTGGGACAAAACGGGTATAAGTGTTGACAAAACACTCCAAATTAATCCTGAACTCTTACAAATAGTCAAATGCATTGGATTGTCACACATTCTAACCCTAGAAATAGTAACAAAGCTGTTTACTGCTTCGAATCAATGTTTTCTCTCGGTTTTAGCCTGTTTTCTCTGTTTAAGCCTGTTTTGGAATAAAACGGGTTTCAGTGTTGTGTAAACACTCCAAATTCATCTCGAACTCTTACAAATAGTCAAATGCATTGGATGTTCACACATTCTGACCCTAGAAACAGTAGCAAAGCTGTTTACTGCTTTGAATCAATGTTTTTTCAGGTTTATCCAGTTTCGGGACAACATGGATAAAGTGGTGTCTAAACACTCCAAATTCAACCCGAACTCTTATAATTAGTCAAATGCATTGGATTGTTACATATTTTGACCCTAGAAAGAGTAACATAGCTTTTTACTGCTTCGAATCAATGTTTTCTCTCGGTTTAGCTTGTTTTCTTGGTTTAAGCCTATTTTGGGATAAAACGGGTTTAATTTTTGTCTAAACACTCCAAATTCATCCCGAATTCTTAAAATTAGTCAAATGCATTGGAATGTCACACATTCTGACCCTATAAACAGTAACACTGCTGTTTACTGCTTAGAATCAATGTTTTCTTGGTTTAAGCCTGTTTTGGGACAAAACGGGTATAAGTGGTGTCTAAACACTCCAAATTCAACCCGAACTCTTATAATTAGTCAAATGCATTGGATTGTGAGATTTTGACCCTAGAAAGAGTTACATAGCTGTTTACTGTTTTGAATCAATGTTTTCTCTCGGTTTTAGCCTGTTTTCTCAGTTCACGCCTGTTTTGGGATAAAACGGGATTAAGTGTTGTTTAAACACTCCAAATTCATCCTGAACCCTTACAATTAGTCAAATGCATTGTATTGTCACAAATTCTGACCCTAGAAACAGTAACAAAGCTGTTTACTGCTTTGAATCAATGTTTTTTCAGGTTTATCCAGTTTCGGGACAACATGGATAAAGTAGTGTCTAAACACTCCAAATTCAACCCGAACTCTTATAATTAGTCAAATGCATTGGATTGTTACATATTTTGACCCTAGAGAGAGTAACATAGCTGTTTACTGCTTTTAATCAATGTTTTCTCTCGGTTTAGCTTGTTTTCTCGGTTTAAGCCTGTTTTGGGATAAAACGGGTTTAAGTGTTGTCTAAACACTCCAAATTCATCCTGAACTCTTACAATTAGTCAAATGCATTGTATTGTCACAAATTCTGACCCTAGAAACAGTAACAGACCTGTTTACTGCTTTGAATCAATGTTTTTTTTCAGGTTTACCAGTTTCGGGACAACATGGATAAAGTGGTGTCTAAACACTCCAAATTCAACCCGAACTCTTATAATTTGTCAAATGCATTGGATTGTTACATATTTAGACCCTAGAAAGAGTAACATAGTTGTTTACTGCTTTAAATCAATGTTTTCTCTCGGTTTAGCCTGTTTTCTCGTTTTAAGCCTGTTTTGGGATAAAACAGGTTTAAGTGTTGTCTAAACACTCCAAATTCATCCTGAATTCATACAATTAGTCAAATGCATTGTATTGTCACACATATCCGATCCTAGAAACAGTAACAAAGCTGTTTACTCCTTCGAATCAATGTTTTTCAGGCTTATCCAGTTTCGGGACAACATGGATAAAGTGGTGTCTAAACACTCCAAATTCAACCCGAACTCTTATAATTAGTCAAATGCATTAGATTGTTACATATTTTGACCCTATAAAGAGTAACATAGTTGTTTACTGCTTTGAATCAATGTTTACTCTCGGTTTAGCCTGTTTTCTCGGTTTAAGCCTGTTTTGGGATAAAACGGGTTTAAGTGTTGTCTAAACACTCCAAATTCATCCCGAATTCTTACAATTAGTCAAATGCATTGGAATGTCACACATTCTAACCCTAGAAATAGTAACAAAGCTGTTTACTGCTTCGAATCAATGTTTTCTCTCGGTTTTAGCCTGTTTTCTCGGTTTAAGCCTGTTTTGGAATAAAACGGGTTTCAGTGTTGTGTAAACACTCCAAATTCATCCCGAATTCTTACAATTAGTCAAATGCATTGGAATGTCAGACATTCTGACCCTAGAAACAGTAAAAATGCTGTTGCTGCTTAGAATCAATGTTTTCTTGGTTTAAGCCAGTTTCGGGACAACATGGATAAAGTGGTGTCTAAACACTCCAAATTCAACCTGAACTCTTATAATTAGTCAAATGCATTGGATTGTTACATATTTTGACCCTAGAAAGAGTAACATAGTTGTTTACTGCTTTGAATCAATGTTTTCTCTCGGTTTAGCCTGTTTTCTCGGTTTAAGCCTGTTTTGGAATAAAACGGGTTTAAGTGTTGTCTAAACACTCCAAATTCATCCCGAATTCTTACAATTAGTCAAATGCATTGGAATGTCACACATTCTGACCCTAGAAACAGTAACAATGCTGTTGCTGCTTAGAATCAATGTTTTCTTGGTTTAAGTCTGTTTTGGGACAAAACGGGTATAAGTTGTGTCTATACACTCCAAATTCAACCCGAACTCTTATAATTAGTCAAATGCATTGGATTGTCAGATTTTGACCCTAGAAAGAGTTACATAGCTGTTTACTGTTTTGAATCAATGTTTTCTCTCGGTTTTAGCCTGTTTTCTCAGTTCACGCCTGTTTTGGGATAAAACGGGTTTAAGTGTTGTTTAAACACTCCAAATTCATCCTGAACCCTTACAATTAGTCAAATGCATTGTATTGTCACAAATTCTGACCCTAGAAACAGTAACAAAGCTATTTACTGCTTTGAATCAATGTTTTTTCAGGTTTATCCAGTTTCGGGACAACATGGATAAAGTAGTGTCTAAACACTCCAAATTCAACCCGAACTCTTATAATTAGTCAAATGCATTGGATTGTTACATATTTTGACCCTAGAGAGAGTAACATAGCTGTTTACTGCTTTGAATCAATGTTTTCTCTCGGTTTAGCTTGTTTTCTCGGTTTAAGCCTGTTTTGGGATAAAACGGGTTTAAGTGTTGTCTAAACACTCCAAATTCATCCTGAACTCTTACAATTAGTCAAATGCATTGTATTGTCACAAATTCTGACCCTAGAAATAGTAACAAAGCTGTTTACTGCTTTCAATCAATGTTTTTTTCAGGTTTACCAGTTTCGGGACAACATGGATAAAGTGGTGTCTAAACACTCCAAATTCAACCCGAACTCTTATAATTTGTCAAATGCATTGGATTGTTACATATTTAGACCCTAGAAAGAGTAACATAGTTGTTTACTGCTTTGAATCAATGTTTTCTCTCGGTTTAGCCTGTTTTCTTGGTTTAAGCCTGTTTTGGGATAAAACAGGTTTAAGTGTTGTCTAAACACTCCAAATTCATCCTGAATTCTTACAATTAGTCAAATGCATTGTATTGTCACACATATCCGATCCTAGAAACAGTAACAAAGCTGTTTACTCCTTCGAATCAATGTTTTTCAGGTTTATCCAGTTTCGGGACAACATGGATAAAGTGGTGTCTAAACACTCCAAATTCAACCCGAACTCTTATAATTTGTCAAATGCATTGGATTGTTACATATTTAGACCCTAGAAAGAGTAACATAGTTGTTTACTGCTTTGAATCAATGTTTTCTCTCGGTTTAGCCTGTTTTCTTGGTTTAAGCCTGTTTTGGGATAAAACAGGTTTAAGTGTTGTCTAAACACTCCAAATTCATCCTGAATTCTTACAATTAGTCAAATGCATTGTATTGTCACACATATCCGATCCTAGAAACAGTAACAAAGCTGTTTACTCCTTCGAATCAATGTTTTTCAGGTTTATCCAGTTTCGGGACAACATGGATAAAGTGGTGTCTAAACACTCCAAATTCAACCCGAACTCTTATAATTAGTCAAATGCATTGGATTGTTACATATTTTGACCCTATAAAGAGTAACATAGTTGTTTACTGCTTTGAATCAATGTTTACTCTCGGTTTAGCCTGTTTTCTCGGTTTAAGCCTGTTTTGGGATAAAACGGGTTTAAGTGTTGTCTAAACACTCCAAATTCATCCCGAATTCATACAATTAGTCAAATGCATTGGAATGTCACACATTCTGACCCTAGAAACATTAACAATGCTGTTGCTGCTTAGAATCAATGTTTTCTTGGTTTAAGCCTGTTTTGGGACAAAACGGGTGTAAGTGGTGTCTAAACACTCCAAATTCAACCCGAACTCTTATAATTAGTTGGATTGTTACATATTTAGACCCTAGAAAGAGTAACATAGTTGTTTACTGCTTTGAATCAATGTTTTCTCTCGGTTTAGCCTGTTTTCTCGGTTTAAGCCTATTTTGGGATAAAACGGGTTTAAGTGTTGTCTAAACACTCCAAATTCATCCTGAATTCTTACAATTAGTCAAATGCATTGTATTGTCACACATATCCGATCCTAGAAACAGTAACAAAGCTGTTTACTCCTTCGAATCAATGTTTTTCAGGTTTATCCAGTTTCGGGACAACATGGATAAAGTGGTGTCTAAACACTCCAAATTCAACCCGAACTCTTATAATTAGTCAAATGCATTGGATTGTTACATATTTTGACCCTATAAAGAGTAACATAGTTGTTTACTGCTTTGAATCAATGTTTACTCTCGGTTTAGCCTGTTTTCTCGGTTTAAGCCTGTTTTGGGATAAAACGGGTTTAAGTGTTGTCTAAACACTCCAAATTCATCCCGAATTCATACAATTAGTCAAATGCATTGGAATGTCACACATTCTGACCCTAGAAACATTAACAATGCTGTTGCTGCTTAGAATCAATGTTTTCTTGGTTTAAGCCTGTTTTGGGACAAAACGGGTGTAAGTGGTGTCTAAACACTCCAAATTCAACCCGAACTCTTATAATTAGTTGGATTGTTACATATTTAGACCCTAGAAAGAGTAACATAGTTGTTTACTGCTTTGAATCAATGTTTTCTCTCGGTTTAGCCTGTTTTCTCGGTTTAAGCCTATTTTGGGATAAAACGGGTTTAAGTGTTGTCTAAACACTCCAAATTCATCCTGAATTCTTACAATTAGTCAAATGCATTGTATTGTCACACATATCCGATCCTAGAAACAGTAACAAAGCTGTTTACTCCTTCGAATCAATGTTTTTCAGGTTTATCCAGTTTCGGGACAACATGGATAAAGTGGTGTCTAAACACTCCAAATTCAACCCGAACTCTTACAATTAGTCAAATGCATTGGATTGTTACATATTTTGACCCTATAAAGAGTAACATAGTTGTTTACTGCTTTGAATCAATGTTTACTCTCGGTTTAGCCTGTTTTCTCGGTTTAAGCCTGTTTTGGGATAAAACGGGTTTAAGTGTTGTCTAAACACTCCAAATTCATCCTGAATTCTTAAAATTAGTCAATTGCATTGGAATGTCACACATTCTGACCTTAGAAACAGTAACAATGCTGTTGACTGCTTAGAATCAATGTTTTCTTGGTTTAAGCCTGTTTTGGGACAAAACGGGTATAAGTGGTGTCTAAACACTCCAAATTCAACCCGAACTCTTATAATTAGTCAAATGCATTGGATGGTTACATATTTTGACCCTAGAAAGAGTAACATAGCTGTTTACTGCTTTGAATCAATGTTTTCTCTCGGTTTTAGCCTATTTTTTCTGTTTAACCTTATTTTGGGACAAAACGGGTATAAGTGTTGACAAAACACTCCAAATTAATCCTGAACTCTTACAAATAGGCAAATGAATTGGATTGTCACACATTCTAACCCTAGAAATAGTAACAAAGCTGTTTACTGCTTCGAATCAATGTTTTCTCTCGGTGTTAGCCTGTTTTCTCGGTTTAAGCCTGTTTTGGAATAAAACGGGTTTAAGTGTTGTCTAAACACTCCAAATTCATCCCGAATTCTTACAATTAGTCAAATGCATTGGAATGTCACACATTCTGACCCTAGAAACATTAACAATGCTATTGCTGCTTAGAATCAATGTTTTCTTGGTTTAAGCCTGTTTTGGGACAAAACGGGTGTAAGTGGTGTCTAAACACTCCAAATTCAACCCGAACTCTTATAATTAGTCAAATGCATTGGATTGTCTGATTTTGACCCTAGAAAGAGTTACATAGCTGTTTACTTTTTCGAATCAATGTTTTCTCTCGGTTTTAGCCTGTTTTCTCAGTTCAAGCCTGTTTTGGGATAAAACGGGTTTAAGTGTTGTCTAAACACTTCAAATTCATCCTGAACTCTTACAATTAGTCAAATGCATTGTATTGTCACACATATCCAATCCTAGAAACAGTAACAAAGCTGTTTACTGCTTCGAATCAATGTTTTTTCAGGTTTATCCAGTTTCGGGACAACATGGATAAAGTGGTGTCTAAACACTCCAAATTCAACCCGAACTCTTATAATTAGTCAAATGCATTGGATTGTTACATATTTAGACCCTAGAAAGAGTAACATAGTTGTTTACTGCTTTGAATCAATGTTTTCTCTCGGTTTAGCCTGTTTTCTCGGTTTAAGCCTGTTTTGGGATAAAACGGGTTTAAGTGTTGTCTAAACACTCCAAATTCATCCTGAATTCTTACAATTAGTCAAATGCATTGTATTGTCACACATATCCGATCCTAGAAACAGTAACAAAGCTGTTTACTCCTTCGAATCAATGTTTTTCAGGTTTATCCAGTTTCGGGACAACATGGATAA
This sequence comes from Camelina sativa, assembly GCF_030686135.1. Classification (NCBI taxonomy): domain Eukaryota; kingdom Viridiplantae; phylum Streptophyta; class Magnoliopsida; order Brassicales; family Brassicaceae; genus Camelina; species Camelina sativa. Next base: position 16,624,189 of record NC_141892.1, on the reverse strand, counting down.
AGTGGTGTCTAAACACTCCAAATTCAACCCGAACTCTTATAATTAGTCAAATGCATTGGATTGTTACATATTTTGACCCTATAAAGAGTAACATAGTTGTTTACTGCTTTGAATCAATGTTTACTCTCGGTTTAGCCTGTTTTCTCGGTTTAAGCCTGTTTTGGGATAAAACGGGTTTAAGTGTTGTCTAAACACTCCAAATTCATCCTGAATTCTTAAAATTAGTCAATTGCATTGGAATGTCACACATTCTGACCTTAGAAACAGTAACAATGCTGTTGACTGCTTAGAATCAATGTTTTCTTGGTTTAAGCCTGTTTTGGGACAAAACGGGTATAAGTGGTGTCTAAACACTCCAAATTCAACCCGAACTCTTATAATTAGTCAAATGCATTGGATGGTTACATATTTTGACCCTAGAAAGAGTAACATAGCTGTTTACTGCTTTGAATCAATGTTTTCTCTCGGTTTTAGCCTATTTTTTCTGTTTAACCTTATTTTGGGACAAAACGGGTATAAGTGTTGACAAAACACTCCAAATTAATCCTGAACTCTTACAAATAGGCAAATGAATTGGATTGTCACACATTCTAACCCTAGAAATAGTAACAAAGCTGTTTACTGCTTCGAATCAATGTTTTTCAGGTTTATCCAGTTTCGGGACAACATGGATAAGGTGGTGTCTAAACACTCCAAATTCAACCCGAACTCTTATAATTAGTCAAATGCATTGGATTGTTACATATTTTGACCCTATAAAGAGTAACATAGTTGTTTACTGCTTTGAATCAATGTTTACTCTCGGTTTAGCCTGTTTTCTCGGTTTAAGCCTGTTTTGGGATAAAACGGGTTTAAGTGTTGTCTAAACACTCCAAATTCATCCTGAATTCTTACAATTAGTCAAATGCACCCTAGAAACAGCAACAAAGCTGTTTACTGCTTTGAATCAATGTTTTTTCAGGTTTATCCAGTTTCGGGACAACATGGATAAAGTGGTGTCTAAACTCTCCAAATTCAACCCGAACTCTTATAATTAGTCAAATGCATTGGATTGTTACATATTTTGACCCTAGAGAGAGTAACATAGCTGTTTACTGCTTCGAATCAATGTTTTCTCTCGGTTTAGCTTGTTTTCTCGGTTTAAGCCTGTTTTGGGATAAAACGGGTTTAAGTGTTGTCTAAACACTCCAAATTAATCCCGAATTCTTACAATTAGTCAAATGCATTGGAATGTCACACATTCTGACCCTAGAAACATTAACAATGCTGTTGCTGCTTAGAATCAATGTTTTCTTGGTTTATGCCTGTTTTGGGACAAAACGGGTGTAAGTGGTCTCTAAACACTCCAAATTCAACCCGAACTCTTATAATTAGTCAAATGCATTGGATTGTTACATATTTTGACCCTAGAAAGAGTAACATAGCTGTTTACTGCTTCGAATCAATGTTTTCTCTCGGTTTAGCTTGTTTTCTCGGTTTAAGCCTGTTTTGGGATAAAACGGGTTTAAGTTATTAGTATATATGAAGGAGAAGAGAGAGTGAGGCCGGTGAGGCCGAGCTGCACAAGGAAGAAGAGAGTGGCCGGTAAGGCTGCTAGTACAAGAAGTGTGGCCGGTAAGGCCATGAGTGGTGTGGGAGCGGCCAGTAAGGCCGTGAGCACAATAAGAGTGGCCAATAAGGCCATGTGGGCCGTGAGCACAATGAGAGTGGTTAGCAAGGCCATAGGTGCAATGTGAGAAGAATTGTGAAGTAAAGGCCTTATAAGAAGAAGAGGCCCAAGAAGAAGTTAAATGTCTCACAAAGGGAAAAGAAGGGAAGGAAGGAAGCATGTGAGACCTTGGTTGGTGAAGAATGAGACAACCAAGGGAAGGAGCTGTCCCTTTCACCATACACCCACTTGTGCACCAACGGCCATATGTCCCTTTCATCTCTCATTTGTGTCTAACGGTCATGTGCATTTTGTATTCTCTATATTAAGGTGTAATTTATCTCATATGTATTAATAACACAATATTATCTAAAAGAAGAGAATCCGATTTCCCCTCTTTTACCTTGTGTTCTTGTTCTTAGCTTCAATGTAGATAGTTTAGGGAATCGGTTAGAGGCTGCCCTTAAGGCAGCCTATTCTCTTCCCAAATCTCACCTAAAGTCTTTTTATTTACTGCTTTACTTAGCCTAGATTACTGATTCTAATCCTCCTTCTCCTAAGTACACAAACTCTAAGTGTTGTGATACTAGAAGGGGATAGTCTCAAACTAGTGCTTCTCCTAGGTAGGATCCGCTTACTCTCTAGTATTTGGGTTCTATTTAGCTAGTTTATGGGGAGTTCATCACAAGTTGATGTTCTCTCCTCCCCCTTGAGAATGAGTTAGTTTGTTGTGGGTAAAGGGGGATTCATTCACCAAGTGTTTGTCTACCCTCTCTTGTGAGCTTTGTCTCATAAATCCCAACATGGTATCAGAGCAGGTTCTGTTCTTGGTGATTCAAACTCATTCTCAATGTCGTTTTCTTAGGAGTTAGCTTAGTTAAAGTTTTAATCCTAGCTTAGGTGTTAATTCGCTTAGCTTAGTTCTTTAAAGCTTTAATTTTGCTTTTGTTGTTAAATCGATTCTCTAGCAGCTCATTGTTGAGTAAGCTTGGTCTCTTGTCTTGTTAGAATTTGTAGACCAAGTGTGTGAAAGAAATCGATTTTAAAACCTCATCTTTAGGCTTACCGATTTGGTGAAAGCTTGGGTTTAAATGAGGTGGTGATGAACCAAGGAGCAAATCGGTTTTGTTCTTGGTAAGGATTCACGTTTTTGTGTGCTTGTATGAGCCACGAAATGCTTAGGATTTAGTTCTCTTAAGATTTAGTTAATTTTCCTTTAAAGGTTTAATTTTGCTTTTGTTAAATTTCCTTTAAAGTTTAATTACTAAATCACTTCTTCTTCTTCTCAAGGTTGAGAAAGCTTTGTTTCTGGTCATATGGTGTGTCCAGGTTCGAGTTTGAGGAAGAGAGAGACTTTATTTTAGCATGTAGAGCCCGCTTGGTCAAATAGATTCAAGTTGGTCCAAGATGCACTCTTTTAACCGTTGGACAATAGGTTGTTCCAAAGGCTTTTGTTGTTTCTTCTTTGCTTGGGACCACGAAAAACATCTTCTATATGTTATCTTCGTGGATCTTCAAGCCTTAATCTCTTGGAGAAAACTTGTTTAAGTGATTCTACAATGAGTTTTGTTGTTAAACCTTTGGAGAAATTAATTCTCCATAAGGTCCATGAATTTCAGCCATTAAAGCACCAAGAGTTTGTCTTCTTGGTTGTTCCTGGCTGTCACAGCTTCCGCAAACTCAAGAAAACAGAGTCTAACTCTGTCCATAGGAACTCTTGAGCTCTACTCTACTCTCCATTCATCTTATACTACCGCCAATACTCTCCCTTATACTCTCACTTTCTATACTCTTGGTTACTGATTCTCTGTTCTCTATTTATACTCTTACTTATTCTCTAAATTCTATTTTATTTTTCAGTAATATTCTCTATACTCTAATCTCTAACAATCTCTTGTTTAGAATCTGTTCCATTGAATTTTGGTTTCAGTTTCAGCATTGAGGATTGTGTGGAGCTCGCTCACTATCTCAAGAAGAAGAAGTGGCGAGGTTGAAGGCTACAAGATAGCCAGTGTAAGAGCGCAGCACAATGCCTGGAGTTAGAACCAAGGGCCACCAAGTCTTTGTTAAGCTGGTGGAATGTGATGAATCAGTCCAAGAGCATGTGTGTTAGTGCCAACTGTTGATCGGATGTGCACAAGAACGGTGATGCACAAGGTTTCAACTGAGGTGATGAGGTTTCAGCCCATCATCAAGTAAAGGGTACGGGGGAGATCAACTATCAAGTGACTTCAGACCGTACCTCACAGATTCTGCTCGGCCACAAGCAAAAGTTTTTACTTAAAGCTCAGCCGAAGCGTCTCAAAGATCGACTCGGACGAAACCCTTCCACTGGGATTCAGCTTCCGCGTTCTTCAACAAAGTTCGAGACCATGGAGTCATCTTGCCAGTGGAAGTGGAATCATACCAATCCGAGCAGCCGTTCGAAAGTTATGCCCGATTCAGTGGGCATATGTCAGTCTGACGAATAAAGCTAGCCGGGTTTAAAACCATGGTTAGAGAAGCGGTCTCAAGGAGGAATTCCAAACCGCATCAGTGATCAACTCTCTCCTTCCTATCCATCAAAACACCATAAAGGCTGTGCTCTAAACTCTACTCTATTTAAATTTCTTAAATTCATTACCTTAGCTTCATTACTAGTCTTTACTCTTTAATATGTTCTCTTAAATTGTCACACTTTTAGAATTTTTCTTTGATATTCCTCATAGCAAACACTTATTCTTTTCTTCTTTATCACTTGTTTAAGGGTAAAGGAGACTATGAGAGCCTCAAAGGAATTCTAAAGGAACAAGGATGGAGATCATAAGGAATGTGCTAAAGGCAAGGAGGGCTAAGGCAGTGTAGCGGTTCAAAGGCTTAAAGAGAAGAGAGCTGGTTCTTGACAAACCAAGATCATTGCGACATCAAGGAACGTGGAGACTACACTCTTTTTACTTAACAAAGTTTTCTCCCAAGTGGTTTTCTTTGTTAAGGTTTTTAATGAGGTAGTCCTCACGTGTCCACGCTTGATCTTTGGTCCCCATGGTGCCCTGCAGATCAAACGTGCGGGGGAGTATTAGTATATATGAAGGAGAAGAGAGAGTGAGGCCGGTGAGGCCGAGCTGCACAAGGAAGAAGAGAGTGGCCGGTAAGGCTGCTAGTACAAGAAGTGTGGCCGGTAAGGCCATGAGTGGTGTGGGAGCGGCCAGTAAGGCCGTGAGCACAATAAGAGTGGCCAATAAGGCCATGTGGGCCGTGAGCACAATGAGAGTGGTTAGCAAGGCCATAGGTGCAATGTGAGAAGAATTGTGAAGTAAAGGCCTTATAAGAAGAAGAGGCCCAAGAAGAAGTTAAATGTCTCACAAAGGGAAAAGAAGGGAAGGAAGGAAGCATGTGAGACCTTGGTTGGTGAAGAATGAGACAACCAAGGGAAGGAGCTGTCCCTTTCACCATACACCCACTTGTGCACCAACGGCCATATGTCCCTTTCATCTCTCATTTGTGTCTAACGGTCATGTGCATTTTGTATTCTCTATATTAAGGTGTAATTTATCTCATATGTATTAATAACACAATATTATCTAAAAGAAGAGAATCCGATTTCCCCTCTTTTACCTTGTGTTCTTGTTCTTAGCTTCAATGTAGATAGTTTAGGGAATCGGTTAGAGGCTGCCCTTAAGGCAGCCTATTCTCTTCCCAAATCTCACCTAAAGTCTTTTTATTTACTGCTTTACTTAGCCTAGATTACTGATTCTAATCCTCCTTCTCCTAAGTACACAAACTCTAAGTGTTGTGATACTAGAAGGGGATAGTCTCAAACTAGTGCTTCTCCTAGGTAGGATCCGCTTACTCTCTAGTATTTGGGTTCTATTTAGCTAGTTTATGGGGAGTTCATCACAAGTTGATGTTCTCTCCTCCCCCTTGAGAATGAGTTAGTTTGTTGTGGGTAAAGGGGGATTCATTCACCAAGTGTTTGTCTACCCTCTCTTGTGAGCTTTGTCTCATAAATCCCAACATAAGTGTTGTCTAAACACTCCAAATTCATCCCGAATTCTTACAATTAGTCAAATGCATTGGAATGTCACACATTCTGACCCTAGAAACATTAACAATGCTGTTGCTGCTTAGAATCAATGTTTTCTTGGTTTATGCCTGTTTTGGGACAAAACGGGTGTAAGTGGTGTCTAAACACTCCAAATTCAACCCGAACTCTTATAATTAGTCAAATGCATTGGATTGTCTGATTTTGACCCTAGAAAGAGTTACATAGCTGTTTACTTTTTCGAATCAATGTTTTCTCTCGGTTTTAGCCTGTTTTCTCAGTTCAAGCCTGTTTTGGGATAAAACGGGTTTAAGTGTTGTCTAAACACTTCAAATTCATCCTGAACTCTTACAATGAGTCAAATGCATTGTATTGTCACACATATCCGATCCTAGAAACAGTAACAAAGCTGTTTACTGCTTCGAATCAATGTTTTTTCAGGTTTATCCTGTTTCGGGACAACATGGATAAAGTGGTGTCTAAACACTCCAAATTCAACCCGAACTCTTATAATTAGTCAAATGCATTGGATTGTTACATATTTTGACCCTAGAAAGAGTAACATAGTTGTTTACTGCTTTGAATCAATGTTTTCTCTCGGTTTAGCCTGTTTTCTCGGTTTAAGCCTGTTTTGGGATAAAACGGGTTTAAGTGTTGTCTAAACACTCCAAATTCATCCTGAATTCTTACAATTAGTCAAATGCATTGGAATGTCACACATTCTGACCCTAGAAACAGCAACAAAGCTGTTTACTGCTTTGAATCAATGTTTTTTCAGGTTTATCCAGTTTCGGGACAACATGGATAAAGTGGTGTCTAAACTCTCCAAATTCAACCCGAACTCTTATAATTAGTCAAATGCATTGGATTGTTACATATTTTGACCCTAGAGAGAGTAACATAGCTGTTTACTGCTTCGAATCAATGTTTTCTCTCGGTTTAGCTTGTTTTCTCGGTTTAAGCCTGTTTTGGGATAAAACGGGTTTAAGTGTTGTCTAAACACTCCAAATTCATCCCGAATTCTTACAATTAGTCAAATGCATTGGAATGTCACACATTCTGACCCTAGAAACATTAACAATGCTGTTGCTGCTTAGAATCAATGTTTTCTTGGTTTATGCCTGTTTTGGGACAAAACGGGTGTAAGTGGTGTCTAAACACTCCAAATTCAACCCGAACTCTTATAATTAGTCAAATGCATTGGATTGTCTGATTTTGACCCTAGAAAGAGTTACATAGCTGTTTACTTTTTCGAATCAATGTTTTCTCTCAGTTTTAGCCTGTTTTCTCAGTTCAAGCCTGTTTTGGGATAAAACGGGTTTAAGTGTTGTCTAAACACTTCAAATTCATCCTGAACTCTTACAATGAGTCAAATGCATTGTATTGTCACACATATCCGATCCTAGAAACAGTAACAAAGCTGTTTACTGCTTCGAATCAATGTTTTTTCAGGTTTATCCAGTTTCGGGACAACATGGATAAAGTGGTGTCTAAACACTCCAAATTCAACCCGAACTCTTATAATTAGTCAAATGCATTGGATTGTTACATATTTTGACCCTAGAAAGAGTAACATAGCTTTTTACTGCTTCGAATCAATGTTTTCTCTCGGTTTAGCTTGTTTTCTTGGTTTAAGCCTATTTTGGGATAAAACGGGTTTAATTTTTGTCTAAACACTCCAAATTCATTCCGAATTCTTAAAATTAGTCAAACGCATTGGAATGTCACACATTCTGACCCTATAAACAGTAACACTGCTGTTTACTGCTTAGAATCAATGTTTTCTTGGTTTAAGCCTGTTTTGGGACAAAACGGGTATAAGTGGTGTCTAAACACTCCAAATTCAACCCGAACTCTTATAATTAGTCAAATGCATTGGATTGTGAGATTTTGACCCTAGAAAGAGTTACATAGTTGTTTACTGTTTTGAATCAATGTTTTCTCTCGGTTTTAGCCTGTTTTCTCAGTTCACGCCTGTTTTGGGATAAAACGGGATTAAGTGTTGTTTAAACACTCCAAATTCATCCTGAACCCTTACAATTAGTCAAATGCATTGTATTGTCACATATTCTGACCCTAGAAACAGTAACAAAGCTGTTTACTGCTTTGAATCAATGTTTTTTCAGGTTTATCCAGTTTCGGGACAACATGGATAAAGTAGTGTCTAAACACTCCAAATTCAACCCGAACTCTTATAATTAGTCAAATGCATTGGATTGTTACATATTTTGACCCTAGAGAGAGTAACATAGCTGTTTACTGCTTTGAATCAATGTTTTCTCTCGGTTTAGCTTGTTTTCTCGGTTTAAGCCTGTTTTGGGATAAAACGGGTTTAAGTGTTGTCTAAACACTCCAAATTCATCCTGAACTCTTACAATTAGTCAAATGCATTGTATTGTCACAAATTCTGACCCTAGAAACAGTAACAAAGCTGTTTACTGCTTTGAATCAATGTTTTTTTTCAGGTTTACCAGTTTCGGGACAACATGGATAAAGTGGTGTCTAAACACTCCAAATTCAACCCGAACTCTTATAATTTGTCAAATGCATTGGATTGTTACATATTTAGACCCTAGAAAGAGTAACATAGTTGTTTACCGCTTTAAATCAATGTTTTCTCTCGGTTTAGCCTGTTTTCTCGTTTTAAGCCTGTTTTGGGATAAAACAGGTTTAAGTGTTGTCTAAACACTCCAAATTCATCCTGAATTCTTACAATTAGTCAAATGCATTGTATTGTCACACATATCCGATCCTAGAAACAGTAACAAAGCTGTTTACTCCTTCGAATCAATGTTTTTCAGGTTTATCCAGTTTCAGGACAACATGGATAAAGTGGTGTCTAAACACTCCAAATTCAACCCGAACTCTTATAATTAGTCAAATGCATTGGATTGTTACATATTTTGACCCTATAAAGAGTAACATAGTTGTTTACTGCTTTGAATCAATGTTTACTCTCGGTTTAGCCTGTTTTCTCGGTTTAAGCCTGTTTTGGGATAAAACGGGTTTAAGTGTTGTCTAAACACTCCAAATTCATCCCGAATTCTTACAATTAGTCAAATGCATTGGAATGTCACACATTCTGACCCTAGAAAAATTAACAATGCTGTTGCTGCTTACAATCAATGTTTTCTTGGTTTAAGCCTGTTTTGGAACAAAACGGGTATAAGTGGTGTCTAAACACTCCAAATTCAACCCGAACTCTTATAATTAGTCAAATGCATTAAATTGTTACATATTTTGACCCTAGAAAGAGTAACATAGCTGTTTACTGCTTTGAATCAATGTTTTCTCTCGATTTTAGCCTATTTTTTCGGTTTAACCTTATTTTGGGACAAAACGGGTATAAGTGTTGACAAAACACTCCAAATTAATCCTGAACTCTTACAAATAGTCAAATGCATTGGATTGTCACACATTCTAACCCTAGAAATAGTATCAAAGCTGTTTACTGCTTCGAATCAATGTTTTCTCTCGGTTTTAGCCTGTTTTCTCGGTTTAAGCCTGTTTTGGAATAAAACGGGTTTCAGTGTTGTGTAAACACTCCAAATTCATCCCGAATTCTTACAATTAGTCAAATGCATTGGAATGTCAGACATTCTGACCCTAGAAACAGTAAAAATGCTGTTGCTGCTTAGAATCAATGTTTTCTTGGTTTAAGCCAGTTTCGGGACAACATGGATAAAGTGGTGTCTAAACACTCCAAATTCAACCTGAACTCTTATAATTAGTCAAATGCATAGGATTGTTACATATTTTGACCCTAGAAAGAGTAACATAGTTGTTTACTGCTTTGAATCAATGTTTTCTCTCGGTTTAGCCTGTTTTCTCGGTTTAAGCCTGTTTTGGAATAAAACGGGTTTAAGTGTTGTCTAAACACTCCAAATTCATCCCGAATTCTTACAATTAGTCAAATGCATTGGAATGTCACACATTCTGATCCTAGAAACAGTAACAATGCTGTTGCTGCTTAGAATCAATGTTTTCTTGGTTTATGCCTGTTTTGGGACAAAACGGGTGTAAGTGGTGTCTATACACTCCAAATTCAACCCGAACTTTTATAATTAGTCAAATGCATTGGATTGTGAGATTTTGACCCTAGAAAGAGTTACATAGCTGTTTACTGTTTTGAATCAATGTTTTCTCTCGGTTTTAGCCTGTTTTCTCAGTTCACGCCTGTTTTAGGATAAAACGGGATTAAGTGTTGTTTAAACACTCCAAATTCATCCTGAACCCTTACAATTAGTCAAATGCATTGTATTGTCACAAATTCTGACCCTAGAAACAGTAACAAAGCTGTTTACTGCTTTGAATCAATGTTTTTTCAGGTTTATCCAGTTTCGGGACAACATGGATAAAGTAGTGTCTAAACACTCCAAATTCAACCCGAACTCTTATAATTAGTCAAATGCATTGGATTGTTACATATTTTGACCCTAGAGAGAGTAACATAGCTGTTTACTGCTTTGAATCAATGTTTTCTCTCGGTTTAGCTTGTTTTCTCGGTTTAAGCCTGTTTTGGGATAAAACGGGTTTAAGTGTTGTCTAAACACTCCAAATTCATCCTGAACTCTTACAATTAGTCAAATGCATTGTATTGTCACAAATTCTGACCCTAGAAACAGTAACAAAGCTGTTTACTGCTTTGAATCAATGTTTTTTTTCAGGTTTACCAGTTTCGGGACAACATGGATAAAGTGGTGTCTAAACACTCCAAATTCAACCCGAACTCTTATAATTTGTCAAATGCATTGGATTGTTACATATTTAGACCCTAGAAAGAGTAACATAGTTGTTTACTGCTTTAAATCATTGTTTTCTCTCGGTTTAGCCTGTTTTCTCGTTTTAAGCCTGTTTTGGGATAAAACAGGTTTAAGTGTTGTCTAAACACTCCAAATTCATCCTGAATTCTTACAATTAGTCAAATGCATTGTATTGTCACACATATCCGATCCTAGAAACAGTAACAAAGCTGTTTACTCCTTCGAATCAATGTTTTTCAGGTTTATCCAGTTTCGGGACAACATGGATAAAGTGGTGTCTAAACACTCCAAATTCAACCCGAACTCTTATAATTAGTCAAATGCATTGGATTGTTACATATTTTGACCCTATAAAGAGTAACATAGTTGTTTACTGCTTTGAATCAATGTTTACTCTCGGTTTAGCCTGTTTTCTCGGTTTAAGCCTGTTTTGGGATAAAACGGGTTTAAGTGTTGTCTAAACACTCCAAATTCATCCCGAATTCTTACAATTAGTCAAATGCATTGGAATGTCACACATTCTGACCCTAGAAAAATTAACAATGCTGTTGCTGCTTACAATCAATGTTTTCTTGGTTTAAGCCTGTTTTGGAACAAAACGGGTATAAGTGGTGTCTAAACACTCCAAATTCAACCCGAACTCTTATAATTAGTCAAATGCATTAGATTGTTACATATTTTGACCCTAGAAAGAGTAACATAGCTGTTTACTGCTTTGAATCAATGTTTTCTCTCGATTTTAGCCTATTTTTTCGGTTTAACCTTATTTTGGGACAAAACGGGTATAAGTGTTGACAAAACACTCCAAATTAATCCTGAACTCTTACAAATAGTCAAATGCATTGGATTGTCACACATTCTAACCCTAGAAATAGTAACAAAGCTGTTTACTGCTTCGAATCAATGTTTTCTCTCGGTTTTAGCCTGTTTTCTCGGTTTAAGCCTGTTTTGGAATAAAACGGGTTTCAGTGTTGTGTAAACACTCCAAATTCATCCCGAATTCTTACAATTAGTCAAATGCATTGGAATGTCAGACATTCTGACCCTAGAAACAGTAAAAATGCTGTTGCTGCTTAGAATCAATGTTTTCTTGGTTTAAGCCAGTTTCGGGACAACATGGATAAAGTGGTGTCTAAACACTCCAAATTCAACCTGAACTCTTATAATTAGTCAAATGCATTGGATTGTTACATATTTTGACCCTAGAAAGAGTAACATAGTTGTTTACTGCTTTGAATCAATGTTTTCTCTCGGTTTAGCCTGTTTTCTCGGTTTAAGCCTGTTTTGGAATAAAACGGGTTTAAGTGTTGTCTAAACACTCCAAATTCATCCCGAATTCTTACAATTAGTCAAATGCATTGGAATGTCACACATTCTGACCCTAGAAACAGTAACAATGCTGTTGCTGCTTAGAATCAATGTTTTCTTGGTTTAAGTCTGTTTTGGGACAAAACGGGTATAAGTTGTGTCTATACACTCCAAATTCAACCCGAACTCTTATAATTAGTCAAATGCATTGGATTGTCAGATTTTGACCCTAGAAAGAGTTACATAGCTGTTTACTGTTTTGAATCAATGTTTTCTCTCGGTTTTAGCCTGTTTTCTCAGTTCACGCCTGTTTTGGGATAAAACGGGTTTAAGTGTTGTTTAAACACTCCAAATTCATCCTGAACCCTTACAATTAGTCAAATGCATTGTATTGTCACAAATTCTGACCCTAGAAACAGTAACAAAGCTGTTTACTGCTTTGAATCAATGTTTTTTCAGGTTTATCCAGTTTCGGGACAACATGGATAAAGTAGTGTCTAAACACTCCAAATTCAACCCGAACTCTTATAATTAGTCAAATGCATTGGATTGTTACATATTTTGACCCTAGAGAGAGTAACATAGCTGTTTACTGCTTTGAATCAATGTTTTCTCTCGGTTTAGCTTGTTTTCTCGGTTTAAGTCTGTTTTGGGATAAAACGGGTTTAAGTGTTGTCTAAACACTCCAAATTCATCCTGAACTCTTACAATTAGTCAAATGCATTGTATTGTCACAAATTCTGACCCTAGAAACAGTAACAAAGCTGTTTACTGCTTTCAATCAATGTTTTTTTCAGGTTTACCAGTTTCGGGACAACATGGATAAAGTGGTGTCTAAACACTCCAAATTCAACCCGAACTCTTATAATTTGTCAAATGCATTGGATTGTTACATATTTAGACCCTAGAAAGAGTAACATAGTTGTTTACTGCTTTGAATCAATGTTTTCTCTCGGTTTAGCCTGTTTTCTTGGTTTAAGCCTGTTTTGGGATAAAACAGGTTTAAGTGTTGTCTAAACACTCCAAATTCATCCTGAATTCTTACAATTAGTCAAATGCATTGTATTGTCACACATATCCGATCCTAGAAACAGTAACAAAGCTGTTTACTCCTTCGAATCAATGTTTTTCAGGTTTATCCAGTTTCGGGACAACATGGATAAAGTGGTGTCTAAACACTCCAAATTCAACCCGAACTCTTATAATTAGTCAAATGCATTGGATTGTTACATATTTTGACCCTATAAAGAGTAACATAGTTGTTTACTGCTTTGAATCAATGTTTACTCTCGATTTAGCCTGTTTTCTCGGTTTAAGCCTGTTTTGGGATAAAACGGGTTTAAGTGTTGTCTAAACACTCCAAATTCATCCCGAATTCATACAATTAGTCAAATGCATTGGAATGTCACACATTCTGACCCTAGAAACATTAACAATGCTGTTGCTGCTTAGAATCAATGTTTTCTTGGTTTAAGCCTGTTTTGGGACAAAACGGGTGTAAGTGGTGTCTAAACACTCCAAATTCAACCCGAACTCTTATAATTAGTCTAATGCATTGGATTGTTACATATTTAGACCCTAGAAAGAGTAACATAGTTGTTTACTGCTTTGAATCAATGTTTTCTCTCGGTTTAGCCTGTTTTCTCGGTTTAAGCCTATTTTGGGATAAAACGGGTTTAAGTGTTGTCTAAACACTCCAAATTCATCCTGAATTCTTACAATTAGTCAAATGCATTGTATTGTCACACATATCCGATCCTAGAAACAGTAACAAAGCTGTTTACTCCTTCGAATCAATGTTTTTCAGGTTTATCCAGTTTCGGGACAACATGGATAAAGTGGTGTCTAAACACTCCAAATTCAACCCGAACTCTTATAATTAGTCAAATGCATTGGATTGTTACATATTTTGACCCTATAAAGAGTAACATAGTTGTTTACTGCTTTGAATCAATGTTTACTCTCGGTTTAGCCTGTTTTCTCGGTTTAAGCCTGTTTTGGGATAAAACGGGTTTAAGTGTTGTCTAAACACTCCAAATTCATCCTGAATTCTTAAAATTAGTCAATTGCATTGGAATGTCACACATTCTGACCTTAGAAACAGTAACAATGCTGTTGACTGCTTAGAATCAATGTTTTCTTGGTTTAAGCCTGTTTTGGGACAAAACGGGTATAAGTGGTGTCTAAACACTCCAAATTCAACCCGAACTCTTATAATTAGTCAAATGCATTGGATGGTTACATATTTTGACCCTAGAAAGAGTAACATAGCTGTTTACTGCTTTGAATCAATGTTTTCTCTCGGTTTTAGCCTATTTTTTCTGTTTAACCTTATTTTGGGACAAAACGGGTATAAGTGTTGACAAAACACTCCAAATTAATCCTGAACTCTTACAAATAGGCAAATGAATTGGATTGTCACACATTCTAACCCTAGAAATAGTAACAAAGCTGTTTACTGCTTCGAATCAATGTTTTCTCTCGGTGTTAGCCTGTTTTCTCGGTTTAAGCCTGTTTTGGAATAAAACGGGTTTAAGTGTTGTCTAAACACTCCAAATTCATCCCGAATTCTTACAATTAGTCAAATGCATTGGAATGTCACACATTCTGACCCTAGAAACATTAACAATGCTATTGCTGCTTAGAATCAATGTTTTCTTGGTTTAAGCCTGTTTTGGGACAAAACGGGTGTAAGTGGTGTCTAAACACTCCAAATTCAACCCGAACTCTTATAATTAGTCAAATGCATTGGATTGTCTGATTTTGACCCTAGAAAGAGTTACATAGCTGTTTACTTTTTCGTAATGTTTTCTCTCGGTTTTAGTCTGTTTTCTCAGTTCAAGCCTGTTTTGGGATAAAACTGGTTTAAGTGTTGTCTAAACACTTCAAATTCATCCTGAACTCTTACAATTAGTCAAATGCATTGTATTGTCACACATATCCAATCCTAGAAACAGTAACAAAGCTGTTTACTGCTTCGAATCAATGTTTTTTCAGGTTTATCCAGTTTCGGGACAACATGGATAAAGTGGTGTCTAAACACTCCAAATTCAACCCGAACTCTTATAATTAGTCAAATGCATTGGATTGTTACATATTTAGACCCTAGAAAGAGTAACATAGTTGTTTACTGCTTTGAATCAATGTTTTCTCTCGGTTTAGCCTGTTTTCTCGGTTTAAGCCTGTTTTGGGATAAAACGGGTTTAAGTGTTGTCTAAACACTCCAAATTCATCCTGAATTCTTACAATTAGTCAAATGCATTGTATTGTCACACATATCCGATCCTAGAAACAGTAACAAAGCTGTTTACTCCTTCGAATCAATGTTTTTCAGGTTTATCCAGTTTCGGGACAACATGGATAAAGTGGTGTCTAAACACTCCAAATTCAACCCGAACTCTTATAATTGGTCAAATGCATTGGATTGTTACATATTTTGACCCTATAAAGAGTAACATAGTTGTTTACTGCTTTGAATCAATGTTTACTCTCGGTTTAGCCTGTTTTCTCGGTTTAAGCCTGTTTTGGGATAAAACGGGTTTAAGTGTTGTCTAAACACTCCAAATTCATCCTGAATTCTTACAATTAGTCAATTGCATTGGAATGTCACACATTCTTACCCTAGAAACAGTAACAATGCTGTTGACTGCTTAGAATCAATGTTTTCTTGGTTTAAGCCTGTTTTGGGACAAAACGGGTATAAGTGGTGTCTAAACACTCCAAATTCAACCCGAACTCTTATAATTAGTCAAATGCATTGGATTGTTACATATTTTGACCCTAGAAAGAGTAACATAGCTGTTTACTGCTTTGAATCAATGTTTTCTCTCGGTTTAGCCTGTTTTTTCGGTTTAAGCCTGTTTTGGGATAAAACGGGTTTAAGTGTTGTCTAAACACTCCAAATTCATCCTGAATTCTTAAAATTAGTCAAATGCATTGTATTGTCACACATATCCGATCCTAGAAACAGTAACAAAGCTGTTTACTGCTTCGAATCAATGTTTTTCAGGTTTATCCAGTTTCGGGACAACATGGATAAGGTGGTGTCTAAACACTCCAAATTCAACCCGAACTCTTATAATTAGTCAAATGCATTGGATTGTTACATATTTTGACCCTATAAAGAGTAACATAGTTGTTTACTGCTTTGAATCAATGTTTACTCTCGGTTTAGCCTGTTTTCTCGGTTTAAGCCTGTTTTGGGATAAAACGGGTTTAAGTGTTGTCTAAACACTCCAAATTCATCCTGAATTCTTACAATTAGTCAAATGCACCCTAGAAACAGCAACAAAGCTGTTTACTGCTTTGAATCAATGTTTTTTCAGGTTTATCCAGTTTCGGGACAACATGGATAAAGTGGTGTCTAAACTCTCCAAATTCAACCCGAACTCTTATAATTAGTCAAATGCATTGGATTGTTACATATTTTGACCCTAGAGAGAGTAACATAGCTGTTTACTGCTTCGAATCAATGTTTTCTCTCGGTTTAGCTTGTTTTCTCGGTTTAAGCCTGTTTTGGGATAAAACGGGTTTAAGTGTTGTCTAAACACTCCAAATTCATCCCGAATTCTTACAATTAGTCAAATGCATTGGAATGTCACACATTCTGACCCTAGAAATGTAAGTTTTAAATTAGAGAGATTTGAGAGTAACTAAGAATAGAGATCGGATAGAGAAGGGAAGAGAGTAGGCGTATGGAGAGAATAGGAGAAAGAGATATTTTCTCTTCTTACTTTATTAGTAACCTAGTTACATCCTTATTATAGTCATACATACAAGAATATTCCTCTAAGATGCTATACACATTTACAAATGGAGATAGTGACACCTCCTTAATCACAACATGTGATCTTCCTTTCCCTTCCACTTGCACAGCTTGTCAACGGTTATGAAGGAGGAAGGATCTCGAAGGCTTGTGACCGTTGGAGGCTCTCACTGATGGGCTGGACCTGATATCCTCGATGGTTGTACGGACGGCCCACTTTGATAACAGTACGGACGTCCGTACGGCCGTACGGACGGTGGTGTCCCATTTCAGACTCCCCCTCAAGCTTGACTAAGGCCATGGATCAAGCTTGACTAAATGGGCACCCACCTCATTAAAAACCTTAGTATAGAAAACCACTTGGGAAAAACTATACACAAGGGAAAAAGAGTGTAGGTGCCGATTTAGGATCTCATGGCCGAGTAAGGTCTATGAGGCCAAGCTTCGAGTGAATGTATTCACACACTTGTGGGCTTGCTGCTTTGGTGAGGATGTCAGCCAGTTGTTCTTTGCTTTCGGTATGACATGGTAGGACAACCCCAAGCTTGATTTGCTCTCTAACTTTATGACAATCGACTTCAATATGCTTGGTTCTCTCATGAAACACTGAATTGGTGGCGATATGGATGGCGGCTTCATTATCACAATGCATAGTGATTGGTTTCGGTGATTCAATTCCAAGATCCTTGAGGAGTGCCTTTAACCACATCAGTTCCGTTGTTAGTTTCCTCATAGCTCTATACTCGGACTCCGCACTTGAAAGTGATACGACCTTTTGCTTCTTGCTCTTCCAAGTAACCAAGTTACCACCAAGGAACGTGCAGTAGCCTGTAGTTGAGCGGCGGTCCTCTCGATCTCCAGCATAGTCAGCATCGCAATAGCCCACTAGTTCGGTGTTCTTATTGCGTCCCATCCAAATGCCTTGTCCCGGTGAGCCTTTGATGTACTTGAGGATTCGTGTCACCATGTTCCAATGATGGATCGTTGGGTTCTTCATATGCTGGCTGGCCTGGTTCACAGCAAAACAAATATCAGGTCGTGTGATCGTTAAGTAGATAAGCTTACCTACTAGGCGCCGGTATAGGCTAACGTCCTTGAACGGAGCTGTATCAAGCTCCCCCTGTCCTCCGGCCTTGTAGTTCTCTTCAAGGGGTGTAGACACCGCTTTTGAACCTAATTTTCCTGTTTCACTCAACACGTCAAGTGCATATTTCCTTTGTGACAAGAATAGACCTTTATCCGATCTGTAAACTTCTATCCCAAGAAAATATTTCAACTCTCCAAGGTCTTTAATATCAAAAACTGATTTCAAAAAGGTTTTAGTGGTTTGAATACCTACCGAGTCACTTCCAGTGATGATGATATCATCAACATACACTAGAATGACTATTATACCTTTTGTGCTTGTTAGCGTGAATAGAGTATGATCAGCCTCGGATTTTCGGAATCCTTTGTCAAGGAGAGTGGTGCTTAGCTTGTGGTACCATGCTCTTGGAGACTGTTTTAGGCCATAGATTGCTTTGTTGAGTTTTAACACCTTGCCCGGACTAATGGTGTCTTCTAAGCCCGGTGGTGGCCGCATATACACTTCGTCTTCAAGCTCTCCTTGCAAGAAGGCGTTCTTAACATCCATTTGCCAAAGTTCCCAATCGAGGTTGGTGGCAAGAGAGAGAACGACTCGAACGGTGTGAAGCTTGGCCACCGGAGCAAACGTATCAAGATAGTCCTCCCCATACGTTTGTGTGAATCCTCGTGCAACAAGCCGGGCTTTGTAGCGTTCGATCTCACCATTGCTCTTGTATTTGATGGTGAAGATATAACGCGAGGTAACGGCCTTCTTGCCGTTGGGCAAATCGGCTTCATCCCACGTACGGTTTTGGACCATGGCCGTGTTTTCAGCGTTGATCGCATCTTGCCATTCCTTGTGGTCCTTGGCCTCAGCATAGGTCTGGGGAATCCAGTTCGCATCAATGTGGCCAAGAAAGACTTGATGATCAATCGGGAGATGAGCAAGTGAACATACGGCCTGAATTGGGTGCGCGACGGCCATGTTGTTGTAGTACACTCGAGTGTTCGTCCAGTTGTTGGGGTGAAACTTGATGCGCTGACTTCGTCGGAGAGGAACGATAGGCCCAGCCTCGGACTCAGCACTGACTGGAACTTCCGGTTCCGTGAATGGTACTGTGTCCGTGTCCGTGTCCGTGTCCGTGTCCGTGGTACCGTGTCCGTGTCCGTGTCCGTGTCCGTGTCCGTGTCCATGTCCGTGTCCGTGTCCGTGTCCGTGTCCATGTCCATGTCCGTGTCCGTGTCCGTGTCCGTGTCCGTGTCCGTGTCCGTGTCCGGAGTCCGCGGTACCATGATCTTCCATAGATGTTTCTGGTGCATTTGGCTCGACAGGAACAGGATCAGTAGATGGGACAGAAGGTTCAGTTGGCTCGGCAGGATCATTGGCGGCCCGATCGTTTTCAATGCCTAGCCGCTCAAGGATGACACGTAGGTTCCGCGTTCGATCCGATGGGGTGGTTGATAGGTTACGTAGTTCATCCCAGTTGGGCTCGTCATAGAATCCTTTTGTCTCCACAAACTTGACATCACGAGATATGAGAACTCTCCTTGTCGCCGGATCATAGCACTTATAGCCCTTTTGTGTTGTGGAGTAGCCGATAAACATGCTCTTAACACTCTTGGCATCGAGTTTGTCTCGTAGTTCACCTGGTCGCAACACATAACAAACACAACCAAACACCCTTAGATGGTCAAATGTAGGTTTAGCCTTGTTTAATACCTCAAATGGGGATATGTCATTAAGGATCTTCGTTGGTGTGCGATTAATAAGGTAACAGGCCGTAAGGACAGCATCACCCCAAAAACGCTTTGGAACCGTTGTATGGAACATCATAGACCTTGCAACCTCCATGAGATGCCTATTCTTCCTCTCAGCCACTCCATTTTGTTGTGGTGTGTATGGGCAACTAGTTTGGTGAAGAATTCCATGTTTGGCTAGATGTTGTTTAAAGGCATGACTTGTGTATTCTCCACCATTATCTGATCTCAAAATTTTAATCTTTGCATGATAGTGGTTAGTAACATAATTTTGGAAATTAGTAAAGGCCTCAAGAACTCTATCCTTAGAAGGGAGTAAGGTCAACCAAGTATATTTCGATTTTTCATCAATAAAAATAACAAAATACTTTTGATTTTCTCTAGAAAGGCAAGGAGATGTCCAAACATCAGAATGGACTAAATCAAAACAGTTTTCATACATAGTAATAGATTTAGGAAAAACAGTTTTGCAATGTTTACCAAGGATACAAGCCTCACATTCATCATTTTTAAAAGAAATACTAGGAAACATCAAGGTTAAGGCTCTAGTGTGAGGATGTCCTAATCTAGCATGAAGAATAGAGTCATTAGGTTTAACAACAACCGATTTAAAACAAGATGCAGAAGTAGAAGATAGATTCAAGTCCTCAAGCACATAGAGATCATCCTTAGAACCTCCTTGTCCAAGAACTTTACTTGTTTCAATATCCTGAAAATGAACCTTGTTAGGACTAAATATTGCATAACAATTCAAATCAGTGGTAGCTCTCTTAACGGATAGTAAATTTGATGTGAAAGTTGGCATATAAAAAGCCTTGGTTACTTTGTCAAACAATTTCAAATTTCCTACACCTTTAACCGGTACCTTCTCGCCATTAGCTATAACAACATTACCATTTGCCGGTGTAATATCACTTATTAATCTAGAATCACTAATCATGTGATGAGATGCACCGGAGTCAACAATAAGAGGTTTAGTTTTGTTTAGGGCGAGAAAAGATTTACCGGAGGCCTCCTTGAGGGCTTTGATGAGCGCATCAAGGTCGGACTTCCTCACCAGCTCGGAGGACGCCGTGAGTGTAGTAGCTTGTTGGGATGGTTCGGTTGGTGTTTCTCCCATTACAGCGGCTTGATGGGCTCTTGGTGGTCCTCCACGGTTTGGTCCTCCACGGCGAAGGTGTGGGTGAAGGATCCAGCAGCGGCTCTTGAAGTGACCCACTTTCTTACAATGTTCACATACTGGTGGATTCTTGTCGTCCGGCTTGTAGTATCCTCGGTTAGCCGATGCCATTTCCACCTTGTTGACAGTTATTAACTCCCCTTTGCCTCCGAATAGCCCCATGGAACCATGTTCCTTTTGAATTTGGTTACATACGTCGTCTAGGCTAGGAAGCTTGTCAGATCGTAGGATATGCTTGATAAGGTCGTTGTAGGAGGGGTTCAACGTTAAGAGTAAGCCGAACACTTTATCTTGTTCACGCCTTTCGTTCAAGATGGCTGGATCTACGGTCGCCGGCCGGAGCATCTCTAGTTCAGCCCAAAGTGACCTAAACTTTCCAAAGTGTTTAGTGAACTCCATGTCTTCCTGGTTGAGATTGTTGATGGTTCTCTTAATCTCGAAGATCCGGTTCACGTTAGTAACATTTCCAAAGACATTCTTAAGAGTGTCCCATAAGTCCTTTGCAGTTTCGCAATAGGAGTAAGCTTCAAGGATGGGGGCATCTAGGGAGTTTTGAATAATGGCTAGGACTCCTTGGTCTTCTTGAAACCACTTGTTCCTTTCGTCTGCGACAAGATCCTTGTCGTCTTTGGTGGCCTCGCCACTTGGAGCCTCACTCGCTTCAACATGGGACCAAAGTCCTCGGCCGCATAGGGCTGTCTTCGTGGTTCTAGCCCACAGTAAGTAGTTCTCTCCCTTGAGAGTAACCGGAACAATCATAGTTTTGGTGTTTTCCATGATGAATTCGGTGGTTTAGGTGTTTACCCAACGGTTAACAGAAATTTTGGGAACAAAGAGATTTGAAAGCACAAGATAGAGAGAATGCGGAAGATTGTGATGGAGATGAAGTCAAAGAACAGGAACAATCTGCTCTGATACCATGTAAGTTTTAAATTAGAGAGATTTGAGAGTAACTAAGAATAGAGATCGGATAGAGAAGGGAAGAGAGTAGGCGTATGGAGAGAATAGGAGAAAGAGATATTTTCTCTTCTTACTTTATTAGTAACCTAGTTACATCCTTATTATAGTCATACATACAAGAATATTCCTCTAAGATGCTATACACATTTACAAATGGAGATAGTGACACCTCCTTAATCACAACATGTGATCTTCCTTTCCCTTCCACTTGCACAGCTTGTCAACGGTTATGAAGGAGGAAGGATCTCGAAGGCTTGTGACCGTTGGAGGCTCTCACTGATGGGCTGGACCTGATATCCTCGATGGTTGTACGGACGGCCCACTTTGATAACAGTACGGACGTCCGTACGGCCGTACGGACGGTGGTGTCCCATTTCAGAAGAAACATTAACAATGCTGTTGCTGCTTAGAATCAATGTTTTCTTGGTTTATGCCTGTTTTGGGACAAAACGGGTGTAAGTGGTGTCTAAACACTCCAAATTCAACCCGAACTCTTATAATTAGTCAAATGCATTGGATTGTTACATATTTTGACCCTAGAAAGAGTAACATAGCTGTTTACTGCTTCGAATCAATGTTTTCTCTCGGTTTAGCTTGTTTTCTCGGTTTAAGCCTGTTTTGGGATAAAACGGGTTTAAGTGTTGTCTAAACACTCCAAATTCATCCTGAACTCTTACAATTAGTCAAATGCATTGTATTGTCACAAATTCTGACCCTAGAAACAGTAACAAAGCTGTTTACTGCTTTGAATCAATGTTTTTTTTCAGGTTTACCAGTTTCGGGACAACATGGATAAAGTGGTGTCTAAACACTCCAAATTCAACCCGAACTCTTATAATTTGTCAAATGCATTGGATTGTTACATATTTAGACCCTAGAAAGAGTAACATAGTTGTTTACTGCTTTAAATCATTGTTTTCTCTCGGTTTAGCCTGTTTTCTCGTTTTAAGCCTGTTTTGGGATAAAACAGGTTTAAGTGTTGTCTAAACACTCCAAATTCATCCTGAATTCTTACAATTAGTCAAATGCATTGTATTGTCACACATATCCGATCCTAGAAACAGTAACAAAGCTGTTTACTCCTTCGAATCAATGTTTTTCAGGTTTATCCAGTTTCGGGACAACATGGATAAAGTGGTGTCTAAACACTCCAAATTCAACCCGAACTCTTATAATTAGTCAAATGCATTGGATTGTTACATATTTTGACCCTATAAAGAGTAACATAGTTGTTTACTGCTTTGAATCAATGTTTACTCTCGGTTTAGCCTGTTTTCTCGGTTTAAGCCTGTTTTGGGATAAAACGGGTTTAAGTGTTGTCTAAACACTCCAAATTCATCCCGAATTCTTACAATTAGTCAAATGCATTGGAATGTCACACATTCTGACCCTAGAAAAATTAACAATGCTGTTGCTGCTTACAATCAATGTTTTCTTGGTTTAAGCCTGTTTTGGAACAAAACGGGTATAAGTGGTGTCTAAACACTCCAAATTCAACCCGAACTCTTATAATTAGTCAAATGCATTAGATTGTTACATATTTTGACCCTAGAAAGAGTAACATAGCTGTTTACTGCTTTGAATCAATGTTTTCTCTCGATTTTAGCCTATTTTTTCGGTTTAACCTTATTTTGGGACAAAACGGGTATAAGTGTTGACAAAACACTCCAAATTAATCCTGAACTCTTACAAATAGTCAAATGCATTGGATTGTCACACATTCTAACCCTAGAAATAGTAACAAAGCTGTTTACTGCTTCGAATCAATGTTTTCTCTCGGTTTTAGTCTGTTTTCTCGGTTTAAGCCTGTTTTGGAATAAAACGGGTTTCAGTGTTGTGTAAACACTCCAAATTCATCCCGAATTCTTACAATTAGTCAAATGAATTGGAATGTCAGACATTCTGACCCTAGAAACAGTAATAATGCTGTTGCTGCTTAGAATCAATGTTTTCTTGGTTTAAGCCAGTTTCGGGACAACATGGATAAAGTGGTGTCTAAACACTCCAAATTCAACCTGAACTCTTATAATTAGTCAAATGCATTGGATTGTTACATATTTTGACCCTAGAAAGAGTAACATAGTTGTTTACTGCTTTGAATCAATGTTTTCTCTCGGTTTAGCCTGTTTTCTCGGTTTAAGCCTGTTTTGGAATAAAACGGGTTTAAGTGTTGTCTAAACACTCCAAATTCATCCCGAATTCTTACAATTAGTCAAATGCATTGGAATGTCACACATTCTGACCCTAGAAACAGTAACAATGCTGTTGCTGCTTAGAATCAATGTTTTCTTGGTTTAAGTCTGTTTTGGGACAAAACGGGTATAAGTTGTGTCTATACACTCCAAATTCAACCCGAACTCTTATAATTAGTCAAATGCATTGGATTGTCAGATTTTGACCCTAGAAAGAGTTACATAGCTGTTTACTGTTTTGAATCAATGTTTTCTCTCGGTTTTAGCCTGTTTTCTCAGTTCACGCCTGTTTTGGGATAAAACGGGTTTAAGTGTTGTTTAAACACTCCAAATTCATCCTGAACCCTTACAATTAGTCAAATGCATTGTATTGTCACAAATTCTGACCCTAGAAACAGTAACAAAGCTGTTTACTGCTTTGAATCAATGTTTTTTCAGGTTTATCCAGTTTCGGGACAACATGGATAAAGTAGTGTCTAAACACTCCAAATTCAACCCGAACTCTTATAATTAGTCAAATGCATTGGATTGTTACATATTTTGACCCTAGAGAGAGTAACATAGCTGTTTACTGCTTTGAATCAATGTTTTCTCTCGGTTTAGCTTGTTTTCTCGGTTTAAGCCTGTTTTGGGATAAAACGGGTTTAAGTGTTGTCTAAACACTCCAAATTCATCCTGAACTCTTACAATTAGTCAAATGCATTGTATTGTCACAAATTCTGACCCTAGAAACAGTAACAAAGCTGTTTACTGCTTTCAATCAATGTTTTTTTCAGGTTTACCAGTTTCGGGACAACATGGATAAAGTGGTGTCTAAACACTCCAAATTCAACCCGAACTCTTATAATTTGTCAAATGCATTGGATTGTTACATATTTAGACCCTAGAAAGAGTAACATAGTTGTTTACTGCTTTGAATCAATGTTTTCTCTCGGTTTAGCCTGTTTTCTTGGTTTAAGCCTGTTTTGGGATAAAACAGGTTTAAGTGTTGTCTAAACACTCCAAATTCATCCTGAATTCTTACAATTAGTCAAATGCATTGTATTGTCACACATATCCGATCCTAGAAACAGTAACAAAGCTGTTTACTCCTTCGAATCAATGTTTTTCAGGTTTATCCAGTTTCGGGACAACATGGATAAAGTGGTGTCTAAACACTCCAAATTCAACCCGAACTCTTATAATTAGTCAAATGCATTGGATTGTTACATATTTTGACCCTATAAAGAGTAACATAGTTGTTTACTGCTTTGAATCAATGTTTACTCTCGGTTTAGCCTGTTTTCTCGGTTTAAGCATGTTTTGGGATAAAACGGGTTTAAGTGTTGTCTAAACACTCCAAATTCATCCCGAATTCATACAATTAGTCAAATGCATTGGAATGTCACACATTCTGACCCTAGAAACATTAACAATGCTGTTGCTGCTTAGAATCAATGTTTTCTTCGTTTAAGCCTGTTTTGGGACAAAACGGGTGTAAGTGGTGTCTAAACACTCCAAATTCAACCCGAACTCTTATAATTAGTCAAATGCATTGGATTGTTACATATTTAGACCCTAGAAAGAGTAACATAGTTGTTTACTGCTTTGAATCAATGTTTTCTCTCGGTTTAGCCTGTTTTCTCGGTTTAAGCCTATTTTGGGATAAAACGGGTTTAAGTGTTGTCTAAACACTCCAAATTCATCCTGAATTCTTACAATTAGTCAAATGCATTGTATTGTCACACATATCCGATCCTAGAAACAGTAACAAAGCTGTTTACTCCTTCGAATCAATGTTTTTCAGGTTTATCCAGTTTCGGGACAACATGGATAAAGTGGTGTCTAAACACTCCAAATTCAACCCGAACTCTTATAATTAGTCAAATGCATTGGATTGTTACATATTTTGACCCTATAAAGAGTAACATAGTTGTTTACTGCTTTGAATCAATGTTTACTCTCGGTTTAGCCTGTTTTCTCGGTTTAAGCCTGTTTTGGGATAAAACGGGTTTAAGTGTTGTCTAAACACTCCAAATTCATCCTGAATTCTTAAAATTAGTCAATTGCATTGGAATGTCACACATTCTGACCTTAGAAACAGTAACAATGCTGTTGACTGCTTAGAATCAATGTTTTCTTGGTTTAAGCCTGTTTTGGGACAAAACGGGTATAAGTGGTGTCTAAACACTCCAAATTCAACCCGAACTCTTATAATTAGTCAAATGCATTGGATGGTTACATATTTTGACCCTAGAAAGAGTAACATAGCTGTTTACTGCTTTGAATCAATGTTTTCTCTCGGTTTTAGCCTATTTTTTCTGTTTAACCTTATTTTGGGACAAAACGGGTATAAGTGTTGACAAAACACTCCAAATTAATCCTGAACTCTCACAAATAGGCAAATGAATTGGATTGTCACACATTCTAACCCTAGAAATAGTAACAAAGCTGTTTACTGCTTCGAATCAATGTTTTCTCTCGGTGTTAGCCTGTTTTCTCGGTTTAAGCCTGTTTTGGAATAAAACGGGTTTAAGTGTTGTCTAAACACTCCAAATTCATCCCGAATTCTTACAATTAGTCAAATGCATTGGAATGTCACACATTCTGACCCTAGAAACATTAACAATGCTATTGCTGCTTAGAATCAATGTTTTCTTGGTTTAAGCCTGTTTTGGGACAAAACGGGTGTAAGTGGTGTCTAAACACTCCAAATTCAACCCGAACTCTTATAATTAGTCAAATGCATTGGATTGTCTGATTTTGACCCTAGAAAGAGTTACATAGCTGTTTACTTTTTCGAATCAATGTTTTCTCTCGGTTTTAGCCTGTTTTCTCAGTTCAAGCCTGTTTTGGGATAAAACGGGTTTAAGTGTTGTCTAAACACTTCAAATTCATCCTGAACTCTTACAATTAGTCAAATGCATTGTATTGTCACACATATCCAATCCTAGAAACAGTAACAAAGCTGTTTACTGCTTCGAATCAATGTTTTTTCAGGTTTATCCAGTTTCGGGACAACATGGATAAAGTGGTGTCTAAACACTCCAAATTCAACCCGAACTCTTATAATTAGTCAAATGCATTGGATTGTTACATATTTAGACCCTAGAAAGAGTAACATAGTTGTTTACTGCTTTGAATCAATGTTTTCTCTCGGTTTAGCTTGTTTTCTCGGTTTAAGCCTGTTTTGGGATAAAACGGGTTTAAGTGTTGTCTAAACACTCCAAATTCATCCTGAATTCTTACAATTAGTCAAATGCATTGTATTGTCACACATATCCGATCCTAGAAACAGTAACAAAGCTGTTTACTCCTTCGAATCAATGTTTTTCAGGTTTATCCAGTTTCGGGACAACATGGATAAAGTGGTGTCTAAACACTCCAAATTCAACCCGAACTCTTATAATTGGTCAAATGCATTGGATTGTTACATATTTTGACCCTATAAAGAGTAACATAGTTGTTTACTGCTTTGAATCAATGTTTACTCTCGGTTTAGCCTGTTTTCTCGGTTTAAGCCTGTTTTGGGATAAAACGGGTTTAAGTGTTGTCTAAACACTCCAAATTCATCCTGAATTCTTACAATTAGTCAATTGCATTGGAATGTCACACATTCTTACCCTAGAAACAGTAACAATGCTGTTGACTGCTTAGAATCAATGTTTTCTTGGTTTAAGCCTGTTTTGGGACAAAACGGGTATAAGTGGTGTCTAAACACTCCAAATTCAACCCGAACTCTTATAATTAGTCAAATGCATTGGATTGTTACATATTTTGACCCTAGAAAGAGTAACATAGCTGTTTACTGCTTTGAATTAATGTTTTCTCTCGGTTTAGCCTGTTTTTTCGGTTTAAGCCTGTTTTGGGATAAAACGGGTTTAAGTGTTGTCTAAACACTCCAAATTCATCCTGAATTCTTAAAATTAGTCAAATGCATTGTATTGTCACACATATCCGATCCTAGAAACAGTAACAAAGCTGTTTACTGCTTCGAATCAATGTTTTTCAGGTTTATCCAGTTTCGGGACAACATGGATAAGGTGGTGTCTAAACACTCCAAATTCAACCCGAACTCTTATAATTAGTCAAATGCATTGGATTGTTACATATTTTGACCCTATAAAGAGTAACATAGTTGTTTACTGCTTTGAATCAATGTTTACTCTCGGTTTAGCCTGTTTTCTCGGTTTAAGCCTGTTTTGGGATAAAAAGGGTTTAAGTGTTGTCTAAACACTCCAAATTCATCCTGAATTCTTACAATTAGTCAAATGCACCCTAGAAACAGCAACAAAGCTGTTTACTGCTTTGAATCAATGTTTTTTCAGGTTTATCCAGTTTCGGGACAACATGGATAAAGTGGTGTCTAAACTCTCCAAATTCAACCCGAACTCTTATAATTAGTCAAATGCATTGGATTGTTACATATTTTGACCCTAGAGAGAGTAACATAGCTGTTTACTGCTTCGAATCAATGTTTTCTCTCGGTTTAGCTTGTTTTCTCGGTTTAAGCCTGTTTTGGGATAAAACGGGTTTAAGTGTTGTCTAAACACTCCAAATTCATCCTGAATTCTTACAATTAGTCAAATGCATTGGAATGTCACACATTCTGACCCTAGAAACATTAACAATGCTGTTGCTGCTTAGAATCAATGTTTTCTTGGTTTATGCCTGTTTTGGGACAAAACGGGTGTAAGTGGTGTCTAAACACTCCAAATTCAACCCGAACTCTTATAATTAGTCAAATGCATTGGATTGTTACATATTTTGACCCTAGAAAGAGTAACATAGCTGTTTACTGCTTCGAATCAATGTTTTCTCTCGGTTTAGCTTGTTTTCTCGGTTTAAGCCTGTTTTGGGATAAAACGGGTTTAAGTGTCGTCTAAACACTTCAAATTCATCCTGAACTCTTACAATGAGTCAAATGCATTGTATTGTCAACATATCCGATCCTAGAAACAGTAACAAAGCTGTTTACTGCTTCGAATCAATGTTTTTTCAGGTTTATCCAGTTTCGGGACAACATGGATAAAGTGGTGTCGAAACACTCCAAATTCAACCCGAACTCTTATAATTAGTCAAATGCATTGGATTGTTACATATTTTGACCCTAGAAAGAGTAACATAGTTGTTTACTGCTTTGAATCAATGTTTTCTCTCGGTTTAGCCTGTTTTCTCGGTTTAAGCCTGTTTTGGGATAAAACGGGTTTAAGTGTTGTCTAAACACTCCAAATTCATCCTGAATTCTTACAATTAGTCAAATGCATTGGAATGTCACACATTCTGACCCTAGAAACAGCAACAAAGCTGTTTACTGCTTTGAATCAATGTTTTTTCAGGTTTATCCAGTTTCGGGACAACATGGATAAAGTGGTGTCTAAACTCTCCAAATTCAACCCGAACTCTTATAATTAGTCAAATGCATTGGATTGTTACATATTTTGACCCTAGAGAGAGTAACATAGCTGTTTACTGCTTCGAATCAATGTTTTCTCTCGGTTTAGCTTGTTTTCTCGGTTTAAGCCTGTTTTGGGATAAAACGGGTTTAAGTGTTGTCTAAACACTCCAAATTCATCCCGAATTCTTACAATTAGTCAAATGCATTGGAATGTCACACATTCTGACCCTAGAAACATTAACAATGCTGTTGCTGCTTAGAATCAATGTTTTCTTGGTTTATGCCTGTTTTGGGACAAAACGGGTGTAAGTGGTGTCTAAACACTCCAAATTCAACCCGAACTCTTATAATTAGTCAAATGCATTGGATTGTCTGATTTTGACCCTAGAAAGAGTTACATAGCTGTTTACTTTTTCGAATCAATGTTTTCTCTCGGTTTTAGCCTGTTTTCTCAGTTCAAGCCTGTTTTGGGATAAAACGGGTTTAAGTGTTGTCTAAACACTTCAAATTCATCCTGAACTCTTACAATGAGTCAAATGCATTGTATTGTCACACATATCCGATCCTAGAAACAGTAACAAAGCTGTTTACTGCTTCGAATCAATGTTTTTTCAGGTTTATCCAGTTTCGGGACAACATGGATAAAGTGGTGTCTAAACACTCTAAATTCAACCCGAACTCTTATAATTAGTCAAATGCATTGGATTGTTACATATTTTGACCCTAGAAAGAGTAACATAGTTGTTTACTGCTTTGAATCAATGTTTTCTCTCGGTTTAGCCTGTTTTCTCGGTTTAAGCCTGTTTTGGGATAAAACGGGTTTAAGTGTTGTCTAAACACTCCAAATTCATCCTGAATTCTTACAATTAGTCAAATGCATTGGAATGTCACACATTCTGACCCTAGAAACAGCAACAAAGCTGTTTACTGCTTTGAATCAATGTTTTTTCAGGTTTATCCAGTTTCGGGACAACATGGATAAAGTGGTATCTAAACTCTCCAAATTCAACCCGAACTCTTATAATTAGTCAAATGCATTGGATTGTTACATATTTTGACCCTAGAGAGAGTAACATAGCTGTTTACTGCTTCGAATCAATGTTTTCTCTCGGTTTAGCTTGTTTTCTCGGTTTAAGCCTATTTTGGGATAAAACGGGTTTAAGTGTTGTCTAAACACTCCAAATTCATCCCGAATTCTTACAATTAGTCAAATGCATTGGAATGTCACATATTCTGACCCTAGAAACATTAACAATGCTGTTGCTGCTTAGAATCAATGTTTTCTTGGTTTATGCCTGTTTTGGGACAAAACGGGTGTAAGTGGTGTCTAAACACTCCAAATGCAACCCGAACTCTTATAATTAGTCAAATGCATTGGATTATCTGATTTTGACCCTAGAAAGAGTTACATAGCTGTTTACTTTTTCGAATCAATGTTTTCTCTCGGTTTTAGCCAGTTTTCTCAGTTCAAGCCTGTTTTGGGATAAAACGGGTTTAAGTGTTGTCTAAACACTTCAAATTCATCCTGAACTCTTACAATGAGTCAAATGCATTGTATTGTCACACATATCCGATCCTAGAAACAGTAACAAAGCTGTTTACTGCTTCGAATCAATGTTTTTTCAGGTTTATCCAGTTTCGGGACAACATGGATAAAGTGGTGTCTAAACACTCCAAATTCAACCCGAACTCTTATAATTAGTCAAATGCATTGGATTGTTACATATTTTGACCCTAGAAAGAGTAACATAGTTGTTTACTGCTTTAAATCAATGTTTTCTCTCGGTTTAGCCTGTTTTCTCGGTTTAAGCCTGTTTTGGGATAAAACGGGTTTAAGTGTTGTCTAAACACTCCAAATTCATCCTGAATTCTTACAATTAGTCAAATGCATTGGAATGTCACACATTCTGACCCTAGAAACAGCAACAAAGCTGTTTACTGCTTTGAATCAATGTTTTTTCAGGTTTATCCAGTTTCGGGACAACATGGATAAAGTGGTGTCTAAACTCTCCAAATTCAACCCGAACTCTTATAATTAGTCAAATGCATTGGATTGTTACATATTTTGACCCTAGAGAGAGTAACATAGCTGTTTACTGCTTCGAATCAATGTTTTCTCTCGGTTTAGCCTGTTTTCTCGGTTTAAGCCTGTTTTGGGATAAAACGGGTTTAAGTGTTGTCTAAACACTCCAAATTCATCCCGAATTCTTACAATTGGTCAAATGCATTGGAATGTCACACATTCTGACCCTAGAAACATTAACAATGCTGTTGCTGCTTAGAATCAATGTTTTCTTGGTTTATGCCTGTTTTGGGACAAAACGGGTGTAAGTGGTGTCTAAACACTCCAAATTCAACCCGAACTCTTATAATTAGTCAAATGCATTGGATTGTCTGATTTTGACCCTTGAAAGAGTTACATAGCTGTTTACTTTTTCGAATCAATGTTTTCTCTCGGTTTTAGCCTGTTTTCTCAGTTCAAGCCTGTTTTGGGATAAAACGGGTTTAAGTGTTGCCTAAACACTTCAAATTCATCCTGAACTCTTACAATTAGTCAAATGCATTGTATTGTCACACATATCCGATCCTAGAAACAGTAACAAAGCTGTTTACTGCTTCGAATCAATGTTTTTTCAGGTTTATCCAGTTTCGGGACAACATGGATAAAGTGGTGTCTAAACACTCCAAATTCAACCCGAACTCTTATAATTAGTCAAATGCATTGGATTGTTACATATTTTGACCCTAGAAAGAGTAACATAGTTGTTTACTGCTTTGAATCAATGTTTACTCTCGGTTTAGCCTGTTTTCTCGGTTTAAGCCTGTTTTGGGATAAAACGGGTTTAAGTGTTGTCTAAACACTCCAAATTCATCCTGAATTCTTACAATTAGTCAAATGCATTGGAATGTCACACATTCTGACCCTAGAAACAGTAACAATGCTGTTGACTGCTTAGAATCAATGTTTTCTTGGTTTAAGCCTGTTTTGGGACAAAACGGGTATAAGTGGTGTCTAAACACTCCAAATTCAACCCGAACTCTTATAATTAGTCAAATGCATTGGATTGTTACATATTTTGACCCTAGAAAGAGTAACATAGCTGCTTACTGCTTTGAATCAATGTTTTCTCTCGGTTTTAGCCTATTTTTTCGGTTTAACCTTATTTTGGGACAAAACGGGTATAAGTGTTGACAAAACACTCCAAATTAATCCTGAACTCTTACAAATAGTCAAATGCATTGGATTGTCACACATTCTAACCCTAGAAATAGTAACAAAGCTGTTTACTGCTTCGAATCAATGTTTTCTCTCGGTTTTAGCTTGTTTTCTCGGTTTAAGCCTGTTTTGGAATAAAACGGGTTTAAGTGTTGTCTAAACACTCCAAATTCATCCCGAATTCTTAAAATTAGTCAAATGCATTGGAATGTCACATATTCTGACCCTAGAAACAGTAACAATGATGTTGCTGCTTAGAATCAATGTTTTCTTGGTTTAAGCCTGTTTTGGGACAAAACGGGTATAAGTGGTGTCTATACACTCCAAATTCAACCCGAACTCTTATAATTAGTCAAATGCATTGGATTGTTACATATTTTGACCCTAGAAAGAGTAACATAGTTGTTTACTGCTTTGAATCAATGTTTTCTCTCGGTTTAGCCTGTTTTCTTGGTTTAAGCCTGTTTTGGGATAAAACGGGTTTAAGTGTTGTGTAAACACTCCAAATTCATCCCGAATTCATACAATTAGTCAAATGCATTGGAATGTCACACATTCTGACCCTAGAAACAGTAACAATGCTGTTGCTGCTTAGAATCAATGTTTTCTTGGTTTAAGCCTGTTTTAGGACAAAACGGGTATAAGTGTCTATACACTCTAAATTCAACCCGAACTTTTATAATTAGTCAAATGCATTGGATTGTCAGATTTTGAACCTAGAAAGAGTTACATAGCTGTTTACTGTTTCGAATCAATGTTTTCTCTCTGTTTTAGCCTGTTTTCTGAGTTCAAGCCTGTTTTGGGATAAAACGGGTTTAATTGTTGACAAAACACTGCAAATTAATCCTGAACTCTTACAAATATTCAAATGCATTGGATTGTCACACATTCTAACACTAGAAATAGTAACAATGCTGTTGCTGCTTAGAATCAATGTTTTCTTGGTTTAAGCCTGTTTTGGGACAAAACGGGTATAAGTGGTGTCTAAACACTCCAAATTCAACCCGAACTCTTATAATTAGTCAAATGCATTGGATTGTTACATATTTTGACCCTAGAAAGAGTAACATAGCTGTTTACTGCTTTGAATCAATGTTTTCTCTCGGTTTAGCCTGTTTTCTCGGTTTAAGCTTGTTTTGGGATAAAACGGGTTTAAGTGTTGTCTAAACACTCCAAATTCATCCTGAACTCTTACAATTAGTCAAATGCATTGTATTGTCACACATTCTAACCCTAGAAATAGTAACAAAGCTGTTTACTGCTTCGAATCAATGTTTTCTCTCGGTGTTAGCCTGTTTTCTCGGTTTAAGCCTGTTTTGGAATAAAACGGGTTTAAGTGTTGTCTAAACACTCCAAATTCATCCCGAATTCTTACAATTAGTCAAATGCATTGGAATGTCACACATTCTGACCCTAGAAACATTAACAATGCTATTGCTGCTTAGAATCAATGTTTTCTTGGTTTAAGCCTGTTTTGGGACAAAACGGGTGTAAGTGGTGTCTAAACACTCCAAATTCAACCCGAACTCTTATAATTAGTCAAATGCATTGGATTGTTACATATTTTGAACCTAGAAAGAGTAACATAGTTGTTTACTGCTTTGAATCAATGTTTTCTCTCGGTTTAGCCTGTTTTCTCGGTTTAAGCCTGTTTTGGGATAAAACGGGTTTAAGTGTTGTGTAAACACTCCAAATTCATCCTGAATTCTTACAATTAGTCAAATGCATTGGAATGTCACACATTCTGACCCTAGAAACAGCAACAAAGCTGTTTACTGCTTTGAATCAATGTTTTTTCAGGTTTATCCAGTTTTGGGACAACATGGATAAAGTGGTGTCTAAACTCTCCAAATTCAACCCGAACTCTTATAATTAGTCAAATGCATTAGATTGTTACATATTTTGACCCTAGAGAGAGTAACATAGCTGTTTACTGCTTCGAATCAATGTTTTCTCTCGGTTTAGCTTGTTTTCTCGGTTTAAGCCTGTTTTGGGATAAAACGGGTTTAAGTGTTGTCTAAACACTCCAAATTCATCCCGAATTCTTACAATTAGTCAAATGCATTGGAATGTCACACATTCTGACCCTAGAAACATTAACAATGCTGTTGCTGCTTAGAATCAATGTTTTCTTGGTTTATGCCTGTTTTGGGACAAAACGGGTGTAAGTGGTGTCTAAACACTCCAAATTCAACCCGAACTCTTATAATTAGTCAAATGCATTGGATTGTCTGATTTTGACCCTAGAAAGAGTTACATAGCTGTTTAATTTTTCGAATCAATGTTTTCTCTCGGTTTTAGCCTGTTTTCTCAGTTCAAGCCTGTTTTGGGATAAAACGGGTTTAAGTGTTGTCTAAACACTTCAAATTCATCCTGAACTCTTACAATTAGTCAAATGCATTGTATTGTCACACATATCCGATCCTAGAAACAGTAACAAAGCTGTTTACTGCTTCGAATCAATGTTTTTTCAGGTTTATCCAGTTTCGGGACAACATGGATAAAGTGGTGTCTAAACACTCCAAATTCAACCCGAACTCTTATAATTAGTCAAATGCATTGGATTGTTACATATTTTGACCCTAGAAAGAGTAACATAGTTGTTTACTGCTTTGAATCAATGTTTTCTCTCGGTTTAGCCTGTTTTCTCGGTTTAAGCCTGTTTTGGGATAAAACGGGTTTAAGTGTTGTCTAAACACTCCAAATTCTATTAGAATGTAAGGAAGAGAAGAGAGAAGAGGCCGGTAAGGCCGAACCATAGAAGAAGAAGAGAAGTGGCCGGTGAGGCTGCCAACACAAGAAGAACGGCCGGTAAGGCCGTGTGCACCAAGAAGAGTGGCCGTGAGGCCATGAATGGCATGAGAACGGCCGGTTAGGCCGTGAATACAATGAGTAAGGCCATGTGGGCTGAATGAAGAATAAGAGAAGGCCATAAGTGCAATGAGAAGGGCAAAGGCCTTATAAGAAGAAGAAGCCCAAGAGGAAGTCTCACAAAGGAAAGAAGGAAGGAATGAGGCCGAGTGTGAGTGATGAGAAGAAGGAAGACTCGGCCCACCATGTGATCAAGAAGCTGCCAAAGGAAGAAGATGCCAAAGGAAGAAGGAAGGAAGTCGCTTTCAAGGAGGAAGAACCTAACGGTCACAAGAAAAGAATCACATGTGCAAGGAAGGGAAGGATGTCACTATCACCTTCACCAAATCGAGAGAATGTCCCTATCAACACTCTCTTCCTCTCTCTAACGGTCATAAGCATTGTATTCCCTATATTAAGTTGTAATTCACTTCAATATAAAACACAACAACATTATTCAATAAGAGAAACCGATTTCCTCTCTATACTTGTGTTCTTGTTTCATATTAACAATGTAGAGAGTTTAGGATTAGCGGTTAGGGGCTGCCCTTAAGGCAGCCTATTCTCTTCTCAAATCCACCTAAACTCTTCTTATTTACTGCTTTACTTAGCCTAGATTACTGATTCTTAATCCTCCTTCTCCTAAGTACACAAACTCTAAGTGTTGTGATACTAGAAGAGGATAAGTCTCAAACTAGTGCTTCTCCTAGTTAGGATCCGCTTACTCTCTAGTATTTGGGTTCTATCTAGCTTGTTTATGGGGAGTTCATCACAAGTTGATGTTCTCTCCTCCCCCTTGAGAATGAGTTAGTTTGTTGTGGGTAAAGGGGGATTCATTCACCAAGTGTTTGTCTACCCTCTCTTGTGAGCTTTGTCTCATAAATCCCAACATGGTATCAGAGCAGGTTCTGTTCTTGGTGATTCAAACTCATTCTCAATGTCGTTTTCTTAGGAGTTAGCTTAGTTAAAGTTTTAATCCTAGCTTAGGTGTTAATTCGCTTAGCTTAGTTCTTTAAAGCTTTAATTTTGCTTTTGTTGTTAAATCGATTCTCTAGCAGCTCATTGTTGAGTAAGCTTGGTCTCTTGTCTTGTTAGAATTTGTAGACCAAGTGTGTGAAAGAAATCGATTTTAAAACCTCATCTTTAGGCTTACCGATTTGGTGAAAGCTTGGGTTTAAATGAGGTGGTGATGAACCAAGGAGCAAATCGGTTTTGTTCTTGGTAAGGATTCACGTTTTTGTGTGCTTGTATGAGCCACGAAATTCTTAGGATTTAGTTCTCTTAAGATTTAGTTAATTTTTCCTTTAAAGGTTTAATTTTGCTTTTGTTAAATTTCCTTTAAAGTTTAATTACTAAACTTCTTCTTCTTCTTCTTCTTCTCAAGGTTGAGAAAGCTTTGTTTCTGGTCATATGGTGTGTCCAGGTTCGAGTTTGAGGAAGAGAGAGACTTTATTTTAGCATGTAGAGCCCGCTTGGTCAAATAGATTCAAGTTGGTCCAAGATGCATTCTTTTAACCGTTGGACAATAGGCTGTTCCAAAGGCTTTTGTTGTTTCTTCTTTGCTTGGGACCACGAAAAACATCTTCTATATGTTATCTTCGTGGATCTAAAGCCTTAATCTCTTGAAGAACACTTGTTTAAGTGATTCTACAAGGAGTTTTGTTGTTAAACCTTTGGAGAAACTAATTTTCCATAAGGTCCATTGTGTTTCAGCCGTTAAAGCACCAAAAGAGATTGTCTTCTTGGATGTTCTTGGCTGTCAAAGCTTCTTTCAACTCAAGAAAACAGAGTTAAACTCTGTCCATAAGAACTCTTGAGCAGATTCTCTATTCTACTCTCCATTCATCTTATACTACCGCCAATACTCTCCCTTATACTCTCACTTTCTATTCTCCATATATACTCTTATTAATTCTCTAAATTCTCTATTTAATTTCAGTAATATTCTCTATACTCTAATCTCTAACAATCTCTTGTTTAGAATCTGTTCCATTGATTTTTGGTTTCAGTTTCAGCATTGAAGATTGTGTGGAGTTCGCTCACTATCTCAAGGAGAAGAAGTGGCGAGGTTGAAGGCTACAAGATAGCCATGTAAGAGCGCAGCACAATGCCTGGAGTTAGAACCAAGGGCCACCAAGTCTTTGTTAAGCTGGTGGAAGGTGATGAATCAGTCCAAGAGCATGTGTGTTAGTGCCAAGTTGTTGATCGGATGTGCACAATGGTCTTTAGGAAAGGTGATGCACAAGGTTTCAACTGTTGATTGGATGTGCACAAGAACGGTGATGCACAAGGCTTCAACTGAGGTGATGAGGTTTCAGCCCATCATCAAGTAAAGGTTACGGGGGAGATCAAGTGACTTCAGACCGTACCTCACAGATTCTGCTCGGCCACAAGCAAAAGTCTTTACTTAAAGCTCAGCCGAAGCGTCTCAAAGATCGACTCGGACGAAACCCTTCCACTGCGATTCGGCTTCCGCGTTCTTCATTAAAGTTCGAGACCACAGAGTCATCTTGCCAGTGGAAGTGGAATCATACCAATCCGAGCAGCCGTTCGAAAGTTATGTCCGATTCAGTGGGCATATGTCAGTCTGACGATAAAACTGACCGGGTTAAAAACCATGGTTAGAGAAGCGGTCTCAAGGAGGAATTCCAAACCGCATCAGTGTTCAACCCTCTCCTTCCTATCCATCAAAACACCATAAAGGCTGTGCTCTAAACTCTACTCTATTTAAATTTCTTAAATTCATTATCTTAGCTCTATTACTAGTCTTTACTCTTTAATATGTTCTTTTAAAGTTTTCCTTAGAATTTTCTTTGATATTCCTCATAGCAAACACTTATTCTTTTCTTCTTTATCACTTGTTTCAAGGGTGAAGGAGACTATGAGAGCCTCAAAAGAAAATTCGAGAAGTGCAAGCTTGGAGAGATCATATGAAGTGAGTTCAAGGCAAGAAGGGCTAAGGAGTGTAGCGGTTCAAATAATGAAGAGAAGAGAGCTGGTTCCTTTTAAACCAAGGTCAGGGGACATCATGGATAGTGGAGGCTATACTCTTTTTCCCTTTAACAAAGTTTTATCCCAAGAGGTTTTCTTTGTTGAGGTTTTTAATGAGGTAGACTACACTACTCCACCCTTGATCTTTGGTCCCCATGGTGTCCCACCGATCAAGCGTGCGGGGGAGTATTAGAATGTAAGGAAGAGAAGAGAGAAGAGGCCGGTAAGGCCGAACCATAGAAGAAGAAGAGAAGTGGCCGGTGAGGCTGCCAACACAAGAAGAACGGCCGGTAAGGCCGTGTGCACCAAGAAGAGTGGCCGTGAGGCCATGAATGGCATGAGAACGGCCGGTTAGGCCGTGAATACAATGAGTAAGGCCATGTGGGCTGAATGAAGAATAAGAGAAGGCCATAAGTGCAATGAGAAGGGCAAAGGCCTTATAAGAAGAAGAAGCCCAAGAGGAAGTCTCACAAAGGAAAGAAGGAAGGAATGAGGCCGAGTGTGAGTGATGAGAAGAAGGAAGACTCGGCCCACCATGTGATCAAGAAGCTGCCAAAGGAAGAAGATGCCAAAGGAAGAAGGAAGGAAGTCGCTTTCAAGGAGGAAGAACCTAACGGTCACAAGAAAAGAATCACATGTGCAAGGAAGGGAAGGATGTCACTATCACCTTCACCAAATCGAGAGAATGTCCCTATCAACACTCTCTTCCTCTCTCTAACGGTCATAAGCATTGTATTCCCTATATTAAGTTGTAATTCACTTCAATATAAAACACAACAACATTATTCAATAAGAGAAACCGATTTCCTCTCTATACTTGTGTTCTTGTTTCATATTAACAATGTAGAGAGTTTAGGATTAGCGGTTAGGGGCTGCCCTTAAGGCAGCCTATTCTCTTCTCAAATCCACCTAAACTCTTCTTATTTACTGCTTTACTTAGCCTAGATTACTGATTCTTAATCCTCCTTCTCCTAAGTACACAAACTCTAAGTGTTGTGATACTAGAAGAGGATAAGTCTCAAACTAGTGCTTCTCCTAGTTAGGATCCGCTTACTCTCTAGTATTTGGGTTCTATCTAGCTTGTTTATGGGGAGTTCATCACAAGTTGATGTTCTCTCCTCCCCCTTGAGAATGAGTTAGTTTGTTGTGGGTAAAGGGGGATTCATTCACCAAGTGTTTGTCTACCCTCTCTTGTGAGCTTTGTCTCATAAATCCCAACAAATTCATCCTGAATTCTTACAATTAGTCAAATACATTGTATTGTCACACATATCCGATCCTAGAAACAGTAACAAAGCTGTTTACTGCTTCGAATCAATGTTTTTCAGGTTTATCCAGTTTCGGGACAACATGGATAAAGTGGTGTCTAAACACTCCAAATTCAACCCGAACTCTTATAATTAGTCAAATGCATTGGATTGTTACATATTTTGACCCTATAAAGAGTAACATAGTTGTTTACTGCTTTGAATCAATGTTTACTCTCGGTTTAGCCTGTTTTCTCGGTTTAAGCCTGTTTTGGGATAAAACGGGTTTAAGTGTTGTCTAAACACTCCAAATTCATCCTGAATTCTTACAATTAGTCAAATGCATTGGAATGTCACACATTCTGACCCTAGAAACAGTAACAATGCTGTTGACTGCTTAGAATCAATGTTTTCTTGGTTTAAGCCTGTTTTGGGACAAAACGGGTATAAGTGGTGTCTAAACACTCCAAATTCAACCCGAACTCTTATAATTAGTCAAATGCATTGGATTGTTACATATTTTGACCCTAGAAAGAGTAACATAGCTGCTTACTGCTTTGAATCAATGTTTTCTCTCGGTTTTAGCCTATTTTTTCGGTTTAACCTTATTTTGGGACAAAACGGGTATAAGTGTTGACAAAACACTCCAAATTAATCCTGAACTCTTACAAATAGTCAAATGCATTGGATTGTCACACATTCTAACCCTAGAAATAGTAACAAAGCTGTTTACTGCTTCGAATCAATGTTTTCTCTCGGTTTTAGCTTGTTTTCTCGGTTTAAGCCTGTTTTGGAATAAAACGGGTTTAAGTGTTGTCTAAACACTCCAAATTCATCCCGAATTCTTAAAATTAGTCAAATGCATTGGAATGTCACATATTCTGACCCTAGAAACAGTAACAATGCTGTTGCTGCTTAGAATCAATGTTTTCTTGGTTTAAGCCTGTTTTGGGACAAAACGGGTATAAGTGGTGTCTATACACTCCAAATTCAACCCGAACTCTTATAATTAGTCAAATGCATTGGATTGTTACATATTTTGACCCTAGAAATAGTAACATAGTTGTTTACTGCTTTGAATCAATGTTTTTTCTCGGTTTAGCCTGTTTTCTTGGTTTAAGCCTGTTTTGGGATAAAACGGGTTTAAGTGTTTTGTAAACACTCCAAATTCATCCCGAATTCATACAATTAGTCAAATGCATTGGAATGTCACACATTCTGACCCTAGAAACAGTAACAATGCTGTTGCTGCTTAGAATCAATGTTTTCTTGGTTTAAGCCTGTTTTAGGACAAAACGGGTATAAGTGGTGTCTATACACTCTAAATTCAACCCGAACTTTTATAATTAGTCAAATGCATTGGATTGTCAGATTTTGAACCTAGAAAGAGTTACATAGCTGTTTACTGTTTCGAATCAATGTTTTCTCTCTGTTTTAGCCTGTTTTCTGAGTTCAAGCCTGTTTTGGGATAAAACGGGTTTAATTGTTGACAAAACACTGCAAATTAATCCTGAACTCTTACAAATATTCAAATGCATTGGATTGTCACACATTCTAACACTAGAAATAGTACCAATGCTGTTGCTGCTTAGAATCAATGTTTTCTTGGTTTAAGCCTGTTTTGGGACAAAACTATGAAACCGCACACACACCTTGTCCGTACATCCGTCCGTACAACCATCACCATTGGGCCGTCCGTACAGCTAAAGGCCTACCAAGCTCAACCCATGAGGATCACGAGTCCATTCCATGTTCACCAGCCTCCAACGGTCACAAGAGCTTCTCGATCCTTCTCCTCATAGCCGTTAGTGTAGAGTGCGCAAGTGGGAAGGATCACATGTCTTCTTAAGGACATGTCGCTATCTTTATATGTAAATGTGCCTAGGATCATCTTAGTATATTCTTTTGTATATGTCTATAAGTAGATTGTAATTATGTTCTAAATGAGGTAAGAAGAGATAATATCTCTTTCTCCACAATACTCTCTCTATACTCTCTTACTATACTCTCAACGATTCTCACTCTCTTGTTATTCAAATCTTCTCACTAAACTCATAATCGATCCTATTAATTCTTTCATGGTATCAGAGCCTGGTTGCTCGTCATTCTAAAGTTTTTGATCATCACTTACTTCCGCTTCTCCTTCTCTCTCATTTTCTGTTTTGACTTGAAAGTCATTTTCTTTAACCGTTGGATAATAGCTTTACCTAACGGTCTCTTCATCATGGAAAGTGTCAAAACCATGGTTGTTCCGGTGACTCTCAAGGGAGAGAACTATCTGCTGTGGGCGAGGACCACGAAAACTGCCCTTTGTGGCCGAGGCCTTTGGTCTCACGTTGAGAAGAGCGAAGCTCCGAGTGGTGAGGCCACCAAGGACGGCAAGGAACTTGCCGGAGATGAAAAGAACAAATGGTTCCAAGAAGACCAAGGGGTCTTAGCCATCATTCAAAACTCTCTAGATGCCCCCATTCTTGAAGCCTACTCCTACTGCGAGACGGCGAAGGACTTGTGGGACACCCTCAAGAACGTTTTTGGTAATATTACCAATGTCAATCGTATCTTCGAGATTAAAAGGGCCATCAATAACCTCAATCAAGAGGATATGGAGTTTACAAAGCATTTTGGGAAGTTTAGGTCCCTTTGGGCTGAACTAGAAATGCTGCGACCGGCGACAATTGATCCGGCCATACTGAACGAGAGGCGTGAACAAGACAAAGTGTTTGGGCTGCTCTTGACCCTAAACCCCTCCTACAATGATCTCATCAAACACATCTTGCGGTCAGATAAACTCCCAAGCCTTGATGATGTTTGTAACCAAATTCAAAAGGAGCATGGCTCCATGGGATTGTTCGGCAGCAAGGGAGAGCTGGTGACCGCTAACAAAGCTGAGATGACATCAGCAAACAAAGGCTACTACCGACCGGAGGACAAGAACAACCCGCCGGTTTGTGAGCACTGTAAGAAACTTGGCCACTTCAAGAGCCGCTGCTGGATCCTACATCCGCATCTAGCACCACCACCGGGAACAATCCGAGGTGGACGACCAAACCGCGGAGGACAACCGAGAGCTCACCAAGCAACTGCCGTGGGGGAGCCATTGATCTCTGAGCAGCCTCAACAAGTGACCGGTGGAACTGCTCTTGCTGCAGCATCGTCCGAGCTGGTAAGGCGGTCCGACCTTGATGCGCTCATCAAAGCCCTCAAGGAGGCCACCGGTAAGGCGTTTCTTACTTCAAACAAAACTAAGTCTCTTATTGTTGATTCTGGTGCATCTCATCACATGATTAGTGATTCTAGGTTAATGAGTGATATTAAGCCTGCTAATGGTAATGTTGTGATAGCTAATGGTGAGAAAGTTCCAATTAAAGGCATAGGGAATTTAAAGTTATTTAACAAAGAAACTAAAGCTTTCTATATGCCAAATTTCACATCTAATTTGCTATCAGTTAAGAGGGCCACCACTGATTTAAATTGTTATGCAATATTTGGTCCTAACAAGGTTCATTTTCAGGATATTGAGACAAGTAAAGTTCTTGGTCAAGGAGGTTCCAAGGATGATCTATATGTGCTTGAGGACTTGAATCTATCTTCTTCTACTGCATCTTGTTTTAATTCGGTTATTATTAAACCTAGTGATTCTATTTTACATGCTAGGCTAGGACATCCTCATACTAGAGCTTTATCATTAATGTTTCCTAATATTTCTTTTAAAAATGATGAGTGTGAGGCATGTATTCTTGGTAAACATTGCAAGGCTGTTTTTCCTAAATCTATGACTATTTATGAAAATTGTTTTGATTTAATCCATTCAGATGTTTGGACTTCCCCTTGCTTGTCTAGAGAAAATCAAAAATATTTTGTGACCTTTATTGATGAAAAATCAAAATATACTTGGCTGACCTTGCTTCCCTCTAAAGATAGAGTTCTTGAAGCCTTCACTAATTTTCAAAAATATGTGACTAACCATTATAATGCAAAGATTAAAATTTTGAGATCAGATAATGGAGGAGAGTATACAAGCCATGCCTTCAAACAATACCTAGCAAACCATGGGATTATTCATCAAACAAGCTGTCCATATACACCCCAACAAAATGGTGTTGCTGAAAGGAAGAATAGGCACCTCATGGAAGTGGCAAGATCCATGATGTTTCACACCAATGTTCCAAAGAAGTTTTGGGGAGATGCTGTTCTTGCGGCTTGCTACCTCATTAACCGGACACCAACCAAAGTTCTTCAAGACAGTTCACCGTTTGAGGTAATAAACAAGGTAAAACCCTCATTTGATCATTTAAGAGTATTTGGCTGCGTGTGTTATGTGTTGAAGCCAGGAGAACTACGCGACAAGCTTGATACTAAGAGTGTTAAGAGCATGTTCCTTGGGTACTCGACGACTCAAAAAGGCTACAAGTGCTACGAGCCAAACATGAAGCGCGTTTTTGTCTCTCGTGATGTTAAGTTCGTGGAGTCTAAAGGCTTCTATGAGGAAAAGAACTGGGAGAGCCTTCGAGACTTGTCCACCTCACCATCTGACCGAGCTAACAACCTTCGCATCCTTCTCGAGAGACTCGGTGTTGACAATGCCCCCGCGTCAACACCTGCACCCCCAGTCAATGCACCGGCCACTTCACCGCCGGAGTCTCTAGACAATGATCCCTCGGCTGCACTTGATGAACACTCGGCTGAACTTGATGAACAATCCGATGATGAAAATGGTTTAAATTCAGTTCCGGTGGACAATGCTTCCGGTGATGAGGATTATGTGCCCACCGAGGAAGACAATGACGATGAGGCCACACCACAGGAAGTTATCCCACTTCGCCGCAGTGAACGCCTCAAGTTTCCCCTCTCCAATTGGCGAAACACTCGGGTCTACTACAACAACGTTGCTGTAGCTCATCCGATTCAAGCGGTATGCACCTTGGCTCATTTTCCTCCACACCATCAAGTGTTTCTTGGCAAGATTGATGCTCATTGGATTCCCAAAGACTATGAAGAAGCCAAGAATCATAAGGAATGGTGTGATGCTGTCAATGCCGAGAAGAATGCAATGGAGGCCAATCATACATGGGACGAGGCTGACTTACCCAAAGGCAAGAAGGCTGTGACATCCAGGTGGATCTTTACCATTAAATATAAGAGTGATGGGGAGATCGAACGCTACAAAGCCAGACTCGTTGCAAGGGGGTTCACTCAAACGTATGGGGAGGACTACCAAGATACGTTTGCACCGGTGGCCAAACTTCACACGGTTCGAGTTGTTCTCTCTCTTGCAACCAACCTTGACTGGAACTTATGGCAAATGGATGTTAAGAACGCCTTCTTACAAGGAGAGCTCGAGGATGAAGTTTATATGAGGCCACCTCCGGGTTTAGAAGACATCATTGGTCC
Organism: Camelina sativa; assembly: GCF_030686135.1. Classification (NCBI taxonomy): domain Eukaryota; kingdom Viridiplantae; phylum Streptophyta; class Magnoliopsida; order Brassicales; family Brassicaceae; genus Camelina; species Camelina sativa. The sequence continues at coordinate 16,579,456 of NC_141892.1, read as the reverse complement.
CGGGAAAGTATTAAAACTGAACAAGGCGATTTATGGACTCAAACAGTCCCCTAGGGCTTGGTATCACAAGTTAAGCACCACACTCCTTGAGAAAGGCTTCCGCAAATCAGAGGCTGACCACACTCTATTCACCTTACCAAGTGAAAAAGGTATTATAGTCATTCTAGTTTATGTTGATGATATCATCATAACTGGAAGTGACAAGGTAGGCATTCAAGAGACTAAGGCTTACCTTAAGTCAGTTTTTGATATCAAAGACCTAGGAGAACTTAAATATTTTCTTGGTATAGAAGTATATAGGACTAATGAAGGATTGTTTTTATCACAAAGAAAATATGCTCTTGATTTATTGAGTGAAGCAGGGAAGCTAGGTTCAAAAGCTGTATCTACACCCCTTGATGAAAACTATAAGGCCGGAGGAAAGGGGGAGTTTGATGCAGCTCCATTTCAAGACGTCAAGCGATACCGGCGGCTAGTAGGTAAGCTTATATACCTTACTATCACTAGACCTGATATTTGCTTTGCTGTTAATCAGGTGAGCCAACACATGCAAAGTCCTACCGTGCATCATTGGGGTATGGTGAACCGCATCCTCAAATATCTCAAGGGCTCGCCGGGGCAAGGCATATGGATGGGTCGAAATGAAAGCACGGAGCTAGTAGGGTATTGTGATGCGGATTACGCCGGAGACCGTGGAGACCGTCGCTCCACTACAGGCTACTGCACGTTCCTAGGAGGCAACTTGATCACATGGAAGAGCAAGAAACAAAAGGTGGTATCCCTATCAAGTGCTGAATCGGAGTATAGAGCCATGAGAAAGTTAACAACCGAGTTGATGTGGCTCAAGGCACTCATCAAGGACCTTGGAATCGAGTCACCTAAGCCTATTACTATGCATTGCGACAATGAGGCAGCTATTCACATCGCAACAAACTCGGTGTTCCATGAGAGAACCAAGCACATTGAAGTCGACTGCCACAAAGTCCGAGAGCAAATTAAACTTGGAGTTGTTCTACCATGTCACACCGAGAGCTCTGAACAATTGGCTGACGTTCTCACCAAGGCGGCCAGTCCACAAGTGTGTGAGTACATTCACCCCAAACTTGGCCTCAAAGATCTTACTCGGCCATGATTGTCTTCACATGATACCCACACTCTTTTTCCCTTAAGTATAGTTTTTCCCAAGTGGTTTTCTATACTAAGGTTTTTAATGAGGTGGGTGTGCATGAGTCCAAGCTTGATCAATGCTCATGATCAAGCTTGAGGGGGAGTATGAAACCGCACACACACCTTGTCCGTACATCCGTCCGTACAACCATCACCATTGGGCCGTCCGTACAGCTAAAGGCCTACCAAGCTCAACCCATGAGGATCACGAGTCCATTCCATGTTCACCAGCCTCCAACGGTCACAAGAGCTTCTCGATCCTTCTCCTCATAGCCGTTAGTGTAGAGTGCGCAAGTGGGAAGGATCACATGTCTTCTTAAGGACATGTCGCTATCTTTATATGTAAATGTGCCTAGGATCATCTTAGTATATTCTTTTGTATATGTCTATAAGTAGATTGTAATTATGTTCTAAATGAGGTAAGAAGAGATAATATCTCTTTCTCCACAATACTCTCTCTATACTCTCTTACTATACTCTCAACGATTCTCACTCTCTTGTTATTCAAATCTTCTCACTAAACTCATAATCGATCCTATTAATTCTTTCAAAAACGGGTATAAGTGGTGTCTAAACACTCCAAATTCAACCCGAACTCTTATAATTAGTCAAATGCATTGGATTGTTACATATTTTGACCCTAGAAAGAGTAACATAGCTGTTTACTGCTTTGAATCAATGTTTTCTCTCGGTTTAGCCTGTTTTCTCGGTTTAAGCCTGTTTTGGGATAAAACGGGTTTAAGTGTTGTCTAAACACTCCAAATTCATCCTGAACTCTTACAATTAGTCAAATGCATTGTATTGTCACACATTCTAACCCTAGAAATAGTAACAAAGCTGTTTACTGCTTCGAATCAATGTTTTCTCTCGGTGTTAGCCTGTTTTCTCGGTTTAAGCCTGTTTTGGAATAAAACGGGTTTAAGTGTTGTCTAAACACTCCAAATTCATCCCGAATTCTTACAATTAGTCAAATGCATTGGAATGTCACACATTCTGACCCTAGAAACATTAACAATGCTATTGCTGCTTAGAATCAATGTTTTCTTGGTTTAAGCCTGTTTTGGGACAAAACGGGTGTAAGTGGTGTCTAAACACTCTAAATTCAACCCGAACTCTTATAATTAGTCAAATGCATTGGATTATTACATATTTTGAACCTAGAAAGAGTAACATAGTTGTTTACTGCTTTGAATCAATGTTTTCTCTCGGTTAGGCTGTTTTCTCGGTTTAAGCCTGTTTTGGGATAAAACGGGTTTAAGTGTTGTGTAAACACTCCAAATTCATCCCGAATTCATACAATTAGTCAAATGCATTGGAATGTCACACATTCTGACCCTAGAAACAGTAACAATGCTGTTTCTGCTTAGAATCAATTTTTTCTTGGTTTAAGCCTGTTTTGGGACAAAACGGGTATAAGTGGTGTCTATACACTCCAAATTCAACCCGAACTTTTATAATTAGTCAAATGCATTGGATTGTCATATTTTGAACCTAGGAAGAGTTACATAGCTGTTTACTGTTTCGAATCAATGTTTTCTCTCTGTTTTAGCCTGTTTTCTGAGTTCAAGCCTGTTTTGGGATAAAACGGGTTTAATTGTTGACAAAACACTGCAAATTAATCCTGAACTCTTACAAATATTCAAATGCATTGGATTGTTACACATTCTAACACTAGAAATAGTAACAATGCTGTTGCTGCTTAGAATTAATGTTTTCTTGGTTTAAGCCTGTTTTGGGACAAAACGGGTATAAGTGGTGTCTAAACACTCCAAATTCAACCCGAACTCTTATAATTAGTCAAATGCATTGGATTGTTACATATTTTGACCCTAGAAAGAGTAACATAGCTGTTTACTGCTTTGAATCAATGTTTTCTCTCGGTTTTAGCCTATTTTTTCTGTTTAACCTTATTTTGGGACAAAACGGGTATAAGTGTTGACAAAACACTCCAAATTAATCCTGCTCTTACAAATAGGCAAATGCATTGGATTTTCACACATTCTAACCCTAGAAATAGTAACAAAGCTGTTTACTGCTTCGAATCAATGTTTTCTCTCGGTGTTAGCCTGTTTTCTCGGTTTAAGCCTGTTTTGGAATAAAACGGGTTTAAGTGTTGTCTAAACACTCCAAATTCATCCCGAATTCTTACAATTAGTCAAATGCATTGGAATGTTACATATTTTGACCCTAGAAAGAGTAACATAGCTGTTTACTGCTTTGAATCAATGTTTTCTCTCGGTTTTAGCCTATTTTTTCTGTTTAACCTTATTTTGGGACAAAACGGGTATAAGTGTTGACAAAACACTCCAAATTAATCCTGAACTCTTACAAATAGGCAAATGCATTGGATTGTCACACATTCTAACCCTAGAAATAGTAACAAAGCTGTTTACTGCTTCGAATCAATGTTTTCTCTCGGTGTTAGCCTGTTTTCTCGGTTTAAGCCTGTTTTAGAATAAAACGGGTTTAAGTGTTGTCTAAACACTCCAAATTCATCCCGAATTCGTACAATTAGTCAAATGCATTGGAATGTCACACATTCTGACCCTAGAAACATTAACAATGCTATTGCTGCTTAGAATCAATGTTTTCTTGGTTTAAGCCTGTTTTGGGACAAAACGGGTGTAAGTGGTGTCTAAACACTCCAAATTCAACCCGAACTCTTATAATTAGTCAAATGCATTGGATTGTCTGATTTTGACCCTAGAAAGAGTTACATAGCTGTTTACTTTTCGAATCAATGTTTTCTCTCGGTTTTAGCCTGTTTTCTCAGTTCAAGCCTGTTTTGGGATAAAACGGGTTTAAGTGTTGTCTAAACACTCCAAATTCATCCTGAACTCTTACAATTAGTCAATTGCATTGGAATATCACACATTCTGACCTTAGAAACAGTAACAATGCTGTTGACTGCTTAGAATCAATGTTTTCTTGGTTTAAGCCTGTTTTGGGACAAAACGGGTGTAAGTGGTGTCTAAACACTCCAAATTCAACCCGAACTCTTATAATTAGTCAAATGCATTGGATTGTTACATATTTTGACCCTAGAAAGAGTAACATAGTTGTTTACTGCTTTGAATCAATGTTTTCTCTCGGTTTAACCTGTTTTCTTGGTTTAAGCCTGTTTTGGGATAAAACGGGTTTAAGTGTTGTGTAAACACTCCAAATTCATCCCGAATTCATACAATTAGTCAAATGCATTGGAATGTCACACATTCTGACCCTAGAAACAGTAACAATGCTGTTGCTGGTTAGAATCAATGTTTTCTTGGTTTAAGCCTGTTTTAGGACAAAACGGGTATAAGTGGTGTCTATACACTCTAAATTCAACCCGAACTTTTATAATTAGTCAAATGCATTGGATTTTCAGATTTTGAACCTAGAAAGAGTTACATAGCTGTTTACTGTTTCGAATCAATGTTTTCTCTCTGTTTTAGCCTGTTTTCTGAGTTCAAGCCTGTTTTGGGATAAAACGGGTTTAATTGTTGACAAAACACTGCAAATTAATCCTGAACTCTTACAAATATTCAAATGCATTGGATTGTCACACATTCTAACACTAGAAATAGTAACAATGCTGTTGCTGCTTAGAATCAATGTTTTCTTGGTTTAAGCCTGTTTTGGGACAAAACGGGTATAAGTGGTGTCTAAACACTCCAAATTCAACCCGAACTCTTATAATTAGTCAAATGCATTGGATTGTTACATATTTTGACCCTAGAAAGAGGACCATAGCTGTTTACTGCTTTGAATCAATGTTTTCTCTCGGTTTAGCCTGTTTTCTCGGTTTAAGCCTGTTTTGGGATAAAACGGGTTTAAGTGTTGTCTAAACACTCCAAATTCATCCTGAACTCTTACAATTAGTCAAATGCATTGTATTGTCACACATTCTAACCCTAGAAATAGTAACAAAGCTCTTTACTGCTTCGAATCAATGTTTTCTCTCGGTGTTAGCCTGTTTTCTCGGTTTAAGCCTGTTTTGGAATAAAACGGGTTTAAGTGTTGTCTAAACACTCCAAATTCATCCCGAATTCTTACAATTAGTCAAATGCATTGGAATGTCACACATTCTGACCCTAGAAACATTAACAATGCTATTGCTGCTTAGAATCAATGTTTTCTTGGTTTAAGCCTGTTTTGGGACAAAACGGGTGTAAGTGGTGTCTAAACACTCCAAATTCAACCCGAACTCTTATAATTAGTCAAATGCATTGGATTTATTGACCATGTTACTTAAGACTTGGAGGTTGTCCGTACGGACGTCCGTACGATCGTCCTAATGGCCACCCTTAAGGTTGAGGCCTATTGAGAGAAATGAGAAGGCTTGGGGTTGGAAACAATACCAAGCCCATTAGAAGGATCTCGAAGAAGAATGTGACCGTTGGAGGATAAGAGTCACGAGATAGCTTCCCTTAGGGAGACAAGGTCACGTCGCTTTCTATCTTGGGATCGCTCCCTTCTCTCTCTTCATGTCTCTATCTACAAGTTGTCGAGTTGGTGGGATTGTTAACCTAGTTTTCATTCTATTTAAGGCCTTTGGCCGACATTGTAAAAGCTATTCTAATACAAGCTCTCATTTTATCTCACATTCTCTCTAATTTGCTTCCGCATACTCAATTTAAACCAACATGGTAGCAGAGCAAGTTTATTGATCCATGGTTCTATAAACTTTCTCCTCTTCTTTTTCTTGTTCTTATTTGATTCTACTTTGCATTCTCTACTCGTATACTACTCCTTTACTCTATTCTTCATTCTACTCACTCATTCGCGCTTCATTCTATCCGCTACTCTATCGTTTTTCTCGCTACTCTACCTAACAATGGACAACAACAAGCCTATTGTTACCCCGGTGGTGCTCAAAGGAGCAAACTACCTGTTGTGGAAAAGAACCACAAAGACCGCTCTCAGTGGCCGAGGACTTTGGATCCATGTAGAAACGGACCAACTCCCCAAGAAAGCCACTAAGGAGGACGGTAAAGAAGGAACGGAAGAAGACAAGGAGGCTGATCTCGAGAAGGAAGTCAAGTGGTTCCAAGAAGATCAGACCGTGCTTGCCATTCTCCAAAACTCGCTAGACGCACCTATTCTTGAAGCCTACTCGTACTGCGAGACGGCCAAAGAACTATGGGAGACGCTAGCGAATGTGTATGGGAACGTGACCAACTTGACTCGGGTATTTGAGGTCAAGAAGGCTATCAATGGTCTCCATCAAGAAGACTTGGAGTTTACCAAGCATTTTGGGAAGTTCCGGTCATTGTGGGCCGAGTTGGAGATGCTCCGGCCAAGTACTATCGATCCGGCCATCCTCAATGAACGAAAGGAGCAAGACAAGGTGTTTGGTCTCCTGCTCACTCTCAATCCGGCGTTCAATGACCTGATTAAGCACATCCTCCGTGGAGACAAGCTACCTACTCTTGAAGACGTGTGTTCTCAAGTGCAAAAGGAACAAGGTTCACTTGGTCTCTTTTGTGGAAAGGACGACTTGGCTACCGCGAACAAAGGAGTCTACAAGCAAGATGACCGGAAAACAATGGTGTGCGACCATTGCAAGAAGAAGGGACACATGAAGGACAAGTGCTGGATCCTTCACCCTCATCTCAAACCGGCTAAGTTCAAGGCGCATATCTCGCAAGAAGGACCAAGCGGCCAAGGTTTCGGTGCAGCAAACCAAGGCAACGCGGCGGCTACGGCCATGGCGGCTTCTCTTGGAGATCTTGTGAGGAAATCAGACCTGGAGGCCCTCATCAAGTCCATCGCAGCCCTAAAGGAATCTGGTATCACTTTCTTCGCTTCACAACCTAGTAAAACGCTTGTTGTAGACTCGGGTGCTTCTCATCACATGATAAGTAACCCGAGCCTTATACACAACATAAAGCCGACTGTGGGAAATGTGATTATTGCAAATGGGGATAGGATACCAGTTAAAGGTGTAGGAGATTTAAAGTTGTTTGATAAGAACTCAAAGGCCTTCTTTATGCCTACTTTCACTTCTAACCTATTATCGGTTAAGAGAGCTACAACCGATTTGAATTGTTATACCATATTTGGTCCTAACAGTGTGCATTTTCAGGATATTGAGACTGGCAAGATTCTTGGAGGTGGAGATGCTAAGGGAGATCTCTATGTCCTAGAGAAAAACTCATCAAGTTCACCTAATATGTTTTCTTTTAAATCGGACCTTAGTAGTATTTCAAGTGAAGTGTGGCATGCTAGACTAGGCCACCCTCACTCTAGAGCTTTTCAATTAATGTTGCCTAAATTTTCTTTTGATAGTTCAAGTTGTGAACCTTGTATTCTTGGCAAACATTGCAAATCGGTTTTCCCTAAATCTACTACCATTTATGAACATTGTTTTGACTTAGTACATTCTGATGTTTGGACCTCACCATGCCTATCTAGAGACAATAACAAGTATTTTGTGACTTTTATTGATGAAAAATCAAAATATACTTGGCTCACATTGTTACCATCTAAAGATAGGGTTTATGATGCATTTGTTAATTTTCAGAATTATGTTACTAATCATTTCAATGCAAAAATAAAGGTACTAAGATCAGATAATGGGGGAGAGTACATCAGTCATAGACTCAAAGATCATTTGTCCAAACACGGCATTCTACAACAAACGAGTTGTCCATATACGCCCCAACAGAATGGCGTGGCCGAGAGGAAGAACCGGCACCTTATGGAAGTGGCGAGGTCGATGATGTTCCAAACGAATGTCACCAAACGATTCTGGGGAGATGCTGTCATGACGGCTTGCTACTTGATTAATAGGACTCCTACCAAAGTTCTACAAGACAAATCTCCATATGAGGTACTCAATCAATTTAAACCATCTTTGGATCACTTACGCGTTTTCGGGTGTGTATGCTTTGTTTTGGTTCCAGGGGAACAAAGGACTAAGCTCGACGCCAAAAGCACCAAATGTATGTTCATTGGCTACTCGACAAGTCAGAAGGGCTATAAGTGCTATGATCCAGCTGCTGGCCGCCTACATATCTCTCGAGAAGTGCGGTTCCTTGAACACCAAGGATACTATGCGACAAAGGATTGGGACAGTCTCAAGGATCTCTCTCGGTCCAACTCTGATCGTTCGGCCAACCTACGGTTCCTCCTCGATCACCTCGGCATCACCACTCCATCAAGCCCGTCGAGCCATGCTCAGCCTACTCCGACCTCACATGAACCGGATGTACCCGCTATCTCACCCGTAGAAGAAGAAGTTCAAGAAAATGCCTCCGTGCCGCCTGTTCCTCCTCCGGCTGAACCATGTGCCGAGCCTACTCATGAGGACAATGATCATCTCGTGACCTCAACCGATGCTCTCCCACGGGAATCTATGGTTGCTCTTCCCCGGCGAAGTCAACGTCTAAAGTTTCATCCTTCGACATGGAAAGATAAGCGGGTCTACTACAACAATCAGGCCGTGGCCCATCCTATCCAAGCGGTGTGTTCACTTGACCTGGTCCCTCAGGAACACGCTGCCTTCCTCACCAAGATTGATGCTCAATTCGTTCCTCAAACCTATGATGAAGCCAAAGAGCACAAAGAGTGGTTAGCGGCGGTTGATGCTGAGACCGATGCTATGATCAGGAACCACACTTGGGACGAAGCGGATCTTCCCAAGGGAAAGAAGGTGGTCAGCTCAAAATGGGTCTTCACAATTAAGTACCTGAGCAATGGCGACGTGGAGCGCTATAAGGCTCGCCTTGTGGCTCGCGGTTTCACACAAACATACGGTACCGACTATACGGACACGTTTGCCCCGGTCGCCAAGCTGCACACCGTTCGTGTCGTTCTCTCCTTGGCTACAAACCTCTCGTGGGACCTTTGGCAGATGGACGTCAAGAATGCCTTCCTTCAGGGGGAGCTTGAAGAAGAAGTGTATATGCACCCACCTCCGGGCTTCGAACATCTTGTGGCTCCGGGCAAAGTTCTCCGCCTTCGCAAGGCCATCTACGGCCTCAAACAATCCCCTCGGGCGTGGTACCACAAACTCAGCTCGACACTTCGCACCAATGGTTTTCGACGCTCGGAAGCCGACCACACATTGTTCACTCTACGGACTGCCGGCGGTCGCGTCGTGGTGCTCGTCTATGTCGATGATATAATCATCACTGGCGATGACAAGGAAGGTATTTCCACTACCAAGACTCTCCTTCACTCAGCCTTTGACATCAAGGACCTCGGCGAACTGAAATATTTTCTTGGGATTGAAATCTCCCGATCGCCGGAAGGACTCTTTCTCTCCCAACGGAAGTACACGCTGGACTTGCTCAAGGAAACTGGTAAGCTGGGGGCTAAACCGGTCTCTACGCCACTAGAAGAAGGCTACCAGGTCAAGCGAAAGGGGGAGATGAAGACGTTACCGAACAAGTTGGCTGAGCCATATGAGGACGTGGGCAGATATAGGCGGCTGGTTGGGAAGCTGATTTACCTCACCATCACACGGCCGGATCTGTGCTATGCTGTGAACCAAGTAAGCCAGCACATGAAAGCACCAACAAACTTTGATTGGAACACTGTTGAGAGGATCCTATGCTATCTAAAGGGAAGCCCTGGCCGCGGCATTTGGATGGGAAAGAACAACAATACCGAGCTTGTTGGCTATTGCGACGCGGATTATGCGGGCGACACAACCGATAGAAGGTCTACAACAGGATACTGTACGTTTGTTGGTGGGAACCTAGTCACTTGGAAGTCGAAGAAACAGAAGGTGGTGTCTCAATCTAGTGCCGAGTCAGAATATAGGGCCATGAAGAAGCTCACAAACGAGCTAACTTGGCTCAAAGGTCTTCTCAAGGACCTTGGAGTGGAGATAGATGAACCCATCACTATGCACTGTGACAACAAGGCTGCAATACATATAGCAACCAACTCTGTTTTCCATGAGAGGACCAAGCATATCGAAGTAGACTGCCACACAGTGCGAGAGAAGATTGAAGAAGGGGTTGTCTTACCGTGTCACACGCCGAGCAAGGACCAACTGGCCGATATTTTCACAAAAGCCACTAGTCCACAGATTTGCGAGTATATCTCTAGCAAACTTGGACTAGTCGATCCTACACATCCATGAGAAGACTCCTCTAACCCGTGGAGAGCACACTCTTTTCCTTGATATGGTTTTGTCCCATGTGGTTTTCCATATTAAGGTTTTTAACGAGGTGGTCTTGTGCGGGTTCCAAGCTTAGCCGTTTCACTTGGCTAAGCTTGAGGGGGAGTATTGACCATGTTACTTAAGACTTGGAGGTTGTCCGTACGGACGTCCGTACGATCGTCCTAATGGCCACCCTTAAGGTTGAGGCCTATTGAGAGAAATGAGAAGGCTTGGGGTTGGAAACAATACCAAGCCCATTAGAAGGATCTCGAAGAAGAATGTGACCGTTGGAGGATAAGAGTCACGAGATAGCTTCCCTTAGGGAGACAAGGTCACGTCGCTTTCTATCTTGGGATCGCTCCCTTCTCTCTCTTCATGTCTCTATCTACAAGTTGTCGAGTTGGTGGGATTGTTAACCTAGTTTTCATTCTATTTAAGGCCTTTGGCCGACATTGTAAAAGCTATTCTAATACAAGCTCTCATTTTATCTCACATTCTCTCTAATTTGCTTCCGCATACTCAATTTAAACCAACAGGATTGTTACATATTTTTAACCTAGAAAGAGTAAAATAGTTGTTTACTGCTTTGAATCAATGTTTTCTCTCGGTTTAGCCTGTTTTCTCGGTTTAAGCCTGTTTTGGGATAAAACGGGTTTAAGTGTTGTGTAAACACTCCAAATTCATCCCGAATTCATACAATTAGTCAAATGCATTGGAATGTCACACATTCTGACCCTAGAAACAGTAACAATGCTGTTGCTGCTTAGAATCAATTTTTTCTTGGTTTAAGCCTGTTTTGGGACAAAACGGGTATAAGTGGTGTCTATACACTCCAAATTCAACCCGAACTTTTATAATTAGTCAAATGCATTGGATTGTCAGATTTTGAACCTAGAAAGAGTTACATAGCTGTTTACTGTTTTTCTCTCTGTTTTAGCCTGTTTTCTGAGTTCAAGCCTGTTTTGGGATAAAACGGGTTTAATTGTTGACAAAACACTGCAAATTAATCCTGAACTCTTACAAATATTCAAATGCATTGGATTGTTACACATTCTAATACTAGAAATAGTAACAATGCTGTTGCTGCTTAGAATCAATGTTTTCTTGGTTTAAGCCTGTTTTGGGACAAAACGGGTATAAGTGGTGTCTAAACACTCCAAATTCAACCCGAACTCTTATAATTAGTCAAATGCATTGGATTGTTACATATTTTGACCCTAGAAAGAGTAACATAGCTGTTTACTGCTTTGAATCAATGTTTTCTCTCGGTTTTAGCCTATTTTTTCTGTTTAACCTTATTTTGGGACAAAACGGGTATAAGTGTTGACAAAACACTCCAAATTAATCCTGAACTCTTACAAATAGGCAAATGCATTGGATTGTCACACATTCTAACCCTAGAAATAGTAACAAAGCTGTTTACTGCTTCGAATCAATGTTTTCTCTCGGTGTTAGCCTGTTTTCTCGGTTTAAGCCTGTTTTGGAATAAAACGGGTTTAAGTGTTGTCTAAACACTCCAAATTCATCCCGAATTCTTACAATTAGTCAAATGCATTGGAATGTCACACATTCTGACCCTAGAAACATTAACAATGCTATTGCTGCTTAGAATCAATGTTTTCTTGGTTTAAGCCTGTTTTGGGACAAAACGTGTTGGGATTTCAAGAGAGATGGCTCTTGACAAAGGAGAGACAACTCCCAAGGATTGAATCTCCTTATACCCACAACAAACTAGCTCATTCTCAAGGGGGAAGGAGAGGACATCAACTTGTGATGAACTCCCCACAAACAACCTCAATAGACCCCAAATACTAGATATAAATCGGATCTATGAGGAACAAACAGCCTAGTTTGAGACTTATCCTCTTCTAGTATCACAACACTCAAGTTTGTGTACTTAGGAGAAAGAGGATTAAGAATCAGTAATCTAGGCTATAGAAAACAGTAAATAAGGAAGATTTTAGGTGGATTTGAGAAGAGAATAGGCTGCCTTAAGGGCAGCCCCTAAATCGTTTACCCTAATCTCTCTACATTGGTGACATGAACAAGAACACAAGGTAGAGAGAGGAAAAATCGTTTCTCTTCTTTTATTCAATATTATTGTTGTGTTATTACATATGAGAGTGTATACAATGTAATATATGAGTACAAAATGTTATATGACCGTTAGAGAGAGAAGAAGGGAGATAGGGACATAAAGTGGTCTTCTCTTGGGCAAGACAATGGTGAAAGGGACAGCTCCTTCCTTCACCAACCAAAGGCCACGTGATTCTTCCTTCCCTTCCTTCCTTGTGCGCTTTTCCCTTCTTCTTCTTCCCATTGGCCTCTCTTTTCTTCTCTTCTTCCCATGGGCCTCTCTCTCTTGTAAGGCCTTGTTTTCCTTCTCTCAAACTCGGCCTTTCTCTTGTGAGGCCCCTTGGACCAAGCGCAGGCCGTACGGACGTAACAGGCCGAGACCGTACGGACGGGCCTGTACGGACGGGCCTGTACGGACGGGCCTGTACGGACGGACCTGTACGGACGGGCATCTTCATGGGCCTTCTCTTCCTGGTGTTCACGGCCTACCTGGCCGCTCACCGGACATGGGTCCGTTCACGGACACGGACATGGCCTTACCGGCCTTTACATGGCCTTTCCGGCCTTTCTTCTCTTCTTCCAAGGTTCGGCCTTACCGGCCTCTCCTCTCTCCTCCTTGGTACATTCTAATACTCCCCCGCACGCTTGATCGGTGGGACACCATGGGGACCAAAGATCAAGGGTGGACTAGTGTCATCTACCTCATTAAAAACCTCAACAAAGAAAACCTCTTGGGATAAAACTTTGTTAAGGGAAAAAGAGTATAGACTCCACTATCCATGATGTCCCTTGACCTTGGTTTGCAAAGAACTAGCTCCCTTCTCTTCATGATTTGAACCGCTCCTACTCCTTAGCCCACCTTGCCTTTAGCACATTCCTTATGATCTCCATCCTTGCGCCTTTAGAATTTCTTTGAGGCTCTCATAGTCTCCTTTACCCCTTAAACAAGTGATAAAGAAGAAAAGAATAAGGGTTTGCTATGAGGAATATCAAAGAAAATTTCTAAAAGTGTGACCATTTAAGAGAACATATTAAAGACTAAAGACTAGTAATGAAACTAAGGTAATGAATTTATGAATTAAAATAGAGAAGAGTTTAGAGCACAGCCTTTATGGTGTTTTGATGGATAGGAGGGAGAGAGTTGATCACTGTTGCGGTTTGGAATTCCTCCTTGAGACCGCTCCTACTCTAACCATGGTTTTTAAACCTGGTCAGTTTTATTTGTCAGACTGACACATGCCCACTGAATCGGACATAACTTTCGAACGGCTGCTCGGATTGGTATGATTCCACTTCCACTGGCAAGATGACTCTGTGGTCTCGAACTTTAATGAAGAACGCGGAAGCCGAATCGCAGTGGAAGGGTTTCGTCCGAGTCGATCTTTGAGACGCTTCGGCTGAGCTTTAAGTAAAGACTTTTGCTTGTGGCCGAGCAGAATCTGTGAGGTACGGTCTGAAGTCACTTGATCTCCCCCGTAACCTTTACTTGATGATGGGCTGAAACCTCATCACCTCAGTTGAAGCCTTGTGCATCACCGTTCTTGTGCACATCCAATCAACAGTTGAAACCTTGTGCATCACCTTTCCTAAAGACCATTGTGCACATCCGATCAACAACTTGGCACTAATACACATGTCCTTGGGCTGATTCATCACCTTCCACCAGCTCTCTCCACTAGAACTTCCTCCATAGCTTTATCTCTCTCGGTCAGCCTTAAATAGACCACCTCGCTCAAAAGAGTCTTCTGCTCTCCTCGGATGAGTCTAACCGCCGGAGTTTAATACCCAAAGCTTTATCTCTCTCGGTCAGCTTAATAGGTTACCTCGCTCAAAAGAGTCTTCTGCTCTCCTCGGGTAAACCTGACCGCCGGAGTTTATTACTATGGTGGTGAAACGTGTGGTCTAAGAAGCTTGATGGCCATTGGTTCTAACTCCAAGCATTGTGCTGCGCCTTCTCATGGCTTCTTTGTAGCCTTCAACCTCGCCACTTCTTCTTGAGATAGCAAGTGAGCTCCACACAATCTTCAAGTTTGAAACTGAAACCAAAATTTAATGGGACAGATTCTAAACAAGAGATTGTTAGGGGTTAGAGTATAGAGTGTAGAGTAGAGTATAGAGTGTAAATGGAGAATAAGTAACCAAAGAGAGTATAATAGAGTATATATATAAGAGAATGGGGGGTAGTATAAGATGGATGGAGTGTAGAATTGGACTCAAGAGTTCCAATGGACAGAGTTATACTCTGTTTTCTTGAGTTTGAGACAACTTTGACAGCCAAGAACAACCAACAAGACAATCTCTTTTGGTGCTTTAGTGGCTGAAACACATGGACCGATTGGAAAATTAATCTCTCCAACGGTTTAGACAAATTTCATGGTAGAATCACTTAAACAAAGTGTTCTCCAAGATCTTAAGGCTTTAGATCCACGAAAATAACATAAAGAAGATGCTTTTCGTGGTCACAAGCAAACAAGAAACAAAAGAGCCTTTGGAACACCCTATTGTCCATCGGTTAAAACAAAGCATTCTTGGACCAGCTTTAATCTCTTTGACCAAGCAGACCATATATGCGAAAAACAAGGTCTCTCTCTTCCTCAAGCGTGAATCCTAACCATGAACACAACCGATTTGCTCATTAGTTCATCACTACCTCATTTTGTACCCAACTTTCACCAAATCGGTAAAGCTTAAGAATGAGGCTTTTAAAGCTTAAGGATGGGGCTGTAAAATCGATTTCTCTTTACACACTTGGTCTACAAGTTCTAACAAGACAAGAGACCAAGCTTACTCAACATTGAGCTGTTAGAGAATCGTTTTTAACAACAAAAGCAAAGTTAAAGCTTTAAAGAACAAGGCTAAGCGAATTAACACTTAAGCAAAGTTTAAAACTTTCACTAAGCTATCTCCTAAGAGATTTAAACCTTGAGAACGAGTTTGAATCACCAAGAACAGAACCTGGGCTCTGATACCATGTTGGGATTTCAAGAGAGATGGCTCTTGACAAAGGAGAGACAACTCCCAAGGATTGAATCTCCTTATACCCACAACAAACTAGCTCATTCTCAAGGGGGAAGGAGAGGACATCAACTTGTGATGAACTCCCCACAAACAACCTCAATAGACCCCAAATACTAGATATAAATCGGATCTATGAGGAACAAACAGCCTAGTTTGAGACTTATCCTCTTCTAGTATCACAACACTCAAGTTTGTGTACTTAGGAGAAAGAGGATTAAGAATCAGTAATCTAGGCTATAGAAAACAGTAAATAAGGAAGATTTTAGGTGGATTTGAGAAGAGAATAGGCTGCCTTAAGGGCAGCCCCTAAATCGTTTACCCTAATCTCTCTACATTGGTGACATGAACAAGAACACAAGGTAGAGAGAGGAAAAATCGTTTCTCTTCTTTTATTCAATATTATTGTTGTGTTATTACATATGAGAGTGTATACAATGTAATATATGAGTACAAAATGTTATATGACCGTTAGAGAGAGAAGAAGGGAGATAGGGACATAAAGTGGTCTTCTCTTGGGCAAGACAATGGTGAAAGGGACAGCTCCTTCCTTCACCAACCAAAGGCCACGTGATTCTTCCTTCCCTTCCTTCCTTGTGCGCTTTTCCCTTCTTCTTCTTCCCATTGGCCTCTCTTTTCTTCTCTTCTTCCCATGGGCCTCTCTCTCTTGTAAGGCCTTGTTTTCCTTCTCTCAAACTCGGCCTTTCTCTTGTGAGGCCCCTTGGACCAAGCGCAGGCCGTACGGACGTAACAGGCCGAGACCGTACGGACGGGCCTGTACGGACGGGCCTGTACGGACGGGCCTGTACGGACGGACCTGTACGGACGGGCATCTTCATGGGCCTTCTCTTCCTGGTGTTCACGGCCTACCTGGCCGCTCACCGGACATGGGTCCGTTCACGGACACGGACATGGCCTTACCGGCCTTTACATGGCCTTTCCGGCCTTTCTTCTCTTCTTCCAAGGTTCGGCCTTACCGGCCTCTCCTCTCTCCTCCTTGGTACATTCTAATAAAACGGGTGTAAGTGGTGTCTAAACACTCCAAATTCAACCCGAACTCTTATAATTAGTCAAATGCATTGGATTGTCTGATTTTGACCCTAGAAAGAGTTACATAGCTGTTTACTTTTTCGAATCAATGTTTTCTCTCGGTTTTAGCCTGTTTTCTCAGTTCAAGCCTGTTTTGGGATAAAACGGGTTTAAGTGTTGTCTAAACACTTCAAATTCATCCTGAACTCTTACAATTAGTCAAATGCATTGTATTGTCACACATATCCGATCCTAGAAACAGTAACAAAGCTGTTTACTGCTTCGAATCAATGTTTTTTCAGGTTTATCCAGTTTCGGGACAACATGGATAAAGTGGTGTCTAAACACTCCAAATTCAACCCGAACTCTTATAATTAGTCAAATGCATTGGATTGTTACATATTTAGACCCTAGAAAGAGTAACATAGTTGTTTACTGCTTTGAATCAATGTTTTCTCTCGGTTTAGCCTGTTTTCTCGGTTTAAGCCTATTTTGGGATAAAACGGGTTTAAGTGTTGTCTAAACACTCCAAATTCATCCTGAATTCTTACAATTAGTCAAATGCATTGTATTGTCACACATATCCGATCCTAGAAACAGTAACAAAGCTGTTTACTCCTTCGAATCAATGTTTTTCAGGTTTATCCAGTTTCGGGACAACATGGATAAAGTGGTGTCTAAACACTCCAAATTCAACCCGAACTCTTATAATTAGTCAAATGCATTGGATTGTTACATATTTTGACCCTATAAAGAGTAACATAGTTGTTTACTGCTTTGAATCAATGTTTACTCTCGGTTTAGCCTGTTTTCTCGGTTTAAGCCTGTTTTGGGATAAAATGGGTTTAAGTGTTGTCTAAACACTCCAAATTCATCCTGAATTCTTACAATTAGTCAATTGCATTGGAATATCACACATTCTGACCTTAGAAACAGTAACAATGCTGTTGACTGCTTAGAATCAATGTTTTCTTGGTTTAAGCCTGTTTTGGGACAAAACGGGTATAAGTGGTGTCTAAACACTCCAAATTCAACCCGAACTCTTATAATTAGTCAAATGCATTGGATTGTTACATATTTTGACCCTAGAAAGAGTAACATAGCTGTTTACTGCTTTGAATCAATGTTTTCTCTCGGTTTTAGCCTATTTTTTCTGTTTAACCTTATTTTGGGACAAAACGGGTATAAGTGTTGACAAAACACTCCAAATTAATCCTGAACTCTTACAAATAGGCAAATGCATTGGATTGTCACACATTCTAACCCTAGAAATAGTAACAAAGCTGTTTACTGCTTCGAATCAATGTTTTCTCTCGGTGTTAGCCTGTTTTCTCGGTTTAAGCCTGTTTTGGAATAAAACGGGTTTAAGTGTTGTCTAAACACTCCAAATTCATCCCGAATTCTTACAATTAGTCAAATGCATTGGAATGTCACACATTCTGACCCTAGAAACATTAACAATGCTATTGCTGCTTAGAATCAATGTTTTCTTGGTTTAAGCCTGTTTTGGGACAAAACGGGTGTAAGTGGTGTCTAAACACTCCAAATTCAACCCGAACTCTTATAATTAGTCAAATGCATTGGATTGTCTGATTTTGACCCTAGAAACAGTTACATAGCTGTTTACTTTTTTGAATCAATGTTTTCTCTCGGTTTTAGCCTGTTTTCTCAGTTCAAGCCTGTTTTGGGATAAAACGGGTTTAAGTGTTGTCTAAACACTTCAAATTCATCATGAAATCTTACAATTAGTCAAATGCATTGTATTGTCACACATATCCGATCCTAGAAACAGTAACAAAGCTATTTACTGCTTCGAATCAATGTTTTTTCAGGTTTATCCAGTTTCGGGACAACATGGATAAAGTGGTGTCTAAACACTCCAAATTCAACCCGAACTCTTATAATTAGTCAAATGCATTGGATTGTTACATATTTAGACCCTAGAAAGAGTAATATAGTTGTTTACTGCTTTGAATCAATGTTTTCTCTCGGTTTAGCCTGTTTTCTCGGTTTAAGCCTGTTTTGGGATAAAACGGGTTTAAGTGTTGTCTAAACACTCCAAATTCATCCTGAATTCTTACAATCAGTCAAATGCATTGTATTGTCACACATATCCGATCCTAGAAACAGTAACAAAGCTGTTTACTCCTTCGAATCAATGTTTTTCAGGTTTATCCAGTTTCGGGACAACATGGATAAAGTGGTGTCTAAACACTCCAAATTCAACCCAAACTCTTATAATTAGTCAAATGCATTGGATTGTTACATATTTTGACCCTATAAAGAGTAACATAGTTGTTTACTGCTTTGAATCAATGTTTACTCTCGGTTTAGCCTGTTTTCTCGGTTTAAGCCTGTTTTGGGATAAAACGGGTTTAAGTGTTGTCTAAACACTCCAAATTCATCCTGAATTTGTACAATTAGTCAATTGCATTGGAATGTCACACATTCTGACCCTAGAAACAGTAACAATGCTGTTGACTGCTTAGAATCAATGTTTTCTTGGTTTAAGCCTGTTTTGGGACAAAACGGGTATAAGTGGTGTCTAAACACTCCAAATTCAACCCGAACTCTTATAATTAGTCAAATGCATTGGATTGTCACACATTCTAACCCTAGAAATAGTAACAAAGCTGTTTACTGCTTCGAATCAATGTTTTCTCTCGGTTTTAGCTTGTTTTCTCGGTTTAAGCCTGTTTTGGAATAAAACGGGTTTAAGTGTGGTCTAAACACTCCAAATTCATCCCGAATTCTTACAATTAGTCAAATGCATTGGAATGTCACATATTCTGACCCTAGAAACAGTAACAATGCTGTGCTGCTTAGAATCAATGTTTTCTTGGTTTAAGCCTGTTTTGGGACAAAACGGGTATAAGTGGTGTCTATACACTCCAAATTCAACCCGAACTCTTATAATTAGTCAAATGCATTGGATTTTTACATATTTTGACCCTAGAAAGAGTAAGATAGTTGTTTACTGCTTTGAATCAACGTTTTCTCTCGGTTTAGCCTGTTTTCTCGGTTTAAGCCTGTTTTGGGATAAAACGGGTTTAAGTGTTGTCTAAACACTCCAAATTCATCCCGAATTCTTACAATTAGTCAAATGCATTGGAATGTCACACATTCTGACCCTAGAAACAGTAACAATGCTGTTGCTGCTTAGAATCAATGTTTTCTTGGTTTAAGCCTGTTTTGAAACAAAACGGGTAAAAGTGGTGTCTATACACTCCAAATTCAACCCGAACTTTTATAATTAGTCAAATGCATTGGATTGTCAGATTTTGAACCTAGAAAGAGTTACATAGCTGTTTACTGTTTCGAATCAATGTTTTCTCTCTGTTTTAGCCTATTTTCTGAGTTCAAGCCTGTTTTGGGATAAAACGGGTTTAATTGTTGACAAAACACTGCAAATTAATCCTGAACTCTTACAAATATTCAAATGCATTGGCTTGTCACACATTCTAACACTAGAAATAGTAACAATGCTGTTGCTGCTTAGAATCAATGTTTTCTTGGTTTAAGCCTGTTTTGGGACAAACGGGTATAAGTGGTGTCTAAACACTCCAAATTCAACCCGAACTCTTATAATTAGTCAAATGCATTGGATTGTTACATATTTTGATCCTAGAAAGAGTAACATAGCTGTTTACTGCTTTGAATCAATGTTTTCTCTCGGTTTTAGCCTATTTTTTCTGTTTAACCTTATTTTGGAACAAAACGGGTATAAGTGTTGACAAAACACTCCAAATTAATCCTGAACTCTTACAAATAGTCAAATGCATTGGAATGTCACACATTCTAACCCTAGAAATAGTAGCAAAGCTGTTTACTGCTTCGAATCAATGTTTTCTCTCGGTGTTAGCCTGTTTTCTCGGTTTAAGCCTGTTTTGGGATAAAACGGGTTTAAGTGTTGTCTAAACACTCCAAATTCATCCTGAATTCTTACAATTAGTCAAATGCATTGTATTGTCACACATATCCGATCCTAGAAACAGTAACAAAGCTGTTTACTCCTTCGAATCAATGTTTTTCAGGTTTATCCAGTTTCGGGACAACATGGATAAAGTGGTGTCTAAACACTCCAAATTCAACCCGAACTCTTATAATTAGTCAAATGCATTGGATTGTTACATATTTTGAACCTAGAAAGAGTTACATAGCTGTTTACTGTTTCGAATCAATGTTTTCTCTCTGTTTTAGCCTGTTTTCTGAGTTCAAGCCTGTTTTGGGATAAAACGGGTTTAAGTGTTGACAAAACACTGCAAATTAATCCTGAACTCTTACAAATATTCAAATGCATTGGATTGTCACACATTCTAACACTAGAAATAGTAACAATGCTGTTGCTGCTTAGAATCAATGTTTTCTTGGTTTAAGCCTGTTTTGGGACAAAACGGGTATAAGTGGTGTCTAAACACTCCAAATTCAACCCGAACTCTTATAATTAGTCAAATGCATTGGATTGTTACATATTTTGACCCTAGAAAGAGTAACATAGCTGTTTACTGTAAGACTTTGTAGAATAAAGAAGAGAATCAAGAGATTGATGAGAGATATCGGTAGACAAAGAGAATGAGGAAGAAGAAAAGATTAGGTTATTGTTCCATAAGAAATCATATTACAATGTAGGCTAAAGCCTATATATATCAAGGGAAAATTAGGGCTACACCCTCTACCAACCGATCGTATAAGTGATAGGGACAAGGAGAGAGATAGAACTAATCCCAACGGTGATAGTGACCCGTCCTAGTCTCCTTAAACACAACATAACCCGTGACTCCACTTGTTCCTCCTCTCTAACGGCTACAAGCGACATTCTAGATCCTTCTCATGGGCCTAAGGAGAGCAGGCCTCCTCATTGTCTTTACACACTTACATGACTCGGCCTTATTGCTTGGTTGTACGGACGGCCCCATAATTGTACGGACGGCCATGGCTGCCTTAGGCTTATTCTCTTGATCAATACTCCCCCTCAAGCTTAGCCGAGTGAAATGGCTAAGCTTGGAACCCGTGAAGCAGCACCTCATTAAAAACCTTGACTTAGAAAACCTCATGGGACAAAACCAAGTCAAGGGAAAAAGAGTGTGCTGTCCACGGATTAGGGAAGCTTGATCATGGCCGTGTAATGTCTACAAGTCCAAGTTTGCTGTAGATGTGATCACAAACCTTGGAGCTTGCAGACTTGGTGAAGATGTCAGCTAGCTGATCTTGACTCCTTGTGTGGCATGGTAACACCACTCCTTCTTCAATCTTCTCTCTCACCTTGTGGCAATCGCTTTCTATGTGCTTGGTCCTCTCATGAAAGACTGAGTTTGTGGCAATGTGGATAGCCGCTTCATTGTCGCAGTGCATGGTCATGGGCTGCTTTGTCTCGATGCCTAAGTCCTTGAGTAGGCCCTTCAGCCATGTCATCTCGTTAGTGAGCTTCCTCATAGCTCTATACTCGGCCTCGGCGCTAGAGCATGAAACCACCTTTTGTTTCTTAGACCTCCATGTAACCAAGTTGCCTCCAACAAACGTGCAGTACCCAGTGGTGGATCTCCTATCCAGCGTGTCGCCATTGTAATCCGCATCACAATAGCCAACGATTTCGGTGTTGTCATTCTTGCCCATCCAAATACCTTGACCCGGACTGCCCTTGAGATAGCTTAGGATCCTTTCGACTTGACTCCATTGGTACTTGCTTGGTGCCTTCATATGTTGGCTAACCTGATTCACAGCATAGGATATGTCAGGTCGTGTGATAGTAAGGTATATCAGCTTACCTACAAGCCGGCGGTAGCGTGTGACGTCTAAGAATGGCTCGTCCATTGGTTCCTTAGGTCGGCCTTCTTTTGCCCGTAAGCTCTCCCCCTTTCGCTTGAGCTGGTAATCTTCATCAAGGGGCGTAGCAACCGGAGACACACCAAGCTTGCCAGTCTCCTCTAACAAGTCAAGAGTATACTTGCGTTGTGAGAGGAAGAGTCCTTCCGGTGAGCGACAAATCTCAATACCAAGAAAGTATTTGAGTTCCCCAAGGTCCTTGATGTCAAATACCGACTTGAGAGAGTCCTTGGTGTCCTGAATGGCCGCCTTATCATCACCAGTCACGATGATGTCGTCGACGTATATGAGCACCACCACCCAACCAATAGAGGTGCGACGCGTGAAGAGAGTATGATCAGCCTCCGATCGCGTAAAACCATCAGTCTTGAGAGTGGAGCTTAGTTTGTGGTACCACGCTCGTGGGGACTGCTTAAGGCCATAGATGGCCTTACGTAGCCTCAAGACTTTTCCGGGTGTAACCATGTCTTCAAGGCCGGGAGGAGGCGTCATGTACACTTCTTCATCAAGTTCACCTTGAAGGAAGGCGTTCTTCACATCCATCTGCCATAAGTCCCATGAGAGGTTGACAGCAAGAGACAGCACAACCCGAACCGTATGGAGCTTGGCCACGGGTGCAAAGGTGTCCGTGTAGTCCGCGCCATAGGTTTGGGTGAAGCCACGGGCCACTAACCTGGCTTTATGCCGTTCAATGTCACCATTGCTCAAATACTTTATGGTAAACACCCATTTGGAGCTAACTGCCCGCTTGCCTTGAGGAAGATCCGATTCGTCCCACGTATGATTCCGGATCATGGCGCCAGTTTCATCCTTGACCGCATCTAACCAACCTTGATGTTCCTTGGCTTCATCATATGTCTGCGGGATCCAATTGGCGTCCACTTGGCCGAAGAAAGCTTGGTGATCAGCAGGTAACAGCTCAAGGGAACAAACGGACTGAATGGGATGAGCGACAGCTTGGCTGTTGTAATAGACACGCTTGTTCTTCCAAGTGGAGGGATCCGATCGAGGTCTGGTGCTCCGACGCAGGACTGGTGCCGGAAGTGGATCCACGCTAGGCAACACGGTGGACGTACCGTCCGTAGGAGCCGTCTCCGTGTTTTCCTCGGTAGAGGCCGCCGCCGGAGCATGCGTGTCCGTTGTAGGGCCAGGGACGAGAACACCGGTTATGGGTAGGCCAGACTCGAGAGATTCACCATCTTGGGCTGAACCATTGTCATTTGCATCTCCTTGGTCAGACCCACCATCGGTAGAAATTTGACTTAGTGTTGGCCGCACGGCACCCGTTGGTGGAGATGGGTTGCCAAGGTGATCAAGAAGGAACCGTAGACTCGAAGCTCGGTCATTAGGTGAGTGAGAGAGATCTTTAAGGCTGTTCCAATCCCTCTTGTCATGGTAGCCCACATGTTCTAGAAACCGGACATCTCGAGAGACATATAGTCGACTTGTGGCCGGATCATAACATTTGTACCCCTTTTGTGTGGTGGAGTAGCCAATGAACATACACTTTGTACTTTTGGCATCCAGCTTACTCCTTTGTTCTCCTGGTACTAACACAAAACAAATACAGCCGAAAACTCGTAAGTGATCAAGAGATGGTTTAAATTTGTTTAGTACTTCAAATGGAGATAAGTCATGAAGAACTCTAGTTGGTGTTCGGTTGATTAGGTAGCATGCAGTCATCACGGCATCACCCCAATATCGTTTAGGAACACTCGAATGGAACATGATTGCCCGCGCCACTTCCATGAGGTGCCGGTTCTTCCTCTCGGCCACACCATTTTGTTGTGGCGTGTAGGGACAACTAGTTTGATGAAGAATGCCATGCTTGGAGAGATGTTCTTTGAACTTGCAACTTGTGTATTCCCCCCCATTATCAGACCTAAGTACCTTAAGTTTAGCATTGAAGTGATTAGTCACATAATTTTGAAAATTGATAAAGGCATCAAATACTCTATCTTTAGATGGCAACAAGGTAATCCAAGTGTATTTTGATTTTTCATCAATAAAAGTCACAAAATACTTGTTATTATCTCTAGATAGGCATGGTGATGTCCAAACATCTGAGTGAACTAAATCAAAACAATTCTCATAAATAGTAGTTGACTTAGGAAAGATAGACTTGCAATGTTTTCCAAGAATACAAGGTTCACAAGTAGAATTATCAAAAGAAATATTAGGAAACATCAACCCTAAAGCACGTGAATGTGGGTGGCCTAGCCTAGCATGCCACACCATATTCGAATCAACAACAAAACAAGACTTAGTAGAGGATAAATTTGGATCGGTTTTCTCTAGGACATAGAGATCTCCACTCCCTTGCCCTTCTCCAAGAACCTTTCCAGTCTCAATATCCTGAAAATAAACATTGTTAGGACCAAAGATTGCATAACAATTCAAATCATTTGTGGTCCTCTTAACCGATAGTAAATTGGAGGTAAAGGTAGGCATAAAGAAAGCTTTTGAGGTTTTATCAAATAGTTTCAAGTCCCCTATTCCCTTTACTGGTATTTGTTCTCCATTTGCAATAACAACATTTCCTAAGGCCGGTTTTATGTTGTCAATTAAACTAGGGTTACTAATCATATGATGTGAGGCTCCCGAGTCAATAACAAGCGATTTGCTAGGCCTAGAAGTAAAGAAAGAGATACCAGACTCCTTGAGTGAAGCAATGGAGCGGATGAGAGCCTCAAGGTCTGACTTCCTCACCACATCTCCGTAGGCTGCGGTCATGGCCACCTCATCTCCCTGCTTTGATGATCCGGCTCCTTTATCGCTAACCGCTTCCTTTGAGAGGTTGGCTTTGAACTTGGCCGGCTTGAGATGAGGATGGAGAACCCAGCACTTGTCTTTCAGATGACCCCGCTTCTTGCAGTGGTCGCACACCAACAACTTCCTCTCCTCTTGCTTGTACATTCCTTTGTTGGCCGAAGCAAGCTCCCCCTTACCGCTAAACAAATCAAGGGATCCTTGCTCTTTCTGAATTTGGGAGCAAATATCTTCAAAGGAGGGGAGCTTCTCTGCCCTTAGGATGTGCTTCAAGAGGTCGTTGAAGGACGGGTTCAAGGTAAGTAGGAGTCCGAAGACTTTGTCTTGCTCCTTTCTTTCGTTTAGCACACTTGCCTCAAGTGTACTTGGCCGCAACATGTCAAGCTCGGACCATAGTGCACGGAACTTACCAAGATGCTTAGTGAACTCCACATCATCTTGGTTAAGATCATTTATGGCCTTCTTGACCTCAAAGACTCTAGTCATGTTAGAGACATTACCATACACGCCTTTAAGTGTTTCCCACAGTTCCTTGGCCGTCTCGCAATATGAGTAGGCCTCAAGGATAGGCGTGTCCAGAGAGTTTTGGAGAACAGATAGGACAACTTGGTCTTCTTGGAACCATTTGGCCTTCCTCTCGCTCTCTTCCTCCGCTTCCGCCTCGGAAGCGTCCTCTCCTTTGGGGTTTTTCTTTGGGACATAGTCGGACTCGACATGACTCCAAAGGCCACGACCTCCAAGGGCGGTTCTTGTGGTTCTTGTCCACAGCAAGTAGTTTGTCCCCTTTAGGACAACCGGTGAAACAATGGGCTTGGCGTTTTCCATGGTCGGATTTCTATGGACCGATGGGTAAAGCTTTTACCCGGAGAATAAAAGAGATGCGAGTAAGAAGAAACGAAGATAAGGAGACTAGAGTGTAGAAATGAGTAGGAGAATGAGATTAGACTGTAGAGAATCGAAGAACTTGCTCTGATACCATGTAAGACTTTGTAGAATAAAGAAGAGAATCAAGAGATTGATGAGAGATATCGGTAGACAAAGAGAATGAGGAAGAAGAAAAGATTAGGTTATTGTTCCATAAGAAATCATATTACAATGTAGGCTAAAGCCTATATATATCAAGGGAAAATTAGGGCTACACCCTCTACCAACCGATCGTATAAGTGATAGGGACAAGGAGAGAGATAGAACTAATCCCAACGGTGATAGTGACCCGTCCTAGTCTCCTTAAACACAACATAACCCGTGACTCCACTTGTTCCTCCTCTCTAACGGCTACAAGCGACATTCTAGATCCTTCTCATGGGCCTAAGGAGAGCAGGCCTCCTCATTGTCTTTACACACTTACATGACTCGGCCTTATTGCTTGGTTGTACGGACGGCCCCATAATTGTACGGACGGCCATGGCTGCCTTAGGCTTATTCTCTTGATCAATATTTACTGCTTTGAATCAATGTTTTCTCTCGGTTTTAGCCTATTTTTTCGGTTTAACCATATTTTGGGACAAAACGGGTATAAGTGTTGACAAAACACTCCAAATTAATCCTGAACTCTTACAAATAGTCAAATGCATTGGATTGTCACACATTCTAACCCTAGAAATAGTAACAAAGCTGTTTACTGCTTCGAATCAATGTTTTCTCTCGGTTTTAGCCTGTTTTCTCGGTTTAAGCCTGTTTTAGATTAAAACGGGTTTAAGTGTTGTCTAAACACTCCAAATTCATCCCGAATTCTTACAATTAGTCAAATGCATTGGAATGTCACATATTCTTACCCTAGAAACAGTAACAATGCTGTGCTGCTTAGAATCAATGTTTTCTTGGTTTAAGCCTGTTTTGGGACAAAACGGGTATAAGTGGTGTCTATACACTCCAAATTCAACCCGAACTCTTATAATTAGTCAAATGCATTGGATTGTTACATATTTTGACCCTAGAAAGAGTAACATAGTTGTTTACTGCTTTGAATCAATGTTTTCTCTCGGTTTAGCCTGTTTTCTCGGTTTAAGCCTGTTTTGGGATAAAACGGGTTTAAGTGTTGTCTAAACACTCCAAATTCATCCCGAATTCTTACAATTAGTCAAATGCATTGCAATGTCACACATTCTGACCCTAGAAACAGTAACAATGCTGTTGCTGCTTAGAATCAATGTTTTCTTGGTTTAAGCCTGTTTTGGAACAAAACGGGTAAAAGTGGTGTCTATACACTCCAAATTCAACCCGAACTTTTATAATTAGTCAAATGCATTGGATTGTCAGATTTTGAACCTAGAAAGAGTTACATAGCTGTATACTGTTTCGAATCAATGTTTTCTCTCTGTTTTAGCCTGTTTTCTGAGTTCAATCCTATTTTGGGATAAAACGGGTTTAATTGTTGACAAAACACTGCAAATTAATCCTGAACTCTTACAAATATTCAAATGCATTGGATTGTCACACATTCTAACACTAGAAATAGTAACAATGCTGTTGCTGCTTAGAATCAATGTTTTCTTGGTTTAAGCCTGTTTTGGGACAAACGGGTATAAGTGGTGTCTAAACACTCCAAATTCAACCCGAACTCTTATAATTAGTCAAATGCATTGGATTGTTACATATTTTGACCCTAGAAAGAGTAACATAGCTGTTTACTGCTTTGAATCAATGTTTTCTCTCGGTTTTAGCCTATTTTTTCTGTTTAACCTTATTTTGGAACAAAACGGGTATAAGTGTTGACAAAACACTCCAAATTAATCCTGAACTCTTACAAATAGTCAAATGCATTGGATTGTCACACATTCTAACCCTAGAAATAGTAGCAAAGCTGTTTACTGCTTCGAATCAATGTTTTCTCTCGGTGTTAGCCTGTTTTCTCGGTTAAAGCCTGTTTTGGAATAAAACGGGTTTAAGTGTTGTCTAAACACTCCAAATTCATCCCGAATTCTTACAATTAGTCAATTGCATTGGAATGTCACACATTCTGACCCTAGAAACAGTAACAATGCTGTTGCTGCTTAGAATCATTGTTTTCTTGGTTTAAGCCAGTTTCGGGACAACATGGATAAAGTGGTGTCTAAACACTCCAAATTCAACCCGAACTCTTATAATTAGTCAAATGCATTGGATTGTTACATATTTAGACCCTAGAAAGAGTAACATAGTTGTTTACTGCTTTGAATCAATGTTTTCTCTCGGTTTAGCCTGTTTTCTCGGTTTAAGCCTGTTTTGGGATAAAACGGGTTTAAGTGTTGTCTAAACACTCCAAATTCATCCTGAATTCTTACAATTAGTCAAATGCATTGTATTGTCACACATATCCGATTCTAGAAACAGTAACAAAGCTGTTTACTCCTTCGAATCAATGTTTTTCAGGTTTATCCAGTTTCGGGACAACATGGATAAAGTAGTGTCTAAACACTCCAAATTCAACCCAAACTCTTATAATTAGTCAAATGCATTGGATTGTTACATATTTTGACCCTATAAAGAGTAACATAGTTGTTTACTGCTTTGAATCAATGTTTACTCTCGGTTTAGCCTGTTTTCTCGGTTTAAGCCTGTTTTGGGATAAAACGGGTTTAAGTGTTGTCTAAACACTCCAAATTCATCCTGAATTCTTACAATTAGTCAATTGCATTGGAATGTCACACATTCTGACCCTAGAAACAGTAACAATGCTGTTGACTGCTTAGAATCAATGTTTTCTTGGTTTAAGCCTGTTTTGGGACAAAACAGGTATAAGTGGTGTCTAAACACTCCAAATTCAACCCGAACTCTTATAATTAGTCAAATGCATTGGATTGTTACATATTTTGACCCTAGAAAGAGTAACATAGCTGTTTACTGCTTTGAATCAATGTTTTCTCTCGGTTTTAGCCTATTTTTTCGGTTTAACCTTATTTTGGGACAAAACGGGTATAAGTTTTGACAAAACACTCCAAATTAATCCTGAACTCTTACAAATAGTCAAATGCATTGGATTGTCACACATTCTAACCCTAGAAATAGTAACAAAACTGTTTACTGCTTCGAATCAATGTTTTCTCTCAGTTTTAGCTTGTTTTCTCGGTTTAAGCCTGTTTTGGAATAAAACGGGTTTAAGTGTGGTCTAAACACTCCAAATTCATCCCGAATTCTTACAATTAGTCAAATGCATTGGAATGTCACATATTCTGACCCTAGAAACAGTAACAATGCTGTGCTGCTTAGAATCAATGTTTTCTTGGTTTAAGCCTGTTTTGGGACAAAACGGGTATAAGTGGTGTCTATACACTCCAAATTCAACCCGAACTCTTATAATTAGTCAAATGCATTGGATTGTTACATATTTTGACCCTAGAAAGAGTAAGATAGTTGTTTACTGCTTTGAATCAACGTTTTCTCTCGGTTTAGCCTGTTTTCTCGGTTTAAGCCTGTTTTGGGATAAAACGGGTTTAAGTGTTGTCTAAACACTCCAAATTCATCCCGAATTCTTACAATTAGTCAAATGCATTGGAATGTCACACATTCTGACCCTAGAAACAGTAACAATGCTGTTGCTGCTTAGAATCAATGTTTTCTTGGTTTAAGCCTGTTTTGAAACAAAACGGGTAAAAGTGGTGTCTATACACTCCAAATTCAACCCGAACTTTTATAATTAGTCAAATGCATTGGATTGTCAGATTTTGAACCTAGAAAGAGTTACATAGCTGTTTACTGTTTCGAATCAATGTTTTCTCTCTGTTTTAGCCTATTTTCTGAGTTCAAGCCTGTTTTGGGATAAAACGGGTTTAATTGTCGACAAAACACTGCAAATTAATCCTGAACTCTTACAAATATTCAAATGCATTGGCTTGTCACACATTCTAACACTAGAAATAGTAACAACGTTGTTGCTGCTTAGAATCAATGTTTTCTTGGTTTAAGCCTGTTTTGGGACAAACGGGTATAAGTGGTGTCTAAACACTCCAAATTCAACCCGAACTCTTATAATTAGTCAAATGCATTGGATTGTTACATATTTTGACCCTAGAAAGAGTAACATAGCTGTTTACTGCTTTGAATCAATGTTTTCTCTCGGTTTTAGCCTATTTTTTCTGTTTAACCTTATTTTGGAACAAAACGGGTATAAGTGTTGACAAAACACTCCAAATTAATCCTGAACTCTTACAAATAGTCAAATGCATTGGAATGTCACACATTCTAACCCTAGAAATAGTAGCAAAGCTGTTTACTGCTTCGAATCAATGTTTTCTCTCGGTGTTAGCCTGTTTTCTCGGTTAAAGCCTGTTTTGGAATAAAACGGGTTTAAGTGTTGTCTAAACACTCCAAATTCATCCCGAATTCTTACAATTAGTCAAATGCATTGGAATGTCACACATTCTGACCCTAGAAACAGTAACAATGCTGTTGCTGCTTAGAATCAATGTTTTCTTGGTTTAAGCCAGTTTCGGGACAACATGGATAAAGTGGTGTCTAAACACTCCAAATTCAACCCGAACTCTTATAATTAGTCAAATGCATTGGATTGTTACATATTTTGACCCTATAAAGAGTAACATAGTTGTTTACTGCTTTGAATCAATGTTTTCTCTCGGTTTAGCCTGTTTTCTCGGTTTAAGCCTGTTTTGGGATAAAACGGGTTTAAGTGTTGTCTAAACACTCCAAATTCATCCCGAATTCTTACAATTAGTCAAATGCATTGGAATGTCACACATTCTGACCCTAGAAACAGTAACAATGCTGTTGCTGCTTAGAATCAATGTTTTCTTGGTTTAAGCCTGTTTTGAAACAAAACGGGTAAAAGTGGTGTCTATACACTCCAAATTCAACCCGAACTTTTATAATTAGTCAAATGCATTGGATTGTCAGATTTTGAACCTAGAAAGAGTTACATAGCTGTTTACTGTTTCGAATCAATGTTTTCTCTCTGTTTTAGCCTATTTTCTGAGTTCAAGCCTGTTTTGGGATAAAACGGGTTTAATTGTCGACAAAACACTGCAAATTAATCCTGAACTCTTACAAATATTCAAATGCATTGGCTTGTCACACATTCTAACACTAGAAATAGTAACAACGCTGTTGCTGCTTAGAATCAATGTTTTCTTGGTTTAAGCCTGTTTTGGGACAAACGGGTATAAGTGGTGTCTAAACACTCCAAATTCAACCCGAACTCTTATAATTAGTCAAATGCATTGGATTGTTACATATTTTGACCCTAGAAAGAGTAACATAGCTGTTTACTGCTTTGAATCAATGTTTTCTCTCGGTTTTAGCCTATTTTTTCTGTTTAACCTTATTTTGGAACAAAACGGGTATAAGTGTTGACAAAACACTCCAAATTAATCCTGAACTCTTACAAATAGTCAAATGCATTGGAATGTCACACATTCTAACCCTAGAAATAGTAGCAAAGCTGTTTACTGCTTCGAATCAATGTTTTCTCTCGGTGTTAGCCTGTTTTCTCGGTTAAAGCCTGTTTTGGAATAAAACGGGTTTAAGTGTTGTCTAAACACTCCAAATTCATCCCGAATTCTTACAATTAGTCAAATGCATTGGAATGTCACACATTCTGACCCTAGAAACAGTAACAATGCTGTTGCTGCTTAGAATCAATGTTTTCTTGGTTTAAGCCAGTTTCGGGACAACATGGATAAAGTGGTGTCTAAACACTCCAAATTCAACCCGAACTCTTATAATTAGTCAAATGCATTGGATTGTTACATATTTTGACCCTATAAAGAGTAACATAGTTGTTTACTGCTTTGAATCAATGTTTTCTCTCGGTTTAGCCTGTTTTCTCGGTTTAAGCCTGTTTTGGGATAAAACGGGTTTAAGTGTTGTCTAAACACTCCAAATTCATCCCGAATTCTTACAATTAGTCAAATGCATTGGAATGTCACACATTCTGACCCTAGAAACAGTAACAATGTTGTTGCTGCTTAGAATCAATGTTTTCTTGGTTTAAGCCTGTTTTGGGACAAAACGGGTATAAGTTGTGTCTATACACTCCAAATTCAACCCGAACTCTTATAATTAGTCAAATGCATTGGATTGTCAGATTTTGAACCTAGAAAGAGTTACATAGCTGTTTACTTTTTCGAATCAATGTTTTCTCTCTGTTTTAGCCTGTTTTCTGAGTTCAAGCCTGTTTTGGGATAAAACGGGTTTAAGTGTTGACCAAACACTGCAAATTAATCCTGAACTCTTACAAATATTCAAATACATTGGATTGTCACACATTCTAACACTAGAAATAGTAACAATGCTGTTGCTGCTTAGAATCAATGTTTTCTTGGTTTAAGCCTGTTTTGGGACAAAACGGGTATAAGTGGTGTCTAAACACTCCAAATTCAACCTGAACTCTTATAATTAGTTAAATGCATTGGATTGTTACATATTTTGACCCTAGAAAGAGTAACATAGCTGTTTACTGCTTTGAATCAATGTTTTCTCTCGGTTTTAGCCTATTTTTTCGGTTTAACCTTATTTTGGGACAAAACGGGTATAAGTGTTGACAAAACACTCCAAATTAATCCTGAACTCTTACAAATAGTCAAATGCATTGGATTGTCACACATTCTAACCCTAGAAATAGTAACAAAGCTGTTTACTGCTTCGAATCAATGTTTTCTCTCGGTGTTAGCCTGTTTTCTCGGTTTAAGCCTGTTTTGGAATAAAACGGGTTTAAGTGTTGTCTAAACACTCCAAATTCATCCCGAATTTTTACAATTAGTCAAATGCATTGGAATGTCACACATTCTGACCCTAGAAACAGTAACATAGCTGTTTACTGCTTCGAATCAATGTTTTTTCAGGTTTATCCAGTTTCGGGACAACATGGATAAAGTGGTGTCTAAACACTCCAAATTCAACCCGAACTCTTATAATTAGTCAAATGCATTGGATTGTTACATATTTTGACCCTAGAAAGAGTAACAAAGTTGTTTACTTCTTTATCAATGTTTTCTCTCGGTTTAGCTTGTTTTCTTGGTTTAAGCCTATTTTGGGATAAAACGGGTTTAATTGTTGTCTAAACACTCCAAATTCATCCCAAACTCTTAAAATTAGTCAAATGCATTGGAATGTCACACATTCTGACCCTAGAAACAGTAACACTGCTGTTTACTGCTTAGAATCAATGTTTTCTTGGTTTAAGCCTGTTTTGGGACAAAACGGGTATAAGTGGTGTCTAAACACTCCAAATTCAACCCGAACTCTTATAATTAGTCAAATGCATTGGATTGTGAGATTTTGACCCTAGAAAGAGTTACATTGCTGTTTACGGTTTTGAATCAATGTTTTCTCTCGGTTTTAGCCTGTTTTCTCAGTTCAAGCCTATTTTGGGATAAAACGGGTTTAAGTGTTGTCTAAACACTCCAAATTCATCTTGAACTCTTACAATTAGTCAAATGCATTGTATTGTCACAAATTTTGACCCTAGAAACAGTAACAAAGCTATTTACAGCTTTGAATCAATGTTTTTTCAGGTTTATCCAGTTTCGGGACAACATGGATAAAGTGGTGTCTAAACACTCCAAATTCAACCCGAACTCTTATAATTAGTCAAATGCATTGGGTTGTTACATATTTTGACCCTAGAGAGAGTAACATAGCTGTTTACTGCTTCGAATCAATGTTTTCTCTCGGTTTAGCTTGTTTTCTCGGTTTAAGCCTGTTTTGGGATAAAACGGGTTTAAGTGTTGTCTAAACACTCCAAATTCATCCCGAATTCTTACAATTAGTCAAATGCATTGGAATGTCACACATTCTGACCCTAGAAACATTAACAATGCTGTTGCTGCTTAGAATCAATGTTTTCTTGGTTTAAGCCTGTTTTGGGACAAAACGGTGTAAGTGGTGTCTAAACACTCCAAATTCAACCCGAACTCTTATAATTAGTCAAATGCATTGGATTGTCTGATTTTGACCCTAGAAAGAGTTACATAGCTGTTTACTTTTTCGAATCAATGTTTTCTCTCGGTTTTAGCCTGTTTTCTCAGTTCAAGCCTGTTTTGGGATAAAACGGGTTTAAGTGTTGTCTAAACACTTCAAATTCATCCTGAACTCTTACAATTAGTCAAATGCATTGTATTGTCACACATATCCGATCCTAGAAACAGTAACAAAACTGTTTACTGCTTCGAATCAATGTTTTTTCAGGTTTATCCAGTTTCGGGACAACATGGATAAAGTGGTGTCTAAACATTCCAAATTCAACCCGAACTCTTATAATTTTTCAAATGCATTGGATTGTTACATATTTTGACCCTAGAAAGAGTAACATAGTTTTTTACTGCTTTGAATCAATGTTTTCTCTCGGTTTAGCCTGTTTTCTCGGTTTAAGCCTCTTTTGGGATACAACGGGTTTAAGTGTTGTCTAAACACTCCAAATTCATCCTGAATTCTTACAATTAGTCAAATGCATTGTATTGTCACACATATCCGATCCTAGAAACAGTAACAAAGTTGTTTACTGCTTCGAATCAATGTTTTTCAGGTTTATCCAGTTTCGGGACAACATGGATAAAGTGGTGTCTAAACACTCCAAATTCAACCCGAACTCTTATAATTAGTCAAATGCATTGGATTGTTACATATTTTGACCCTATAAAGAGTAACATAGTTGTCTACTGCTTTGAATCAATGTTTACTCTCGGTTTAGCCTGTTTTCTCGGTTTAAGCCTGTTTTGGGATAAAACGGGTTTAAGTGTTGTCTAAACACTCCAAATTCATCCTGAATTCTTACAATTAGTCAAATGCATTGGAATGTCACACATTCTGACCCTAGAAACAGTAACAATGCTGTTGACTGCTTAGAATGAATGTATTCTTGGTTTAAGCCTGTTTTGGGACAAAACGGGTATAAGTGGTGTCTAAACACTCCAAATTCAACCCGAACTCTTATAATTAGTCAAATGCATTGGATTGTCAGATTTTGAACCTAGAAAGAGTTACATAGCTGTTTACTGTTTCGAATCAATGTTTTCTCTCTGTTTTAGCCTGTTTTCTGAGTTCAAGCCTGTTTTGGGATAAAACGGGTTTAAGTGTTGACAAAACACTGCAAATTAATCCTGAACTCTTACAAATATTCAAATGCATTGGTTTGTCACACATTCTAACACTAGAAATAGTAACAATGCTGTTGCTTCTTAGAATCAATGTTTTCTTGGTTTAAGCCTGTTTTGGGACAAAACGGGTATAAGTGGTGTCTAAACACTCCAAATTCAACCCGAACTCTTATAATTAGTCAAATGCATTGGATTGTTACATATTTTGACCCTAGAAAGAGTAACATAGCTGTTTACTGCTTTGAATCAATGTTTTCTCTCGGTTTTAGCCTATTTTTTCGGTTTAACCTTATTTTGGGACAAAACGGGTATAAGTGTTGACAAAACACTCCAAATTAATCCTGAACTCTTACAAATAGTCAAATTCATTGGATTGTCACACATTCTAACCCTAGAAATAGTAACAAAGCTGTTTACTGCTTCGAATCAATGTTTTCTCTCGGTGTTAGCCTGTTTTCTCGGTTTAAGCCTGTTTTGGAATAAAACGGGTTTAAGTGTTGTCTAAACACTCCAAATTCATCCCGAATTTTTACAATTAGTCAAATGCATTGGAATGTCACACATTCTGACCCTAGAAACAGTAACAAAGCTGTTTACTGCTTCGAATCAATGTTTTTTCAGGTTTATCCAGTTTCGGGACAACATGGATAAAGTGGTGTCTAAACACTCCAAATTCAACCCGAACTCTTATAATTAGTAAAATGCATTGGATTGTTACATATTTTGACCCTAGAAAGAGTAACAAAGTTGTTTACTTCTTTATCAATGTTTTCTCTCGGTTTAGCTTGTTTTCTTGGTTTAAGCCTATTTTGGGATAAAACGGGTTTAATTGTTGTCTAAACACTCCAAATTCATCCCAAACTCTTAAAATTAGTCAAATGCATTGGAATGTCACACATTCTGACCCTAGAAACAGTAACACTGCTGTTTACTGCTTAGAATCAATGTTTTCTTGGTTTAAGCCTGTTTTGGGACAAAACGGGTATAAGTGGTGTCTAAACACTCCAAATTCAACTCGAACTCTTATAATTAGTCAAATGCATTGGATTGTGAGATTTTGACCCTAGAAAGAGTTACATAGTATTAGTATATAAGAAGGAGAAGAGAGAGGGAGGCCGGTGAGGCCGAGCTGCACAAGGAAGAAGAGAGTAGCCGGTAAGGCTGCTAGTACAAGAAGTGTGGCCGGTAAGGCCATGAGTGGTGTGGGAGCGGCCAGTAAGGCCGTGAGCACAATAAGAGTGGCCAGTAAGGCCATATGGGCCGTGAGAACAATGAGAGTGGTCAGCAAGGCCATAAGAGCAATGTGAGAAGAATTGTGAAGTAAAGGCCTTATAAGAAGAAGAGGCCCAAGAAGAAGTTAAATGTCTCACAAAGGGAAAAGAAGGGAAGGAAGGAAGCATGTGAGACCTTGGTTGGTGAAGAATGAGACAACCAAGGGAAGGAGCTGTCCCTTTCACCATACACCCACTTGTGCACCAACGGCTATATGTCACTCTCACCTCTCATTTATCTCAAACGGCCATATACATTTGTTCTCCTATATTAAGCATTGTAATCTCTCATTTTGTAATACATCACAACACATTATTCAATAGAAGAGAAACCGATTTCCTCTCTATACTTGTGTTCTTGTTTCATATTAACAATGTAGAGAGTTTAGGATTAGCGGTTAGGGGCTGCCCTTAAGGCAGCCTATTCTCTTCTCAAATCCACCTAAACTCTTCTTATTTACTGCTTTACTTAGCCTAGATTACTGATTCTTAATCCTCCTTCTCCTAAGTACACAAACTCTAAGTGTTGTGATACTAGAAGAGGATAAGTCTCAAACTAGTGCTTCTCCTAGTTAGGATCCGCTTACTCTCTAGTATTTGGGTTCTATCTAGCTTGTTTATGGGGAGTTCATCACAAGTTGATGTTCTCTCCTCCCCCTTGAGAATGAGTTAGTTTGTTGTGGGTAAAGGGGGATTCATTCACCAAGTGTTTGTCTACCCTCTCTTGTGAGCTTTGTCTCATAAATCCCAACATGGTATCAGAGCAGGCTCTGTTCTTGGTGACTCAAACTCGTTCTCAAGTTGGTTCTCTTAGGAGTTAGCTTAATTAAAGTTTTAATCCTAGCCTAGGTGTTAAATCGCTTAGCTTAGTTTCTTTAAAACTTTAATTTTGCTTTTGTTGTTAAATCGATTCTCTAGCAGCTCAATGTTGAGTAAGCTTGGTCTTGGGTCTTTGTAGAGTTCATAGACCAAGTGTGTGAAAGAAATCGATTTTAAAACCTCATCCTTAGGCTTCACCGATTGGGTAAAAGCTTGGGTTTAAATTGAGGTGGTGATGAACCAAGGAGCAAATTGTTCTTGTTCTTGGTAAGGATTCACGTGTTTTTAGGCTTGTATAGAGCCACGAAATCCTTAGGATTTTTCCTAGGATTCTCTTAAGATTTAGTTAATTTTCCTTTAAAGGTTTAATTTTGCTTTTGTTAAATTTCCTTTAAAGTTTAATTACTAAATCACTTCTTCTTCTTCTCAAGGTTGAGAAAGCTTTGTTTCTGGTCATATGGTGTGTCCAGGTTCGAGTTTGAGGAAGAGAGAGACTATTTTAGCATGTAGAGCCCGCTTGGTCAAATAGATTCAAGTTGGTCCAAGATGCATTCTTTTAACCGTTGGACAATAGGCTGTTCCAAAGGCTTTTGTTGTTTCTTCTTTGCTTGGGACCACGAAAAACATCTTCTATATGTTATCTTCGTGGACCTAAAGCCTTAATCTCTTGAAGAACACTTGTTTAAGTGATTCTACAAGGAGTTTTGTTGTTAAACCTTTGGAGAAACTAATTTTCCATAAGGTCCATTGTGTTTCAGCCATTAAAGCACCAAAAGAGATTGTCTTCTTGGATGTTCTTGGCTGTCAAAGCTTCTTTCAACTCAAGAAAACAGAGTTAAACTCTGTCCATAAGAACTCTTGAGCAGATTCTCTATTCTACTCTCCATTCATCTTATACTACCGCCAATACTCTCCCTTATACTCTCACTTTCTATTCTCCATATATACTCTTATTAATTCTCTAAATTCTCTATTTAATTTCAGTAATATTCTCTATACTCTAATCTCTAACAATCTCTTGTTTAGAATCTGTTCCATTGATTTTTGGTTTCAGTTTCAGCATTGAAGATTGTGTGGAGCTCGCTCACTATCTCAAGGAGAAGAAGTGGCGAGGTTGAAGGCTACAAGATAGCCATGTAAGAGCGCAGCACAATGCCTGGAGTTAGAACCAAGGGCCACCAAGTCTTTGTTAAGCTGGTGGAAGGTGATGAATCAGTCCAAGAGCATGTGTGTTAGTGCCAAGTTGTTGATCGGATGTGCACAATGGTCTTTAGGAAAGGTGATGCACAAGGTTTCAACTGTTGATTGGATGTGCACAAGAACGGTGATGCACAAGGCTTCAACTGAGGTGATGAGGTTTCAGCCCATCATCAAGTAAAGGTTACGGGGGAGATCAAGTGACTTCAGACCGTACCTCACAGATTCTGCTCGGCCACAAGCAAAAGTCTTTACTTAAAGCTCAGCCGAAGCGTCTCAAAGATCGACTCGGACGAAACCCTTCCACTGCGATTCGGCTTCCGCGTTATTCATTAAAGTTCGAGACCACAGAGTCATCTTGCCAGTGGAAGTGGAATCATACCAATCCGAGCAGCCGTTCGAAAGTTATGTCCGATTCAGTGGGCATGTGTCAGTCTGACAAATAAAACTGACCGGGTTTAAAACCATGGTTAGAGGAGCGGTCTCAAGGAGGAATTCCAAACCGCAACAGTGATCAACTCTCTCCCTCCTATCCATCAAAACACCATAAAGGCTGTGCTCTAAACTCTTCTCTATTTTAATTCATAAATTCATTACCTTAGCTTCATTACTAGTCTTTAGTCTTTAATATGATTCTTCTTAAATTGTCACACTTTTAGAAATTTTCTTTGATATTCCTCATAGCAAACACTTATTCTTTTCTTCTTTATCACTTGTTTAAGGGTAAAGGAGACTATGAGAGCCTCAAAGGAATTCTAAAGGAACAAGGATGGAGATCATAAGGAATGTGCTAAAGGCAAGGAGGGCTAAGGAAGTGTAGCGGTTCAAAGGCTTAAAGAGAAAGAGAGCTGGTTCTTGACAAACCAAGATCAATGCGACATCAAGGACCGTGGAGACTACACTCTTTTTACTTAACAAAGTTTTCTCCCAAGTGGTTTTCTTTGTTAAGGTTTTTAATGAGGTAGTCCTCACGTGTCCACGCTTGATCTTTGGTCCCCATGGTGCCCTGCAGATCAAACGTGCGGGGGAGTATTAGTATATAAGAAGGAGAAGAGAGAGGGAGGCCGGTGAGGCCGAGCTGCACAAGGAAGAAGAGAGTAGCCGGTAAGGCTGCTAGTACAAGAAGTGTGGCCGGTAAGGCCATGAGTGGTGTGGGAGCGGCCAGTAAGGCCGTGAGCACAATAAGAGTGGCCAGTAAGGCCATATGGGCCGTGAGAACAATGAGAGTGGTCAGCAAGGCCATAAGAGCAATGTGAGAAGAATTGTGAAGTAAAGGCCTTATAAGAAGAAGAGGCCCAAGAAGAAGTTAAATGTCTCACAAAGGGAAAAGAAGGGAAGGAAGGAAGCATGTGAGACCTTGGTTGGTGAAGAATGAGACAACCAAGGGAAGGAGCTGTCCCTTTCACCATACACCCACTTGTGCACCAACGGCTATATGTCACTCTCACCTCTCATTTATCTCAAACGGCCATATACATTTGTTCTCCTATATTAAGCATTGTAATCTCTCATTTTGTAATACATCACAACACATTATTCAATAGAAGAGAAACCGATTTCCTCTCTATACTTGTGTTCTTGTTTCATATTAACAATGTAGAGAGTTTAGGATTAGCGGTTAGGGGCTGCCCTTAAGGCAGCCTATTCTCTTCTCAAATCCACCTAAACTCTTCTTATTTACTGCTTTACTTAGCCTAGATTACTGATTCTTAATCCTCCTTCTCCTAAGTACACAAACTCTAAGTGTTGTGATACTAGAAGAGGATAAGTCTCAAACTAGTGCTTCTCCTAGTTAGGATCCGCTTACTCTCTAGTATTTGGGTTCTATCTAGCTTGTTTATGGGGAGTTCATCACAAGTTGATGTTCTCTCCTCCCCCTTGAGAATGAGTTAGTTTGTTGTGGGTAAAGGGGGATTCATTCACCAAGTGTTTGTCTACCCTCTCTTGTGAGCTTTGTCTCATAAATCCCAACACATAGCTGTTTACGGTTTTGAATCAATGTTTTCTCTCGGTTTTAGCCTATTTTCTCAGTTCAAGCCTATTTTGGGATAAAACGGGTTTAAGTGTTGTCTAAACACTCCAAATTCATCTTGAACTCTTACAATTAGTCAAATGCATTGTATTGTCACAAATTCTGACCCTAGAAACAGTAACAAAGCTATTTACATCTTTGAATCAATGTTTTTTCAGGTTTATCCAGTTTCGGGACAACATGGATAAAGTGGTGTCTAAACACTCCAAAATCAACCCGAACTCTTATAATTAGTCAAATGCATTGGATTGTTACATATTTTGACCCTAGAGAGAGTAACATAGCTGTTTACTGCTTCGAATCAATGTTTTCTCTCGGTTTAGCTTGTTTTCTCGGTTTAAGCCTGTTTTGGGATAAAACGGGTTTAAGTATTGTCTAAACACTCCAAATTCATCCCGAATTCTTACAATTAGTCAAATGCATTGGAATGTCACACATTCTGACCCTAGAAACATTAACAATGCTGTGTCTGCTTAGAATCAATGTTTTCTTGGTTTAAGCCTGTTTTGGGATAAAACGGTGTAAGTGGTGTCTAAACACTCCAAATTCAACCCGAACTCTTATAATTAGTCAAATGCATTGGATTGTCTGATTTTGACCCTAGAAAGAGTTACATAGCTGTTTACTTTTTCGAATCAATGTTTTCTCTCGGTTTCAGCCTGTTTTCTCAGTTCAAGCCTGTTTTGGGATAAAACGGGTTTAAGTGTTGTCTAAACACTTCAAATTCATCCTGAACTCTTACAATTAGTCAAATGCATTGTATTGTCACACATATCCGATCCTAGAAACAGTAACAAAACTGTTTACTGCTTCGAATCAATTTTTTTTCAGGTTTATCCAGTTTCGGGACAACATGGATAAAGTGGTGTCTAAACATTCCAAATTCAACCCGAACTCTTATAATTTGTCAAATGCATTGGATTGTTACATATTTTGACCCTAGAAAGAGTAACATAGTTTTTTACTGCTTTGAATCAATGTTTTCTCTCGGTTTAGCCTGTTTTCTCGGTTTAAGCCTCTTTTGGGATACAACGGGTTTAAGTGTTGTCTAAACACTCCAAATTCATCCTGAATTCTTACAATTAGTCAAATGCATTGTATTGTCACACATATCCGATCCTAGAAACAGTAACAAAGCTGTTTACTGCTTCGAATCAATGTTTTTCAGGTTTATCCAGTTTCGGGACAACATGGATAAAGTGGTGTCTAAACACTCCAAATTCAACCCGAACTCTTATAATTAGTCAAATGCATTGGATTGTTACATATTTTGACCCTATAAAGAGTAACATAGTTGTTTACTGCTTTGAATCAATGTTTACTCTCGGTTTAGCCTGTTTTCTCGGTTTAAGCCTGTTTTGGGATAAAACGGGTTTAAGTGTTGTCTAAACACTCCAAATTCATCCTGAATTCTTACAATTAGTCAAATGCATTGGAATGTCACACATTCTGACCCTAGAAACAGTAACAATGCTGTTGACTGCTTAGAATCAATGTATTCTTGGTTTAAGCCTGTTTTGGGACAAAACGGGTATAAATGGTGTATAAACACTCCAAATTCAACCCGAACTCTTATAATTAGTCAAATGCATTGTATTGTTACATATTTTGACCCTAGAAAGAGTAACATAGTTGTTTACTGCTTTGAATCAATGTTTTCTCTCGGTTTTAGCCTGTTTTCTCGGTTTAACCTTATTTTGGGACAAAACGGGTATAAGTGTTGACAAAACACTCCAAATTAATCCTGAACTCTTACAAATAGTTAAATGCATTGGATTGTCACACATTCTAACCCTAGAAATAGTAACAAAGCTGTTTACTGCTTCGAATCAATGTTTTCTCTCGGTGTTAGCCTGTTTTCTCGGTTTAAGCCTGTTTTGGAATAAAACGGGTTTAAGTGTTGTCTAAACACTCCAAATTCATCCTGAATTCTTACAATTAGTCAAATGCATTGGAATGTCACACATTCTGACCCTACAAACAGTAAAAATGCTGTTGCTGCTTAGAATCAATGTTTTCTTGGTTTAAGCTAGTTTCGGGACAACATGGATAAAGTGGTGTCTAAACACTCCAAATTCAACCCGAACTCTTATAATTAGTCAAATGCATTGGATTGTCACACATTCTAACCCTAGAAATAGTAACAAAGCTGTTTACTGCTTCGAATCAATGTTTTCTCTTGGTTTTAGCTTGTTTTCTTGGTTTAAGCCTGTTTTGGAATAAAACGGGTTTAAGTGTTGTCTAAACACTCCAAATTCATCCCGAATTCTTACAATTAGTCAAATGCATTGGAATGTCACACATTCTGACCCTAGAAACAGTAACAATGCTGTTGCTGCTTAGAATCAATGTTTTCTTGGTTTAAGCCTGTTTTGGGACAAAACGGGTATAAGTGGTGTCTATACACTCCAAATTCAACCCGAACTCTTATAATTAGTCAAATGCATTGGATTGTTACATATTTTGACCCTAGAAAGAGTAACATAGTTGTTTACTGCTTTGAATCAATGTTTTCTCTCGGTTTAGCCTATTATCTCGGTTTAAGCCTGTTTTGGGATAAAACGGGTTTAAGTGTTGTCTACACACTCCAAATTCATCCCGAATTCTTACAATTAGTCAAATGCATTGGAATGTCACAAATTCTGACCCTAGAAACAGTAAAAATGCTGTTGCTGCTTAGAATCAATGTTTTCTTGGTTTAAGCCTGTTTTGGGACAAAACGGGTATAAGTGGTGTCTATACACTCCAAATTCAACCCGAACTTTTATAATTAGTCAAATGCATTGGATTGTCAGATTTTGAACCTAGAAAGAGTTACATAGCTGTTTACTGTTTCGAATCAATGTTTTCTCTCTGTTTTAGCCTGTTTTCTGAGTTCAAGCCTGTTTTGGGATAAAACGGGTTTAAGTGTTGACAAAACACTGCAAATTAATCCTGAACTCTTACAAATATTCAAATGCATTGGATTGTCACACATTCTAACACTAGAAATAGTAACAATGCTGTTGCTGCTTAGAATCAATGTTTTCTTGGTTTAAGCCTGTTTTGGGACAAAACGGGTATAAGTGGTGTCTATACACTCCAAATTCAACCCGAACTCTTATAATTAGTCAAATGCATTGGATTGTTACATATTTTGACCCTAGAAAGAGTAACATAGTTGTTTACTGCTTTGAATCAATGTTTTCTCTCGGTTTAGCCTGTTTTCTCGGTTTAAGCATGTTTTGGAATAAAACGGGTTTAAGTGTTGTCTAAACACTCCAAATTCATCCCGAATTCTTACAATTAGTCAAATGCATTGGAATGTCACAAATTCTGACCCTAGAAACAGTAACAATGCTGTTGCTGCTTAGAATCAATGTTTTCTTGGTTTAAGCCTGTTTTGGGACAAAACGGGTATAAGTGGTGTCTATACACTCCAAATTCAACCCGAACTTTTATAATTAGTCAAATGCATTGGATTGTTACATATTTTGACCCTAGAAAGAGTAACATAGTTTTTTACTGCTTTGAATCAATGTTTTCTCTCGGTTTAGCCTGTTTTCTCGGTTTAAGCCTCTTTTGGGATACAACGGGTTTAAGTGTTG
Organism: Camelina sativa; assembly: GCF_030686135.1. Taxonomy (NCBI): domain Eukaryota; kingdom Viridiplantae; phylum Streptophyta; class Magnoliopsida; order Brassicales; family Brassicaceae; genus Camelina; species Camelina sativa. The sequence goes on along the minus strand of NC_141892.1, from coordinate 16,535,546 downwards.
TCTAAACACTCCAAATTCATCCTGAATTCTTACAATTAGTCAAATGCATTGTATTGTTACACATATTCGATCCTAGAAACAGTAACAAAGCTGTTTACTGCTTCGAATCAATGTTTTTCAGGTTTATCCAGTTTCGGGACAACATGGATAAAGTGGTGTCTAAACACTCCAAATTCAACCCGAACTCTTATAATTAGTCAAATGCATTGGATTGTTACATATTTTGACCCTATAAAGAGTAACATAGTTGTTTACTGCTTTGAATCAATGTTTACTCTCGGTTTAGCCTGTTTTCTCGGTTTAAGCCTGTTTTGGGATAAAACGGGTTTAAGTGTTGTCTAAACACTCCAAATTCATCCTGAATTCTTACAATTAGTCAAATGCATTGGAATGTCACACATTCTGACCCTAGAAACAGTAACAATGCTGTTGACTGCTTAGAAGCAATGTATTCTTGGTTTAAGCCTGTTTTGGGACAAAACGGGTATAAGTGGTGTATAAACACTCCAAATTCAACCCGAACTCTTATAATTAGTCAAATGCATTGGATTGTTACATATTTTGACCCTAGAAAGAGTAACATAGCTGTTTACTGCTTTGAATCAATGTTTTCTCTCGGTTTTAGCCTATTTTTTCTGTTTAACCTTATTTTGGGACAAAACGGATATAAGTGTTGACAAAACACTCCAAATTAATCCTGAACTCTTACAAATAGTTAAATGCATTGGATTGTCACACATTCTAACCCTAGAAATAGTAACAAAGCTGTTTACTGCTTCGAATCAATGTTTTCTCTCGGTGTTAGCCTGTTTTCTCGGTTTAAGCCTGTTTTGGAATAAAACGGGTTTAAGTGTTGTCTAAACACTCCAAATTCATCCTGAATTCTTACAATTAGTCAAATGCATTGGAATGTCACACATTCTGACCCTACAAACAGTAAAAATGCTGTTGCTGCTTAGAATCAATGTTTTCTTGGTTTAAGCTAGTTTCGGGACAACATGGATAAAGTGGTGTCTAAACACTCCAAATTCAACCCGAACTCTTATAATTAGTCAAATGCATTGGATTGTCACACATTCTAACCCTAGAAATAGTAACAAAGCTGTTTACTGCTTCGAATCAATGTTTTCTCTTGGTTTTAGCTTGTTTTCTTGGTTTAAGCCTGTTTTGGAATAAAACGGGTTTAAGTGTTGTCTAAACACTCCAAATTCATCCCGAATTCTTACAATTAGTCAAATGCATTGGAATGTCACACATTCTGACCCTAGAAACAGTAACAATGCTGTTGCTGCTTAGAATCAATGTTTTCTTGGTTTAAGCCTGTTTTGGGACAAAACGGGTATAAGTGGTGTCTATACACTCCAAATTCAACCCGAACTCTTATAATTAGTCAAATGCATTGGATTGTTACATATTTTGACCCTAGAAAGAGTAACATAGTTGTTTACTGCTTTGAATCAATGTTTTCTCTCGGTTTAGCCTATTATCTCGGTTTAAGCCTGTTTTGGGATAAAACGGGTTTAAGTGTTGTCTACACACTCCAAATTCATCCCGAATTCTTACAATTAGTCAAATGCATTGTAATGTCACAAATTCTGACCCTAGAAACAGTAAAAATGCTGTTGCTGCTTAGAATCAATGTTTTCTTGGTTTAAGCCTGTTTTGGGACAAAACGGGTATAAGTGGTGTCTATACACTCCAAATTCAACCCGAACTTTTATAATTAGTCAAATGCATTGGATTGTCAGATTTTGAACCTAGAAAGAGTTACATAGCTGTTTACTGTTTCGAATCAATGTTTTCTCTCTGTTTTAGCCTGTTTTCTGAGTTCAAGCCTGTTTTGGGATAAAACGGGTTTAAGTGTTGACAAAACACTGCAAATTAATCCTGAACTCTTACAAATATTCAAATGCATTGGATTGTCACACATTCTAACACTAGAAATAGTAACAATGCTGTTGCTGCTTAGAATCAATGTTTTCTTGGTTTAAGCCTGTTTTGGGACAAAACGGGTATAAGTGGTGTCTATACACTCCAAATTCAACCCGAACTCTTATAATTAGTCAAATGCATTGGATTGTTACATATTTTGACCCTAGAAAGAGTAACATAGTTGTTTACTGCTTTGAATCAATGTTTTCTCTCGGTTTAGCCTGTTTTCTCGGTTTAAGCATGTTTTGGAATAAAACGGGTTTAAGTGTTGTCTAAACACTCCAAATTCATCCCGAATTCTTACAATTAGTCAAATGCATTGGAATGTCACAAATTCTGACCCTAGAAACAGTAACAATGCTGTTGCTGCTTAGAATCAATGTTTTCTTGGTTTAAGCCTGTTTTGGGACAAAACGGGTATAAGTGGTGTCTATACACTCCAAATTCAACCCGAACTTTTATAATTAGTCAAATGCATTGGATTGTTACATATTTTGACCCTAGAAAGAGTAACATAGTTTTTTACTGCTTTGAATCATTGTTTTCTCTCGGTTTAGCCTGTTTTCTCGGTTTAAGCCTCTTTTGGGATACAACGGGTTTAAGTGTTGTCTAAACACTCCAAATTCATCCTGAATTCTTACAATTAGTCAAATGCATTGTATTGTCACACATATCCGATCCTAGAAACAGTAACAAAGCTGTTTACTGCTTCGAATCAATGTTTTTCAGGTTTATCCAGTTTCGGGACAACATGGATAAAGTGGTGTCTAAACACTCCAAATTCAACCCGAACTCTTATAATTAGTCAAATGCATTGGATTGTTGCATATTTTGACCCTATAAAGAGTAACATAGTTGTTTACTGCTTTGAATCAATGTTTACTCTCGGTTTAGCCTGTTTTCTCGGTTTAAGCCTGTTTTGGGATAAAACGGGTTTAAGTGTTGTCTAAACACTCCAAATTCATCCTGAATTCTTACAATTAGTCAAATGCATTGGAATGTCACACATTCTGACCCTAGAAACAGTAACAATGCTGTTGACTGCTTAGAATCAATGTATTCTTGGTTTAAGCCTGTTTTGGGACAAAACGGGTATAAGTGGTGTATAAACACTCCAAATTCAACCCGAACTCTTATAATTAGTCAAATGCATTGTATTGTTACATATTTTGACCCTAGAAAGAGTAACATAGTTGTTTACTGCTTTGAATCAATGTTTTCTCTCGGTTTTAGCCTATTTTTCGGTTTAACCTTATTTTGGGACAAAACGGGTATAAGTGTTGACAAAACACTCCAAATTAATCCTGAACTCTTACAAATAGTCAAATGCATTGGATTATCACACATTCTAACCCTAGAAATAGTAACAAAGCTGTTTACTGCTTCAAATCAATGTTTTCTCTCGGTTTTAGCTTGTTTTCTCGGTTTAAGCCTGTTTCGGAATAAAACGGGTTTAAGTGTTGTCTAAACACTCCAAATTCATCCCGAATTCTTACAATTAGTCAAATGCATTGGAATGTCACACATTCTGACCCTAGAAACAGTAACAATGCTGTTGCTGCTTAGAATCAATGTTTTTTCAGGTTTATCCAGTTTCGGGACAACATGGATAAAGTGGTGTCTATACACTCCAAATTCAACCCGAACTCTTATAATTAGTCAAATGCATTGGATTGTTACATATTTTGACCCTAGAAAGAGTAACATAGTTGTTTACTGCTTTGAATCAATGTTTTCTCTCGGTTTAGCCTGTTTTCTCGGTTTAAGCCTGTTTTGGGATAAAACGGGTTTAAGTGTTGTCTACACACTCCAAATTCATCCCGAATTCTTACAATTAGTCAAATGCATTGGAATGTCACAAATTCTGACCCTAGAAACAGTAACAATGCTGTTGCTGCTTAGAATCAATGTTTTCTTGGTTTAAGCCTGTTTTGGGACAAAACGGGTATAAGTGGTGTCTATACACTCCAAATTCAACCCGAACTTTTATAATTAGTCAAATGCATTGGATTGTCAGATTTTGAACCTAGAAAGAGTTACATAGCTGTTTACTGTTTCGAATCAATGTTTTCTCTCTGTTTTAGCCTGTTTTCTGAGTTCAAGCCTGTTTTGGGATAAAACGGGTTTAAGTGTTGACAAAACACTGCAAATTAATCCTGAACTCTTACAAATATTCAAATGCATTGGATTGTCACACATTCTAACACTAGAAATAGTAACAATGCTGTTGCTGCTTAGAATCAATGTTTTCTTGGTTTAAGCCTGTTTTGGGACAAAACGGGTATAAGTGGTGTCTAAACACTCCAAATTCAACCCGAACTCTTATAATTAGTCAAATGCATTGGATTGTTACATATTTTGACCCTAGAAAGAGTAACATAGCTGTTTACTGCTTTGAATCAATGTTTTCTCTCGGTTTTAGCCTATTTTTTCTGTTTAACCTTATTTTGGGACAAAACGGGTATAAGTGTTGACAAAACACTCCAAATTAATCCTGAACTCTTACAAATAGTTAAATGCATTGGATTGTCACACATTCTAACCCTAGAAATAGTAACAAAGCTGTTTACTGCTTCGAATCAATGTTTTCTCTCGGTGTTAGCCTGTTTTCTCGGTTTAAGCCTGTTTTGGAATAAAACGGGTTTAAGTGTTGTCTAAACACTCCAAATTCATCCTGAATTCTTACAATTAGTCAAATGCATTGGAATGTCACACATTCTGACCCTACAAACAGTAAAAATGCTGTTGCTGCTTAGAATCAATGTTTTCTTGGTTTAAGCTAGTTTCGGGACAACATGGAAAAAGTGGTGTCTAAACACTCCAAATTCAACCCGAACTCTTATAATTAGTCAAATGCATTGGATTGTCACACATTCTAACCCTAGAAATAGTAACAAAGCTGTTTACTGCTTCGAATCAATGTTTTCTCTTGGTTTTAGCTTGTTTTCTTGGTTTAAGCCTGTTTTGGAATAAAACGGGTTTAAGTGTTGTCTAAACACTCCAAATTCATCCCGAATTCTTACAATTAGTCAAATGCATTGGAATGTCACACATTCTGACCCTAGAAACAGTAACAATGCTGTTGCTGCTTAGAATCAATGTTTTCTTGATTTAAGCCTGTTTTGGGACAAAACGGGTATAAGTGGTGTCTATACACTCCAAATTCAACCCGAACTCTTATAATTAGTCAAATGCATTGGATTGTTACATATTTTGACCCTAGAAAGAGTAACATAGTTGTTTACTGCTTTGAATCAATGTTTTCTCTCGGTTTAGCCTGTTATCTCGGTTTAAGCCTGTTTTGGGATAAAACGGGTTTAAGTGTTGTCTACACACTCCAAATTCATCCCGAATTCTTACAATTAGTCAAATGCATTGGAATGTCACAAATTCTGACCCTAGAAACAGTAAAAATGCTGTTGCTGCTTAGAATCAATGTTTTCTTGGTTTAAGCCTGTTTTGGGACAAAACGGGTATAAGTGGTGTCTATACACTCCAAATTCAACCCGAACTTTTATAATTAGTCAAATGCATTGGATTGTCAGATTTTGAACCTAGAAAGAGTTACATAGCTGTTTACTGTTTCGAATCAATGTTTTCTCTCTGTTTTAGCCTGTTTTCTGAGTTCAAGCCTGTTTTGGGATAAAACGGGTTTAAGTGTTGACAAAACACTGCAAATTAATCCTGAACTCTTACAAATATTCAAATGCATTGGATTGTCACACATTCTAACACTAGAAATAGTAACAATGCTGTTGCTGCTTAGAATCAATGTTTTCTTGGTTTAAGCCTGTTTTGGGACAAAACGGGTATAAGTGGTGTCTATACACTCCAAATTCAACCCGAACTCTTATAATTAGTCAAATGCATTGGATTGTTACATATTTTGACCCTAGAAAGAGTAACATAGTTGTTTACTGCTTTGAATCAATGTTTTCTCTCGGTTTAGCCTGTTTTCTCGGTTTAAGCATGTTTTGGAATAAAACGGGTTTAAGTGTTGTCTAAACACTCCAAATTCATCCCGAATTCTTACAATTAGTCAAATGCATTGGAATGTCACAAATTCTGACCCTAGAAACAGTAACAATGCTGTTGCTGCTTAGAATCAATGTTTTCTTGGTTTAAGCCTGTTTTGGGACAAAACGGGTATAAGTGGTGTCTATACACTCCAAATTCAACCCGAACTTTTATAATTAGTCAAATGCATTGGATTGTCAGATTTTGAACCTAGAAAGAGTTACATAGCTGTTTACTGTTTCGAATCAATGTTTTCTCTCTGTTTTAGCCTGTTTTATGAGTTCAAGCCTGTTTTGGGATAAAACGGGTTTAAGTGTTGACAAAACACTGCAAATTAATCCTGAACTCTTACAAATATTCAAATGCATTGGATTGTCACACATTCTAACACTAGAAATAGTAACAATGCTGTTGCTGCTTAGAATCAATGTTTTCTTGGTTTAAGCCTGTTTTGGGACAAAACGGGTATAAGTGGTGTCTAAACACTCCAAATTCAACCCGAACTCTTATAATTAGTCAAATGCATTAGATTGTTACATATTTTGACCCTAGAAAGAGTAACATAGCTGTTTACTGCTTTGAATCAATGTTTTCTCTCGGTTTTATCCTATTTTTTCTGTTTAACCTTATTTTGGGACAAAACGGGTATAAGTGTTGACAAAACACTCCAAATTAATCCTGAACTCTTACAAATAGTCAAATGCATTGGATTGTCACACATTCTAACCCTAGAAATAGTAACAAAGCTGTTTACTGCTTCGAATCAATGTTTTCTCTCGGTTTTAGCTTGTTTTCTCGGTTTAAGCATGTTTTGGAATAAAACGGGTTTAAGTGTTGTCTAAACACTCCAAATTCATCCCGAATTCTTACAATTAGTCAAATGCATTGGAATGTCACACATTCTGACCCTAGAAACAGTAACAATGCTGTTGCTGCTTAGAATCAATGTTTTCTTGGTTTAAGCCTGTTTTGGGACAAAACGGGTATAAGTGGTGTCTATACACTCCAAATTCAACCCGAACTCTTATAATTAGTCAAATGCATTGGATTGTTACATATTTTGACCCTATAAAGAGTAACATAGTTGTTTACTGCTTTGAATCAATGTTTACTCTCGGTTTAGCCTGTTTTCTCGGTTTAAGCCTGTTTTGGGATAAAACGGGTTTAAGTGTTGTCTAAACACTCCAAATTCATCCTGAATTCTTACAATTAGTCAAATGCATTGGAATGTCACACATTCTGACCCTAGAAACAGTAACAATGCTGTTGACTGCTTAGAATCAATGTTTTCTTGGTTTAAGCCTGTTTTGGGACAAAACGGGTATAAGTGGTGTCTAAACACTCCAAATTCAACCCGAACTCTTATAATTAGTCAAATGCATTGGATTGTTACATGATTTGACCCTAGAAAGAGTAACATAGCTGTTTACTGCTTTGAATCAATGTTTTCTCTCGGTTTTAGCCTATTTTTTCGGTTTAACCTTATTTGGGACAAAACGGGTATAAGTGTTGACAAAACACTCCAAATTAATCCTGAACTCTTACAAATAGTCAAATGCATTGGATTGTCACACATTCTAACCCTAGAAATAGTAACAAAGCTGTTTACTTCTTCGAATCAATGTTTTCTCTCGGTTTTAGCTTGTTTTCTCGGTTTAAGCCTGTTTTGGAATAAAACGGGTTTAAGTGTTGTCTAAACCCTCCAAATTCATCCCGAATTCTTACAATTAGTCAAATGCATTGGAATGTCACACATTCTGACCCTAGAAAAAGTAACAATGCTGTTGCTGCTTAGAATCAATGTTTTCTTGGTTTAAGCCTATTAGAATGTACCAAGGAGGAGAGAGGAGAGGCCGGTAAGGCCGAGCCTTGGAAGAAGAGAAGAAAGGCCGGAAAGGCCATGTAAAGGCCGGTAAGGCCATGTCCGTGTCCGTGAGCGACCATGTACCGTGTCCGGTACCATGTACCGTGTCCGTGAACGGACCCATGTCCGGTGAGCGGCCAGTTAGGCCGTGAACACATTGAAGAGAAGGCCCGTCCGTACAGGCCCGTCCGTACAGGCCCGTCCGTACAGGCCCGTCCGTACAGGCCCGTCCGTACTATTAGTATATATGTAGGAGAAGAGAGAGTGAGGCCGGTGAGGCCGAGCTGCACAAGGAAGAAGAGAGTGGCCGGTAAGGCTGCTAGTACAAGAAGTGTGGCCGGTAAGGCCATGAGTGGTGTGGGAGCGGCCAGTAAGGCCGTGAGCACAATAAGAGTGGCCAATAAGGCCATGTGGGCCGTGAGAACAATGAGAGTGGTCAGCAAGGCCATAAGAGCAATGTGAGAAGAATTGTGAAGTAAAGGCCTTATAAGAAGAAGAGGCCCAAGAAGAAGTTAAATGTCTCACAAAGGGAAAAGAAGGGAAGGAAGGAAGCATGTGAGACCTTGGTTGGTGAAGAATGAGACAACCAAGGGAAGGAGCTGTCCCTTTCACCATACACCCACTTGTGCACCAACGGCTATATGTCACTCTCACCTCTCATTTATCTCAAACGGCCATATACATTTGTTCTCCTATATTAAGCATTGTAATCTCTCATTTTGTAACACATCACAATATTATCTAATAGAAGAGAATCCGATTTCCCCTCTCTACTTGTGTTCTTGTTCATATTCACAATGTAGATTGTTTAGGTGATTAGCGGTTAGGGGCTGCCCTTATGGCAGCCTAATTCTCTTCTCAAACCCACCTAAACTCTTCTTTATTTACTGCTTTACTTAGCCTAGATTACTGATTCTAATCCTCCTTCTCCTAAGTACACAAACTCTAAGTGTTGTGATACTAGAAGAGGATAAGTCTCAAACTAGTGCTTCTCCTAGTTAGGATCCGCTTACTCTCTAGTATTTGGGTTCTATCTAGCTTGTTTATGGGGAGTTCATCACAAGTTGATGTTCTCTCCTCCCCCTTGAGAATGAGTTAGTTTGTTGTGGGTAAAGGGGGATTCATTCACCAAGTGTTTGTCTACCCTCTCTTGTGAGCTTTGTCTCATAAATCCCAACATGGTATCAGAGCAGGTTCTGTTCTTGGTGATTCAAACTCATTCTCAATGTCATTTTCTTAGGAGTTAGCTTAGTTAAAGTTTTAATCCTAGCTTAGGTGTTAATTCGCTTAGCTTAGTTCTTTAAAGCTTTAATTTTGCTTTTGTTGTTAAATCGATTCTCTAGCAGCTCATTGTTGAGTAAGCTTGGTCTCTTGTCTTGTTAGAATTTGTAGACCAAGTGTGTGAAAGAAATCGATTTTAAAACCTCATCTTTAGGCTTACCGATTTGGTGAAAGCTTGGGTTTAAATGAGGTGGTGATGAACCAAGGAGCAAATCGGTTTTGTTCTTGGTAAGGATTCACGTTTTTGTGTGCTTGTATGAGCCACGAAATTCTTAGGATTTAATTCTCTTAAGATTTAGTTAATTTTCCTTTAAAGGTTTAATTTTGCTTTTGTTAAATTTCCTTTAAAGTTTAATTACTAAATCACTTCTTCTTCTTCTCAAGGTTGAGAAAGCTTTGTTTCTGGTCATATGGTGTGTCCAGGTTCGAGTTTGAGGAAGAGAGAGACTTTATTTTAGCATGTAGAGCCCGCTTGGTCAAATAGATTCAAGTTGGTCCAAGATGCATTCTTTTAACCAATGGACAAAAGGTTGTTCCAAAGGTGTTTCTTCTTTTATTTGAATTTTGAACATGGAAAGCATCTTCTATATGCTATTTCGTGATCCTTGAAGGCATTAGACTCTTGGAGAACACCTGTTTAAGTGATTCTACCATGAGAAGTGTCCTAAACCTTTGGAGAAACTAATTTTCCATAAGGTCCATGTGTTTCAGCCATTAAAGCACCAAAAGAGATTGTCTTCTTGGTTGTTCTTGGCTGTCAAAGCTTCTGCAAACTCAAGAAAACAGAGTCTAACTCTGTCCATAGGAACTCTTGAGCTCTATTCTACTCTCCATTCACCTTATACTATCGCCCATATTCTCTCTTATACTCTCTTATACTTTATTCTCTTGGTTACTTATACTTGGTTACTTATTCTCTAAATTCTATTTTATTTTCAGTAATATTCTATATTCTCTATTCTCTAATCTCTAACAATCTCTTGTTTAGAATCTGTTCCATTGAATTTGGTTTCAGCTTCAGCCTTGAAGATTGTGTGGAGCTCGCCTACTATCTCAAGAAGAAGAAGTGGCGAGGTTGAAGGCTACAAGATAGCCATGAGGAGAGCGCAGCACAATGCCTGGAGTTAGAACCAAGGGCCACCAAGTCTTTGTTAAGCTGGTGGAATGTGATGAATCAGTCCAAGAGCATGTGTGTTAGTGCCAAGTTGTTGATCGGATGTGCACAATGGTCTTTAGGAAAGGTGATGCACAAGGTTTCAACTGTTGATTGGATGTGCACAAGAACGGTGATGCACAAGGCTTCAACTGAGGTGATGAGGTTTCAGCCCATCATCAAGTAAAGGTTACGGGGGAGATCAAGTGACTTCAGACCGTACCTCACAGATTCTGCTCGGCCACAAGCAAAAGTGTTTACTTAAAGCTCAGCCGAAGCGTCTCAAAGATCGACTCGGACGAAACCCTTCCACTGCGATTCGGCTTCCGCGTTCTTCATTAAAGTTCGAGACCACAGAGTCATCTTGCCAGTGGAAGTGGAATCATACCAATCCGAGCAGCCGTTCGAAAGTTATGTCCGATTCAGTGGGCATGTATCAGTCTGACAGATAAAACTGGCCGGGTTTAAAAACCATGGTTAGAGAAGCGGTCTCAAGGAGGAATTCCAAACCGCATCAGTGATCAACTCTCTCCTTCCTATCCATCAAAACACCATAAAGGCTGTGCTCTAAACCCTTCTCTATTTTAATTCTTAAATTCATTACCTTAGCTTCATTACTAGTCTTTACTCTTTAATATGTTCTCTTAAATTGTCACATTTTTAGAAATTTTCTTTGATATTCCTCATAGCAAACACTTATTCTTTTCTTCTTTATCACTTGTTTAAGGGGTAAAGGAGACTATGAGAGCCTCAAAGAAATTCTAAAGGCGCAAGGATGGAGATCATAAGGAATGTGCTAAAGGCAAGGTGGGCTAAGGAGTAGGAGCGGTTCAATTCATGAAGAGAAGGGAGCTAGTTCTTTGCAAACCAAGGTCAGGGGACATCATGGATAGTGGAGTCTATACTCTTTTTCCCTTAACAAAGTTTTATCCCAAGAGGTTTTCTTTGTTGAGGTTTTTAATGAGGTAGATGACACTAGTCCACCCTTGATCTTTGGTCCCCATGGTGTCCCACCGATCAAGCGTGCGGGGGAGTATTAGAATGTACCAAGGAGGAGAGAGGAGAGGCCGGTAAGGCCGAGCCTTGGAAGAAGAGAAGAAAGGCCGGAAAGGCCATGTAAAGGCCGGTAAGGCCATGTCCGTGTCCGTGAGCGACCATGTACCGTGTCCGGTACCATGTACCGTGTCCGTGAACGGACCCATGTCCGGTGAGCGGCCAGTTAGGCCGTGAACACATTGAAGAGAAGGCCCGTCCGTACAGGCCCGTCCGTACAGGCCCGTCCGTACAGGCCCGTCCGTACTATTAGTATATATGTAGGAGAAGAGAGAGTGAGGCCGGTGAGGCCGAGCTGCACAAGGAAGAAGAGAGTGGCCGGTAAGGCTGCTAGTACAAGAAGTGTGGCCGGTAAGGCCATGAGTGGTGTGGGAGCGGCCAGTAAGGCCGTGAGCACAATAAGAGTGGCCAATAAGGCCATGTGGGCCGTGAGAACAATGAGAGTGGTCAGCAAGGCCATAAGAGCAATGTGAGAAGAATTGTGAAGTAAAGGCCTTATAAGAAGAAGAGGCCCAAGAAGAAGTTAAATGTCTCACAAAGGGAAAAGAAGGGAAGGAAGGAAGCATGTGAGACCTTGGTTGGTGAAGAATGAGACAACCAAGGGAAGGAGCTGTCCCTTTCACCATACACCCACTTGTGCACCAACGGCTATATGTCACTCTCACCTCTCATTTATCTCAAACGGCCATATACATTTGTTCTCCTATATTAAGCATTGTAATCTCTCATTTTGTAACACATCACAATATTATCTAATAGAAGAGAATCCGATTTCCCCTCTCTACTTGTGTTCTTGTTCATATTCACAATGTAGATTGTTTAGGTGATTAGCGGTTAGGGGCTGCCCTTATGGCAGCCTAATTCTCTTCTCAAACCCACCTAAACTCTTCTTTATTTACTGCTTTACTTAGCCTAGATTACTGATTCTAATCCTCCTTCTCCTAAGTACACAAACTCTAAGTGTTGTGATACTAGAAGAGGATAAGTCTCAAACTAGTGCTTCTCCTAGTTAGGATCCGCTTACTCTCTAGTATTTGGGTTCTATCTAGCTTGTTTATGGGGAGTTCATCACAAGTTGATGTTCTCTCCTCCCCCTTGAGAATGAGTTAGTTTGTTGTGGGTAAAGGGGGATTCATTCACCAAGTGTTTGTCTACCCTCTCTTGTGAGCTTTGTCTCATAAATCCCAACAAAGCCTGTTTTGGGACAAAACGGGTATAAGTGGTGTATATACACTCCAAATTCAACTCGAACTCTTATAATTAGTCAAATGCATTGGATTGTTACATATTTTGACCCTAGAAAGAGTAACATAGTTGTTTACTGCTTTGAATCAATGTTTTCTCTCGGTTTAGCCTGTTTTCTCGGTTTAAGCCTGTTTTGGGATAAAACGGGTTTAAGTGTTGTCTACACACTCCAAATTCATCCCGAATTCTTACAATTAGTCAAATGCATTGGAATGTCACACATTCTGACCCTAGAAACAGTAACAATGCTGTTGACTGCTTAGAATCGATGTTTTCTTGGTTTAAGCCTGTTTTGGGACTAAACGGGTATTAGTGGTGTCTAAACACTCCAAATTCAACCCGAACTCTTATAATTAGTCAAATGCATTGGATTATTACATATTTTGACCCTAGAAAGAGGAACATAGCTGTTTACTGCTTTGAATCAATGTTTTCTCTCGGTTTTAGCCTATTTTTTCGGTTTAACCTTATTTTGGGACAAAACGGGTATAAGTGTTGACAAAACACTCCAAATTAATCCTGAACTCTTACAAATAGTCAAATGCATTGGATTGTCACACATTCTAACCCTAGAAATAGTAACAAAGCTGTTTACTGCTTCGAATCAATGTTTTCTCTCGGTTTTAGCTTGTTTTCTCGGTTTAAGCATGTTTTGGAATAAAACGGGTTTAAGTGTTGTCTAAACACTCCAAATTCATCCCGAATTCTTACAATTAGTCAAATGCATTGGAATGTCACACATTCTGACCCTAGAAACAGTAACAATGCTGTTGCTGCTTAGAATCAATGTTTTCTTGGTTTAAGCCTGTTTTGGGACAAAACGGGTATAAGTGGTGTCTATACACTCCAAATTCAACCCGAACTCTTATAATTAGTCAAATGCATTGGATTGTTACATATTTTGACCCTATAAAGAGTAACATAGTTGTTTACTGCTTTGAATCAATGTTTACTCTCGGTTTAGCCTGTTTTCTCGGTTTAAGCCTGTTTTGGGATAAAACGGGTTTAAGTGTTGTCTAAACACTCCAAATATTGACCATGTTACTTAAGACTTGGAGGTTGTCCGTACGGACGTCCGTACGATCGTCCTAATGGCCACCCTTAAGGTTGAGGCCTATTGAGAGAAATGAGAAGGCTTGGGGTTGGAAACAATACCAAGCCCATTAGAAGGATCTCGAAGAAGAATGTGACCGTTGGAGGATAAGAGTCACGAGATAGCTTCCCTTAGGGAGACAAGGTCACGTCGCTTTCTATCTTGGGATCGCTCCCTTCTCTCTCTTCATGTCTCTATCTACAAGTTGTCGAGTTGGTGGGATTGTTAACCTAGTTTTCATTCTATTTAAGGCCTTTGGCCGACATTGTAAAAGCTATTCTAATACAAGCTCTCATTTTATCTCACATTCTCTCTAATTTGCTTCCGCATACTCAATTTAAACCAACATGGTATCAGAGCAAGTTTATTGATCCATGGTTCTATAAACTTTCTCCTCTTCTTTTTCTTGTTCTTATTTGATTCTACTTTGCATTCTCTACTCGTATACTACTCCTTTACTCTATTCTTCATTCTACTCACTCATTCGCGCTTCATTCTATCCGCTACTCTATCGTTTTTCTCGCTACTCTACCTAACAATGGACAACAACAAGCCTATTGTTACCCCGGTGGTGCTCAAAGGAGCAAACTACCTGTTGTGGAAAAGAACCACAAAGACCGCTCTCAGTGGCCGAGGACTTTGGATCCATGTAGAAACGGACCAACTCCCCAAGAAAGCCACTAAGGAGGACGGTAAAGAAGGAACGGAAGAAGACAAGGAGGCTGATCTCGAGAAGGAAGTCAAGTGGTTCCAAGAAGATCAGACCGTGCTTGCCATTCTCCAAAACTCGCTAGACGCACCTATTCTTGAAGCCTACTCGTACTGCGAGACGGCCAAAGAACTATGGGAGACGCTAGCGAATGTGTATGGGAACGTGACCAACTTGACTCGGGTATTTGAGGTCAAGAAGGCTATCAATGGTCTCCATCAAGAAGACTTGGAGTTTACCAAGCATTTTGGGAAGTTCCGGTCATTGTGGGCCGAGTTGGAGATGCTCCGGCCAAGTACTATCGATCCGGCCATCCTCAATGAACGAAAGGAGCAAGACAAGGTGTTTGGTCTCCTGCTCACTCTCAATCCGGCGTTCAATGACCTGATTAAGCACATCCTCCGTGGAGACAAGCTACCTACTCTTGAAGACGTGTGTTCTCAAGTGCAAAAGGAACAAGGTTCACTTGGTCTCTTTTGTGGAAAGGACGACTTGGCTACCGCGAACAAAGGAGTCTACAAGCAAGATGACCGGAAAACAATGGTGTGCGACCATTGCAAGAAGAAGGGACACATGAAGGACAAGTGCTGGATCCTTCACCCTCATCTCAAACCGGCTAAGTTCAAGGCGCATATCTCGCAAGAAGGACCAAGCGGCCAAGGTTTCGGTGCAGCAAACCAAGGCAACGCGGCGGCTACGGCCATGGCGGCTTCTCTTGGAGATCTTGTGAGGAAATCAGACCTGGAGGCCCTCATCAAGTCCATCGCAGCCCTAAAGGAATCTGGTATCACTTTCTTCGCTTCACAACCTAGTAAAACGCTTGTTGTAGACTCGGGTGCTTCTCATCACATGATAAGTAACCCGAGCCTTATACACAACATAAAGCCGACTGTGGGAAATGTGATTATTGCAAATGGGGATAGGATACCAGTTAAAGGTGTAGGAGATTTAAAGTTGTTTGATAAGAACTCAAAGGCCTTCTTTATGCCTACTTTCACTTCTAACCTATTATCGGTTAAGAGAGCTACAACCGATTTGAATTGTTATACCATATTTGGTCCTAACAGTGTGCATTTTCAGGATATTGAGACTGGCAAGATTCTTGGAGGTGGAGATGCTAAGGGAGATCTCTATGTCCTAGAGAAAAACTCATCAAGTTCACCTAATATGTTTTCTTTTAAATCGGACCTTAGTAGTATTTCAAGTGAAGTGTGGCATGCTAGACTAGGCCACCCTCACTCTAGAGCTTTTCAATTAATGTTGCCTAAATTTTCTTTTGATAGTTCAAGTTGTGAACCTTGTATTCTTGGCAAACATTGCAAATCGGTTTTCCCTAAATCTACTACCATTTATGAACATTGTTTTGACTTAGTACATTCTGATGTTTGGACCTCACCATGCCTATCTAGAGACAATAACAAGTATTTTGTGACTTTTATTGATGAAAAATCAAAATATACTTGGCTCACATTGTTACCATCTAAAGATAGGGTTTATGATGCATTTGTTAATTTTCAGAATTATGTTACTAATCATTTCAATGCAAAAATAAAGGTACTAAGATCAGATAATGGGGGAGAGTACATCAGTCATAGACTCAAAGATCATTTGTCCAAACACGGCATTCTACAACAAACGAGTTGTCCATATACGCCCCAACAGAATGGCGTGGCCGAGAGGAAGAACCGGCACCTTATGGAAGTGGCGAGGTCGATGATGTTCCAAACCAATGTCACCAAACGATTCTGGGGAGATGCTGTCATGACGGCTTGCTACTTGATTAATAGGACTCCTACCAAAGTTCTACAAGACAAATCTCCATATGAGGTACTCAATCAATTTAAACCATCTTTGGATCACTTACGCGTTTTCGGGTGTGTATGCTTTGTTTTGGTTCCAGGGGAACAAAGGACTAAGCTCGACGCCAAAAGCACCAAATGTATGTTCATTGGCTACTCGACAAGTCAGAAGGGCTATAAGTGCTATGATCCAGCTGCTGGCCGCCTACATATCTCTCGAGAAGTGCGGTTCCTTGAACACCAAGGATACTATGCGACAAAGGATTGGGACAGTCTCAAGGATCTCTCTCGGTCCAACTCTGATCGTTCGGCCAACCTACGGTTCCTCCTCGATCACCTCGGCATCACCACTCCATCAAGCCCGTCGAGCCATGCTCAGCCTACTCCGACCTCACATGAACCGGATGTACCCGCTATCTCACCCGTAGAAGAAGAAGTTCAAGAAAATGCCTCCGTGCCGCCTGTTCCTCCTCCGGCTGAACCATGTGCCGAGCCTACTCATGAGGACAATGATCATCTCGTGACCTCAACCGATGCTCTCCCACGGGAATCTATGGTTGCTCTTCCCCGGCGAAGTCAACGTCTAAAGTTTCATCCTTCGACATGGAAAGATAAGCGGGTCTACTACAACAATCAGGCCGTGGCCCATCCTATCCAAGCGGTGTGTTCACTTGACCTGGTCCCTCAGGAACACGCTGCCTTCCTCACCAAGATTGATGCTCAATTCGTTCCTCAAACCTATGATGAAGCCAAAGAGCACAAAGAGTGGTTAGCGGCGGTTGATGCTGAGACCGATGCTATGATCAGGAACCACACTTGGGACGAAGCGGATCTTCCCAAGGGAAAGAAGGTGGTCAGCTCAAAATGGGTCTTCACAATTAAGTACCTGAGCAATGGCGACGTGGAGCGCTATAAGGCTCGCCTTGTGGCTCGCGGTTTCACACAAACATACGGTACCGACTATACGGACACGTTTGCCCCGGTCGCCAAGCTGCACACCGTTCGTGTCGTTCTCTCCTTGGCTACAAACCTCTCGTGGGACCTTTGGCAGATGGACGTCAAGAATGCCTTCCTTCAGGGGGAGCTTGAAGAAGAAGTGTATATGCACCCACCTCCGGGCTTCGAACATCTTGTGGCTCCGGGCAAAGTTCTCCGCCTTCGCAAGGCCATCTACGGCCTCAAACAATCCCCTCGGGCGTGGTACCACAAACTCAGCTCGACACTTCGCACCAATGGTTTTCGACGCTCGGAAGCCGACCACACATTGTTCACTCTACGGACTGCCGGCGGTCGCGTCGTGGTGCTCGTCTATGTCGATGATATAATCATCACTGGCGATGACAAGGAAGGTATTTCCACTACCAAGACTCTCCTTCACTCAGCCTTTGACATCAAGGACCTCGGCGAACTGAAATATTTTCTTGGGATTGAAATCTCCCGATCGCCGGAAGGACTCTTTCTCTCCCAACGGAAGTACACGCTGGACTTGCTCAAGGAAACTGGTAAGCTGGGGGCTAAACCGGTCTCTACGCCACTAGAAGAAGGCTACCAGGTCAAGCGAAAGGGGGAGATGAAGACGTTACCGAACAAGTTGGCTGAGCCATATGAGGACGTGGGCAGATATAGGCGGCTGGTTGGGAAGCTGATTTACCTCACCATCACACGGCCGGATCTGTGCTATGCTGTGAACCAAGTAAGCCAGCACATGAAAGCACCAACAAACTTTGATTGGAACACTGTTGAGAGGATCCTATGCTATCTAAAGGGAAGCCCTGGCCGCGGCATTTGGATGGGAAAGAACAACAATACCGAGCTTGTTGGCTATTGCGACGCGGATTATGCGGGCGACACAACCGATAGAAGGTCTACAACAGGATACTGTACGTTTGTTGGTGGGAACCTAGTCACTTGGAAGTCGAAGAAACAGAAGGTGGTGTCTCAATCTAGTGCCGAGTCAGAATATAGGGCCATGAAGAAGCTCACAAACGAGCTAACTTGGCTCAAAGGTCTTCTCAAGGACCTTGGAGTGGAGATAGATGAACCCATCACTATGCACTGTGACAACAAGGCTGCAATACATATAGCAACCAACTCTGTTTTCCATGAGAGGACCAAGCATATCGAAGTAGACTGCCACACAGTGCGAGAGAAGATTGAAGAAGGGGTTGTCTTACCGTGTCACACGCCGAGCAAGGACCAACTGGCCGATATTTTCACAAAAGCCACTAGTCCACAGATTTGCGAGTATATCTCTAGCAAACTTGGACTAGTCGATCCTACACATCCATGAGAAGACTCCTCTAACCCGTGGAGAGCACACTCTTTTCCTTGATATGGTTTTGTCCCATGTGGTTTTCCATATTAAGGTTTTTAACGAGGTGGTCTTGTGCGGGTTCCAAGCTTAGCCGTTTCACTTGGCTAAGCTTGAGGGGGAGTATTGACCATGTTACTTAAGACTTGGAGGTTGTCCGTACGGACGTCCGTACGATCGTCCTAATGGCCACCCTTAAGGTTGAGGCCTATTGAGAGAAATGAGAAGGCTTGGGGTTGGAAACAATACCAAGCCCATTAGAAGGATCTCGAAGAAGAATGTGACCGTTGGAGGATAAGAGTCACGAGATAGCTTCCCTTAGGGAGACAAGGTCACGTCGCTTTCTATCTTGGGATCGCTCCCTTCTCTCTCTTCATGTCTCTATCTACAAGTTGTCGAGTTGGTGGGATTGTTAACCTAGTTTTCATTCTATTTAAGGCCTTTGGCCGACATTGTAAAAGCTATTCTAATACAAGCTCTCATTTTATCTCACATTCTCTCTAATTTGCTTCCGCATACTCAATTTAAACCAACACCAAATTCATCCTGAATTCTTACAATTAGTCAAATGCATTGGAATGTCACACATTCTGACCCTAGAAACAGTAACAATGCTGTTGACTGCTTAGAATCAATGTTTTCTTGGTTTAAGCCTGTTTTGGGACAAAACGGGTATAAGTGGTGTCTAAACACTCCAAATTCAACCCGAACTCTTATAATTAGTCAAATGCATTGGATTGTTACATATTTTGACCCTAGAAAGAGTAACATAGCTGTTTACTGCTTTGAATCAATGTTTTCTCTCGGTTTTAGCCTATTTTTTCGGTTTAACCTTATTTGGGACAAAACGGGTATAAGTGTTGACAAAACACTCCAAATTAATCCTGAACTCTTACAAATAGTCAAATGCATTGGATTGTCACACATTCTAACCCTAGAAATAGTAACAAAGCTGTTTACTTCTTCGAATCAATGTTTTCTCTCGGTTTTAGCTTGTTTTCTCGGTTTAAGCCTATTTTGGAATAAAACGGGTTTAAGTGTTGTCTAAACCCTCCAAATTCATCCCGAATTCTTACAATTAGTCAAATGCATTGGAATGTCACACATTCTGACCCTAGAAAAAGTAACAATGCTGTTGCTGCTTAGAATCAATGTTTTCTTGGTTTAAGCCTGTTTTGGGACAAAACGGGTATAAGTGGTGTATATACACTCCAATTTCAACCCGAACTCTTATAATTAGTCAAATGCATTGGATTGTTACATATTTTGACCCTAGAAAGAGTAACATAGTTGTTTACTGCTTTGAATCAATGTTTTCTCTCGGTTTAGCCTGTTTTCTCGGTTTAAGCCTGTTTTGGGATAAAACGGGTTTAAGTGTTGTCTAAACACTCCAAATTCATCCCGAATTCTTACAATTAGTCAAATGCATTGGAATGTCACACATTCTGACCCTAGAAACAGTAACAATGCTGTTGACTGCTTAGAATCGATGTTTTCTTGGTTTAAGCCTGTTTTGGGACTAAACGGGTATAAGTGGTGTCTAAACACTCCAAATTCAACCCGAACTCTTATAATTAGTCAAATGCATTGGATTATTACATATTTTGACCCTATAAAGAGGAACATAGCTGTTTACTGCTTTGAATCAATGTTTTCTCTCGGTTTTAGCCTATTTTTTCGGTTTAACCTTATTTTGGGACAAAACGGGTATAAGTGTTGACAAAACACTCCAAATTAATCCTGAACTCTTACAAATAGTAAAATGCATTGGATTGTCACACATTCTAACCCTAGAAATAGTAACAAAGCTGTTTACTGCTTCGAATCAATGTTTTCTCTCGGTTTTAGCTTGTTTTCTCGGTTTAAGCATGTTTTGGAATAAAACGGGTTTAAGTGTTGTCTAAACACTCCAAATTCATCCCGGATTCTTACAATTAGTCAAATGCATTGGAATGTCACACATTCTGACCCTAGAAACAGTAACAATGCTGTTGCTGCTTAGAATCAATGTTTTCTTGGTTTAAGCCTGTTTTGGGACAAAACGGGTATAAGTGGTGTCTATACACTCCAAATTCAACCCGAACTCTTATAATTAGTCAAATGCATTGGATTGTTACATATTTTGACCCTATAAAGAGTAACATAGTTGTTTACTGCTTTGAATCAATGTTTACTCTCGGTTTAGCCTGTTTTCTCGGTTTAAGCCTGTTTTGGGATAAAACGGGTTTAAGTGTTGTCTAAACACTCCAAATTCATCCCGAATTCTTACAATTAGTCAAATGCATTGGAATGTCACACATTCTGACCCTAGAAACAGTAACAATGCTGTTGACTGCTTAGAATCAATGTTTTCTTGGTTTAAGCCTGTTTTGGGACAAAACGGGTATAAGTGGTGTCTAAACACTCCAAATTCAACCCGAACTCTTATAATTAGTCAAATGCATTGGATTGTTACATATTTTGACCCTAGAAAGAGTAACATAGCTGTTTACTGCTTTGAATCAATGTTTTCTCTCGGTTTTAGCCTATTTTTTCGGTTTAACCTTATTTGGGACAAAACGGGTATAAGTGTTGACAAAACACTCCAAATTAATCCTGAACTCTTACAAATAGTCAAATGCATTGGATTGTCACACATTCTAACCCTAGAAATAGTAACAAAGCTGTTTACTTCTTCGAATCAATGTTTTCTCTCGGTTTTAGCTTGTTTTCTCGGTTTAAGCCTGTTTTGGAATAAAACGGGTTTAAGTGTTGTCTAAACCCTCCAAATTCATCCCGAATTCTTACAATTAGTCAAATGCATTGGAATGTCACACATTCTGACCCTAGAAAAAGTAACAATGCTGTTGCTGCTTAGAATCAATGTTTTCTTGGTTTAAGCCTGTTTTGGGACAAAACGGGTATAAGTGGTGTCTATACACTCCAAATTCAACCCGAACTTTTATAATTATTCAAATGCATTGGATTGTCAGATTTTGAACCTAGAAAGAGTTACATAGCTGTTTACTGTTTCGAATCAATGTTTTCTCTCTGTTTTAGCCTGTTTTCTGAGTTCAAGCCTGTTTTGGGATAAAACGGGTTTAAGTGTTGACAAAACACTGCAAATTAATCCTGAACTCTTACAAATATTCAAATGCATTGGATTGTCACACATTCTAACACTAGAAATAGTAACAATGCTGTTGCTGCTTAGAATCAATGTTTTCTTGGTTTAAGCATGTTTTGGGACAAAACAGGTATAAGTGGTGTCTAAACACTCCAAATTCAACCTGAACTCTTTAATTAGTCAAATGCATTGGATTGTTACATATTTTGACCCTAGAAAGAGTAACATAGCTGCTTACTGCTTTGAATCAAAGTTTTCTCTCGGTTTTAGCCTATTTTTTCTGTTTAACCTTATTTTGGGACAAAACGGGTATAAGTGTTGACAAAACACTCCAAATTAATCCTGAACTCTTACAAATAGTCAAATGCATTGGATTGTCACACATTCTAACCCTAGAAATAGTAACAAAGCTGTTTACTGCTTCAAATCAATGTTTTCTCTCGGTGTTAGCCTGTTTTCTCGGTTTAAGCCTGTTTTGGAATAAAACGGGTTTAAGTGTTGTCTAAACACTCCAAATTCATCCCGAATTCTTACAATTAGTCAAATGCATTGGAATTTCACACATTCTGACCCTAGAAACAGTAACAATGCTGTTGACTGCTTAGAATCAATGTTTTCTTGGTTTAAGCCTGTTTTGGGACAAAACGGGTATAAGTGGTGTCTAAACACTCCAAATTCAACCCGAACTCTTATAATTAGTCAAATGCATTGGATTGTTACATATTTTGACCCTAGAAAGAGTAACATAGCTGTTTACTGCTTTGAATCAATGTTTTCTCTCGGTTTTAGCCTATTTTTTCGGTTTAACCTTATTTTGGGACAAAACGGGTATAAGTGTTGACAAAACACTCCAAATTAATCCTGAACTCTTACAAATAGTCAAATGCATTGGATTGTCACACATTCTAACTCTAGAAATAGTAACAAAGCTGTTTACTGCTTCGAATCAATGTTTTCTTGGTTTAAGCCTGTTTTGGGACAAAACGGGTATAAGTGGTGTATATACACTCCAAATTCAACCCGAACTCTTATAATTAGTCAAATGCATTGGATTGTTACATATTTTGACCCTAGAAAGAGTACCATAGTTGTTTACTGCTTTGAATCAATGTTTTCTCTCGGTTTAGCCTGTTTTCTCGGTTTAAGCCTGTTTTGGGATAAAACGGGTTTAAGTGTTGTCTACACACTCCAAATTCATCCCGAATTCTTACAATTAGTCAAATGCATTGGAATGTCACACATTCTGACCCTAGAAACAGTAACAATGCTGTTGCTGCTTAGAATCAATGTTTTCTTGGTTTAAGCCTGTTTTGGGACAAAACGGGTATAAGTGGTGTCTATACACTCCAAATTCAACCCGAACTTTTATAATTAGTCAAATGCATTGGATTGTCAGATTTTGAACCTAGAAAGAGTTACATAGCTGTTTACTGTTTCGAATCAATGTTTTCTCTCTGTTTTAGCCTGTTTTCTGAGTTCAAGCCTGTTTTGGGATAAAACGGGTTTAAGTGTTGACAAAACACTGCAAATTAATCCTGAACTCTTACAAATATTCAAATGCATTGGATTGTCACACATTCTAACACTAGAAATAGTAACAATTCTGTTGCTGCTTAGAATCAATGTTTTCTTGGTTTAAGCATGTTTTGGGACAAAACAGGTATAAGTGGTGTCTAAACACTCCAAATTCAACCCGAACTCTTTAATTAGTCAAATGCATTGGATTGTTACATATTTTGACCCTAGAAAGAGTAACATAGCTGTTTACTGCTTTGAATCAATGTTTTCTCTCGGTTTTAGCCTATTTTTTCTGTTTAACCTTATTTTGGGACAAAACGGGTATAAGTGTTGACAAAACACTCCAAATTAATCCTGAACTCTTACAAATAATCAAATGCATTGGATTGTCACACATTCTAACCCTAGAAATAGTAACAAAGCTGTTTACTGCTTCGAATCAATGTTTTCTCTCGGTGTTAGCCTGTTTTCTCGGTTTAAGCCTGTTTTGGAATAAAACGGGTTTAAGTGTTGTCTAAACACTCCAAATTCATCCCGAATTCTTACAATTAGTCAAATGCATTGGAATGTCACACATTCTGACCGTAGAAACAGTAAAAATGCTGTTGCTGCTTAGAATCAATGTTTTCTTGGTTTAAGCTAGTTTCGGGACAACATGGATAAAGTGGTGTCTAAACACTCCAAATTCAACCCGAACTCTTATAATTAGTCAAATGCATTGGATTGTCACACATTCTAACCCTAGAAATAGTAACAAAGCTGTTTACTGCTTCGAATCAATGTTTTCTCTCGGTTTTAGCTTGTTTTCTCGGTTTAAGCCTGTTTTGGAATAAAACGGGTTTAAGTGTTGTCTAAACACTCCAAATTCATCCCGAATTCTTACAATTAGTCAAATGCATTGGAATGTCACACATTCTGACCCTAGAAACAGTAACAATGCTGTTGCTTCTTAGAATCAATGTTTTCTTGGTTTAAGCCTGTTTTGGGACAAAACAGGTATAAGTGGTGTCTATACACTCCAAATTCAACCCGAACTCTTATAATTAGTCAAATGCATTGGATTGTTACATATTTTGACCCTAGAAAGAGTAACATAGTTGTTTACTGCTTTGAATCAATGTTTTCTCTCGGTTTAGCCTGTTTTCTCGGTTTAAGCCAGTTTTGGGATAAAACGGGTTTAAGTGTTGTCTACACACTCCAAATTCATCCCGAATTCTTACAATTAGTCAAATGCATTGGAATGTCACACATTCTGACCCTAGAAACAGTAACAATGCTGTTGCTGCTTAGAATCAATGTTTTCTTGGTTTAAGCCTGTTTTGGGACAAAACGGGTATAAGTGGTGTCTATACACTCCAAATTCAACCCGAACTTTTATAATTAGTCAAATGCACTGGATTGTCAGATTTTGAACCTAGAAAGAGTTACATAGCTGTTTACTGTTTCGAATCAATGTTTTCTCTCTGTTTTAGCCTGTTTTCTGAGTTCAAGCCTGTTTTTATGAAACCGCACACACACCTTGTCCGTACATCCGTCCGTACAACCATCACCATTGGGCCGTCCGTACAGCTAAAGGCCTACCAAGCTCAACCCATGAGGATCACGAGTCCATTCCATGTTCACCAGCCTCCAACGGTCACAAGAGCTTCTCGATCCTTCTCCTCATAGCCGTTAGTGTAGAGTGCGCAAGTGGGAAGGATCACATGTCTTCTTAAGGACATGTCGCTATCTTTATATGTAAATGTGCCTAGGATCATCTTAGTATATTCTTTTGTATATGTCTATAAGTAGATTGTAATTATGTTCTAAATGAGGTAAGAAGAGATAATATCTCTTTCTCCACAATACTCTCTCTATACTCTCTTACTATACTCTCAACGATTCTCACTCTCTTGTTATTCAAATCTTCTCACTAAACTCATAATCGATCCTATTAATTCTTTCATGGTATCAGAGCCTGGTTGCTCGTCATTCTAAAGTTTTTTTGATCATCACTTACTTCCGCTTCTCCTTCTCTCTCATTTTCTGTTTTGACTTGAAAGTCATTTTCTTTAACCGTTGGATAATAGCTTTACCTAACGGTCTCTTCATCATGGAAAGTGTCAAAACCATGGTTGTTCCGGTGACTCTCAAGGGAGAGAACTATCTGCTGTGGGCGAGGACCACGAAAACTGCCCTTTGTGGCCGAGGCCTTTGGTCTCACGTTGAGAAGAGCGAAGCTCCGAGTGGTGAGGCCACCAAGGACGGCAAGGAACTTGCCGGAGATGAAAAGAACAAATGGTTCCAAGAAGACCAAGGGGTCTTAGCCATCATTCAAAACTCTCTAGATGCCCCCATTCTTGAAGCCTACTCCTACTGCGAGACGGCGAAGGACTTGTGGGACACCCTCAAGAACGTTTTTGGTAATATTACCAATGTCAATCGTATCTTCGAGATTAAAAGGGCCATCAATAACCTCAATCAAGAGGATATGGAGTTTACAAAGCATTTTGGGAAGTTTAGGTCCCTTTGGGCTGAACTAGAAATGCTGCGACCGGCGACAATTGATCCGGCCATACTGAACGAGAGGCGTGAACAAGACAAAGTGTTTGGGCTGCTCTTGACCCTAAACCCCTCCTACAATGATCTCATCAAACACATCTTGCGGTCAGATAAACTCCCAAGCCTTGATGATGTTTGTAACCAAATTCAAAAGGAGCATGGCTCCATGGGATTGTTCGGCAGCAAGGGAGAGCTGGTGACCGCTAACAAAGCTGAGATGGCATCAGCAAACAAAGGCTACTACCGACCGGAGGACAAGAACAACCCGCCGGTTTGTGAGCACTGTAAGAAACTTGGCCACTTCAAGAGCCGCTGCTGGATCCTACATCCGCATCTAGCACCACCACCGGGAACAATCCGAGGTGGACGACCAAACCGCGGAGGACAACCGAGAGCTCACCAAGCAACTGCCGTGGGGGAGCCATTGATCTCTGAGCAGCCTCAACAAGTGACCGGTGGAACTGCTCTTGCTGCAGCATCGTCCGAGCTGGTAAGGCGGTCCGACCTTGATGCGCTCATCAAAGCCCTCAAGGAGGCCACCGGTAAGGCGTTTCTTACTTCAAACAAAACTAAGTCTCTTATTGTTGATTCTGGTGCATCTCATCACATGATTAGTGATTCTAGGTTAATGAGTGATATTAAGCCTGCTAATGGTAATGTTGTGATAGCTAATGGTGAGAAAGTTCCAATTAAAGGCATAGGGAATTTAAAGTTATTTAACAAAGAAACTAAAGCTTTCTATATGCCAAATTTCACATCTAATTTGCTATCAGTTAAGAGGGCCACCACTGATTTAAATTGTTATGCAATATTTGGTCCTAACAAGGTTCATTTTCAGGATATTGAGACAAGTAAAGTTCTTGGTCAAGGAGGTTCCAAGGATGATCTATATGTGCTTGAGGACTTGAATCTATCTTCTTCTACTGCATCTTGTTTTAATTCGGTTATTATTAAACCTAGTGATTCTATTTTACATGCTAGGCTAGGACATCCTCATACTAGAGCTTTATCATTAATGTTTCCTAATATTTATTTTAAAAATGATGAGTGTGAGGCATGTATTCTTGGTAAACATTGCAAGGCTGTTTTTCCTAAATCTATGACTATTTATGAAAATTGTTTTGATTTAATCCATTCAGATGTTTGGACTTCCCCTTGCTTGTCTAGAGAAAATCAAAAATATTTTGTGACCTTTATTGATGAAAAATCAAAATATACTTGGCTGACCTTGCTTCCCTCTAAAGATAGAGTTCTTGAAGCCTTCACTAATTTTCAAAAATATGTGACTAACCATTATAATGCAAAGATTAAAATTTTGAGATCAGATAATGGAGGAGAGTATACAAGCCATGCCTTCAAACAATACCTAGCAAACCATGGGATTATTCATCAAACAAGCTGTCCATATACACCCCAACAAAATGGTGTTGCTGAAAGGAAGAATAGGCACCTCATGGAAGTGGCAAGATCCATGATGTTTCACACCAATGTTCCAAAGAAGTTTTGGGGAGATGCTGTTCTTGCGGCTTGCTACCTCATTAACCGGACACCAACCAAAGTTCTTCAAGACAGTTCACCGTTTGAGGTAATAAACAAGGTAAAACCCTCATTTGATCATTTAAGAGTATTTGGCTGCGTGTGTTATGTGTTGAAGCCAGGAGAACTACGCGACAAGCTTGATACTAAGAGTGTTAAGAGCATGTTCCTTGGGTACTCGACGACTCAAAAAGGCTACAAGTGCTACGAGCCAAACATGAAGCGCGTTTTTGTCTCTCGTGATGTTAAGTTCGTGGAGTCTAAAGGCTTCTATGAGGAAAAGAACTGGGAGAGCCTTCGAGACTTGTCCACCTCACCATCTGACCGAGCTAACAACCTTCGCATCCTTCTCGAGAGACTCGGTGTTGACAATGCCCCCGCGTCAACACCTGCACCCCCAGTCAATGCACCGGCCACTTCACCGCCGGAGTCTCTAGACAATGATCCCTCGGCTGCACTTGATGAACACTCGGCTGAACTTGATGAACAATCCGATGATGAAAATGGTTTAAATTCAGTTCCGGTGGACAATGCTTCCGGTGATGAGGATTATGTGCCCACCGAGGAAGACAATGACGATGAGGCCACACCACAGGAAGTTATCCCACTTCGCCGCAGTGAACGCCTCAAGTTTCCCCTCTCCAATTGGCGAAACACTCGGGTCTACTACAACAACGTTGCTGTAGCTCATCCGATTCAAGCGGTATGCACCTTGGCTCATTTTCCTCCACACCATCAAGTGTTTCTTGGCAAGATTGATGCTCATTGGATTCCCAAAGACTATGAAGAAGCCAAGAATCATAAGGAATGGTGTGATGCTGTCAATGCCGAGAAGAATGCAATGGAGGCCAATCATACATGGGACGAGGCTGACTTACCCAAAGGCAAGAAGGCTGTGACATCCAGGTGGATCTTTACCATTAAATATAAGAGTGATGGGGAGATCGAACGCTACAAAGCCAGACTCGTTGCAAGAGGGTTCACTCAAACGTATGGGGAGGACTACCAAGATACGTTTGCACCGGTGGCCAAACTTCACACGGTTCGAGTTGTTCTCTCTCTTGCAACCAACCTTGACTGGAACTTATGGCAAATGGATGTTAAGAACGCCTTCTTACAAGGAGAGCTCGAGGATGAAGTTTATATGAGGCCACCTCCGGGTTTAGAAGACATCATTGGTCCCGGGAAAGTATTAAAACTGAACAAGGCGATTTATGGACTCAAACAGTCCCCAAGGGCTTGGTATCACAAGTTAAGCACCACACTCCTTGAGAAAGGCTTCCGCAAATCAGAGGCTGACCACACTCTATTCACCTTACCAAGTGAAAAAGGTATTATAGTCATTCTAGTTTATGTTGATGATATCATCATAACTGGAAGTGACAAGGTAGGCATTCAAGAGACTAAGGCTTACCTTAAGTCAGTTTTTGATATCAAAGACCTAGGAGAACTTAAATATTTTCTTGGTATAGAAGTATATAGGACTAATGAAGGATTGTTTTTATCACAAAGAAAATATGCTCTTGATTTATTGAGTGAAGCAGGGAAGCTAGGTTCAAAAGCTGTATCTACACCCCTTGATGAAAACTATAAGGCCGGAGGAAAGGGGGAGTTTGATGCAGCTCCATTTCAAGACGTCAAGCGATACCGGCGGCTAGTAGGTAAGCTTATATACCTTACTATCACTAGACCTGATATTTGCTTTGCTGTTAATCAGGTGAGCCAACACATGCAAAGTCCTACCGTGCATCATTGGGGTATGGTGAACCGCATCCTCAAATATCTCAAGGGCTCGCCGGGGCAAGGCATATGGATGGGTCGAAATGAAAGCACGGAGCTAGTAGGGTATTGTGATGCGGATTACGCCGGAGACCGTGGAGACCGTCGCTCCACTACAGGCTACTGCACGTTCCTAGGAGGCAACTTGATCACATGGAAGAGCAAGAAACAAAAGGTGGTATCCCTATCAAGTGCTGAATCGGAGTATAGAGCCATGAGAAAGTTAACAACCGAGTTGATGTGGCTCAAGGCACTCATCAAGGACCTTGGAATCGAGTCACCTAAGCCTATTACTATGCATTGCGACAATGAGGCAGCTATTCACATCGCAACAAACTCGGTGTTCCATGAGAGAACCAAGCACATTGAAGTCGACTGCCACAAAGTCCGAGAGCAAATTAAACTTGGAGTTGTTCTACCATGTCACACCGAGAGCTCTGAACAATTGGCTGACGTTCTCACCAAGGCGGCCAGTCCACAAGTGTGTGAGTACATTCACCCCAAACTTGGCCTCAAAGATCTTACTCGGCCATGATTGTCTTCACATGATACCCACACTCTTTTTCCCTTAAGTATAGTTTTTCCCAAGTGGTTTTCTATACTAAGGTTTTTAATGAGGTGGGTGTGCATGAGTCCAAGCTTGATCAATGCTCATGATCAAGCTTGAGGGGGAGTATGAAACCGCACACACACCTTGTCCGTACATCCGTCCGTACAACCATCACCATTGGGCCGTCCGTACAGCTAAAGGCCTACCAAGCTCAACCCATGAGGATCACGAGTCCATTCCATGTTCACCAGCCTCCAACGGTCACAAGAGCTTCTCGATCCTTCTCCTCATAGCCGTTAGTGTAGAGTGCGCAAGTGGGAAGGATCACATGTCTTCTTAAGGACATGTCGCTATCTTTATATGTAAATGTGCCTAGGATCATCTTAGTATATTCTTTTGTATATGTCTATAAGTAGATTGTAATTATGTTCTAAATGAGGTAAGAAGAGATAATATCTCTTTCTCCACAATACTCTCTCTATACTCTCTTACTATACTCTCAACGATTCTCACTCTCTTGTTATTCAAATCTTCTCACTAAACTCATAATCGATCCTATTAATTCTTTCAGTTTTGGGATAAAACGGGTTTAAGTGTTGACAAAACACTGCAAATTAATCCTGAACTCTTACAAATATTCAAATGCATTGGATTGTCACACATTCTAACACTAGAAATAGTAACAATGCTGTTGCTGCTTAGAATCAATGTTTTCTTGGTTTAAGCCTGTTTTGGGACAAAACGGGTATAAGTGGTGTCTAAACACTCCAAATTCAACCCGAACTCTTATAATTAGTCAAATGCATTGGATTGTTACATATTTTGACCCTAGAAAGAGTAACATAGCTGTTTACTGCTTTGAATCAATGTTTTCCCTCGGTTTTAGCCTATTTTTTCTGTTTAACCTTATTTTGGGATAAAACGGGTATAAGTGTTGACAAAACACTCCAAATTAATCCTGAACTCTTACAAATAGTCAAATGCATTGGATTGTCACACATTCTAACCCTATAAATAGTAACAAAGCTGTTTACTGCTTCGAATCAATGTTTTCTCTCGATGTTAGCCTGTTTTCTCGGTTTAAGCCTGTTTTGGAATAAAACGGGTTTAAGTGTTGTCTAAACACTCCAAATTCATCCCGAATTCTTACAATTAGTCAAATGCATTGGAATGTCACACATTCTGACCCTAGAAACAGTAAAAATGCTGTTGCTGCTTAGAATCAATGTTTTCTTGGTTTAAGCCTGTTTTGGGACAAAACGGGTATAAGTGGTGTCTATACACTCCAAATTCAACCCGAACTTTTATAATTAGTCAAATGCATTGGATTGTCAGATTTTGAACCTAGAAAGAGTTACATAGCTGTTTACTGTTTCGAATCAATGTTTTCTCTCTGTTTTAGCCTGTTTTCTGAGTTCAAGCCTGTTTTGGGATAAAACGGGTTTAAGTGTTGTCTAAACACTCCAAATTCATCCCGAATTCTTACAATTAGTCAAATGCATTGGAATGTCACACATTCTGACCCTAGAAACAGTAACAATGCTGTTGACTGCTTAGAATCAATGTTTTCTTGGTTTAAGCCTGTTTTGGGACTAAACGGGTATAAGTGTTGTCTAAACACTCCAAATTCGACCCGAACTCTTATAATTAGTCAAATGCATTGGATTGTTACATATTTTGACCCTAGAAAGAGTAACATAGCTGTTTACTGCTTTGAATCAATGTTTTCTCTCGGTTTTAGCCTATTTTTTCGGTTTAACCTTATTTTGGGACAAAACGGGTATAAGTGTTGACAAAACACTCCAAATTAATCCTGAACTCTTACAAATAGTCAAATGCATTGGATTGTCACACATTCTAACCCTAGAAATAGTAACAAAGCTGTTTACTGCTTCGAATCAATGTTTTCTCTCGGTTTTAGCTTGTTTTCTCGGTTTAAGCATGTTTTGGAATAAAACGGGTTTAAGTGTTGTCTAAACACTCCAAATTCATCCCGAATTCTTACAATTAGTCAAATGCATTGGAATGTCACACATTCTGACCCTAGAAACAGTAACAATGCTGTTGCTGCTTAGAATCAATGTTTTCTTGGTTTAAGCCTGTTTTGGGACAAAATGGGTATAAGTGGTGTCTATACACTCTAAATTCAACCCGAACTCTTATAATTAGTCAAATGCATTGGATTGTTACATATTTTGACCCTAGAAAGAGTAACATAGTTGTTTACTGCTTTAAATCAATGTTTTCTCTCGGTTTAGCCTGTTTTCTCGGTTTAAGCCTGTTTTGGGATAAAACGGGTTTAAGTGTTGTCTAAACACTCCAAATTCATCCCGAATTCTTACAATTAGTCAAATGCATTGGAATGTCACACATTCTGAACCTACAAACAGTAACAATGCTGTTGACTGCTTAGAATCAATGTTTTCTTGGTTTAAGCCTGTTTTGGGACTAAACGGGTATAAGTGGTGTCTAAACACTCCAAATTCAACCCGAACTCTTATATTTAGTCAAATGCATTGGATTGTTACACATTTTGACCCTAGAAAGAGTAACATAGCTGTTTACTGCTTTGAATCAATGTTTTCTCTCGGTTTTAGCCTATTTTTTCGGTTTAACCTTATTTTGGGACAAAACGGGTATAAGTGTTGACAAAACACTCCAAATTAATCCTGAACTCTTACAAATAGTCAAATGCATTGGATTGTCACACATTCTAACCCTAGAAATAGTAACAAAGCTGTTTACTGCATCGAATCAATGTTTTCTCTCGGTTTTAGCTTGTTTTCTCGGTTTAAGCATGTTTTGGAATAAAACGGGTTTAAGTGTTGTCTAAACACTCCAAATTCATCCCGAATTCTTACAATTAGTCAAATGCATTGGAATGTCACACATTCTGACCCTAGAAACAGTAACAATGCTGTTGCTGCTTAGAATCAATGTTTTCTTGGTTTAAGCCTGTTTTGGGACAAAATGGGTATAAGTGGTGTCTATACACTCTAAATTCAACCCGAACTCTTATAATTAGTCAAATGCATTGGATTGTTACATATTTTGACCCTAGAAAGAGTAACATAGTTGTTTACTGCTTTGAATCAATGTTTTCTCTCGGTTTAGCCTGTTTTCTCGGTTTAAGCCTGTTTTGGGATAAAACGGGTTTAAGTGTTGTCTACACACTCCAAATTCATCCCGAATTCTTACAATTAGTCAAATGCATTGGAATGTCACACATTCTGACCCTAGAAACAGTAACAATGATGTTGCTGCTTAGAATCAATGTTTTCTTGGTTTAAGCCTGTTTTGGGACAAAACGGGTATAAGTGGTGTCTATACACTCCAAATTCAACCCGAACTTTTATAATTAGTCAACTGCATTGGATTGTCAGATTTTGAACCTAGAAAGAGTTACATAGCTGTTTACTGTTTCGAATCAATGTTTTCTCTCTGTTTTAGCCTGTTTTCTGAGTTCAAGCCTGTTTTGGGATAAAACGGGTTTAAGTGTTGACAAAACACTGCAAATTAATCCTGAACTCTTACAAATATTCAAATGCATTGGATTGTCACACATTCTAACACTAGAAATAGTAACAATGCTGTTGCTGCTTAGAATCAATGTTTTCTTGGTTTAAGCCTGTTTTGGGACAAAACGGGTATAAGTGGTGTCTAAACACTCCAAATTCAACCCGAACTCTTACAATTAGTCAAATGCATTGGATTGTTACATATTTTGACCCTAGAAAGAGTAACATAGCTGTTTACTGCTTTGAATCAATGTTTTCCCTCGGTTTTAGCCTATTTTTTCTGTTTAACCTTATTTTGGGATAAAACGGGTATAAGTGTTGACAAAACACTCCAAATTAATCCTGAACTCTTACAAATAGTCAAATGCATTGGATTGTCACACATTCTAACCCTAGAAATAGTAACAAAGCTGTTTACTGCATCGAATCAATGTTTTCTCTCGGTTTTAGCTTGTTTTCTCGGTTTAAGCATGTTTTGGAATAAAACGGGTTTAAGTGTTGTCTAAACACTCCAAATTCATCCCGAATTCTTACAATTAGTCAAATGCATTGGAATGTCACACATTCTGACCCTAGAAACAGTAACAATGCTGTTGCTGCTTAGAATCAATGTTTTCTTGGTTTAAGCCTATTTTGGGACAAAATGGGTATAAATGGTGTCTATACACTCCAAATTCAACCCGAACTCTTATAATTAGTCAAATGCATTGGATTGTTACATATTTTGACCCTAGAAAGAGTAACATAGTTGTTTACTGCTTTGAATCAATGTTTTCTCTCGGTTTAGCCTGTTTTCTCGGTTTAAGCCTGTTTTGGGATAAAACGGGTTTAAGTGTTGTCTACACACTCCAAATTCATCCCGAATTCTTACAATTAGTCAAATGCATTGGAATGTCACACATTCTGACCCTAGAAACAGTAACAATGCTGTTGCTGCTTAGAATCAATGTTTTCTTGGTTTAAGACTGTTTTGGGACAAAACGGGTATAAGTGGTGTCTATACACTCCAAATTCAACCCGAACTTTTATAATTAGTCAAATGCATTGGATTGTCAGATTTTGAACCTAGAAAGAGTTACATAGCTGTTTACTGTTTCGAATCAATGTTTTCTCTCTGTTTTAGCCTGTTTTCTGAGTTCAAGCCTGTTTTGGGATAAAACGGGTTTAAGTGTTGAGAAAACACTGCAAATTAATCCTGAACTCTTACAAATATTCAAATGCATTGGATTGTCACACATTCTAACACTAGAAATAGTAACAATGCTGTTGCTGCTTAGAATCAATGTTTTCTTGGTTTAAGCCTGTTTTGGGACAAAACGGGTATAAGTGGTGTCTAAACACTCCAAATTCAACCCGAACTCTTATAATTAGTCAAATGCATTGGATTGTTACATATTTTGACCCTAGAAAGAGTAACATAGCTGTTTACTGCTTTGAATCAATGTTTTCCCTCGGTTTTAGCCTATTTTTTCTGTTTAACCTTATTTTGGGATAAAACGGGTATAAGTGTTGACAAAACACTCCAAATTAATCCTGAACTCTTACAAATAGTCAAATGCATTGGATTGTCACACATTCTAACCCTATAAATAGTAACAAAGCTGTTTACTGCTTCGAATCAATGTTTTCTCTCGATGTTAGCCTGTTTTCTCGGTTTAAGCCTGTTTTGGAATAAAACGGGTTTAAGTGTTGTCTAAACACTCCAAATTTATCCCGAATTCTTACAATTAGTCAAATGCATTGGAATGTCACACATTCTGACCCTAGAAACAGTAAAAATGTTGTTGCTGCTTAGAATCAATGTTTTCTTGGTTTAAGCCTGTTTTGGGACAAAACGGGTATAAGTGGTGTCTATACACTCCAAATTCAACCCGAACTTTTATAATTAGTCAAATGCATTGGATTGTCAGATTTTGAACCTAGAAAGAGTTACATAGCTGTTTACTGTTTTGAATCAATGTTTTCTCTCTGTTTTAGCCTGTTTTCTGAGTTCAAGCCTGTTTTGGGATAAAACGGGTTTAAGTGTTGTCTAAACACTCCAAATTCATCCCGAATTCTTACAATTAGTCAAATGCATTGGAATGTCACACATTCTGACCCTAGAAACAGTAACAATGCTGTTGACTGCTTAGAATCAATGTTTTCTTGGTTTAAGCCTGTTTTGGGACTAAACGGGTATAAGTGGTGTCTAAACACTCCAAATTCAACCCGAACTCTTATAATTAGTCAAATGCATTGGATTGTTACATATTTTGACCCTAGAAAGAGTGACATAGCTGTTTACTGCTTTGAATCAATGTTTTCTCTCGGTTTTAGCCTATTTTTTCGGTTTAACCTTATTTTGGGACAAAACGGGTATAAGTGTTGACAAAACACTCCAAATTAATCCTGAACTCTTACAAATAGTCAAATGCATTGGATTGTCACACATTCTAACCCTAGAAATAGTAACAAAGCTGTTTACTGCTTCGAATCAATGTTTTCTCTCGGTTTTAGCTTGTTTTCTCGGTTTAAGCATGTTTTGGAATAAAACGGGTTTAAGTGTTGTCTAAACACTCCAAATTCATCCCGAATTCTTACAATTAGTCAAATGCATTGGAATGTCACACATTCTGACCCTAGAAACAGTAAAAATGCTGTTGCTGCTTAGAATCAATGTTTTCTTGGTTTAAGCCAGTTTCGGGACAACATGGATAAAGTGGTGTCTAAACACTCCATATTCAACCCGAACTCTTATAATTAATCAAATGCATTGGATTGTTACATATTTTGACCCTAGAAAGAGTAACATAGTTGTTTACTGCTTTGAATCAATGTTTTCTCTCGGTTTAGCCTGTTTTCTCGGTTTAAGCCTGTTTTGGGATAAAACGGGTTTAAGTGTTGTCTAAACACTCCAAATTCATCCCGAATTCTTACAGTTAGTCAAATGCATTGGAATGTCACACATTCTGAACCTACAAACAGTAACAATGCTGTTGACTGCTTAGAATCAATGTTTTCTTGGTTTAAGCCTGTTTTGGGACTAAACGGGTATAAGTGGTGTCTAAACACTCCAAATTCAACCCGAACTCTTATAATTAGTCAAATGCATTGGATTATTACATATTTTGACCCTAGAAAGAGTAACATAGCTGTTTACTGCTTTGAATCAATGTTTTCTCTCGGTTTTAGCCTATTTTTTCGGTTTAACCTTATTTTGGGACAAAACGGGTATAAGTGTTGACAAAACACTCCAAATTAATCCTGAACTCTTACAAATAGTCAAATGCATTGGATTGTCACACATTCTAACCCTAGAAATAGTAACAAAGCTGTTTACTGCTTCGAATCAATGTTTTCTCTCGGTGTTAGCCTGTTTTCTCGGTTTAAGCCTGTTTTGGAATAAAAAGGGTTTAAGTGTTGTCTAAACACTCCAAATTCATCCCGAATTCTTACAATTAGTCAAATGCATTGGAATGTCACACATTCTGACCCTAGAAACAGTAAAAATGCTGTTGCTGCTTAGAATCAATGTTTTCTTGGTTTAAGCCAGTTTCGGGACAACATGGATAAAGTGGTGTCTAAACACTCCAAATTCAACCCGAACTCTTATAATTAGTCAAATGCATTGGATTGTTACATATTTTGACCCTAGAAAGAGTAACATAGTTGTTTACTGCTTTGAATCAATGTTTTCTCTCGGTTTAGCCTGTTTTCTCGGTTTAAGCCTGTTTTGGGATAAAACGGGTTTAAGTGTTGTCTAAACACTCCAAATTCATCCCGAATTCTTACAATTAGTCAAATGCATTGGAATGTCACACATTCTGACCCTAGAAACAGTAACAATGCTGTTGACTGCTTAGAATCAATGTTTTCTTGGTTTAAGCCTGTTTTGGGACTAAACGGGTATAAGTGGTGTCTAAACACTCCAAATTCAACCCGAACTCTTATAATTAGTCAAATGCATTGGATTGTTACATATTTTGACCCTAGAAAGAGTTACATAGCTGTTTACTGTTTCGAATCAATGTTTTCTCTCGGTTTTAGCCTGTTTTCTCAGTTTAAGCCTGTTTTGGGATAAAACGGGTTTAAGTGTAGTCTAAACACTCCAAATTCATCCTGAATTCTTACAATTAGTCAAATGCATTGGATTGTCACACATTCTAACCCTAGAAATAGTAACAAAGCTGTTTACTACTTCGAATCAATGTTTTCTCTCGGTTTTAGCTTGTTTTCTCGGTTTAAGCATGTTTTGGAATAAAACGGGTTTAAGTGTTGTCTAAACACTCCAAATTCATCCCGAATTCTTACAATTAGTCAAATGCATTGGAATGTCACACATTCTGACCCTAGAAACAGTAAAAATGCTGTTGCTGCTTAGAATCAATGTTTTCTTGGTTTAAGCCAGCTTTGGGACAACATGGATAAAGTGGTGTCTAAACACTCCAAATTCAACCCGAACTCTTATAATTAGTCAAATGCATTGGATTGTTACATATTTTGACCCTAGAAAGAGTAACATAGTTGTTTACTGCTTTGAATCAATGTTTTCTCTCGGTTTAGCCTGTTTTCTCGGTTTAAGCCTGTTTTGGGATAAAACGGGTTTAAGTGTTGTCTAAACACTCCAAATTCATCCCGAATTCTTACAATTAGTCAAATGCATTGGAATGTCACACATTCTGAACCTACAAACAGTAACAATGCGGTTGACTGCTTAGAATCAATGTTTTCTTGGTTTAAGCCTGTTTTGGGACTAAACGGGTATAAGTGGTGTCTAAACACTCCAAATTTAACCCGAACTCTTATATTTAGTCAAATGCATTGGATTGTTACATATTTTGACCCTAGAAAGAGTAACATAGCTGTTTACTGCTTTGAATCAATGTTTTCTCTCGGTTTTAGCCTATTTTTTCGGTTTAACCTTGTTTTGGGACAAAACGGGTATAAGTGTTGACAAAACACTCCAAATTAATCCTGAACTCTTACAAATAGTCAAATGCATTGGATTGTCACACATTCTAACCCTAGAAATAGTAACAAAGCTGTTTACTGCATCGAATCAATGTTTTCTCTCGGTTTTAGCTTGTTTTCTCGGTTTAAGCATGTTTTGGAATAAAACAGGTTTAAGTGTTGTCTAAACACTCCAAATTCATCCCGAATTCTTACAATTAGTCAAATGCATTGGAATGTCACACATTCTGACCCTAGAAACAGTAACAATGCTGTTGCTGCTTAGAATCAATGTTTTCTTGGTTTAAGCCTGTTTTGGGACAAAATGGGTATAAGTGGTGTCTATACACTCCAAATTCAACCCGAACTCTTATAATTAGTCAAATGCATTGGATTGTTACATATTTTGACCCTAGAAAGAGTAACATAGTTGTTTACTGCTTTGAATCAATGTTTTCTCTCGGTTTAGCCTGTTTTCTCGGTTTAAGCCTGTTTTGGGATAAAACGGGTTTAAGTGTTGTCTACACACTCCAAATTCATCCCGAATTCTTACAATTAGTCAAATGCATTGGAATTCCACACATTCTGACCCTAGAAACAGTAACAATGCTGTTGCTGCTTATAATCAATGTTTTCTTGGTTTAAGCTTGTTTTGGGACAAAACGGGTATAAGTT
The DNA here is from genome assembly GCF_030686135.1 of Camelina sativa. Taxonomy (NCBI): domain Eukaryota; kingdom Viridiplantae; phylum Streptophyta; class Magnoliopsida; order Brassicales; family Brassicaceae; genus Camelina; species Camelina sativa. The sequence goes on along the minus strand of NC_141892.1, from coordinate 16,496,937 downwards.
GTGTCTATACACTCCAAATTCAACCCGAACTCTTATAATTAGTCAAATGCATTGGATTGTCAGATTTTGAACCTAGAAAGAGTTACATAGCTGTTTACTGTTTCGAATCAATGTTTTCTCTCTGTTTTAGCCTGTTTTCTGAGTTCAAGCCTCTTTTGGGATAAAACGGGTTTAAGTGTTGACAAAACACTGCAAATTAATCCTGAACTCTTACAAATATTCAAATGCATTGGTTTGTCACACATTCTAACACTAGAAATAGTAACAATGCTGTTGCTTCTTAGAATCAATGTTTTCTTGGTTTAAGCCTGTTTTGGGACAAAACGGGTATAAGTGGTGTCTAAACACTCGAAATTCAACCCAAACTCTTATAATTAGTCAAATGCATTGGATTGTTACATATTTTGACCCTAGAAAGATTAACATAGCTGTTTACTGCTTTGAATCAATGTTTTCTCTCGGTTTTAGCTATTTTTTCGGTTTAACCTTATTTTGGGACAAAACGGGTATAAGTGTTGACAAAACACTCCAAATTAATCCTGAACTCTTACAAATAGTCAAATGCATTGGAATGTCACACATTCTAACCCTAGAAATAGTAAGAAAGCTGTTTACTGCTTCGAATCAATGTTTTCTCTCGGTGTTAGCCTGTTTTCTCGGTTTAAGCCTGTTTTGGAATAAAACGGGTTTAAGTGTTGTCTAAACACTCCAAATTCATCCCGAATTCTTACAATTAGTCAAATGCATTGGAATGTCACACATTCTGACCCTAGAAACAGTAAAAATGCTGTTGCTGCTTAGAATCAATGTTTTCTTGGTTTAAGCCAGTTTCGGGACAACATGGATAAAGTGGTGTCTAAACACTCCAAATTCAACCCGAACTCTTATAATTAGTCAAATGCATTGGATTGTTACATATTTTGACCCTAGAAAGAGTAACATAGTTCTTTACTGCCTTGAATCAATGTTTTCTCTCGGGTTAGCCTGTTTTCTCGGTTTAAGCTTGTTTTGGGATAAACGGGTTTAAGTGTTGTCTAAACACTCCAAATTCATCCCGAATTCTTACAATTAGTCAAATGCATTGGAATGTCACACATTCTGACCCTAGAAACAGTAACAATGCTGTTGCTGCTTATAATCAATGTTTTCTTGGTTTAAGCCTGTTTTGGGACAAAACGGGTATAAGTTGTGTCTATACACTCCAAATTCAACCCGAACTCTTATAATTAGTCAAATGCATTGGATTGTCAGATTTTGAACCTAGAAAGAGTTACATAGCTGTTTACTGTTTCGAATCAATGTTTTCTCTCTGTTTTAGCCTGTTTTCTGAGTTCAAGCCTGTTTTGGGATAAAACGGGTTTAAGTGTTGACAAAACACTGCAAATTAATCCTGACCTCATACAAATATTCAAATACATTGGATTGTCACACATTCTAACACTAGAAATAGTAACAATGCTGTTGCTGCTTAGAATCAATGTTTTCTTGGTTTAAGCCTGTTTTGGGACAAAACGGGTATAAGTGGTGTCTATACACTCCAAATTCAACCCGAACTCTTATAATTAGTCAAATGCATTGGATTGTTACATATTTTGACCCTAGAAAGAGTAACATAGCTGTTTACTGCTTTGAATCAATGTTTTCTCTCGGTTTAGCCTGTTTTCTCGGTTTAAGCCTGTTTTGGGATAAAACGGGTTTAAGTGTTGTCTACACACTCCAAATTCATCCCGAATTCTTACAATTAGACAAATGCATTGGAATGTCACACATTCTGACCCTAGAAACAGTAAAAATGCTGTTGCTGCTTAGAATCAATGTTTTCTTGGTTTAAGCCTGTTTTGGGACAAAACGGGTATAAGTGGTGTCTATACACTCCAAATTCAACCCGAACTTTTATAATTAGTCAAATGCATTGGATTGTCAGATTTTGAACCTAGAAAAAGTTACATAGCTGTTTACTGTTTCGAATCAATGTTTTCTCTCTGTTTTAGCCTGTTTTCTGAGTTCAAGCCTGTTTTGGGATAAAACGGGTTTAAGTGTTGACAAAACACTGCAAATTAATCCTGAACTCTTACAAATATTCAAATGCATTGGATTGTCACACATTCTAACACTAGAAATAGTAACAATGCTGTTGCTGCTTAGAATCAATGTTTTCTTGGTTTAACCCTGTTTTGGGACAAAACGAGTATAAGTGGTGTCTAAACACTCCAAATTCAACCCGAAGTCTTATAATTAGTCAAATGCATTGGATTGTTACATATTTTGACCCTAGAAAGAGTAACATAGCTGTTTACTGCTTTGAATCAATGTTTTCTCTCGGTTTTAGCCATTTTTTCGGTTTAACCTTATTTTGGGACAAAACGGGTATAAGTGTTGACAAAACACTCCAAATTAATCCTGAACTCTTACAAATATTCAAATGCATTGGATTGTCACACATTCTGACCCTAGAAACAGTAACAAAGCTGTTTACTGCTTCGAATCAATATTTTTTCAGGTTTATCCAGTTTCGGGACAACATGGATAAAGTGGTGTCTAAACACTCCAAATTCAACCTGAACTCTTATAATTAGTCAAATGCATTGGATTGTTACATATTTTGACCCTAGAAAGATTAACATAGCTGTTTACTGCTTTGAATCAATGTTTTCTCTCGGTTTTAGCTATTTTTTCGGTTTAACCTTATTTTGGGACAAAACGGGTATAAGTGTTGACAAAACACTCGAAATTAATCCTGAACTCTTACAAATAGTCAAATGCATTGGATTGTCACACATTCTAACCCTAGAAATAGTAACAAAGCTGTTTACTGCTTCGAATCAATGTTTTCTCTCGGTGTTAGCCTGTTTTCTCGGTTTAAGCCTGTTTTGGAATAAAACGGGTTTAAGTGTTGTCTAAACACTCCAAATTCATCCCGAATTCTTACAATTAGTCAAATGCATTGGAATGTCACACATTCTGACCCTAGAAACAGTAAAAATGTTGTTGCTGCTTAGAATCAATGTTTTCTTGGTTTAAGCCAGTTTCGGGACAACATGGATAAAGTGGTGTCTAAACACTCCAAATTCAACCCGAACTCTTATAATTAGTCAAATGCATTGGATTGTTACATATTTTGACCCTAGAAAGAGTAACATAGTTGTTTACTGCTTTGAATCAATGTTTTCTCTCGGGTTAGCCTGTTTTCTCGGTTTAAGCTTGTTTTGGGATAAACAGGTTTAAGTGTTGTCTAAACACTCCAAATTCATCCCGAATTCTTACAATTAGTCAAATGCATTGGAATGTCACACATTCTGATGTTGAGATTTATGAGACAAAGCTCACAAGAGAGGGTAGACAAACACTTGGTGAATGAATCCCCCTTTACCCACAACAAACTAACTCATTCTCAAGGGGGAGGAGAGAACATCAACTTGTGATGAACTCCCCATAAACAAGCTAGATAGAACCCAAATACTAGAGAGTAAGCGGATCCTAACTAGGAGAAGCACTAGTTTGAGACTTATCCTCTTCTAGTATCACAACACTTAGAGTTTGTGTACTTAGGAGAAGGAGGATTAAGAATCAGTAATCTAGGCTAAGTAAAGCAGTAAATAAGAAGAGTTTAGGTGGATTTGAGAAGAGAATAGGCTGCCTTAAGGGCAGCCCCTAACCGCTAATCCTAAACTCTCTACATTGTTAATATGAAACAAGAACACAAGTATAGAGAGGAAATCGGTTTCTCTTCTATTGAATAATATTGTGTGTTACAAAATGAGAGATTACAATGCTTAATATAGGAGAACAAATGTATATGGCCGTTTGAGATAAATGAGAGGTGAGAGTGACATATAGCCGTTGGTGCACAAGTGGGTGTATGGTGAAAGGGACAGCTCCTTCCCTTGGTTGTCTCATTCTTCACCAACCAAGGTCTCACATGCTTCCTTCCTTCCCTTCTTTTCCCTTTGTGAGACATTTAACTTCTTCTTGGGCCTCTTCTTCTTATAAGGCCTTTACTTCACAATTCTTCTCACATTGCTCTTATGGCCTTGCTGACCACTCTCATTGTTCTCACGGCCCACATGGCCTTATTGGCCACTCTTATTGTGCTCACGGCCTTACTGGCCACTCCCACACCACTCATGGCCTTACCGGCCACACTTCTTGTACTAGCAGCCTTACCGGCCACTCTCTTCTTCCTTGTGCAGCTCGGCCTCACCGGCCTCACTCTCTCTTCTCCTTCATATATACTAATAGTACGGACGGGCCTGTACGGACGGGCCTGTACGGACGGGCCTGTACGGACGGGCCTGTACGGACGGACCTGCTCTTCAATGTGTTCACGGCCTAACTGGCCGCTCTCCGGACATGGGTCCGTTCACGGACACGGTACATGGTACCGGACACGGTACATGGTCGCTCACGGACACGGACATGGCCTTACCGGCCTTTACATGGCCTTTTCGGCCTTTCTTCTCTTCTTCCAAGGTTCGGCCTTACCGGCCTCTCCTCTCTCCTCCTTGGTACATTCTAATACTCCCCCGCACGCTTGATCGGTGGGACACCATGGGGACCAAAGATCAAGGGTGGACTAGTGTCATCTACCTCATTAAAAACCTCAACAAAGAAAACCTCTTGGGATAAAACTTTGTTAAGGGAAAAAGAGTATAGACTCCACTATCAATGATGTCCCTTGACCTTGGTTTGCAAAGAACTAGCTCCCTTCTCTTCATGATTTGAACCGCTCCTACTCCTTAGCCCACCTTGCCTTTAGCACATTCCTTATGATCTCCATCCTTGCGCCTTTAGAATTTCTTTGAGGCTCTCATAGTCTCCTTTACCCCTTAAACAAGTGATAAAGAAGAAAAGAATAAGTGTTTGCTATGAGGAATATCAAAGAAAATTTCTAAAAGTGTGACAATTTAAGAGAACATATTAAAGACTAAAGACTAGTAATGAAGCTAAGGTAATGAATTTATGAATTAAAATAGAGAAGAGTTTAGAGCACAGCCTTTATGGTGTTTTGATGGATAGGAGGGAGAGAGTTGATCACTGTTGCGGTTTGGAATTCCTCCTTGAGACCGCTCCTCTAACCATGGTTTTAAACCCGGTCAGTTTTATTTGTCAGACTGACACATGCCCACTGAATCGGACATAACTTTCGAACGGCTGCTCGGATTGGTATGATTCCACTTCCACTGGCAAGATGACTCTGTGGTCTCGAACTTTAATGAAGAACGCGGAAGCCGAATCGCAGTGGAAGGGTTTCGTCCGAGTCGATCTTTGAGACGCTTCGGCTGAGCTTTAAGTAAAGACTTTTGCTTGTGGCCGAGCAGAATCTGTGAGGTACGGTCTGAAGTCACTTGGTCTCCCCCGTAACCTTTACTTGATGATGGGCTGAAACCTCATCACCTCAGTTGAAGCCTTGTGCATCACCGTTCTTGTGCACATCCAATCAACAGTTGAAACCTTGTGCATCACCTTTCCTAAAGACCATTGTGCACATCCGATCAACAACTTGGCACTAACACACATGCTCTTGGACTGATTCATCACCTTCCACCAGCTTAACTCTGTTTTCTTGAGTTGAAAGAAGCTTTGACAGCCAAGAACATCCAAGAAGACAATCTCTTTTGGTGCTTTAACGGCTGAAACACAATGGACCTTATGGAAAATTAGTTTCTCCAAAGGTTTAACAACAAAACTCCTTGTAGAATCACTTAAACAAGTGTTCTTCAAGAGATTAAGGCTTTAGATCCACGAAGATAACATATAGAAGATGTTTTTCGTGGTCCCAAGCAAAGAAGAAACAACAAAAGCCTTTGGAACAGCCTATTGTCCAACGGTTAAAAGAATGCATCTTGGACCAACTTGAATCTATTTGACCAAGCGGGCTCTACATGCTAAAATAAAGTCTCTCTCTTCCTCAAACTCGAACCTGGACACACCATATGACCAGAAACAAAGCTTTCTCAACCTTGAGAAGAAGAAGAAGAAGAAGAAGTTTAGTAATTAAACTTTAAAGGAAATTTAACAAAAGCAAAATTAAACCTTTAAAGGAAAAATTAACTAAATCTTAAGAGAACTAAATCCTAAGAATTTCGTGGCTCATACAAGCACACAAAAACGTGAATCCTTACCAAGAACAAAACCGATTTGCTCCTTGGTTCATCACCACCTCATTTAAACCCAAGCTTTCACCAAATCGGTAAGCCTAAAGATGAGGTTTTAAAATCGATTTCTTTCACACACTTGGTCTACAAATTCTAACAAGACAAGAGACCAAGCTTACTCAACAATGAGCTGCTAGAGAATCGATTTAACAACAAAAGCAAAATTAAAGCTTTAAAGAACTAAGCTAAGCGAATTAACACCTAAGCTAGGATTAAAACTTTAACTAAGCTAACTCCTAAGAAAACGACATTGAGAATGAGTTTGAATCACCAAGAACAGAACCTGCTCTGATACCATGTTGAGATTTATGAGACAAAGCTCACAAGAGAGGGTAGACAAACACTTGGTGAATGAATCCCCCTTTACCCACAACAAACTAACTCATTCTCAAGGGGGAGGAGAGAACATCAACTTGTGATGAACTCCCCATAAACAAGCTAGATAGAACCCAAATACTAGAGAGTAAGCGGATCCTAACTAGGAGAAGCACTAGTTTGAGACTTATCCTCTTCTAGTATCACAACACTTAGAGTTTGTGTACTTAGGAGAAGGAGGATTAAGAATCAGTAATCTAGGCTAAGTAAAGCAGTAAATAAGAAGAGTTTAGGTGGATTTGAGAAGAGAATAGGCTGCCTTAAGGGCAGCCCCTAACCGCTAATCCTAAACTCTCTACATTGTTAATATGAAACAAGAACACAAGTATAGAGAGGAAATCGGTTTCTCTTCTATTGAATAATATTGTGTGTTACAAAATGAGAGATTACAATGCTTAATATAGGAGAACAAATGTATATGGCCGTTTGAGATAAATGAGAGGTGAGAGTGACATATAGCCGTTGGTGCACAAGTGGGTGTATGGTGAAAGGGACAGCTCCTTCCCTTGGTTGTCTCATTCTTCACCAACCAAGGTCTCACATGCTTCCTTCCTTCCCTTCTTTTCCCTTTGTGAGACATTTAACTTCTTCTTGGGCCTCTTCTTCTTATAAGGCCTTTACTTCACAATTCTTCTCACATTGCTCTTATGGCCTTGCTGACCACTCTCATTGTTCTCACGGCCCACATGGCCTTATTGGCCACTCTTATTGTGCTCACGGCCTTACTGGCCGCTCCCACACCACTCATGGCCTTACCGGCCACACTTCTTGTACTAGCAGCCTTACCGGCCACTCTCTTCTTCCTTGTGCAGCTCGGCCTCACCGGCCTCACTCTCTCTTCTCCTTCATATATACTAATAGTACGGACGGGCCTGTACGGACGGGCCTGTACGGACGGGCCTGTACGGACGGGCCTGTACGGACGGGCCTGTACGGACGGACCTGCTCTTCAATGTGTTCACGGCCTAACTGGCCGCTCTCCGGACATGGGTCCGTTCACGGACACGGTACATGGTACCGGACACGGTACATGGTCGCTCACGGACACGGACATGGCCTTACCGGCCTTTACATGGCCTTTCCGGCCTTTCTTCTCTTCTTCCAAGGTTCGGCCTTACCGGCCTCTCCTCTCTCCTCCTTGGTACATTCTAATATCTGACCCTAGAAACAGTAAAAATGCTGTTGCTTCTTAGAATCAATGTTTTCTTGGTTTAAGTCTGTTTTGGGACAAAACGGGTATAAGTTGTGTCTATACACTCCAAATTCAACCCGAACTCTTATAATTAGTCAAATGCATTGGATTGTCAGATTTTGAACCTAGAAAGATTTACATAGCTGTTTACTGTTTCGAATCAATGTTTTCTCTCTGTTTTAGCCTGTTTTCTGAGTTCAAGCCTGTTTTGGGATAAAACGGGTTTAAGTGTTGACAAAACACTGCAAATTAATCCTGAACTCTTACAAATATTCAAATGCATTGGATTGTCACACATTCTAACACTAGAAATAGTAACAATGCTGTTGCTGCTTAGAATCAATGTTTTCTTGGTTTAAGCCTGTTTTGGGACAAAACGGGTATAAGTGGTGTCTAAACACTCCAAATTCAACCCGAACTCTTATAATTAGTCAAATGCATTGGATTGTTACATATTTTGACCCTAGAAAGAGTAACATAGCTGTTTACTGCTTTGAATCAATGTTTTCTCTCGGTTTTAGCCTATTTTTTCTGTTTAACCTTATTTTGGGACAAAACAGGTATAAGTGTTGACAAAACACTCCAAATTAATCCTAAACTCTTACAAATAGTCAAATGCATTGGATTGTCACACATTCTAACCCTAGAAATAGTAACAAAGCTGTTTACTGCTTCGAATCAATGTTTTCTCTCGGTGTTAGCCTGTTTTCTCGGTTTAAGACTGGTTTGGAATAAAACGGGTTTAAGTGTTGTCTAAACACTCCAAATTCATCCCGAATTCTTACAATTAGTCAAATGCATTGGAATGTCACACATTCTGACCCTAGAAACAGTAAAAATGCTGTTGCTGCTTAGAATCAATGTTTTCTTGGTTTAAGCCAGTTTCGGGACAACATGGATAAAGTGGTGTCTAAACACTCCAAATTCAACCTGAACTCTTATAATTAGTCAAATGCATTGGATTGTTACATATTTTGACCCTAGAAAGAGTAACATAGTTGTTTACTGCTTTGAATCAATGTTTTCTCTCGGTTTAGCCTGTTTTCTCGGTTTAAGCCTGTTTTGGAATAAAACGGGTTTAAGTGTTGTCTAAACACTCCAAATTCATCCCGAATTCTTACAATTAGTCAAATGCATTGGAATGTCACACATTCTGACCCTAGAAACAGTAACAATGCTGTTGCTGCTTAGAATCAATGTTTTCTTGGTTTAAGTCTGTTTTGGGACAAAACGGGTATAAGTTGTTTCTATACACTCCAAATTCAACCCAAACTCTTATAATTAGTCAAATGCATTGGATTGTCAGATTTTGAACCTAGAAAGAGTTACATAGCTGTTTACTGTTTCGAATCAATGTTTTCTCTCTGTTTTAGCCTGTTTTCTGAGTTCAAGCCTGTTTTGGGATAAAACGGGTTTAAGTGTTGACAAAACACTGCAAATTAATCCTGAACTCTTACAAATATTCAAATGCATTGGATTGTCACACATTCTAACACTAGAAATAGTAACAATGCTGTTGCTGCTTAGAATCAATGTTTTCTTGGTTTAAGCCTGTTTTGGGACAAAACGGGTATAATTGGTGTCTAAACACTCCAAATTCAACCCGAACTCTTATAATTAGTCAAATGCATTGGATTGTTACATATTTTGACCCTAGAAAGAGTAACATAGCTGTTTACTGCTTTGAATCAATGTTTTCTCTCGGTTTTAGCCTATTTTTTCGGTTTAACCTTATTTTGGGACAAAACGGGTATAAGTGTTGACAAAACACTCCAAATTAATCCTGAACTCTTACAAATAATCAAATGCATTGGATTGTCACACATTCTAACCCTAGAAATAGTAACAAAGCTGTTTACTGCTTCGAATCAATGTTTTCTCTCGGTTTTAGCCTGTTTTCTCGGTTTAAGCCTGTTTTGGAATAAAACGGGTTTCAGTGTTGTGTAAACACTCCAAAATCATCCTGAACTCTTACAATTAGTCAAATGCATTGGATTGTCACACATTATGACCCTAGAAACAGTAACAAAGCTGTTTACTGCTTCGAATCAATGTTTTTTCAGGTTTATCCAGTTTTGGGACAACATGGATAAAGTGGTGTCTAAACACTCCAAAGTGGTGTCAACCCGAACTCTTATAATTAGTCAAATGCATTGGATTGTTACATATTTTGACCCTAGAAAGAGTAACAAAGTTGTTTACTTCTTCATCAATGTTTTCTCTCGGTTTAGCTTGTTTTCTTGGCTTAAGCCTATTTTGGGATAAAACGGGTTTAATTGTTGTCTAAACACTCCAAATTCATCCCAAACTCTTAAAATTAGTCAAATGCATTGGAATGTCACACATTCTGACCCTAGAAACAGTAACACTGCTGTTTACTGCTTAGAATCAATGTTTTCTTGGTTTAAGCCTGTTTTGGGACAAAACGGGTATAAGTGGTGTCTAAACACTCCAAATTCAACCCGAACTCTTATAATTAGTCAAATGCATTGGATTGTGAGATTTTGACCCTAGAAAGAGTTACATAGCTGTTTACTGTTTTGAATCAATGTTTTCTCTCGGTTTTAGCCTGTTTTCACAGTTCAAGCAGATTTTGGGATAAAACGAGTTTAAGTGTTGTCTAAACACTCCAAATTCATCCTGAACTCTTACAATTAGCCAAATGCATTGTATTGTCACAAATTCTGACCCTAGAAACAGTAACAAAGCTATTTACAGCTTTGAATCAATGTTTTTTCAGGTTTATCCACTTTCGGGACAACATGGATAAAGTGGTGTCTAAACACTCCAAATTCAACCCGAACTCTTATAATTAGTCAAATGCATTAGATTGTTACATATTTTGACCCTAGAGAGAGTAACATAGCTGTTTACTGCTTCGAATCAATGTTTTCTCTCGGTTTAGCTTGTTTTCTCGGTTTAAGCCTGTTTTGGGATAAAACGGGTTTAAGTGTTGTCTAAACACTCCAAATTCATCCCGAATTCTTACAATTAGTCAAATGCATTGGAATGTCACACATTCTGACCCTAGAAACATTAACAATGCTGTTGCTGCTTAGAATCAATGTTTTCTTGGTTTAAGCCTGTTTTGGGACAAAACGGGTATAAGTGGTGTCTATACACTCCAAATTCAACCCGAACTTTTATAATTAGTCAAATGCATTGGATTGTCAGATTTTGAACCTAGAAAGAGTTACGTAGCTGTTTACTGTTTCGAATCAATGTTTTCTCTCTGTTTTAAACTGTTTTCTGAGTTCAAGCCAGTTTTGGGATAAAACGGGTTTAAGTGTTGTCCAAACACTCCAAATTCATCCCGAATTCTTACAATTAGTCAAATGCATTGGATTGTCACACATTCTGACCCTAGAAACAGTAACAATGCTGTTGCTGCTTAGAATCAATGTTTTCTTGGTTTAAGCCTGTTTTGGGACAAAACGGGTATAAGTTGTGTCTATACACTCCAAATTCAACCCGAACTCTTATAATTAGTCAAATGCATTGGATTGTCAGATTTTGAACCTAGAAAGAGTCACATAGCTGTTTACTGTTTCGAATCAATGTTTTCTCTCTGTTTTAGCCTGTTTTCTGAGTTCAAGCCTGTTTTGGGATAAAACGGGTTTAAGTGTTGACAAAACACTGCAAATTAATCCTGAACTCTTACAAATATTCAAATGCATTGGATTGTCACACATTCTAACACTAGAAATAGTAACAATGCTGTTGCTGCTTAGAATCAATGTTTTCTTGGTTTAAGCCTGTTTTGGGACAAAACGAGTATAAGTGGTGTCTAAACACTCCAAATTCAACCCGAACTCTTATAATTAGTCAAATGCATTGGATTGTTACATATTTTGACCCTAGAAAGAGTAACATAGCTGTTTACTGCTTTGAATCAATGTTTTCTCTCGGTTTTAGCCTATTTTTTCTGTTTAACCTTATTTTGGGACAAAACGGGTATAAGTGTTGACAAAACACTCCAAATTAATCCTGAACTCTTACAAATAGTCAAATGCATTGGATTGTCACACATTCTAACCCTAGAAATAGTAACAAAGCTGTTTACTGCTTCGAAACAATGTTTTCTCTCGGTTTTAGCCTGTTTTCTCGGTTTAAGCCTGTTTTGGAATAAAACGGGTTTCAATGTTGTGTAAACACTCCAAAATCATCCTGAACTCTTACAATTAGTCAAATGCATTGGATTGTCACACATTATGACCCTACAAACAGTAACAAAGCTGTATACTGCTTCGAATCAATGTTTTTTCAGGTTTATCCAGTTTCGGGACAACATGGATAAAGTGGTGTCTAAACACTCCAAATTCAACCCGAACTCTTATAATTAGTCAAATGCATTGGATTGTTACATATTTTGACCCTAGAAAGAGTAAAAAAGTTGTTTACTTCTTCATCAATGTTTTCGCTCGGTTTAGCTTGTTTTCTTGGTTTAAGCCTATTTTGGGATAAAGTGGGTTTAATTGTTGTCTAAACACTCCAAATTCATCCCGAATTCTTACAATTAGTCAAATGCATTGGAATGTCACACATTCTGACCCTAGAAACAGTAACAATGCTGTTGACTGCTTAGAATCAATGTTTTCTTGGTTTAAGCCTGTTTTGGGACAAAACGGGTATAAGTGGTGTCTAAACACTCCAAATTCAACCCGAACTCTTATAATTAGTCAAATGCATTGGATTGTTACAAATTTTGACCCTAGAAAGAGTAACATAGCTGTTTACTGCTTTGAATCAATGTTTTCTCTCGGTTTTAGCCTATTTTTTCGGTTTAGCCTTATTTTGGGACAAAACGGGTATAAGTGTTGACAAAACACTCCAAATTCATCCCGAATTCTTACAATTAGTCAAATGCATTGGAATGTCACACATTCTGACCCTAGAAACAGTAACAATGCTGTTGCTGCTTAGAATGAATGTTTTCTTGGTTTAAGCCTGTTTTGGGACAAAACGGGTATAAGTGGTGTCTATACACTCCAAATTCAACCCGAACTTTTATAATTAGTCAAATGCATTGGATTGTCAGATTTTGAACCTAGAAAGAGTTACATAGCTGTTTACTGTTTCGAATCAATGTTTTCTCTCTGTTTTAGCCTGTTTTCTGAGTTCAAGCTTGTTTTGGGATAAAACGGGTTTAAGTGTTGACAAAACACTGCAAATTAATCCTGAACTCTTACAAATATTCAAATGCATTGGATTGTCACACATTCTAACACTAGAAATAGTAACAATGCTGTTGCTGCTTAGAATCAATGTTTTCTTGGTTTAAGCATGTTTTGGGACAAAACAGGTATAAGTGGTGTCTAAACACTCCAAATTCAACCCGAACTCTTATAATTAGTCAAATGCAATGGATTGTTACATATTTTGACCCTAGAAAGAGTAACATAGCTGTTTACTGCTTTGAATCAATGTTTTCTCTCGGTTTTAGCCTATTTTTTCTGTTTAACCTTATTTTGGGACAAAACGGGTATAAGTGTTGACAAAACACTCCAAATTAATCCTGAACTCTTACAAATAGTCAAATGCATTGGATTGTCACACATTCTAACCCTAGAAATAGTAACAAAGCTGTTTACTGCTTCGAATCAATGTTTTCTCTCGGTGTTAGCCTGTTTTCTCGGTTTAAGCCTGTTTTGGAATAAAACGGGTTTAAGTGTTGTCTAAACACTCCAAATTCATCCCGAATTCTTACAATTAGTCAAATGCATTGGAATGTCACACATTCTGACCCTAGAAACAGTAACAATGCTGTTGACTGCTTAGAATCAATGTTTTCTTGGTTTAAGCCTGTTTTGGGACAAAACGGGTATAAGTGGTGTCTAAACACTCCAAATTCAACCCGAACTCTTATAATTAGTCAAATGCATTGGATTGTTACATATTTTGACCCTAGAAAGAGTAACATAGCTGTTTACTGCTTTGAATCAATGTTTTCTCTCGGTTTTAGCCTATTTTTTCGGTTTAACCTTATTTTGGGACAAAACGGGTATAAGTGTTGACAAAACACTCCAAATTCATCCCGAATTCTTACAATTAGTCAAATGCATTGGAATGTCACACATTCTGACCCTAGAAACAGTAACAATGCTGTTGCTGCTTAGAATCAATGTTTTCTTGGTTTAAGCCTGTTTTGGGACAAAACAGGTATAAGTGGTGTCTATACACTCCAAATTCAACCCGAACTTTTATAATTAGTCAAATGCATTGGATTGTCAGATTTTGAACCTAGAAAGAGTTACATAGCTGTTTACTGTTTCGAATCAATGTTTTCTCTCTGTTTTAGCCTGTTTTCTGAGTTCAAGCCTGTTTTGGGATAAAACGGGTTTAAGTGTTGACAAAACACTGCAAATTAATCCTGAACTCTTAAAAATATTCAAATGCATTGGATTGTCACACATTCTAACACTAGAAATAGTAACAATTCTGTTGCTGCTTAGAATCAATGTTTTCTTGGTTTAAGCATGTTTTGGGACAAAACAGGTATAAGTGGTGTCTAAACACTCCAAATTCAACCCGAACTCTTATAATTAGTCAAATACATTGGATTGTTACATATTTTGACCCTAGAAAGAGTAACATAGCTGTTTACTGCTTTGAATCAATGTTTTCTCTCGGTTTTAGCCTATTTTTTCTGTTTAACCTTATTTTGGGACAAAACGGGTATAAGTGTTGACAAAACACTCCAAATTAATCCTGAACTCTTACAAATAGTCAAATGCATTGGATTGTCACACATTCTAACCCTAGAAATAGTAACAAAGCTGTTTACTGCTTCGAATCAATGTTTTCTCTCGGTGTTAGCCTGTTTTCTCGGTTTAAGCCTGTTTTGGAATAAAACGGGTTTAAGTGTTGTCTAAACACTCCAAATTCATCCCGAATTCTTACAATTAGTCAAATGCATTGGAATGTCACACATTCTGACCCTAGAAACAGTAACAATGCTGTTGACTGCTTAGAATCAATGTTTTCTTGGTTTAAGCCTGTTTTGGGACAAAACGGGTATAAGTGGTGTCTAAACACTCCAAATTCAACCCGAACTCTTATAATTAGTCAAATGCATTGGATTGTTACATATTTTGACCCTAGAAAGAGTAACATAGCTGTTTACTGCTTTGAATCAATGTTTTCTCTCGGTTTTAGCCTATTTTTTCGGTTTAACCTTATTTTGGGACAAAACGGGTATAAGTGTTGACAAAACACTCCAAATTCATCCCGAATTCTTACAATTAGTCAAATGCATTGGAATGTCACACATTCTGACCCTAGAAACAGTAACAATGTTGTTGCTGCTTAGAATCAATGTTTTCTTGGTTTAAGCCTGTTTTGGGACAAAACAGGTATAAGTGGTGTCTATACACTCCAAATTCAACCCGAACTTTTATAATTAGTCAAATGCATTGGATTGTCAGATTTTGAACCTAGAAAGAGTTACATAGCTGTTTACTGTTTCGAATCAATGTTTTCTCTCTGTTTTAGCCTGTTTTCTGAGTTCAAGCCTGTTTTGGGATAAAACGGGTTTAAGTGTTGACAAAACACTGCAAATTAATCCTGAACTCTTAAAAATATTCAAATGCATTGGATTGTCACACATTCTAACACTAGAAATAGTAACAATTCTGTTGCTGCTTAGAATCAATGTTTTCTTGGTTTAAGCATGTTTTGGGACAAAACAGGTATAAGTGGTGTCTAAACACTCCAAATTCAACCCGTACTCTTATAATTAGTCAAATACATTGGATTGTTACATATTTTGACCCTAGAGAGAGTAACATAGCTGTTTACTGCTTTGAATCAATGTTTTCTCTCGGTTTTAGCCTATTTTTTCTGTTTAACCTTATTTTGGGACAAAACGGGTATAAGTGTTGACAAAACACTCCAAATTAATCCTGAACTCTTACAAATAGTCAAATGCATTGGATTGTCACACATTCTAACCCTAGAAATAGTAACAAAGCTGTTTACTGCTTCGAATCAATGTTTTCTCTCGGTGTTAGCCTGTTTTCTCGGTTTAAGCCTGTTTTGGAATAAAACGGGTTTAAGTGTTGTCTAAACACTCCAAATTCATCCCGAATTCTTACAATTAGTCAAATGCATTGGAATGTCACACATTCTGACCCTAGAAACAGTAACAATGCTGTTGACTGCTTAGAATCAATGTTTTCTTGGTTTAAGCCTGTTTTGGGACAAAACGGGTATAAGTGGTGTCTAAACACTCCAAATTCAACCCGAACTCTTATAATTAGTCAAATGCATTGGATTGTTACAAATTTTGACCCTAGAAAGAGTAACATAGCTGTTTACTGCTTTGAATCAATGTTTTCTCTCGGTTTTAGCCTATTTTTTCGGTTTAACCTTATTTTGGGACAAAACGGGTATAAGTGTTGACAAAACACTCCAAATTCATCCCGAATTCTTACAATTAGTCAAATGCATTGGAATGTCACACATTCTGACCCTAGAAACAGTAACAATGCTGTTGCTGCTTAGAATGAATGTTTTCTTGGTTTAAGCCTGTTTTGGGACAAAACGGGTATAAGTGGTGTCTATACACTCCAAATTCAACCCGAACTTTTATAATTAGTCAAATGCATTGGATTGTCAGATTTTGAACCTAGAAAGAGTTACATAGCTGTTTACTGTTTCGAATCAATGTTTTCTCTCTGTTTTAGCCTGTTTTCTGAGTTCAAGCTTGTTTTGGGATAAAACGGGTTTAAGTGTTGACAAAACACTGCAAATTAATCCTGAACTCTTACAAATATTCAAATGCATTGGATTGTCACACATTCTAACACTAGAAATAGTAACAATGCTGTTGCTGCTTAGAATCAATGTTTTCTTGGTTTAAGCATGTTTTGGGACAAAACAAGTATAAGTGGTGTCTAAACACTCCAAATTCAACCCGAACTCTTATAATTAGTCAAATGCAATGGATTGTTACATATTTTGACCCTAGAAAGAGTAACATAGCTGTTTACTGCTTTGAATCAATGTTTTCTCTCGGTTTTAGCCTATTTTTTCTGTTTAACCTTATTTTGGGACAAAACGGGTATAAGTGTTGACAAAACACTCCAAATTAATCCTGAACTCTTACAAATAGTCAAATGCATTGGATTGTCACACATTCTAACCCTAGAAATAGTAACAAAGCTGTTTACTGCTTCGAATCAATGTTTTCTCTCGGTGTTAGCCTGTTTTCTCGGTTTAAGCCTGTTTTGGAATAAAACGGGTTTAAGTGTTGTCTAAACACTCCAAATTCATCCCGAATTCTTACAATTAGTCAAATGCATTGGAATGTCACACATTCTGACCCTAGAAACAGTAACAATGCTGTTGACTGCTTAGAATCAATGTTTTCTTGGTTTAAGCCTGTTTTGGGACAAAACGGGTATAAGTGGTGTCTAAACACTCCAAATTCAACCCGAACTCTTATAATTAGTCAAATGCATTGGATTGTTACATATTTTGACCCTAGAAAGAGTAACATAGCTGTTTACTGCTTTGAATCAATGTTTTCTCTCGGTTTTAGCCTATTTTTTCGGTTTAACCTTATTTTGGGACAAAACGGGTATAAGTGTTGACAAAACACTCCAAATTCATCCCGAATTCTTACAATTAGTCAAATGCATTGGAATGTCACACATTCTGACCCTAGAAACAGTAACAATGCTGTTGCTGCTTAGAATCAATGTTTTCTTGGTTTAAGCCTGTTTTGGGACAAAACAGGTATAAGTGGTGTCTATACACTCCAAATTCAACCCGAACTTTTATAATTAGTCAAATGCATTGGATTGTCAGATTTTGAACCTAGAAAGAGTTACATAGCTGTTTACTGTTTCGAATCAATGTTTTCTCTCTGTTTTAGCCTGTTTTCTGAGTTCAAGCCTGTTTTGGGATAAAACGGGTTTAAGTGTTGACAAAACACTGCAAATTAATCCTGAACTCTTAAAAATATTCAAATGCATTGGATTGTCACACATTCTAACACTAGAAATAGTAACAATTCTGTTGCTGCTTAGAATCAATGTTTTCTTGGTTTAAGCATGTTTTGGGACAAAACAGGTATAAGTGGTGTCTAAACACTCCAAATTCAACCCGAACTCTTATAATTAGTCAAATACATTGGATTGTTACATATTTTGACCCTAGAAAGAGTAACATAGCTGTTTACTGCTTTGAATCAATGTTTTCTCTCGGTTTTAGCCTATTTTTTCTGTTTAACCTTATTTTGGGACAAAACGGGTATAAGTGTTGACAAAACACTCCAAATTAATCCTGAACTCTTACAAATAGTCAAATGCATTGGATTGTCACACATTCTAACCCTAGAAATAGTAACAAAGCTGTTTACTGCTTCGAATCAATGTTTTCTCTCGGTGTTAGCCTGTTTTCTCGGTTTAAGCCTGTTTTGGAATAAAACGGGTTTAAGTGTTGTCTAAACACTCCAAATTCATCCCGAATTCTTACAATTAGTCAAATGCATTGGAATGTCACACATTCTGACCCTAGAAACAGTAACAATGCTGTTGACTGCTTAGAATCAATGTTTTCTTGGTTTAAGCCTGTTTTGGGACAAAACGGGTATAAGTGGTGTCTAAACACTCCAAATTCAACCCGAACTCTTATAATTAGTCAAATGCATTGGATTGTTACATATTTTGACCCTAGAAAGAGTAACATAGCTGTTTACTGCTTTGAATCAATGTTTTCTCTCGGTTTTAGCCTATTTTTTCGGTTTAACCTTATTTTGGGACAAAACGGGTATAAGTGTTGACAAAACACTCCAAATTCATCCTGAATTCTTACAATTAGTCAAATGCATTGGAATGTCACACATTCTGACCCTAGAAACAGTAACAATGTTGTTGCTGCTTAGAATCAATGTTTTCTTGGTTTAAGCCTGTTTTGGGACAAAACAGGTATAAGTGGTGTCTATACACTCCAAATTCAACCCGAACTTTTATAATTAGTCAAATGCATTGGATTGTCAGATTTTGAACCTAGAAAGAGTTACATAGCTGTTTACTGTTTCGAATCAATGTTTTCTCTCTGTTTTAGCCTGTTTTCTGAGTTCAAGCCTGTTTTGGGATAAAACGGGTTTAAGTGTTGACAAAACACTGCAAATTAATCCTGAACTCTTAAAAATATTCAAATGCATTGGATTGTCACACATTCTAACACTAGAAATAGTAACAATTCTGTTGCTGCTTAGAATCAATGTTTTCTTGGTTTAAGCATGTTTTGGGACAAAACAGGTATAAGTGGTGTCTAAACACTCCAAATTCAACCCGTACTCTTATAATTAGTCAAATACATTGGATTGTTACATATTTTGACCCTAGAGAGAGTAACATAGCTGTTTACTGCTTTGAATCAATGTTTTCTCTCGGTTTTAGCCTATTTTTTCTGTTTAACCTTATTTTGGGACAAAACGGGTATAAGTGTTGACAAAACACTCCAAATTAATCCTGAACTCTTACAAATAGTCAAATGCATTGGATTGTCACACATTCTAACCCTAGAAATAGTAACAAAGCTGTTTACTGCTTCGAATCAATGTTTTCTCTCGGTGTTAGCCTGTTTTCTCGGTTTAAGCCTGTTTTGGAATAAAACGGGTTTAAGTGTTGTCTAAACACTCCAAATTCATCCCGAATTCTTACAATTAGTCAAATGCATTGGAATGTCACACATTCTGACCCTAGAAACAGTAACAATGCTGTTGACTGCTTAGAATCAATGTTTTCTTGGTTTAAGCCTGTTTTGGGACAAAACGGGTATAAGTGGTGTCTAAACACTCCAAATTCAACCCGAACTCTTATAATTAGTCAAATGCATTGGATTGTTACAAATTTTGACCCTAGAAAGAGTAACATAGCTGTTTACTGCTTTGAATCAATGTTTTCTCTCGGTTTTAGCCTATTTTTTCGGTTTAACCTTATTTTGGGACAAAACGGGTATAAGTGTTGACAAAACACTCCAAATTCATCCCGAATTCTTACAATTAGTCAAATGCATTGGAATGTCACACATTCTGACCCTAGAAACAGTAACAATGCTGTTGCTGCTTAGAATGAATGTTTTCTTGGTTTAAGCCTGTTTTGGGACAAAACGGGTATAAGTGGTGTCTATACACTCCAAATTCAACCCGAACTTTTATAATTAGTCAAATGCATTGGATTGTCAGATTTTGAACCTAGAAAGAGTTACATAGCTGTTTACTGTTTCGAATCAATGTTTTCTCTCTGTTTTAGCCTGTTTTCTGAGTTCAAGCCTGTTTTGGGATAAAACGGGTTTAAGTGTTGACAAAACACTGCAAATTAATCCTGAACTCTTACAAATATTCAAATGCATTGGATTGTCACACATTCTAACACTAGAAATAGTAACAATGCTGTTGCTGCTTAGAATCAATGTTTTCTTGGTTTAAGCATGTTTTGGGACAAAACAGGTATAAGTGGTGTCTAAACACTCCAAATTCAACCCGAACTCTTATAATTAGTCAAATGCAATGGATTGTTACATATTTTGACCCTAGAAAGAGTAACATAGCTGTTTACTGCTTTGAATCAATGTTTTCTCTCGGTTTTAGCCTATTTTTTCTGTTTAACCTTATTTTGGGACAAAACGGGTATAAGTGTTGACAAAACACTCCAAATTAATCCTGAACTCTTACAAATAGTCAAATGCATTGGATTGTCACACATTCTAACCCTAGAAATAGTAACAAATCTGTTTACTGCTTCGAATCAATGTTTTCTCTCGGTGTTAGCCTGTTTTCTCGGTTTAAGCCTGTTTTGGAATAAAACGGGTTTAAGTGTTGTCTAAACACTCCAAATTCATCCCGAATTCTTACAATTAGTCAAATGCATTGGAATGTCACACATTCTGACCCTAGAAACAGTAACAATGCTGTTGACTGCTTAGAATCAATGTTTTCTTGGTTTAAGCCTGTTTTGGGACAAAACGGGTATAAGTGGTGTCTATACACTCCAAATTCAACCCGAACTCTTATAATTAGTCAAATGCATTGGATTGTTACAAATTTTGACCCTAGAAAGAGTAACATAGCTGTTTACTGCTTTGAATCAATGTTTTCTCTCGGTTTTAGCCTATTTTTTCGGTTTAACCTTATTTTGGGACAAAACGGGTATAAGTGTTGACAAAACACTCCAAATTCATCCCGAATTCTTACAATTAGTCAAATGCATTGGAATGTCACACATTCTGACCCTAGAAACAGTAACAATGCTGTTGCTGCTTAGAATGAATGTTTTCTTGGTTTAAGCCTGTTTTGGGACAAAACGGGTATAAGTGGTGTCTATACACTCCAAATTCAACCCGAACTTTTATAATTAGTCAAATGCATTGGATTGTCAGATTTTGAACCTAGAAAGAGTTACATAGCTGTTTACTGTTTCGAATCAATGTTTTCTCTCTGTTTTAGCCTGTTTTCTGAGTTCAAGCCTGTTTTGGGATAAAACGGGTTTAAGTGTTGACAAAACACTGCAAATTCATCCTGAACTCTTAAAAATATTCAAATGCATTGGATTGTCACACATTCTAACACTAGAAATAGTAACAATTCTGTTGCTGCTTAGAATCAATGTTTTCTTGGTTTAAGCATGTTTTGGGACAAAACAGGTATAAGTGGTGTCTAAACACTCCAAATTCAACCCGTACTCTTATAATTAGTCAAATACATTGGATTGTTACATATTTTGACCCTAGAGAGAGTAACATAGCTGTTTACTGCTTTGAATCAATGTTTTCTCTCGGTTTTAGCCTATTTTTTCTGTTTAACCTTATTTTGGGACAAAACGGGTATAAGTGTTGACAAAACACTCCAAATTAATCCTGAACTCTTACAAATAGTCAAATGCATTGGATTGTCACACATTCTAACCCTAGAAATAGTAACAAAGCTGTTTACTGCTTCGAATCAATGTTTTCTCTCGGTGTTAGCCTGTTTTCTCGGTTTAAGCCTGTTTTGGAATAAAACGGGTTTAAGTGTTGTCTAAACACTCCAAATTCATCCCGAATTCTTACAATTAGTCAAATGCATTGGAATGTCACACATTCTGACCCTAGAAACAGTAACAATGCTGTTGACTGCTTAGAATCAATGTTTTCTTGGTTTAAGCCTGTTTTGGGACAAAACGGGTATAAGTGGTGTCTAAACACTCCAAATTCAACCCGAACTCTTATAATTAGTCAAATGCATTGGATTGTTACAAATTTTGACCCTAGAAAGAGTAACATAGCTGTTTACTGCTTTGAATCAATGTTTTCTCTCGGTTTTAGCCTATTTTTTCGGTTTAACCTTATTTTGGGACAAAACGGGTATAAGTGTTGACAAAACACTCCAAATTCATCCCGAATTCTTACAATTAGTCAAATGCATTGGAATGTCACACATTCTGACCCTAGAAACAGTAACAATGCTGTTGCTGCTTAGAATGAATGTTTTCTTGGTTTAAGCCTGTTTTGGGACAAAACGGGTATAAGTGGTGTCTATACACTCCAAATTCAACCCGAACTTTTATAATTAGTCAAATGCATTGGATTGTCAGATTTTGAACCTAGAAAGAGTTACATAGCTGTTTACTGTTTCGAATCAATGTTTTCTCTCTGTTTTAGCCTGTTTTCTGAGTTCAAGCCTGTTTTGGGATAAAACGGGTTTAAGTGTTGACAAAACACTGCAAATTAATCCTGAACTCTTACAAATATTCAAATGCATTGGATTGTCACACATTCTAACACTAGAAATAGTAACAATGCTGTTGCTGCTTAGAATCAATGTTTTCTTGGTTTAAGCATGTTTTGGGACAAAACAGGTATAAGTGGTGTCTAAACACTCCAAATTCAACCCGAACTCTTATAATTAGTCAAATGCAATGGATTGTTACATATTTTGACCCTAGAAAGAGTAACATAGCTGTTTACTGCTTTGAATCAATGTTTTCTCTCGGTTTTAGCCTATTTTTTCTGTTTAACCTTATTTTGGGACAAAACGGGTATAAGTGTTGACAAAACACTCCAAATTAATCCTGAACTCTTACAAATAGTCAAATACATTGGATTGTCACACATTCTAACCCTAGAAATAGTAACAAATCTGTTTACTGCTTCGAATCAATGTTTTCTCTCGGTGTTAGCCTGTTTTCTCGGTTTAAGCCTGTTTTGGAATAAAACGGGTTTAAGTGTTGTCTAAACACTCCAAATTCATCCCGAATTCTTACAATTAGTCAAATGCATTGGAATGTCACACATTCTGACCCTAGAAACAGTAACAATGCTGTTGACTGCTTAGAATCAATGTTTTCTTGGTTTAAGCCTGTTTTGGGACAAAACGGGTATAAGTGGTGTCTAAACACTCCAAATTCAACCCGAACTCTTATAATTAGTCAAATGCATTGGATTGTTACATATTTTGACCCTAGAAAGAGTAACATAGCTGTTTACTGCTTTGAATCAATGTTTTCTCTCGGTTTTAGCCTATTTTTTCGGTTTAACCTTATTTTGGGACAAAACGGGTATAAGTGTTGACAAAACACTCCAAATTCATCCCGAATTCTTACAATTAGTCAAATGCATTGGAATGTCACACATTCTGACCCTAGAAACAGTAACAATGCTGTTGCTGCTTAGAATCAATGTTTTCTTGGTTTAAGCCTGTTTTGGGACAAAACAGGTATAAGTGGTGTCTATACACTCCAAATTCAACCCGAACTTTTATAATTAGTCAAATGCATTGGATTGTCAGATTTTGAACCTAGAAAGAGTTACATAGCTGTTTACTGTTTCGAATCAATGTTTTCTCTCTGTTTTAGCCTGTTTTCTGAGTTCAAGCCTGTTTTGGGATAAAACGGGTTTAAGTGTTGACAAAACACTGCAAATTAATCCTGAACTCTTAAAAATATTCAAATGCATTGGATTGTCACACATTCTAACACTAGAAATAGTAACAATTCTGTTGCTGCTTAGAATCAATGTTTTCTTGGTTTAAGCATGTTTTGGGACAAAACAGGTATAAGTGGTGTCTAAACACTCCAAATTCAACCCGAACTCTTATAATTAGTCAAATGCATTGGATTGTTACAAATTTTGACCCTAGAAAGAGTAACATAGCTGTTTACTGCTTTGAATCAATGTTTTCTCTCGGTTTTAGCCTATTTTTTCGGTTTAACCTTATTTTGGGACAAAACGGGTATAAGTGTTGACAAAACACTCCAAATTCATCCCGAATTCTTACAATTAGTCAAATGCATTGGAATGTCACACATTCTGACCCTAGAAACAGTAACAATGCTGTTGCTGCTTAGAATGAATGTTTTCTTGGTTTAAGCCTGTTTTGGGACAAAACGGGTATAAGTGGTGTCTATACACTCCAAATTCAACCCGAACTTTTATAATTAGTCAAATGCATTGGATTGTCAGATTTTGAACCTAGAAAGAGTTACATAGCTGTTTACTGTTTCGAATCAATGTTTTCTCTCTGTTTTAGCCTGTTTTCTGAGTTCAAGCCTGTTTTGGGATAAAACGGGTTTAAGTGTTGACAAAACACTGCAAATTCATCCTGAACTCTTAAAAATATTCAAATGCATTGGATTGTCACACATTCTAACACTAGAAATAGTAACAATTCTGTTGCTGCTTAGAATCAATGTTTTCTTGGTTTAAGCATGTTTTGGGACAAAACAGGTATAAGTGGTGTCTAAACACTCCAAATTCAACCCGTACTCTTATAATTAGTCAAATACATTGGATTGTTACATATTTTGACCCTAGAGAGAGTAACATAGCTGTTTACTGCTTTGAATCAATGTTTTCTCTCGGTTTTAGCCTATTTTTTCTGTTTAACCTTATTTTGGGACAAAACGGGTATAAGTGTTGACAAAACACTCCAAATTAATCCTGAACTCTTACAAATAGTCAAATGCATTGGATTGTCACACATTCTAACCCTAGAAATAGTAACAAAGCTGTTTACTGCTTCGAATCAATGTTTTCTCTCGGTGTTAGCCTGTTTTCTCGGTTTAAGCCTGTTTTGGAATAAAACGGGTTTAAGTGTTGTCTAAACACTCCAAATTCATCCCGAATTCTTACAATTAGTCAAATGCATTGGAATGTCACACATTCTGACCCTAGAAACAGTAACAATGCTGTTGACTGCTTAGAATCAATGTTTTCTTGGTTTAAGCCTGTTTTGGGACAAAACGGGTATAAGTGGTGTCTAAACACTCCAAATTCAACCCGAACTCTTATAATTAGTCAAATGCATTGGATTGTTACAAATTTTGACCCTAGAAAGAGTAACATAGCTGTTTACTGCTTTGAATCAATGTTTTCTCTCGGTTTTAGCCTATTTTTTCGGTTTAACCTTATTTTGGGACAAAACGGGTATAAGTGTTGACAAAACACTCCAAATTCATCCCGAATTCTTACAATTAGTCAAATGCATTGGAATGTCACACATTCTGACCCTAGAAACAGTAACAATGCTGTTGCTGCTTAGAATGAATGTTTTCTTGGTTTAAGCCTGTTTTGGGACAAAACGGGTATAAGTGGTGTCTATACACTCCAAATTCAACCCGAACTTTTATAATTAGTCAAATGCATTGGATTGTCAGATTTTGAACCTAGAAAGAGTTACATAGCTGTTTACTGTTTCGAATCAATGTTTTCTCTCTGTTTTAGCCTGTTTTCTGAGTTCAAGCCTGTTTTGGGATAAAACGGGTTTAAGTGTTGACAAAACACTGCAAATTAATCCTGAACTCTTACAAATATTCAAATGCATTGGATTGTCACACATTCTAACACTAGAAATAGTAACAATGCTGTTGCTGCTTAGAATCAATGTTTTCTTGGTTTAAGCATGTTTTGGGACAAAACAGGTATAAGTGGTGTCTAAACACTCCAAATTCAACCCGAACTCTTATAATTAGTCAAATGCAATGGATTGTTACATATTTTGACCCTAGAAAGAGTAACATAGCTGTTTACTGCTTTGAATCAATGTTTTCTCTCGGTTTTAGCCTATTTTTTCTGTTTAACCTTATTTTGGGACAAAACGGGTATAAGTGTTGACAAAACACTCCAAATTAATCCTGAACTCTTACAAATAGTCAAATACATTGGATTGTCACACATTCTAACCCTAGAAATAGTAACAAATCTGTTTACTGCTTCGAATCAATGTTTTCTCTCGGTGTTAGCCTGTTTTCTCGGTTTAAGCCTGTTTTGGAATAAAACGGGTTTAAGTGTTGTCTAAACACTCCAAATTCATCCCGAATTCTTACAATTAGTCAAATGCATTGGAATGTCACACATTCTGACCCTAGAAACAGTAACAATGCTGTTGACTGCTTAGAATCAATGTTTTCTTGGTTTAAGCCTGTTTTGGGACAAAACGGGTATAAGTGGTGTCTAAACACTCCAAATTCAACCCGAACTCTTATAATTAGTCAAATGCATTGGATTGTTACATATTTTGACCCTAGAAAGAGTAACATAGCTGTTTACTGCTTTGAATCAATGTTTTCTCTCGGTTTTAGCCTATTTTTTCGGTTTAACCTTATTTTGGGACAAAACGGGTATAAGTGTTGACAAAACACTCCAAATTAATCCTGAACTCTTACAAATAGTCAAATGCATTGGATTGTCACACATTCTAACCCTAGAAATAGTAACAAAGCTGTTTACTGCTTCGAATCAATGTTTTCTCTCGGTGTTAGCCTGTTTTCTCGGTTTAAGCCTGTTTTGGAATAAAACGGGTTTAAGTGTTGTCTAAACACTCCAAATTCATCCCGAATTCTTACAATTAGTCAAATGCATTGGAATGTCACACATTATGACCCTAGAAACAGTAACAATGCTGTTGACTGCTTAGAATCAATGTTTTCTTGGTTTAAGCCTGTTTTGGGACAAAACGGGTATAAGTGGTGTCTAAACACTCCAAATTCAACCCGAACTCTTATAATTAGTCAAATGCATTGGATTGTTACATATTTTGACCCTAGAAAGAGTAACATAGCTGTTTACTGCTTTGAATCAATGTTTTCTCTCGGTTTTAGCCTATTTTTTCGGTTTAACCTTATTTTGGGACAAAACGGGTATAAGTGTTGACAAAACACTCCAAATTCATCCCGAATTCTTACAATTAGTCAAATGCATTGGAATGTCACACATTCTGACCCTAGAAACAGTAACAATGTTGTTGCTGCTTAGAATCAATGTTTTCTTGGTTTAAGCCTGTTTTGGGACAAAACAGGTATAAGTGGTGTCTATACACTCCAAATTCAACCCGAACTTTTATAATTAGTCAAATGCATTGGATTGTCAGATTTTGAACCTAGAAAGAGTTACATAGCTGTTTACTGTTTCGAATCAATGTTTTCTCTCTGTTTTAGCCTGTTTTCTGAGTTCAAGCCTGTTTTGGGATAAAACGGGTTTAAGTGTTGACAAAACACTGCAAATTAATCATGAACTCTTAAAAATATTCAAATGCATTGGATTGTCACACATTCTAACACTAGAAATAGTAACAATTCTGTTGCTGCTTAGAATCAATGTTTTCTTGGTTTAAGCATGTTTTGGGACAAAACAGGTATAAGTGGTGTCTAAACACTCCAAATTCAACCCGAACTCTTATAATTAGTCAAATACATTGGATTGTTACATATTTTGACCCTAGAAAGAGTAACATAGCTGTTTACTGCTTTGAATCAATGTTTTCTCTCGGTTTTAGCCTATTTTTTCTGTTTAACCTTATTTTGGGACAAAACGGGTATAAGTGTTGACAAAACACTCCAAATTAATCCTGAACTCTTACAAATAGTCAAATGCATTGGATTGTCACACATTCTAACCCTAGAAATAGTAACAAAGCTGTTTACTGCTTCGAATCAATGTTTTCTCTCGGTGTTAGCCTGTTTTCTCGGTTTAAGCCTGTTTTGGAATAAAACGGGTTTAAGTGTTGTCTAAACACTCCAAATTCATCCCGAATTCTTACAATTAGTCAAATGCATTGGAATGTCACACATTCTGACCCTAGAAACAGTAACAATGCTGTTGACTGCTTAGAATCAATGTTTTCTTGGTTTAAGCCTGTTTTGGGACAAAACGGGTATAAGTGGTGTCTAAACACTCCAAATTCAACCCGAACTCTTATAATTAGTCAAATGCATTGGATTGTTACATATTTTGACCCTAGAAAGAGTAACATAGCTGTTTACTGCTTTGAATCAATGTTTTCTCTCGGTTTTAGCCTATTTTTTCGGTTTAACCTTATTTTGGGACAAAACGGGTATAAGTGTTGACAAAACACTCCAAATTCATCCCGAATTCTTACAATTAGTCAAATGCATTGGAATGTCACACATTCTGACCCTAGAAACAGTAACAATGCTGTTGCTGCTTAGAATGAATGTTTTCTTGGTTTAAGCCTGTTTTGGGACAAAACGGGTATAAGTGGTGTCTATACACTCCAAATTCAACCCGAACTTTTATAATTAGTCAAATGCATTGGATTGTCAGATTTTGAACCTAGAAAGAGTTACATAGCTGTTTACTGTTTCGAATCAATGTTTTCTCTCTGTTTTAGCCTGTTTTCTGAGTTCAAGCCTGTTTTGGGATAAAACGGGTTTAAGTGTTGACAAAACACTGCAAATTAATCCTGAACTCTTACAAATATTCAAATGCATTGGATTGTCACACATTATAACACTAGAAATAGTAACAATGCTGTTGCTGCTTAGAATCAATGTTTTCTTGGTTTAAGCATGTTTTGGGACAAAACAGGTATAAGTGGTGTCTAAACACTCCAAATTCAACCCGAACTCTTATAATTAGTCAAATGCAATGGATTGTTACATATTTTGACCCTAGAAAGAGTAACATAGCTGTTTACTGCTTTGAATCAATGTTTTCTCTCGGTTTTAGCCTATTTTTTCTGTTTAACCTTATTTTGGGACAAAACGGGTATAAGTGTTGACAAAACACTCCAAATTAATCCTGAACTCTTACAAATAGTCAAATGCATTGGATTGTCACACATTCTAACCCTAGAAATAGTAACAAATCTGTTTACTGCTTCGAATCAATGTTTTCTCTCGGTGTTAGCCTGTTTTCTCGGTTTAAGCCTGTTTTGGAATAAAACGGGTTTAAGTGTTGTCTAAACACTCCAAATTCATCCCGAATTCTTACAATTAGTCAAATGCATTGGAATGTCACACATTCTGACCCTAGAAACAGTAACAATGCTGTTGACTGCTTAGAATCAATGTTTTCTTGGTTTAAGCCTGTTTTGGGACAAAACGGGTATAAGTGGTGTCTAAACACTCCAAATTCAACCCGAACTCTTATAATTAGTCAAATGCATTGGATTGTTACATATTTTGACCCTAGAAAGAGTAACATAGCTGTTTACTGCTTTGAATCAATGTTTTCTCTCGGTTTTAGCCTATTTTTTCGGTTTAACCTTATTTTGGGACAAAACGGGTATAAGTGTTGACAAAACACTCCAAATTAATCCTGAACTCTTACAAATAGTCAAATGCATTGGATTGTCACACATTCTAACCCTAGAAATAGTAACAAAGCTGTTTACTGCTTCGAATCAATGTTTTCTCTCGGTTTTAGCTTGTTTTCTCGGTTTAAGCCTGTTTTGGAATAAAACGGGTTTAAGTGTTGTCTAAACACTCCAAATTCATCCCGAATTCTTACAATTAGTCAAATGCATTGGATGTCACACATTCTGACCCTAGAAACAGTAACAATGCTGTTGCTGCTTAGAATCAATTTTTTCGGTTTAACCTTATTTTGGGACAAAACGTGTATAAGTGTTGACAAAACACTCCAAATTAACAATGCTGTTGCTGCTTAGAATGAATGTTTTCTTGGTTTAAGCCTGTTTTGGGACAAAACGGGTATAAGTGGTGTCTATACACTCCAAATTCAACCCGAACTTTTATAATTAGTCAAATGCATTGGATTGTCAGATTTTGAACCTAGAAAGAGTTACATAGCTGTTTACTGTTTCGAATCAATGTTTTCTCTCTGTTTTAGCCTGTTTTCTGAGTTCAAGCCTGTTTTGGGATAAAACGGGTTTAAGTGTTGACAAAACACTGCAAATTAATCCTGAACTCTTACAAATATTCAAATGCATTGGATTGTCACACATTATAACACTAGAAATAGTAACAATGCTGTTGCTGCTTAGAATCAATGTTTTCTTGGTTTAAGCATGTTTTGGGACAAAACAGGTATAAGTGGTGTCTAAACACTCCAAATTCAACCCGAACTCTTATAATTAGTCAAATGCAATGGATTGTTACATATTTTGACCCTAGAAAGAGTAACATAGCTGTTTACTGCTTTGAATCAATGTTTTCTCTCGGTTTTAGCCTATTTTTTCTGTTTAACCTTATTTTGGGACAAAACGGGTATAAGTGTTGACAAAACACTCCAAATTAATCCTGAACTCTTACAAATAGTCAAATGCATTGGATTGTCACACATTCTAACCCTAGAAATAGTAACAAATCTGTTTACTGCTTCGAATCAATGTTTTCTCTCGGTGTTAGCCTGTTTTCTCGGTTTAAGCCTGTTTTGGAATAAAACGGGTTTAAGTGTTGTCTAAACACTCCAAATTCATCCCGAATTCTTACAATTAGTCAAATGCATTGGAATGTCACACATTCTGACCCTAGAAACAGTAACAATGCTGTTGACTGCTTAGAATCAATGTTTTCTTGGTTTAAGCCTGTTTTGGGACAAAACGGGTATAAGTGGTGTCTAAACACTCCAAATTCAACCCGAACTCTTATAATTAGTCAAATGCATTGGATTGTTACATATTTTGACCCTAGAAAGAGTAACATAGCTGTTTACTGCTTTGAATCAATGTTTTCTCTCGGTTTTAGCCTATTTTTTCGGTTTAACCTTATTTTGGGACAAAACGGGTATAAGTGTTGACAAAACACTCCAAATTAATCCTGAACTCTTACAAATAGTCAAATGCATTGGATTGTCACACATTCTAACCCTAGAAATAGTAACAAAGCTGTTTACTGCTTCGAATCAATGTTTTCTCTCGGTTTTAGCTTGTTTTCTCGGTTTAAGCCTGTTTTGGAATAAAACGGGTTTAAGTGTTGTCTAAACACTCCAAATTCATCCCGAATTCTTACAATTAGTCAAATGCATTGGATGTCACACATTCTGACCCTAGAAACAGTAACAATGCTGTTGCTGCTTAGAATCAATGTTTTCTTGGTTTAAGCCTGTTTTGGGACAAAACGGGTATAAGTGGTGTATATACACTCCAAATTCAACCCGAACTCTTATAATTAGTCAAATGCATTGGATTGTTACATATTTTGACCCTAGAAAGAGTAACATAGTTGTTTACTGCTTTGAATCAATGTTTTCTCTCGGTTTAGCCTGTTTTCTCGGTTTAAGCCTGTTTTGGGATAAAACGGGTTTAAGTGTTGTCTAAACACTCCAAATTCATCCCGAATTCTTACAATTAGTCAAATGCATTGGAATGTCACACATTCTGACCCTAGAAACAGTAACAATGCTGTTGCTGCTTAGAATCAATGTTTTCTTGGTTTAAGCCTGTTTTGGGACAAAACGGGTATAAGTTGTGTCTATACACTCCAAATTCAACCCGAACTCTTATAATTAGTCAAATGCATTGGATTGTCAGATTTTGAACCTAGAAAGAGTTACATAGCTGTTTACTGCTTCGAATCAATGTTTTCTCTCTGATTTAGCCTGTTTTCTGAGTTCAAGCCTGTTTTGGGATAAAACGGGTTTAAGTGTTGACAAAACACTGCAAATTAATCCTGACCTCATACAAATATTCAAATGCATTGGATTGTCACACATTCTAACACTAGAAATAGTAACAATGCTGTTGCTGCTTAGAATCAATGTTTTCTTGGTTTAAGCCTGTTTTGGGACAAAACGGGTATAAGTGGTGTCTATACACTCCAAATTCAACCCGAACTCTTATAATTAGTCAAATGCATTGGATTGTTACATATTTTGACCCTAGAAAGAGTAACATAGCTGTTTACTGCTTTGAATCAATGTTTTCTCTCGGTTTAGCCTGTTTTCTCGGTTTAAGCTTGTTTTGGGATAAAACGGATTTAAGTGTTGTCTAAACACTCCAAATTCATCCTGAACTCTTACAATTAGTCAAATGCATTGTATTGTCACACATTCTAACCCTAGAAATAGTAACAAAGCTGTTTACTGCTTCGAATCAATGTTTTCTCTCGGTGTTAGCCTGTTTTCTCGGTTTAAGCCTGGTTTGGAATAAAACGGGTTTAAGTGTTGTCTAAACACTCCAAATTCATCCCGAATTCTTACAATTAGTCAAATGCATTGGAATATCACACATTCTGACCCTAGAAACAGTAAAAATGCTGTTGCTGCTTAGAATCAATGTTTTCTTGGTTTAAGCCAGTTTCGGGACAACATGGATAAAGTGGTGTCTAAACACTCCAAATTCAACCTGAACTCTTATAATTAGTCAAATGCATTGGATTGTTACATATTTTGACCCTAGAAAGAGTAACATAGCTGTTTAGTGCTTTGAATCAATGTTTTCTCTCGGTTTTAGCCTATTTTTTCGGTTTAACCTTATTTTGGGACAAAACGGGTATAAGTGTTGACAAAACACTCCAAATTAATCCTGAACTCTTACAAATATTCAAATGCATTGGATTGTCACACATTCTGACCCTAGAAAACGTAACAAAGCTGTTTACTGCTTCGAATCAATATTTTTTCAGGTTTATCCAGTTTCGGGACAACATGGATAAAGTGGTGTCTAAACACTCCAAATTGAACCCGAACTCTTATAATTAGTCAAATGCATTGGATTGATACATATTTTGACCCTAGAAAGATTAACATAGCTGTTTACTGCTTTGAATCAATGTTTTCTCTCGGTTTTAGCTATTTTTTCGGTTTAACCTTATTTTGGGACAAAACGGGTATAAGTGTTGACAAAACACTCCAAATTAATCCTGAACTCTTACAAATAGTCAAATGCATTGGATTGTCACACATTCTAACCCTAGAAATAGTAACAAAGCTGTTTACTGCTTCGAATCAATGTTTTCTCTCGGTGTTAGCCTGTTTTCTCGGTTTAAGCCTGTTTTGGAATAAAACGGGTTTAAGTGTTGTCTAAACACTCCAAATTCATCCCGAATTCTTAAAATTAGTCAAATGCATTGGAATGTCACACATTCTGACCCTAGAAACAGTAAAAATGCTGTTGCTGCTTAGAATCAATGTTTTCTTGGTTTAAGCCAGTTTCGGGACAACATGGATAAAGTGGTGTCTAAACACTCCAAATTCAACCCGAACTCTTATAATTAGTCAAATGCATTGGATTGTTACATATTTTGACCCTAGAAAGAGTAACATAGCTGTTTACTGCTTTGAATCAATGTTTTCTCTCGGTTTAGCCTGTTTTCTCGGTTTAAGCTTGTTTTGGGATAAAACGGGTTTAAGTGTTGTCTAAACACTCCAAATTCATCCTGAACTCTTACAATTAGTCAAATGCATTGTATTGTCACACATTCTAACCCTAGTAATAGTAACAAAGCTGTTTACTGCTTCGAATCAATGTTTTCTCTCGGTGTTAGCCTGTTTTCTCGGTTTAAGCCTGTTTTGGAATAAAACGGGTTTAAGTGTTGTCTAAACACTCCAAATTCATCCCGAATTCTTACAATTAGTCAAATGCATTGGAATGTCACACATTCTGACCCTAGAAACATTAACAATGCTATTGCTGCTTAGAATCAATGTTTTCTTGGTTTAAGCCTGTTTTGGGACAAAACGGGTGTAAGTGGTGTCTAAACACTCCAAATTCAACCCGAACTCTTATAATTAGTCAAATGCATTGGATTGTTACATATTTTGACCCTAGAAAGAGTAACATAGTTGTTTACTGCTTTGAATCAATGTTTACTCTCGGTTTAGCCTGTTTTCTCGGTTTAAGCCTGTTTTGGGATAAAACGGGTTTAAGTGTTGTCTACACACTCCAAATTCATCCCGAATTCTTACAATTAGTCAAATGCATTGGAATGTCACACATTCTGACCCTAGAAACAGTAAAAATGCTGTTGCTGCTTAGAATCAATGTTTTCTTGGTTTAAGCCTGTTTTGGGACAAAACGGGTATAAGTGGTGTCTATACACTCCAAATTCAACCCGAACTTTTATAATTACTCAAATGCATTGGATTGTCAGATTTTGATGCTAGAAAGAGTTACGTAGCTGTTTACTGTTTCGAATCAATGTTTTCTCTCTGTTTTAGCCTGTTTTCTGAGTTCAAGCCAGTTTTGGGATAAAACGGGTTTAAGTGTTGTCTAAACACTCCAAATTCATCCCGAATTCTTACAATTAGTCAAATGCATTGGATTGTCACACATTCTGACCCTAGAAACAGTAACAATGCTGTTGCTGCTTAGAATCAATGTTTTCTTGGTTTAAGCCTGTTTTGGGACAAAACGGGTATAAGTTGTGTCTATACACTCCAAATTCAACCCGAACTCTTATAATTAGTCAAATGCATTGGATTGTCAGATTTTGAACCTAGAAAGAGTCACATAGCTGTTTACTGTTTCGAATCAATGTTTTCTCTCTGTTTTAGCCTGTTTTCTGAGTTCAAGCCTGTTTTGGGATAAAACGGGTTTAAGTGTTGACAAAACACTGCAAATTAATCCTGAACTCTTACAAATATTCAAATGCATTGGATTGTCACACATTCTAACACTAGAAATAGTAACAATGCTGTTGCTGCTTAGAATCAATGTTTTCTTGGTTTAAGCCTGTTTTGGGACAAAACGGGTATAAGTGGTGTCTAAACACTCCAAATTCAACCCGAACTCTTATAATTAGTCAAATGCATTGGATTGTTACATATTTTGACCCTAGAAAGAGTAACATAGCTGTTTACTGCTTTGAATCAATGTTTTCTCTCGGTTTTAGCCTATTTTTTCTGTTTAACCTTATTTTGGGACAAAACGGGTATAAGTGTTGACAAAACACTCCAAATTAATCCTGAACTCTTACAAATAGTCAAATGCATTGGATTGTCACACATTCTAACCCTAGAAATAGTAACAAAGCTGTTTACTGCTTCGAAACAATGTTTTCTCTCGGTTTTAGCCTGTTTTCTCGGTTTAAGCCTGTTTTGGAATAAAACGGGTTTCAATGTTGTGTAAACACTCCAAAATCATCCTGAACTCTTACAATTAGTCAAATGCATTGGATTGTCACACATTATGACCCTACAAACAGTAACAAAGCTGTTTACTGCTTCGAATCAATGTTTTTTCAGGTTTATCCAGTTTCGGGACAACATGGATAAAGTGGTGTCTAAACACTCCAAATTCAACCCGAACTCTTATAATTAGTCAAATGCATTGGATTGTTACATATTTTGACCCTAGAAAGAGTAAAAAAGTTGTTTACTTCTTCATCAATGTTTTCGCTCGGTTTAGCTTGTTTTCTTGGTTTAAGCCTATTTTGGGATAAAACGGGTTTAATTGTTGTCTAAACACTCCAAATTCATCCCAAACTCTTAAAAGTAGTCAAATGCATTGGAATGTCACACATTCTGACCCTAGAAACAGTAACACTGCTGTTTACTGCTTAGAATCAATGTTTTCTTGGTTTAAGCCTGTTTTGGGACAAAACAGGTATAAGTGGTGTCTAAACACTCCAAATTCATCCCTAACTCTTAGAATTAGTCAAATGCATTGGATTGTGAGATTTTGACCCTAGAAAGAGTTACATAGCTGTTTACTGTTTTGAATCAATGTTTTCTCTCGGTTTTAGCCTGTTTTCTCAGTTCAAGCCTGTTTTGGGATAAAACGGGTTTAAGTGTTGTCTAAACACTCCAAATTCATCCT
Source organism: Camelina sativa (assembly GCF_030686135.1). Lineage (NCBI taxonomy): Eukaryota > Viridiplantae > Streptophyta > Magnoliopsida > Brassicales > Brassicaceae > Camelina > Camelina sativa. The sequence continues at coordinate 16,461,269 of NC_141892.1, read as the reverse complement.
GAACTCTTACAATTAGTCAAATGCATTGTATTGTCACAAATTCTGACCCTAGAAACAGTAAAAAAGCTATTTACAGCTTTGAATCAATGTTTTTTCAGGTTTATCCAGTTTCGGGACAACATGGATAAAGTGGTGTCTAAACACTCCAAATTCAACCCGAACTCTTATAATTAGTCAAATGCATTGGATTGTTACATATTTTGACCCTAGAGAGAGTAACATAGCTGTTTACTGCTTCGAATCAAGAGGCCTTGTGACCGTTGGAGGCTTCCCTTTGATGGACCGGGCTTGATATTCTCGTTGGTTGTACGGACGGCCCACTTGGTCGATGGTACGGACGTCCGTACAGTCGTACGGACGTTGGTGTGCTACTTCATACTCCCCCTCAAGCTTGACTAAGATTATTGGTCAAGCTTGACAACATAGGCACCCACCTCATTAAAAAAAAACCTTTAGTATAGAAAACCACTTGGGAAAAACTATACATAAGGGAAAAAGAGTGTAGGTGCCAAGTAAGGAGCCTATGGCCGAGTGAGATCCATAAGGACAAGTTTTGGGTGAATGTATTCACACACTTGAGGGCTTGTTGCTTTGGTGAGGATGTCAGCAAGCTGTTCTTTGCTCTCGGTATGGCATGGTAAGACAACTCCAAGCTTGATTTGCTCGCGAACCTTATGGCAATCCACTTCAATATGTTTGGTCCTCTCGTGAAACACTGAATTGGTTGCTATATGGATGGCGGCTTCGTTATCACAGTGCATTGTGATCGGCTTTGTTGACTCAATTCCAAGATCCTTGAGAAGAGCCTTGAGCCACATTAGTTCCGTTGTAAGCTTCCTCATGGCTCTATATTCGGATTCGACACTTGAAAGTGATACAACCTTTTGCTTCTTGCTCTTCCACGTGACTAGGTTACCACCAAGGAACGTGCAGTAGCCTGTTGTCGAGCGTCGGTCTCCACGATCTCCGGCATAGTCGGCGTCACAGTAGCCTACTAGTTCGGTGTTCTTGTTGCACCCCATCCAAATGCCTTGTCCCGGTGAACCTTTGATGTACTTGAGGATCCGGGTCAGCATGTTCCAGTGGTACTCGGTAGGATTCTTCATATGCTGGCTCACCTGATTCACAGCAAAACAAATGTCAGGCCGTGTGATGGTTAAGTAGATAAGCTTACCTACTAGCCGCCGGTAGAGGCTAACATCCTTGAATGGGGCATTGTCAAGCTCCCCCTGTCCTCCGGCTTTATAGTTCTCTTCAAGGGGTGTTGACACTGCCTTAGATCCTAATTTTCCTGTTTCACTCAATAAGTCAAGTGCATATTTCCTTTGAGACAAAAATAATCCTTCACTTGATCTATAAACTTCTATCCCAAGAAAATATTTCAACTTTCCAAGATCTTTAATGTCAAACACTGATTTCAAGAAGGTTTTAGTGTCCTGAATACCTACCGAGTCACTTCCAGTGATGATGATATCATCAACATACACTAGAATGACTACTATAACTTTGGCGCTTGGTAAGGTGAAGAGGGTGTGATCGGCCTCGGACTTACGAAAACCTTTGTCAAGGAGAGTGGTGCTTAGCTTATGGTACCATGCCCTTGGAGACTGTTTCAAGCCATAGATCGCCTTGTTGAGTTTTAAGACCTTTCCCGGACCAATGGTGTCTTCTAAACCCGGTGGTGGCCGCATATACACTTCATCTTCAAGTTCTCCTTGCAAGAAGGCGTTCTTCACATCCATTTGCCAAAGTTCCCAATCGAGGTTGGTGGCGAGTGAGAGCACAACTCGGACAGTGTGAAGTTTAGCCACCGGAGCAAACGTATCAAGGTAGTCCTCCCCATACGTTTGCGTGAAACCTTGAGCAACAAGGCGTGCTTTATAGCGCTCAATCTCCCCATTGCTCTTATATTTGATAGTGAAGATATACCGAGAGGTTACGGCCTTCTTGCCCTTGGGTAAGTCGGATTCGTCCCATGTATGGTTTTGAACCATGGCCGTGTTCTCGGCATCGACCGCTTCTCTCCATACCTGGTGATGCTTAGCCTCATCATAGGTCCTAGGAATCCAATTTTCATCAATGTGCCAAGGAACACTTGATGATCCATAGGAAAGTGGGCAAGAGAGCAAACGGCTTGAATCGGATGGGCAACAGCCATGTTGTTGTAGTAGACACGAGTGTTCTTCCAATTGGTAGGAGGGTACTTGATGCGTTGGCTACGCCTAAGAGGAACTATAGCTCCAGCCTCAGGGGCAGCACTGTCTTGTGGAACTGGTTCTTCGGTCAGGACTTCATCGGTAGGCGATGACTCGACATTGTCTTCCGTAGGTGATTCCTCGGGTGGAGGTGCATCATGAGCAGGTTCCATAGGCGGCTCAGGGTGTGCTGGTGATGTTGGCCCGGCAGGTTCGTGACTGACCCGATCATTTTCGATACCTAGCCGCTCAAGAATCACTCGGAGGTTGCGTGTCCGATCGGATGGTGAGGTCAAGAGGTTACGAAGCTCATCCCAGTTCTTCTCATCATAAAACCCTCGTGTCTCCACAAACTTGACATCACGAGATACGAGAACTTTCCTGGTCTCCGGTTCATAGCTCTTATACCCTTTTTGTGTTGTAGAGTAGCCGATAAACATGCTTTTAGTGCTCTTAGCATCAAGCTTGTCTCGTAGTTCACCTGGTCGCAACACATAGCACACACAACCAAATACTCTTAAGTGATCAAAGTTAGGTTTTGCATTATTCAATACCTCAAAGGGGGATATGTCATTAAGAATCTTTGTTGGTGTGCGGTTGATAAGGTAGCAGGCTGTGAGTACAGCATCTCCCCAAAAACGTTTTGGCACCCTTGTATGGAACATCATAGACCTTGCTACCTGCATGAGATGCCTATTCTTCCTCTCAGCCACTCCATTTTGTTGTGGTGTGTATGGGCAACTAGTTTGGTGAAGAATTCCATGTTTGGCTAGGTATTGTTTAAACACATGGCTTTTGTACTCTCCACCATTATCTGATCTTAAAATTTTAATCTTGGCATGGTAATGGTTAGTAACATAATTTTGAAAATTTGTAAAGGCCTCAAGAACTCTATCCTTAGAAGGAAGCAAGGTTATCCAAGTATATTTTGATTTTTCATCAATGAAAGTCACGAAATACTTTTGATTTTCTCTAGATAGGCATGGAGATGTCCAAACATCAGAATGAATTAAATCAAAACATTTTTCATAAATAGTAATAGATTTAGGGAAAACAGTCTTGCAATGTTTACCAAGAATACAAGCCTCACACTCATCATTTTTAAAAGAAATTTTAGGAAACATTAAGGCTAATGCTCTAGTGTGAGGATGTCCTAGCCTAGCATGTAAGATAGAGTCATTAGGTTTAACAACAACCGAATTAAAACAAGATGCAGAAGAGGGAGATAAATTTAAGTCCTCAAGCACATAGAGATCATACTTGGAACCTCCTTGTCCAAGAACCTTACTTGTCTCAATATCCTGAAAATGAACCTTGTTAGGACCAAATATTGCATAACAATTTAAATCAGTGGTGGCTCTCTTAACTGATAGCAAGTTAGATGTGAAATTTGGCATATAAAAGGCTTTAGTTTCCTTATCAAACAATTTCAAATTCCCTATGCCTTTAACTGGTACCTTCTCACCATTAGCTATCACAACATTACCATTAGCAGGTTTAATATCACTAATCAACCTAGGATCACTAATAATGTGATGTGATGCACCAGAATCAACAATAAGGGGCTTAGTTTTGTTTAAGGCAAGAAAGGTTTTACTGGACGCCTCCTTGAGGGCTTTGATGAGCACATCAAGGTCGGATCGCCTCACCAGCTCGGAGGAGGCAGCGAGTGCAGTTCCATTTCCTCCGACAGCTTGTTGGTTTGGTTCGGAAGTTGGTGTTTCCCCCACTACAGCTGCTTGATGGGCTCTCGGTGGTCCTCTGCGGCTTGGTCCACCACGGTTAATGCGAAGGTGTGGATGAAGAATCCAGCAGCGGCTCTTGAAGTGGCCAACCTTCTTGCAGTGCTCACATACCGGTGGGTTCTTGTCATCCGGTTTGTAGTAGCCTCGGTTTGCGGACGCCATCTCGACTTTGTTTGCGGTCACTAGCTCTCCTTTTCTGCCAAATAGACCCATGGAGCCATGCTCCTTTTGGTTTTGGTTGCAAACGTCGTCAAGGCTTGGAAGTTTATCTGACCGCAAGATGTGCTTGATGAGGTCGTTGTAGGAGGGGTTTAAGGTCAAGAGTAGACCAAACACCTTGTCTTGTTCACGCCTCTCGTTCAGTATGGCTGGATCTATTTTCGCCGGCCTAAGCATCTCTAATTCAGCCCACAAGGACCTAAACTTTCCAAAATGCTTGGTGAACTCCATATCTTCTTGGTTGAGATTGTTATTGGCCCTCTTAATCTCAAAGATACGATTAACATTGGTAATATTTCCAAACACGTACTTGAGAGTGTCCCATAAGTCCTTTGCGGTTTCGCAATAGGAGTAAGCTTCAAAGATAGGGGCATCAAGTGAGTTTTGAATGATAGCTAGGACTCCTTGGTCTTCTTGAAACCATTTGTTCCTTTCATCTTCGACAAGATCCTTGCCTTCTTTGGTGGTCTCGCCACTTGGAGCTTCGCTTGTTTCAACATGGGACCAAAGTCCTCGGCCGCATAGGGCTGTCTTCGTGGTTCTAGCCCACAGTAAGTAGTTCTCTCCCTTGAGAGTAACTGGAACAATCATAGTTTTGGTGGTTTCCATGGTAAACTCGTTGGTTTAAGTGTTTATCCAACGGTTAAAAAAAGAAAGAGATTTTAAGAACAACGGTTAGAGAACAAAGAGAGATGATGCGGAAGATTGTGATGAAGATGGAGTCAAGAAACAGGAACAATCTGCTCTGATACCATGTAAGAATTGAAGAAGAATGTGTTAGAATTGAAGAATAATGCTTTAGTGTAACCAAGAGAGTTTGAAACCGTGTGGAGTGTGAGGAGTGTGTAAGCGATCGAGAGAGAGTTGGAGAAAGAGATATTTTCTCTTCTTACTAAAACAGAAACCTAGTTACAATTTAATTATAGACAACTTTACACAAGAATATTCTCCTAAGATACTCTACACATTTACAAAGAGAGATAGTGACATCTCCTAAACTGCACATGTGACTTCTCCCACTTGTGCAACTCGTCCAACGGCTCCAAGGAGGAAGGATCTCGAAGACTTGAGGCCTTGTGACCGTTGGACGCTTCCCTTTGATGGACCGGGCTTGATATTCTCGTTGGTTATACGGACGGCCCACTTGGTCGATGGTACGGACGGTGGTGTGCTACTTCATACGGTGGTGTGCTACTTCATAAAAACGGGTATAAGTGGTGTCTAAACACTCCAAATTCAACCCAAACTCTTATAATTAGTAAAATGCATTGGATTGTCAGATTTTGACCCTAGAAAGAGTTACATAGCTGTTTACTGTTTCGAATCAATGTTTTCTCTCGGTTTTAGCCTGTTTTCTCAGTTTAAGCCTGTTTTGGGATAAAACCGGTTTAAGTGTTGTCTAAACACTCCAAATTCATCCCGAACTCTTACAATTAGTCTAATGCATTGTATTTTCACACATTCCGACCCTAGAAACAGTAACAAAGCTGTTTACTGCTTCGAATCAATGTTTTTTCAGGTTTATCCAGTTTCAAGACAAAATGGATAAATTGGTGTCTAAACACTCCAAATTCAACCCGAACTCTTATAATTAGTCAAATGCATTGGATTGTCACACATTCTAACCCTAGAAATAGTAACAAAGCTGTTTACTGCTTCGAATCAATGTTTTCTCTCGGTTTTAGCATGTTTTCTCGGTTTAAGACTGTTTTGGAATAAAACGGGTTTCAGTGTTGTGTAAACACTCCAAATTCATCCCGAACTCTTACAATTAGTCAAATGCATTGGATTGTCACACATTCTGACCCTAGAAATAGTAACAAAGCTGTTTACTGCTTCGAATCAATGTTTTTTCAGGTTTATCCAGTTTCGGGACAAAATGGATAAAGTGGTGTCTAAAACACTCCAATCAACCCGAACTCTTATAATTAGTCAAATGCTTTGGATTATTACATATTTTGACCCTAGAAAGTGTAACATAGCTGTTTACTGCTTCGAATCAATGTTTTCTCTCGGTTTTAGCATGTTTTCTCGGTTTAAGCCTGTTTTGGAATAAAACGGGTTTCAGTGTTGTGTAAACACTCCAAATTCATCCTGAACTCTTACAATTAGTCAAGTGCATTGTATTGTCACACATTCTGACCCTAGAAACAGTAACAATGCTGTTGCTGCTTAGAATCAATGTTTTCTTGGTTTAAGCCTCTTTTGGGACAAAACGGGTATAAGTGGTGTCTATACACTCCAAATTCAACCCGAACTCTTATAATTAGTCAAATGCATTGGATTGTTACATATTTTGACCCTAGAAAGAGTAACATAGTTGTTTACTGCTTTGAATCAATGTTTTCTCTTGGTTTAGCCTGTTTTCTCGGTTTAAGCATGTTTTGGGATAAAACGGGTTTAAGTGTTGTCTAAACACTCCAAATTCATCCCAAATTCTTACAATTAGTCAAATGCATTGGAATGTCACACATTCTGACCCTAGAAACAGTAACAATGCTGTTGCTGCTTAGAATCAATGTTTTCTTGGTTTAAGCCTGTTTTGGGACAAAACGGGTATAAGTGGTGTCTAAACACTCCAAATTCAACCCGACCTCTTATAATTAGTCAAATGCATTGGATTGTTACATATTTTGACCCTAGAAAGCGTAACATAGTTGTTTACTGCTTTGAATCAATGTTTTCTCTCGGTTTAGCTTGTTTTCTTGGTTTAAGCCTCTTTTGGGATAAAACGGGTTTAATTGTTGTCTAAACACTCCAAATTCATCCCAAACTCTTAAAATTAGGAAATGCATTAGAATGTCACACATTCTGACCCTAGAAACAGTAACAATGCTGTTGCTGCTTAGAATCAATGTTTTCTTGGTTTAAGCCTGTTTTGGGACAAAACGGGTATAAGTGGTGTCTAAACACTTCAAATTCAACCCGAACTCTTATAATTAGTAAAATGCATTGGATTGTCAGATTTTGACCCTAGAAAGAGTTACATAGCTGTTTACTGTTTCGAATCAATGTTTTCTCTCGGTTTAGCCTTTTTTCTCAGTTTAAGCCTGTTTTGGGATAAAACGGGTTTAAGTGTTGTCTAAACACTCCAAATTCATCCCGAACTCTTACAATTAGTCAAATGCATTGTATTGTCACACATTTCTGACCCTAGAAACAGTAACAAAGCTGTTTACTGCTTCGAATCAATGTTTTTTCAGGTTTATCCAGTTTTGGGACAACATGGATAAAGTGGTGTCTAAACACTCCAAATTCAACCCGAACTCTTATAATTAGTCAAATGCATTGGATTGTTACATATTTTGACCCTAGAAAGAGTAACAAAGTTGTTTACTGCTTTGAATCAATGTTTTCTCTCGTTTTAGCCTGTTTTCTCGGTTTAAGCATGTTTTGGGATAAAACGGGTTTAAGTGTTGTCTAAACACTCCAAATTCATCCCAAATTCTTACAATTAGTCAAATGCATTGGAATGTCACACATTCTGACCCTAGAAACAGTAACAATTATGTTGCTGCTTAGAATCAATGTTTTCTTGGTTTAAGCCTGTTTTGGGACAAAACGGGTATAAGTGGTGTCTAAACACTCCAATTTCAACCTGAACTCTTATAATTAGTCAAATGCATTATATTGTCTGATTTTGACCCTAGAAAGAGTTACATAGCTGTTTACTGTTTTGAGTCAATGTTTTCTCTCGGTTTTAGCTTGTTTTCTCAGTTTAAGCCTATTTTGGGATAAAACCGGTGTAAGTGTTGTCTAAACACTCCAAATTCATCCCAAACTCTTACAATTAGTCTAATGCATTGTATTTTCACACATTCCGACCCTAGAAACAGTAACAAAGCTGTTTATTGCTTCGAATCAATGTTTTTTCAGGTTAATCCAGTTTCAGGACAAAATGGATAAATTGGTGTCTAAACACTCCAAATTCAACCCGAACTCTTATAATTAGTCAAATGCATTGGATTGTCACACATTCTAACCCTAGAAATAGTAACAAAGCTGTTTACTGCTTCGAATCAATGTTTTCTCTCGGTTTTAGCATGTTTTCTCAGTTTAAGCCTGTTTTGGAATAAAACGGGTTTCAATGTTGTGTAAACACTCCAAATTCATCCCGAACTCTTACAATTAGTTAAATGCATTGGATTGTCACACATTCTGACACTAGAAACAGTAACAAAGCTGTTTACTGCTTCGAATCAATGTTTTTTCAGGTTTATCCAGTTTCGGGACAAAATGGATAAAGTGGTGTCTAAAACACTCCAATCAACCCGAACTCTTATAATTAGTCAAATGCATTGGATTATTACATATTTTGACCCTAGAAAGAGTAACATAGCTGTTTACTGCTTCGAATCAATGTTTTCTCTCGGTTTTAGCATGTTTTCTCGGTTTAAGCCTGTTTTGGAATAAAACGGGTTTCAGTGTTGTGTAAACACTCTAAATTCATCCTGAACTCTTACAATTAGTCAAATGCATTGTATTGTCACACATTCTGACCCTAGAAACAGTAACAATGTTGTTGCTGCTTAGAATCAATGTTTTTTTGGTTTAAGCCTGTTTTGGGACAAAACGGGTATAAGTGGTGTCTATACACTCCAAATTCAACCCGAACTCTTATAATTAGTCAAATGCATTGGATTGTTACATATTTTGACCCTAGAAAGAGTAACATAGTTGTTTACTGCTTTGAATCAATGTTTTCTCTCGGTTTAGCCTGTTTTCTCGGTTTAAACATGTTTTGGGATAAAACGGGTTTAAGTATTGTCTAAACACTCCAAATTCATCCCAAATTCTTACAATTAGTCAAATGCATTGGAATGTCACACATTCTGACCCTAGAAACAGTAACAATGCTGTTGCTGCTTAAAATCAATGTTTTCTTGGTTTAAGCCTATTTTGGGACAAAACGGGTATAAGTGGTGTCTAAACACTCCAAATTCAACCCGAACTCTTATAATTAGTCAAATGCATTGGATTGTTACATATTTTGACCCTATAAAGAGTAACATAGTTGTTTACTGCTTTGAATCAATGTTTTCTCTCGGTTTAGCTTGTTTTCTTGGTTTAACCCTCTTTTGGGATAAAACGGGTTTAATTGTTGTCTAAACACTCCAAATTCATCCCAAACTCTTAAAATTAGGAAATGCATTGGAATGTCACACATTTTAACCCTAGAAACAGTAACACCGCTGTTTACTGTTTAGAATCAATGTTTTCTTGGTTTAAGCCTGTTTTGGGACAAAACGGGTATAAGTGGTGTCTAAACACTTCAAATTCAATACGAACTCTTATAATTAGTAAAATGCATTGGATTGTCAGATTTTGACCCTAGAAAGAGTTACATAGCTGTTTACTGTTTCGAATCAATGTTTTCTCTCGGTTTTAGCCTTTTTCTCAGTTTAAGCCTGTTTTGGGATAAAACGGGTTTAAGTGTTGTCTAAACACTCCAAATTCATCCCGAACTCTTACAATTAGTCAAATGCATTGTATTGTCACACATTTCCGACCCTAGAAACAGTAACAAAGCTGTTTACTGCTTCGAATCAATGTTTTTTCAGGTTTATCCAGTTTTGGGACAACATGGATAAAGTGGTGTCTAAACACTCCAAATTCAACCCGAACTCTTATAATTAGTCAAATGCATTGGATTGTCACACATTCTAACCCTAGAAATAGTAACAAAGTTTTTTACTGCTTTGAATCAATGTTTTCTCTCGTTTTAGCATGTTTTCTCAGTTTAAACATGTTTTGGGATAAAACGGGTTTAAGTGTTGTCTAAACACTCCAAATTCATCCCAAATTCTTACAATTAGTCAAATGCATTGAAATGTCACACATTCTGACCCTAGAAAAAGTAACAATTCTGTTGACTGCTTAGAATCAATGTTTTCTTGGTTTAAGCCTGTTTTGGGACAAAACGGGTATAAGTGGTGTCTAAACACTCTAATTTCAACCCGAACTCTTATAATTAGTCAAATGCATTGGATTGTCTGATTTTGACCTTAGAAAGAGTTACATAGTTGTTTACTGTTTCGAATCAATGTTTTCTCTCGGTTTTAGCCTGTTTTCTCAGTTTAAGCCTGTTTTGGGATAAAACCGGTTTAAGTGTTGTCTAAACACTCCAAATTCATCCCGAACTCTTACAATTAGTCAGACGCATTGGATTGTCACACATTCTGACCCTAGAAACAGTAACAAAGCTGTTTACTGCTTCGAATCAATGTTTTTTCAGGTTTATCCAGTTTCGGGACAAAATGGATAAAGTGGTGTCTAAAACACTCCAATCAACCCGAACTCTTATAATTAGTCAAATGCATTGGATTATTACATATTTTGACCCTAGAAAGAGTAACATAGCTGTTTACTGCTTCGAATCAATGTTTTCTCTCGGTTTTAGCATGTTTTCTCGGTTTAAGCCTGTTTTGGAATAAAACGGGTTTCAGTGTTGTGTAAACACTCCAAATTCATCCTGAACTCTTACAATTAGTCAAATGCATTGTATTGTCACACATTCTGACCCTAGAAACAGTAACAATGCTGTTGCTGCTTAGAATCAATGTTTTCTTGGTTTAAGCCTCTTTTGGGACAAAACGGGTATAAGTGGTGTCTTATACACTCCAAATTCAACCCGAACTCTTATAATTAGTCAAATGCATTGGATTGTTACATATTTTGACCCTATAAAGAGTAACATAGTTGTTTACTGCTTTGAATCAATGTTTTCTCTCGGTGTAGCCTGTTTTCTCGGTTTAAGCATGTTTTGGGATAAAGCGGGTTTAAGTGTTGCCTAAACACTCCAAATTCATCCTAAATTCTTACAATTAGTCAAATGCATTGGAATGTCACACATTCTGACCCTAGAAACAGTAACAATGCTGTTGCTGCTTAGAATCAATGTTTTCTTGGTTTAAGCCTGTTTTGGGACAAAACGGGTATAAGTGGTGTCTAAACACTCCAAATTCAACCCGAACTCTTATAATTAGTCAAATGCATTGGATTGTTACATATTTTGACCCTAGAAAGAGTAACATAGTTGTTTACTGCTTTGAATCAATGTTTTCTGTCGTTTAGCTTGTTTTCTTGGTTTAAACCTGTTTTGGGATAAAACGGGTTTAAGTGTTGTCTAAACACTCCAAATTCATCCCGAATTCTTACAATTAGTCAAATGCATTGGAATGTCACACATTCTGACCCTAGAAAGAGTAACAATGCTGTTGCTGCATAGAATCAATGTTTTCTTGGTTTAACCTGTTTTGGGACAAAACGGGTATAAGTGGTGTCTAAACACTTCAAATTCAACCCGAACTCTTATAATTAGTAAAATACATTGGATTGAAGATTTTGACCCTAGAAAGAGTTACATAGCTGTTTACTGTTTCGTATCAATGTTTTCTCTCGGTTTTAGCCTCTTTTCTTAGTTTAAGCCTGTTTTGGGATAAAACGGGTTTAAGTGTTGTCTAAACACTCCAAATTCATCCTGAACTCTTACAATTAGTCAAATGCATTGTATTGTCACACATTTCCGACCCTAGAAACAGTAACAAAGCTGTTTACTGCTTCGAATCAATGTTTTTTCAGGTTTATCCAGTTTTGGGACAACATGGATAAAGTGGTGTCTAAACACTCCAAATTCAACCCGAACTCTTATAATTAGTCAAATGCATTGGATTGTTACATATTTTGACCCTAGAAAGAGCAACAAAGTTGTTTACTGCTTTGAATCAATGTTTTCTCTCGTTTTAGCCTGTTTTCTCGGTTTAAGCATGTTTTGGGATAAAACGGGTTTAAGTGTTGTCTAAACACTCCAAATTCATCCCAAATTCTTACAATTAGACAAATGCATTGAAATGTCACACATTCTGACCCTAGAAACAGTAACAATTCTGTTGACTGCTTAGAATCAATGTTTTCTTGGTTTAAGCCTGTTTTGGGACAAAACAGGTATAAGTGGTGTCCAAACACTCTAATTTCAACCCGAACTCTTATAATTAGTCAAATGCATTGGATTGTCTGATTTTGACCCTAGAAAGAGTTACATAGCTGTTTACTGTTTTGAATCAATGTTTTCTCTCGGTTTTAGCCTGTTTTCTCAGTTTAAGCCTGTTTTGGGATAAAACCAGTTTAAGTGTTGTCTAAACACTCCAAATTCATCCCGAACTCTTAAAATTAGTCTAATGCATTGTATTTTCACACATTCTGACCCTAGAAACAGTAACAAAGCTGTGTACTGCTTCGAATCAATGTTTTTTCAGGTTTATCCAGTTTGAGGACAAAATGGATAAATTGGTGTCTAAACACTCCAAATTCAACCCGAACTCTAATAATTAGTCAAATGCACTGGATTGTTACGTATTTTGACCTTATAAAGAGTAATATAGCTGTTTACTGCTTTGAATCAATGTTTTCTCTCGGTTTTAGCCTATTTTTTCGGTTTAACCTTATTTTGGGATAAAACGGATTTAATTGTTGACAAAACACTCCAACTTAATCCTGAACTCTTAAAAATAGTCAAATGCATTGGATTGTCACACATTCTAACCCTAGAAATAGTAACAAAGCTGTTTACTGCTTCGAATCAATGTTTTCTCTCGGTTTTAGCCTTTTTCTCAGTTTAAGCCTGTTTTGGGATAAAACGGGTTTTAGTGTTGTCTAAACACTCCAAATTCATCCTGAACTCTTACAATTAGTCAAATGCATTGTATTGTCACACATTTCCGACCCTAGAAACAGTAACAAAGCTGTTTACTGCTTCGAATCAATGTTTTTTCAGGTTTATCCAGTTTTGGGACAACATGGATAAAGTGGTGTCTAAACACTCCAAATTCAACCTGAACTCTTATAATTAGTCAAATGCATTGGATTGTTACATATTTTGACCCTAGAAAGAGCAACAAAGTTGTTTACTTCTTCATCAATGTTTTCTCTCGTTTTAGCCTGTTTTCTCGGTTTAAGCATGTTTTGGGATAAAACGGGTTTAAGTGTTGTCTAAACACTCCAAATTCATCCCAAATTCTTACAATTAGTCAAATGCATTGGAATGTCACACATTCTGACCCTAGAAACAGTAACAATTCTGTTGACTGCTAGAATCAATGTTTTTTTGGTTTAACCTTATTTTGGGATAAAACGGATTTAAGTGTTGACAAAACACTCCAACTTAATCCTGAACTCTTACAAATAGTCAAATGCATTGGATTGTCACACATTCTAACCATAGAAATAGTAACAAAGCTGTTTACTGCTACGAATTAGTCTTTTTCTCAGTTTAAGCCTGTTTTGGGATAAAACGGGTTTTAGTGTTGTCTAAACACTCCAAATTCATCCTGAACTCTTACAATTAGTCTAATGCATTGTATTTTCACACATTCCGACCCTAGAAACAGTAACAAAGCTGTTTACTGCTTCGAATCAATGATTTTTCAGGTTTATCCAGTTTCAGGACAAAATGGATAAATTGGTGTCTAAACACTCCAAATTCAACCCGAACTCTTGTAATTAGTCAAATGCACTGGATTGCTACGTATTTTGACCCTAGAAAGAGTAATATAGCTGTTTACTGCTTTGAATCAATGTTTTCTCTCGGTTTTAGCCTATTTTTCGGTTTAACCTTATTTTGGGATAAAACGGATTTAAGTGTTGACAAAACACTCCAACTTAATCCTGAACTCTTACAAATAGTCAAATGCATTGGATTGTCACACATTCTAACCATAGAAATAGTAACAAAGCTGTTTACTGTTTCGAATCAATGTTTTCTCTCGGTTTTAGCCTGTTTTCTCAGTTTAAGCCTGTTTTGGGATAAAACCGGTTTAAGTGTTGTCTAAACACTCCAAATTTATCCCGAACTCTTACAATTAGTCTAATGCATTGTATTTTCACACATTCCGACCCTAGAAACAGTAACAAAGCTGTTTACTGCTTCGAATCAATGTTTTTTCAGGTTTATCCAGTTTCAGGACAAAATGGATAAATTGGTGTCTAAACACTCCAAATTCAACCCGAACTCTTATAATTAGTCAAATGCACTGGATTGTTACGTATTTTGACCCTAGAAAGAGTAATATAGCTGTTTACTGCTTTGAATCAATGTTTTCTCTCGGTTTTAGCCTATTTTTTCGGTTTAACCTTATTTTGGGATAAAACGGATTTAAGTGTTGACAAAACACTCCAACTTAATCCTGAACTCTTACAAATAGTCAAATGCATTGGATTGTCATACATTCTAACCATATAAATAGTAACAAAGCTGTTTACTGCTTCGAATCAATGTTTTCTCTCGGTTTTAGCCTTTTTCTCAGTTTAAGCCTGTTTTGGGATAAAACGGGTTTTAGTGTTGTCTAAACACTCCAAATTCATCCTGAACTCTTATAATTAGTCTAATGCATTGTATTTTCACACATTCCGACCCTAGAAACAGTAACAAAGCTGTTTACTGCTTCGAATCAATGTTTTTTCAGGTTTATCCAGTTTCAGGACAAAATGGATAAATTGGTGTCTAAACACTCCAAATTCAACCCGAACTCTTGTAATTAGTCAAATGCACTGGATTGCTACGTATTTTGACCCTAGAAAGAGTAATATAGCTGTTTACTGCTTTGAATCAATGTTTTCTCTCGGTTTTAGCCTATTTTTCGGTTTAACCTTATTTTGGGATAAAACGGATTTAAGTGTTGACAAAACACTCCAACTTAATCCTGAACTCTTACAAATAGTCAAATGCATTGGATTGTCACACATTCTAACCCTAGAAATAGTAACAAACCTGTTTACTGCTTTGAATCAATGTTTTCTCTCGGTTTAGCTTGTTTTCTTGGTTTAAGCCTCTTTTGGGATAAAACGGGTTTAATTGTTGTCTAAACACTCCAAATTCATCCCAAACTCTTAAAATTAGGAAATGCATTGGAATGTCACACATTCTGACCCTAGAAACAGTAACAATGCTGTTGCTGCTTAGAATCAATGTTTTCTTGGTTTAAGCCTGTTTTGGGACAAAACGGGTATAAGTGGTGTCTAAACACTTCAAATTCAACCCGAACTCTTATAATTAGTAAAATGCATTGGATTGTCAGATTTTGACCCTAGAAAGAGTTACATAGCTGTTTACTGTTTCGAATCAATGTTTTCTCTCGGTTTAGCCTTTTTTCTCAGTTTAAGCCTGTTTTGGGATAAAACGGGTTGAAGTGTTGTCTAAACACTCCAAATTCATCCCGAACTCTTACAATTAGTCAAATGCATTGTATTGTCACACATTTCTGACCCTAGAAACAGTAACAAAGCTGTTTACTGCTTCGAATCAATGTTTTTTCAGGTTTATCCAGTTTCAGGACAAAATGGATAAATTGGTGTCTAAACACTCCAAATTCAACCCGAACTCTTATAATTAGTCAAATGCACTGGATTGTTACGTATTTTGACCCTAGAAAGAGTAATATAGCTGTTTACTGCTTTGAATCAATGTTTTCTCTCGGTTTTAGCCTATTTTTTCGGTTTAACCTTATTTTGGGATAAAACGGATTTAAGTGTTGACAAAACACTCCAACTTAATCCTGAACTCTTACAAATAGTCAAATGCATTGGATTGTCACACATTCTAACCCTAGAAATAGTAACAAACCTGTTTACTGCTTCGAATCAATGTTTTCTCTCGGTTTTAGCCTTTTTCTAATTTTAAGCATGTTTTGGGATAAAACGGGTTTAAGTGTTGTCTAAACACTCCAAATTCATCCCAAATTCTTACAATTAGTCAAATGCATTGGAATGTCACACATTCTGACCCTTGAAACAGTAACAATTCTGTTGACTGCTTAGAATCAATGTTTTCTTGGTTTAAGCCTGTTTTGGGACAAAACGGGTATAAGTCGTGTCTAAACACTCCAATTTCAACCCGAACTCTTATAATTAGTCAAATGAATTGGATTGAAGATTTTGACCCTAGAAAGAGTTACATAGCTGTTTACTGTTTCGAATCAATGTTTTCTCTCGGTTTTAGCCTGTTTTCTCAGTTTAAGCCTGTTTTGGGATAAAACCGGTTTAAGTGTTGTCTAAACACTCCAAATTTATCCCGAACTCTTACAATTAGTCTATGCATTGTATTTTCACACATTCCGACCCTAGAAACAGTAACAAAGCTGTTTACTGCTTCGAATCAATGTTTTTTCAGGTTTATCCAGTTTTAGGACAAAATGGATAAATTGGTGTCTAAACACTCCAAATTCAACCCGAACTCTTATAATTAGTCAAATGCACTGGATTGTTACGTATTTTGACCCTAGAAAGAGTAATATAGCTGTTTACTGCTTTGAATCAATGTTTTCTCTCGGTTTTAGCCTATTTTTTCGGTTTAACCTTATTTTGGGATAAAACGGATTTAAGTGTTGACAAAACACTCCAACTTAATCCTGAACTCTTACAAATAGTCAAATGCATTGGATTGTCACACTTTCTAACCATAGAAATAGTAACAAAGCTGTTTACTGCTTCGAATCAATGTTTTCTCTCGGTTTTAGCCTTTTTCTCAGTTTAAGCTTGTTTTGGGATAAAACGGGTTTTAGTGTTGTCTAAACACTCCAAATTCATCCTGAACTCTTATAATTAGTCTAATGCATTGTATTTTCACACATTCTGACCCTAGAAACAGTAACAAAGCTGTTTACTGCTTCGAATCAATGTTTTTTCAGGTTTATCCAGTTTCAGGACAAAATGGATAAATTGGTGTCTAAACACTCCAAATTCAACCCGAACTCTTATAATTAGTCAAATGCACTGGATTGTTACGTATTTTGACCCTAGAAAGAGTAATATAGCTGTTTACTGCTTTGAATCAATGTTTTCTCTCGGTTTTAGCCTATTTTTTCGGTTTAACCTTATTTTGGGATAAAACGGATTTAAGTGTTGACAAAACACTCCAACTTAATCCTGAACTCTTACAAATAGTCAAATGCATTGGATTGTCACACATTCTAACCATAGAAATAGTAACAAAGCTGTTTACTGCTTCGAATCAATGTTTTCTCTCGGTTTTAGCCTTTTTCTAATTTTAAGCATGTTTTGGGATAAAACGGGTTTAAGTGTTGTCTAAACACTCCAAATTCATCCCAAATTCTTACAATTAGTCAAATGCATTGGAATGTCACACATTCTGACCCTAGAAACAGTAACAATTCTGTTGACTGCTTAGAATCAATGTTTTTTCAGGTTTATCCAGTTTTGGGACAACATGGATAAAGTGGTGTCTAAACACTCCAAATTCAACCCGAACTCTTATAATTAGTCAAATGCATTGGATTGTTACATATTTTGACCCTAGAAAGAGTAACAAAGTTGTTTACTCTTTTGAATCAATGTTTTCTCTCGTTTTAGCCTGTTTTCTCGGTTTAAGCATGTTTTGGGATAAAACGGGTTTAAGTGTTGTCTAAACACTTCAAATTCATCCCAAATTCTTACAATTAGTCAAATGCATTGGAATGTCACACATTCTGACCCTAGAAACAGTAACAATTCTGTTGACTGCTTAGAATCAATGTTTTTTTGGTTTAACCTTATTTTGGGATAAAACGGATTTAAGTGTTGACAAAACACTCCAACTTAATCCTGAACTCTTACAAATAGTCAAATGCATTGGATTGTCACACATTCTAACCATATAAATAGTAACAAAGCTGTTTACTGCTTCGAATCAATGTTTTCTCTCGGTTTTAGCCTTTTTCTCAGTTTAAGCCTGTTTTGGGATAAAACGGGTTTTAGTGTTGTCTAAACACTCCAAATTCATCCTGAACTCTTACAATTAGTCAAATGCATTGTATTTTCACACATTCCGACCCTAGAAACAGTAACAAAGCTGTTTACTGCTTCGAATCAATGTTTTTTCAGGTTTATCCAGTTTCAGGACAAAATGGATAAATTGGTGTCTAAACACTCCAAATTCAACCCGAACTCTTATAATTAGTCAAATGCACTGGATTGCTACGTATTTTGACCCTAGAAAGAGTAATATAGCTGTTTACTGCTTTGAATCAATGTTTTCTCTCGGTTTTAGCCTATTTTTCGGTTTAACCTTATTTTGGGATAAAACGGATTTAAGTGTTGACAAAACACTCCAACTTAATCCTGAACTCTTACAAATAGTCAAATGCATTGGATTTTATCACATCTAACCCTAGAAATAGTAACAAAGCTGTTTACTGCTTCGAATCAATGTTTTCTCTCGGTTTTAGCCTTTTTCTAATTTTAAGCCTGTTTTTGGATAAAACGGGTTTTAGTGTTGTCTAAACACTCCAAATTCATCCTGAACTCTTACAATTAGTCAAATGCATTGTATTGTCACATATTTCCGACCCTAGAAACAGTAACAAAGCTGTTTACTGCCTCGAATCAATGTTTTTTCAGGTTTATCCAGTTTTGGGACAACATGGATAAAGTGGTGTCTAAACACTCCAAATTCAACCCGAACTCTTATAATTAGTCAAATGCATTGGATTGTTACATATTTTGACCCTAGAAAGAGTAACAAAGTTGTTTACTCTTTTGAATCAATGTTTTCTCTCGTTTTAGCCTGTTTTCTCGGTTTAAGCATGTTTTGGGATAAAACGGGTTTAAGTGTTGTCTAAACACTCCAAATTCATCCCAAATTCTTACAATTAGTCAAATGCATTGGAATGTCACACATTCTGACCCTAGAAACAGTAACAATTCTGTTGACTGCTTAGAATCAATGTTTTTTTGGTTTAACCTTATTTTGGGATAAAACTGATTTAAGTGTTGACAAAACACTCCAACTTAATCCTGAACACTTACAAATAGTCAAATGCATTGGATTGTCACACATTCTAACCCTAGAAATAGTAACTAACCTGTTTACTGCTTCGAATCAATGTTTTCTCTCGGTTTTAGCCTTTTTCTCAGTTTAAGCCTGTTTTGGGATAAAACGGCTTTTAGTGTTGTCTAAACACTCCAAATTCATCCTGAACTCTTACAATTAGTCTAGTGCATTGTATTTTCACACATTCCAACCCTAGAAACAGTAACAAAGCTGTTTACTGCTTCGAATCAATGTTTTTTCAGGTTTATCCAGTTTCAGGACAAAATGGATAAATTGGTGTCTAAACACTCCAAATTCAACCCGAACTCTTATAATTAGTCAAATGCACTGGATTGCTACGTATTTTGACCCTAGAAAGAGTAATATAGCTGTTTACTGCTTTGAATCAATGTTTTCTCTCGGTTTTAGCCTATTTTTTCGGTTTAACCTTATTTTGGGATAAAACGGATTTAAGTGTTGACAAAACACTCCAACTTAATCCTGAACTCTTACAAATAGTCAAATGCATTGGATTTTCTCACATTCTAACCCTAGAAATAGTAACAAAGCTGTTTACTGCTTCAAATCAATGTTTTCTCTCGGTTTTAGCCTTTTTCTAATTTTAAGCCTGTTTTTGGATAAAACGGGTTTTAGTGTTGTCTAAACACTCCAAATTCATCCTGAACTCTTACAATTAGTCAAATGCATTGTATTGTCACACATTTCCGACCCTAGAAACTGTAACAAAGCTGTGTACTGCTTCGAATCAATGTTTTTTCAGGTTTATCCAGTTTGAGGACAAAATGGATAAATTGGTGTCTAAACACTCCAAATTCAACCCGAACTCTTATAATTAGTCAAATGCACTGGATTGTTACGTATTTTGACCCTAGAAAGAGTAATATAGCTGTTTACTGCCTTGAATCAATCTTTTCTCTCGGTTTTAGCCTATTTTTTCGGTTTAACCTTATTTTGGGATAAAACGGATTTAATTGTTGACAAAACACTCCAACTTAATCCTGAACTCTTACAAATAGTCAAATGCATTGGATTGTCACACATTCTAACCCTAGAAATAGTAACAAAGCTGTTTACTGCTTCGAATCAATGTTTTCTCTCGGTTTTAGCCTTTTTCTCAGTTTAAGCCTGTTTTGGGATAAAACGGGTTTTAGTGTTGTCTAAACACTCCAAATTCATCCTGAACTCTTACAATTAGTCAAATGCATTGTATTGTCACACATTTCCGACCCTAGAAACAGTAACAAAGCTGTTTACTGCTTCGAATCAATGTTTTTTCAGGTTTATCCAGTTTTGGGACAACATGGATAAAGTGGTGTCTAAACACTCCAAATTCAACCTGAACTCTTATAATTAGTCAAATGCATTGGATTGTTACATATTTTGACCCTAGAAAGAGCAACAAAGTTGTTTACTTTTTCATCAATGTTTTCTCTCGTTTTAGCCTGTTTTCTCGGTTTAAGCATGTTTTGGGATAAAACGGGTTTAAGTGTTGTCTAAACACTCCAAATTCATCCCAAATTCTTACAATTAGTCAAATGCATTGGAATGTCACACATTCTGACCCTAGAAACAGTAACAATTCTGTTGACTGCTAGAATCAATGTTTTTTTGGTTTAACCTTATTTTGGGATAAAACGGATTTAAGTGTTGACAAAACACTCCAACTTAATCCTGAACTCTTACAAATAGTCAAATGCATTGGATTGTCACACATTCTAACCATAGAAATAGTAACAAAGCTGTTTACTGCTTCGAATCAATGTTTTCTCTCGGTTTTAGCCTTTTTCTCAGTTTAAGCCTGTTTTGGGATAAAACGGGTTTTAGTGTTGTCTAAACACTCCAAATTCATCCTGAACTCTTACAATTAGTCTAATGCATTGTATTTTCACACATTCCGACCCTAGAAACAGTAACAAAGCTGTTTACTGCTTCGAATCAATGTTTTTTCAGGTTTATCCAGTTTCAGGACAAAATGGATAAATTGGTGTCTAAACACTCCAAATTCAACCCGAACTCTTGTAATTAGTCAAATGCACTGGATTGCTACGTATTTTGACCCTAGAAAGAGTAATATAGCTGTTTACTGCTTTGAATCAATGTTTTCTCTCGGTTTTAGCCTATTTTTCGGTTTAACCTTATTTTGGGATAAAACGGATTTAAGTGTTGACAAAACACTCCAACTTAATCCTGAACTCTTACAAATAGTTAAACGCATTGGATTGTCACACATTCTAACCCTAGAAATAGTAACAAACCTGTTTACTGCTTCGAATCAATGTTTTCTCTCGGTTTTAGCCTTTTTCTAATTTTAAGCATGTTTTGGGATAAAAAAGGTTTAAGTGTTGTCTAAACACTCCAAATTCATCCCAAATTCTTACAATTAGTCAAATGCATTGGAATGTCACACATTCTGACCCTAGAAACAGTAACAATTCTGTTGACTGCTTAGAATCAATGTTTTCTTGGTTTAAGCCTGTTTTGGGACAAAACGGGTATAAGTCGTGTCTAAACACTCCAATTTCAACCCGAACTCTTATAATTAGTCAAATGAATTGGATTGAAGATTTTGACCCTAGAAAGAGTTACATAGCATTTTACTGTTTCGAATCAATGTTTTCTCTCGGTTTTAGCCTGTTTTCTCAGTTTAAGCCTGTTTTGGGATAAAACCGGTTTAAGTGTTGTCTAAACACTCCAAATTTATCCCGAACTCTTACAATTAGTCTAATGCATTGAATTTTCACACATTCCGACCCTAGAAACAGTAACAAAGCTGTTTACTGCTTCGAATCAATGTTTTTTCAGGTTTATCCAATTTCAGGACAAAATGGATAAATTGGTGTCTAAACACTCCAAATTCAACCCGAACTCTTATAATTAGTCAAATGCACTAGATTGTTACGTATTTTGACCCTAGAAAGAGTAATATAGCTGTTTACTGCTTTGAATCAATGTTTTCTCTCGGTTTTAGCCTATTTTTTCGGTTTAACCTTATTTTGGGATAAAACGGATTTAAGTGTTGACAAAACACTCCAACTTAATCCTGAACTCTTACAAATAGTCAAATGCATTGGATTGTCACACATTCTAACCATATAAATAGTAACAAAGCTGTTTACTGCTTCGAATCAATGTTTTCTCTCGGTTTTAGCCTTTTTCTCAGTTTAAGCCTGTTTTGGGATAAAACGGGTTTTAGTGTTGTCTAAACACTCCAAATTCATCCTGAACTCTTACAATTAGTCAAATGCATTGTATTTTCACACATTCCGACCCTAGAAATAGTAACAAAGCTGTTTACTGCTTCGAATCAATGTTTTTTCAGGTTTATCCAGTTTCAGGACAAAATGGATAAATTGGTGTCTAAACACTCCAAATTCAACCCGAACTCTTATAATTAGTCAAATGCACTGGATTGCTACGTATTTTGACCCTAGAAAGAGTAATATAGCTGTTTACTGCTTTGAATCAATGTTTTCTCTCGGTTTTAGTCTATTTTTCGGTTTAACCTTATTTTGGGATAAAACGGATTTAAGTGTTGACAAAACACTCCAACTTAATCCTGAACTCTTACAAATAGTCAAATGCATTGGATTTTCTCCCATTCTAACCCTAGAAATAGTAACAAAGCTGTTTACTGCTTCGAATCAATGTTTTCTCTCGGTTTTAGCCTTTTTCTAATTTTAAGCCTGTTTTTGGATAAAACGGGTTTTAGTGTTGTCTAAACACTCCAAATTCATCCTGAACTCTTACAATTAGTCAAATGCATTGTATTGTCACACATTTCCGACCCTAGAAACAGTAACAAAGCTGTTTACTGCCTCGAATCAATGTTTTTTCAGGTTTATCCAGTTTTGGGACAACATGGATAAAGTGGTGTCTAAACACTCCAAATTCAACCCGAACTCTTATAATTAGTCAAATGCATTGGATTGTTACATATTTTGACCCTAGAAAGAGTAACAAAGTTGTTTACTCTTTTGAATCAATGTTTTCTCTCATTTTAGCCTGTTTTCTCGGTTTAAGCATGTTTTGGGATAAAACGGGTTTACGTGTTGTCTAAACACTCCAAATTCATCCCAAATTCTTACAATTAGTCAAATGCATTGGAATGTCATACATTCTGACCCTAGAAACAGTAACAATTCTGTTGACTGCTTAGAATCAATGTTTTTTTGGTTTAACCTTATTTTGGGATAAAACGGATTTAAGTGTTGACAAAACACTCCAACTTAATCCTGAACTCTTACAAATAGTCAAATGCATTGGATTGTCACACATTCTAACCCTAGAAATAGTAGCAAACCTGTTTACTGCTTTGAATCAATGTTTTCTCTCGGTTTTAGTCTATTTTTCGGTTTAACCTTATTTTGGGATAAAACGGATTTAAGTGTTGACAAAACACTCCAACTTAATCCTGAACTCTTACAAATAGTCAAATGCATTGGATTTTCTCACATTCTAACCCTAGAAATAGTAACAAAGCTGTTTACTGCTTCGAATCAATGTTTTCTCTCGGTTTTAGCCTTTTTCTAATTTTAAGCCTGTTTTTGGATAAAACGGGTTTTAGTGTTGTCTAAACACTCCAAATTCATCCTGAACTCTTACAATTAGTCAAATGCATTGTATTGTCACACATTTCCGACCCTAGAAACAGTAACAAAGCTGTTTACTGCCTCGAATCAATGTTTTTTCAGGTTTATCCAGTTTTGGGACAACATGGATAAAGTGGTGTCTAAACACTCCAAATTCAACCCGAACTCTTATAATTAGTCAAATGCATTGGATTGTTACATATTTTGACCCTAGAAAGAGTAACAAAGTTGTTTACTCTTTTGAATCAATGTTTTCTCTCATTTTAGCCTGTTTTCTCGGTTTAAGCATGTTTTGGGATAAAACGGGTTTAAGTGTTGTCTAAACACTCCAAATTCATCCCAAATTCTTACAATTAGTCAAATGCATTGGAATGTCACACATTCTGACCCTAGAAACAGTAACAATTCTGTTGACTGCTTAGAATCAATGTTTTCTTGGTTTAAGCCTGTTTTGGGACAAAACGGGTATAAGTCGTGTCTAAACACTCCAATTTCAACCCGAACTCTTATAATTAGTCAAATGAATTGGATTGAAGATTTTGACCCTAGAAAGAGTTACATAGCTGTTTACTGTTTCGAATCAATGTTTTCTCTCGGTTTTAGCCTGTTTTCTCAGTTTAAGCCTGTTTTGGGATAAAACCGGTTTAAGTGTTGTCTAAACACTCCAAATTTATCCCGAACTCTTACAATTAGTCTAATGCATTGTATTTTCACACATTCCGACCCTAGAAACAGTAACAAAGCTGTTTACTGCTTCGAATCAATGTTTTTTCAGGTTTATCCAGTTTCAGGACAAAATGGATAAATTGGTGTCTAAACACTCCAAATTCAACCCGAACTCTTATAATTAGTCAAATGCACTGGATTGTTACGTATTTTGACCCTAGAAAGAGTAATATAGCTGTTTACTGCTTTGAATCAATGTTTTCTCTCGGTTTTAGCCTATTTTTTCGGTTTAACCTTATTTTGGGATAAAACGGATTTAAGTGTTGACAAAACACTCCAACTTAATCCTGAACTCTTACAAATAGTCAAATGCATTGGATTGTCACACATTCTAACCATAGAAATAGGAACAAAGCTGTTTACTGCTTCAAATCATTGTTTTCTCTCGGTTTTAGCCTTTTTCTCAGTTTAAGCCTGTTTTGGGATAAAACGGGTTTTAGTGTTGTCTAAACACTCCAAATTCATCCTGAACTCATAATTAGTCTAATGCATTGTATTTTCACACATTCTGACCCTAGAAACAGTAACAAAGCTGTTTACTGCTTCGAATCAATGTTTTTTCAGGTTTATCCAGTTTCAGGACAAAATGGATAAATTGTTGTCTAAACACTCCAAATTCAACCCGAACTCTTATAATCAGTCAAATGCACTGGATTGTTACGTATTTTGACCCTAGAAAGAGTAATATAGCTGTTTACTGCTTTGAATCAATATTTTCTCTCGGTTTTAGCCTATTTTTCGGTTTAACCTTATTTTGGGATAAAACGGATTTAAGTGTTGACAAAACACTCCAACTTAATCCTGAACTCTTACAAATAAACAAATGCATTGGATTGTCACACATTCTAACCCTAGAAATAGTAACAAAGCTGTTTACTGCTTCGAATCAATGTTTTCTCTCGGTTTTAGCCTTTTTCTAATTTTAAGCCTGGTTTTGGATAAAACGGGTTTTAGTGTTGTCTAAACACTCCAAATTCATCCCAAATTCTTACAATTAGTCAAATGCATTGGAATGTCACACATTCTGACCCTAGAAACAGTAACAATTCTGTTGACTGCTTAGAATCAATGTTTTTTTGGTTTAACCTTATTTTGGGATAAAACGGATTTAAGTGTTGACAAAACACTCCAACTTAATCCTGAACTCTTACAAATAGTCAAATGCATTGGATTGTCACACATTCTAACCCTAGAAATAGTAGCAAACCTGTTTACTGCTTCGAATCAATGTTTTCTCTCGATTTTAGCCTTTTTCTAATTTTAAGCATGTTTTGGGATAAAACGGGTTTAAGTGTTGTCTAAACACTCCAAATTCATCCCAAATTCTTACAATTAGTCAAATGCATTGGAATGTCACACATTCTGACCCTAGAAACAGTAACAATTCTGTTGACTGCTAAGAATCAATGTTTTCTTGGTTTAAGCCTGTTTTGGGACAAAACGGGTATAAGTCGTGTCTAAACACTCCAATTTCAACCCGAACTCTTATAATTAGTCAAATGAATTGGATTGAAGATTTTGACCCTAGAAAGAGTTACATAGCTGTTTACTGTTTCAAATCAATGTTTTTTTGGTTTAACCTTATTTTGGGATAAAACGGATTTAAGTGTTGACAAAACACTCCAACTTAATCCTGAACTCTTACAAATAGTCAAATGCATTGGATTGTCACACATTCTAACCATATAAATAGTAACAAAGCTGTTTACTGCTTCGAATCAATGTTTTCTCTCGGTTTTAGCCTTTTTCTCAGTTTAAGCCTGTTTTGGGATAAAACGGGTTTTAGTGTTGTCTAGACACTCCAAATTCATCCTGAACTCTTACAATTAGTCAAATGCATTGTATTTTCACACATTCCGACCCTAGAAACAGTAACAAAGCTGTTTACTGCTTCGAATCAATGTTTTTTCAGGTTTATCCAGTTTCAGGACAAAATGGATAAATTGGTGTCTAAACACTCCAAATTCAACCCGAACTCTTATAATTAGTCAAATGCACTGGATTGCTACGTATTTTGACCCTAGAAAGAGTAATATAGCTGTTTACTGCTTTGAATCAATGTTTTCTCTCGGTTTTAGCCTATTTTTCGGTTTAACCTTATTTTGGGATAAAACGGATTTAAGTGTTGACAAAACACTCCAACTTAATCCTGAACTCTTACAAATAGTCAAATGCATTGGATTTTATCACATTCTAACCCTAGAAATAGTAACAAAGCTGTTTACTGCTTCGAATCAATGTTTTCTCTCGGTTTTAGCCTTTTTCTAATTTTAAGCCTGTTTTTGGATAAAACGGGTTTTAGTGTTGTCTAAACACTCCAAATTCATCCTGAACTCTTACAATTAGTCAAATGCATTGTATTGTCACACATTTCCGACCCTAGAAACAGTAACAAAGCTGTTTACTGCTTCGAATCAATGTTTTCTCTCGGTTTTAGCCTTTTTCTAATTTTAAGCCTGTTTTTGGATAAAACGGGTTTTAGTGTTGTCTAAACACTCCAAATTCATCCTGAACTCTTACAATTAGTCAAATGCATTGTATTGTCACACATTTCCGACCCTAGAAACAGTAACAAAGCTGTTTACTGCCTCGAATCAATGTTTTTTCAGGTTTATCCAGTTTTGGGACAACATGGATAAAGTGGTGTCTAAACACTCCAAATTCAACCCGAACTCTTATAATTAGTCAAATGCATTGGATTGTTACATATTTTGACCCTAGAAAGAGTAACAAAGCTGTTTACTGTTTCGAATCAATGTTTTCTCTCGGTTTTAGCCTGTTTTCTCAGTTTAAGCCTGTTTTGGGATAAAACCGGTTTAAGTGTTGTCTAAACACTCCAAATGTATCCCGAACTCTTACAATTAGTCTAATGCATTGTATTTTCACACATTCCGACCCTAGAAACAGTAACAAAGCTGTTTACTGCTTCGAATCAATGTTTTTTCAGGTTTATCCAGTTTCAGGATAAACCTGAACATGTTTTGGGATAAAACGGGTTTACGTGTTGTCTAAACACTCCAAATTCATCCCAAATTCTTACAATTAGTCAAATGCATTGGAATGTCACACATTCTAACCCTAGAAACAGTAACAATTCTGTTGACTGCTTAGAATCAATGTTTTTTTGGTTTAACCTTATTTTGGGATAAAACGGATTTAAGTGTTGACAAAACACTCCAACTTAATCCTGAACTCTTACAAATAGTCAAATGCATTGGATTGTCACACATTCTAACCCTAGAAATAGTAGCAAACCTGTTTACTGCTTCGAATCAATGTTTTCTCTCGATTTTAGCCTTTTTCTAATTTTAAGCATGTTTTGGGATAAAACGGGTTTAAGTGTTGTCTAAACACTCCAAATTCATCCCAAATTCTTACAATTAGTCAAATGCATTGGAATGTCACACATTCTGACCCTAGAAACAGTAACAATTCTGTTGACTGCTTAGAATCAATGTTTTCTTGGTTTAAGCCTGTTTTGGGACAAAACGGGTATAAGTCGTGTCTAAACACTCCAATTTCAACCCGAACTCTTATAATTAGTCAAATGAATTGGATTGAAGATTTTGACCCTAGAAAGAGTTACATAGCTGTTTACTGTTTCGAATCAATGTTTTCTCTCGGTTTTAGCCTGTTTTCTCAGTTTAAGCCTGTTTTGGGATAAAACCGGTTTAAGTGTTGTCTAAACACTCCAAATTTATCCCGAACTCTTACAATTAGTCTAATGCATTGTATTCTCACACATTCCGACCCTAGAAACAGTAACAAAGCTGTTTACTGCTTCGAATCAATGTTTTTTCAGGTTTATCCAGTTTCAGGACAAAATGGATAAATTGGTGTCTAAACACTCCAAATTCAACCCGAACTCTTATAATTAGTCAAATGCACTGGATTGTTACGTATTTTGACCCTAGAAAGAGTAATATAGCTGTTTACTGCTTTGAATCAATGTTTTCTCTCGGTTTTAGCCTATTTTTTCGGTTTAACCTTATTTTGGGATAAAACGGATTTAAGTGGTGACAAAACACTCCAACTTAATCCTGAACTCTTACAAATAGTCAAATGCATTGGATTGTCACACATTCTAACCATAGAAATAGTAACAAAGCTGTTTACTGCTTCGAATCAATGTTTTCTCTCGGTTTTAGCCTTTTTCTCAGTTTAAGCCTGTTTTGGGATAAAACGGGTTTTAGTGTTGTCTAAACACTCCAAATTCATCCTGAACTCTTATAATTAGTCTAATGCATTGTATTTTCACACATTCTGACCCTAGAAACAGTAACAAAGCTGTTTACTGCTTCGAATCAATGTTTTTTCAGGTTTATCCAGTTTCAGGACAAAATGGGTATAAGTGGTGTCTAAACACTCCAAATTCAACCCGAACTCTTATAATTAGTCAAATGCACTGGATTGTTACGTATTTTGACCCTAGAAAGAGTAATATAGCTGTTTACTGCTCTGAATCAATGTTTTCTCTCGGTTTTAGCCTATTTTTTCGGTTTAACCTTATTTTGGGATAAAACGGATTTAAGTGTTGACAAAACACTCCAACTTAATCCTGAACTCTTACAAATAGTCAAATGCATTGGATTGTCACACATTCTAACCATAGAAATAGTAACAAAGCTGTTTACTGCTTCGAATCAATGTTTTCTCTCGGTTTTAGCCTTTTTCTAATTTTAAGCATGTTTTGGGATAAAACGGGTTTAAGTGTTGTCTAAACACTCCAAATTCATCCCAAATTCTTACAATTAGTCAAATGCATTGGAATGTCACACATTCTGACCCTAGAAACAGTAACAATTCTGTTGACTGCTTAGAGTCAATGTTTTTTCAGGTTTATCCAGTTTTGGGACAACATGGATAAAGTGGTGTCTAAACACTCCAAATTCAACCCGAACTCTTATAATTAGTCAAATGCATTGGATTTTTACATATTTTGACCCTAGAAAGAGTAACAAAGTTGTTTACTCTTTTGAATCAATGTTTTCTCTCGTTTTAGCCTGTTTTCTCGGTTTAAGCATGTTTTGGGATAAAACGGGTTTAAGTGTTGTCTAAACACTCCAAATTCATCCCAAATTCTTACAATTAGTCAAATGCATTGGAATGTCACACATTCTGACCCTAGAAACAGTAACAATTCTGTTGACTGCTTAGAATCAATGTTTTTTTGGTTTAACCTTATTTTGGGATAAAACGGATTTAAGTGTTGACAAAACACTCCAACTTAATCCTGAACTCTTACAAATAGTCAAATGCATTGGATTGTCACACATTCTAACCATATAAATAGTAACAAAGCTGTTTACTGCTTCGAATCAATGTTTTCTCTCGGTTTTAGCCTTTTTCTCAGTTTAAGCCTGTTTTGGGATAAAACGGGTTTTAGTGTTGTCTAAACACTCCAAATTCATCCTGAACTCTTACAATTAGTCAAATGCATTGTATTTTCACACATTCCGACCCTAGAAACAGTAACAAAGCTGTTTACTGCTTCGAATCAATGTTTTTTCAGGTTTATTCAGTTTCAGGACAAAATGGATAAATTGGTGTCTAAACACTCCAAATTCAACCCGAACTCTTATAATTAGTCAAATGCACTGGATTGCTACGTATTTTGACCCTAGAAAGAGTAATGTAGCTGTTTACTGCTTTGAATCAATGTTTTCTCTCGGTTTTAGCCTATTTTTCGGTTTAACCTTATTTTGGGATAAAACGGATTTAAGTGTTGACAAAACACTCCAACTTAATCCTGAACTCTTACAAATAGTCAAATGCATTGGATTTTCTCACATTCTAACCCTAGAAATAGTAACAAAGCTGTTTACTGCTTCGAATCAATGTTTTCTCTCGGTTTTAGCCTTTTTCTAATTTTAAGCCTGTTTTTGGATAAAACGGGTTTTAGTGTTGTCTAAACACTCCAAATTCATCCTGAACTCTTACAATTAGTCAAATGCATTGTATTGTCACACATTTCCGACCCTAGAAACAGTAACAAAGCTGTTTACTGCCTCGAATCAATGTTTTTTCAGGTTTATCCAGTTTTGGGACAACATGGATAAAGTGGTGTCTAAACACTCCAAATTCAACCCGAACTCTTATAATTAGTCAAATGCATTGGATTGTTACATATTTTGACCCTAGAAAGAGTAACAAAGTTGTTTACTCTTTTGAATCAATGTTTTCTCTCGTTTTAGCCTGTTTTCTCGGTTTAAGCATGTTTTGGGATAAAACGGGTTTACGTGTTGTCTAAACACTCCAAATTCATCCCAAATTCTTACAATTAGTCAAATGCATTGGAATGTCACACATTCTAACCCTAGAAACAGTAACAATTCTGTTGACTGCTTAGAATCAATGTTTTTTTGGTTTAACCTTATTTTGGGATAAAACGGATTTAAGTGTTGACAAAACACTCCAACTTAATCCTGAACTCTTACAAATAGTCAAATGCATTGGATTGTCACACATTCTAACCCTAGAAATAGTAGCAAACCTGTTTACTGCTTCGAATCAATGTTTTCTCTCGATTTTAGCCTTTTTCTAATTTTAAGCATGTTTTGGGATAAAACGGGTTTAAGTGTTGTCTAAACACTCCAAATTCATCCCAAATTCTTACAATTAGTCAAATGCATTGGAATGTCACACATTCTGACCCTAGAAACAGTAACAATTCTGTTGACTGCTTAGAATCAATGTTTTCTTGGTTTAAGCCTGTTTTGGGACAAAACGGGTATAAGTCGTGTCTAAACACTCCAATTTCAACCCGAACTCTTATAATTAGTCAAATGAATTGGATTGAAGATTTTGACCCTAGAAAGAGTTACATAGCTGTTTACTGTTTCGAATCAATGTTTTCTCTCGGTTTTAGCCTGTTTTCTCAGTTTAAGCCTGTTTTGGGATAAAACCGGTTTAAGTGTTGTCTAAACACTCCAAATTTATCCCGAACTCTTACAATTAGTCTAATGCATTGTATTCTCACACATTCCGACCCTAGAAACAGTAACAAAGCTGTTTACTGCTTCGAATCAATGTTTTTTCAGGTTTATCCAGTTTCAGGACAAAATGGATAAATGGGTGTCTAAACACTCCAAATTCAACCCGAACTCTTATAATTAGTCAAATGCACTGGATTGTTACGTATTTTGACCCTAGAAAGAGTAATATAGCTGTTTACTGCTTTGAATCAATGTTTTCTCTCGGTTTTAGCCTATTTTTTCGGTTTAACCTTATTTTGGGATAAAACGGATTTAAGTGTTGACAAAACACTCCAACTTAATCCTGAACTCTTACAAATAGTCAAATGCATTGGATTGTCACACATTCTAACCATAGAAATAGGAACAAAGCTGTTTACTGCTTCAAATCAATGTTTTCTCTCGGTTTTAGCCTTTTTCTCAGTTTAAGCCTGTTTTGGGATAAAACGGGTTTTAGTGTTGTCTAAACACTCCAAATTCATCCTGAACTCTTATAATTAGTCTAATGCATTGTATTTTCACACATTCTGACCCTAGAAACAGTAACAAAGCTGTTTACTGCTTCGAATCAATGTTTTTTCAGGTTTATCCAGTTTCAGGACAAAATGGATAAATTGTTGTCTAAACACTCCAAATTCAACCCGAACTCTTATAATTAGTCAAATGCACTGGATTGTTATGTATTTTGACCCTAGAAAGAGTAATATAGCTGTTTACTGCTTTGAATCAATGTTTTCTCTCCGTTTTAGCCTATTTTTCGGTTTAACCTTATTTTGGGATAAAACGGATTTAAGTGTTGACAAAACACTCCAACTTAATCCTGAACTCTTACAAATAAACAAATGCATTGGATTGTCACACATTCTAACCCTAGAAATAGTAACAAAGCTGTTTACTGCTTCGAATCAATGTTTTCTCTCGGTTTTAGCCTTTTTCTAATTTTAAGCCTGGTTTTGGATAAAACGGGTTTTAGTGTTGTCTAAACACTCCAAATTCATCCTGAACGCTTACAATTAGTCAAATGCATTGTATTGTCACACATTTCCGACCCTAGAAACAGTAACAAAGCTGTTTACTGCTTCGAATCAATGTTTTTTCAGGTTTATCCAGTTTTGGGACAACATGGATAAAGTGGTGTCTAAACACTCCAAATTCAACCCGAACTCTTATAATTAGTCAAATGCATTGGATTGTTACATATTTTGACCCTAGAAAGAGTAACAAAGTTGTTTACTCTTTTGAATCAATGTTTTCTCTCGTTTTAGCCTGTTTTCTCGGTTTAAGCATGTTTTGGGATAAAACGGGTTTAAGTGTTGTCTAAACACTCCAAATTCATCCCAAATTCTTACAATTAGTCAAATGCATTGGAATGTCACACATTCTGACCCTAGAAACAGTAACAATTCTGTTGACTGCTTAGAATCAATGTTTTTTTGGTTTAACCTTATTTTGGGATAAAACGGATTTAAGTGTTGACAAAACACTCCAACTTAATCCTGAACTCTTACAAATAGTCAAATGCATTGGATTGTCACACATTCTAACCCTAGAAATAGTAGCAAACCTGTTTACTGCTTCGAATCAATGTTTTCTCTCGGTTTTAGCCTTTTTCTAATTTTAAGCATGTTTTGGGATAAAACGGGTTTAAGTGTTGTCTAAACACTCCAAATTCATCCCAAATTCTTACAATTAGTCAAATGCATTGGAATGTCACACATTCTGACCCTAGAAACAGTAACAATTCTGTTGACTGCTTAGAATCAATGTTTTCTTGGTTTAAGCCTGTTTTGGGACAAAACGGGTATAAGTCGTGTCTAAACACTCCAATTTCAACCCGAACTCTTATAAATAGTCAAATGAATTGGATTGAAGATTTTGACCCTAGAAAGAGTTACATAGCTGTTTACTGTTTCGAATCAATGTTTTCTCTCGGTTTTAGCCTGTTTTCTCAGTTTAAGCCTGTTTTGGGATAAAACCGGTTTAAGTGTCGTCTAAACACTCCAAATTTATCCCGAACTCTTACAATTAGTCTAATGCATTGTATTTTCACACATTCCGACCCTAGAAACAGTAACAAAGCTGTTTACTGCTTCGAATCAATGTTTTTTCAGGTTTATCCAGTTTCAGGACAAAATGGATAAATTGGTGTCTAAACACTCCAAATTCAACCCGAACTCTTATAATTAGTCAAATGCACTGGATTGTTACGTATTTTGACCCTAGAAAGAGTAATATAGCTGTTTACTGCTTTGAATCAATGTTTTCTCTCGGTTTTAGCCTATTTTTTCGGTTTAACCTTATTTTGGGATAAAACGGATTTAAGTGTTGACAAAACACTCCGACTTAATCCTGAACTCTTACAAATAGTCAAATGCATTGGATTGTCACACATTCTAACCATAGAAATAGTAACAAAGCTGTTTACTGCTTCAAATCAATGTTTTCTCTCGGTTTTAGCCTTTTTCTCAGTTTAAGCCTGTTTTGGGATAAAACGGGTTTTAGTGTTGTCTAAACACTCCAAATTCATCCTGAACTCTTATAATTAGTCTAATGCATTGTATTTTCACACATTCTGACCCTAGAAACAGTAACAAAGCTGTTTACTGCTTCGAATCAATGTTTTTTCAGGTTTATCCAGTTTCAGGACAAAATGGATAAATTGGTGTCTAAACACTCCAAATTCAACCCGAACTCTTATAATTAGTCAAATGCACTGGATTGTTACGTATTTTGACCCTAGAAAGAGTAATATAGCTGTTTACTGCTTTGAATCAATGTTTTCTCTCGGTTTTAGCCTATTTTTCGGTTTAACCTTATTTTGGGATAAAACGGATTTAAGTGTTGACAAAACACTCCAACTTAATCTTGAACTCTTACAAATAAACAAATGCATTGGATTGTCACACATTCTAACCCTAGAAATAGTAACAAAGCTGTTTACTGCTTCGAATCAATGTTTTCTCTCGGTTTTAGCCTTTTTCTAATTTTAAGCCTGGTTTTGGATAAAACGGGTTTTAGTGTTGTCTAAACACTCCAAATTCATCCTGAACTCTTACAATTAGTCAAATGCATTGTATTGTCACACATTTCCGACCCTAGAAACAGTAACAAAGCTGTTTACTGCTTCGAATCAATGTTTTTTCAGGTTTATCCAGTTTTGGGACAACATGGATAAAGTGGTGTCTAAACACTCCAAATTCAACCCGAACTCTTATAATTAGTCAAATGCATTGGATTGTTACATATTTTTACCCTAGAAAGAGTAACAAAGTTGTTTACTCTTTTGAATCAATGTTTTCTCTCGTTTTAGCTTGTTTTCTCGGTTTAAGCATGTTTTGGGATAAAACGGGTTTAAGTGTTGTCTAAACACTCCAAATTCATCCCAAATTCTTACAATTAGTCAAATGCATTGGAATGTCACACATTCTGACCCTAAAAACAGTAACAATTCTGTTGACTGCTTAGAATCAATGTTTTCTTGGTTTAAGCCTGTTTTGGGACAAAACGGGTATAAGTCGTGTCTAAACACTCCAATTTCAACCCAAACTCTTATAATTAGTCAAATGAATTGGATTGTCTGATTTTGACCCTAGAAAGAGTTACATAGCTGTTTACTGTTTCGAATCAATGTTTTCTCTCGGTTTTAGCCTGTTATCTCAGTTTAAGCCTGTTCTGGGATAAAACCGGTTTAAGTGTTGTCTAAACACTCCAAATTCATCATGAACTCTTACAATTAGTCTAATGCATTGTATTTTCACACATTCCGACCCTAGAAACAGTAACAAAGCTGTTTACTGCTTCGAATCAATGTTTTTTCAGGTTTATCCAGTTTCAGGACAAAATGGATAAATTGGTGTCTAAACACTCCAAATTCAACCCGAACTCTTATAATTAGTCAAATGCACTGGATTGTTACGTATTTTGACCCTAGAAAGAGTAATATAGCTGTTTACTGCTTTGAATCAATGTTTTCTCTCGGTTTTAGCCTATTTTTTCGGTTTAACCTTATTTTGGAATAAAACGGATTTAAGTGTTGACAAAACACTCCAACTTAATCCTGAACTCTTACAAATAGTCAAATGCATTGGATTGTCACACATTCTAACCATAGAAATAGTAACAAAGCTGTTTACTGCTTCGAATCAATGTTTTCTCTCGGTTTTAGCCTTTTTCTCAGTTTAAGCCTGTTTTGGGATAAAACGGGTTTTAGTGTTGTCTAAACACTCCAAATTCATCCTGAACTCTTATAATTAGTCTAATGCATTGTATTTTCACACATTCCGACCCTAGAAACAGTAACAAAGCTGTTTACTGCTTCGAATCAATGTTTTTTCAGGTTTATCCAGTTTCAGGACAAAATGGATAAATTGGTGTCTAAACACTCCAAATTCAACCCGAACTCTTGTAATTAGTCAAATGCACTGGATTGCTACGTATTTTGACCCTAGAAAGAGTAATATAGCTGTTTACTGCTTTGAATCAATGTTTTCTCTCGGTTTTAGCCTATTTTTCGGTTTAACCTTATTTTGGGATAAAACGGATTTAAGTGTTGACAAAACACTCCAACTTAATCCTGAACTCTTACAAATAGTCAAATGCATTGGATTGTCACACATTCTAACCCTAGAAATAGTAGCAAACCTGTTTACTGCTTCGAATCAATGTTTTCTCTCGGTTTTAGCCTTTTTCTAATTTTAAGCATGTTTTGGGATAAAACGGGTTTAAGTGTTGTCTAAACACTCCAAATTCATCCCAAATTCTTACAATTAGTCAAATGCATTGGAATGTCACACATTCTGACCCTAGAAACAGTAACAATTCTGTTGACTGCTTAGAATCAATGTTTTCTTGGTTTAAGCCTGTTTTGGGACAAAACGGGTATAAGTCGTGTCTAAACACTCCAATTTCAACCCGAACTCTTATAATTAGTCAAATGAATTGGATTGAAGATTTTGACCCTAGAAAGAGTTACATAGCTGTTTACTGTTTCGAATCAATGTTTTCTCTCGGTTTTAACCTGTTTTCTCAGTTTAAGCCTGTTTTGGGATAAAACCGGTTTAAGTGTCGTCTAAACACTCCAAATTTATCCCGAACTCTTACAATTAGTCTAATGCATTGTATTTTCACACATTCCGACCCTAGAAACAGTAACAAATCTGTTTACTGCTTCGAATCAATGTTTTTTCAGGTTTATCCAGTTTCAGGACAAAATGGATAAATTGGTGTCTAAACACTCCAAATTCAACCCGAACTCTTATAATTAGTCAAATGCACTGGATTGTTACGTATTTTGACCCTAGAAAGAGTAATATAGCTGTTTACTGCTTTGAATCAATGTTTTCTCTCGGTTTTAGCCTATTTTTTCGGTTTAACCTTATTTTGGGATAAAACGGATTTAAGTGTTGACAAAACACTCCGACTTAATCCTGAACTCTTACAAATAGTCAAATGCATTGGATTGTCACACATTCTAACCATAGAAATAGTAACAAAGCTGTTTACTGCTTCAAATCAATGTTTTCTCTCGGTTTTAGCCTTTTTCTCAGTTTAAGCCTGTTTTGGGATAAAACGGGTTTTAGTGTTGTCTAAACACTCCAAATTCATCCTGAACTCTTATAATTAGTCTAATGCATTGTATTTTCACACATTCTGACCCTAGAAACAGTAACAAAGCTGTTTACTGCTTCGAATCAATGTTTTTTCAGGTTTATCCAGTTTCAGGACAAAATGGATAAATTGGTGTCTAAACACTCCAAATTCAACCCGAACTCTTATAATTAGTCAAATGCACTGGATTGTTACGTATTTTGACCCTAGAAAGAGTAATATAGCTGTTTACTGCTTTGAATCAATGTTTTCTCTCGGTTTTAGCCTATTTTTCGGTTTAACCTTATTTTGGGATAAAACGGATTTAAGTGTTGACAAAACACTCCAACTTAATCTTGAACTCTTACAAATAAACAAATGCATTGGATTGTCACACATTCTAACCCTAGAAATAGTAACAAAGCTGTTTACTGCTTCGAATCAATGTTTTCTCTCGGTTTTAGCCTTTTTCTAATTTTAAGCCTGGTTTTGGATAAAACGGGTTTTAGTGTTGTCTAAACACTCCAAATTCATCCTGAACTCTTACAATTAGTCAAATGCATTGTATTGTCACACATTTCCGACCCTAGAAACAGTAACAAAGCTGTTTACTGCTTCGAATCAATGTTTTTTCAGGTTTATCCAGTTTTGGGACAACATGGATAAAGTGGTGTCTAAACACTCCAAATTCAACCCGAACTCTTATAATTAGTCAAATGCATTGGATTGTTACATATTTTTACCCTAGAAAGAGTAACAAAGTTGTTTACTCTTTTGAATCAATGTTTTCTCTCGTTTTAGCTTGTTTTCTCGGTTTAAGCATGTTTTGGGATAAAACGGGTTTAAGTGTTGTCTAAACACTCCAAATTCATCCCAAATTCTTACAATTAGTCAAATGCATTGGAATGTCACACATTCTGACCCTAAAAACAGTAACAATTCTGTTGACTGCTTAGAATCAATGTTTTCTTGGTTTAAGCCTGTTTTGGGACAAAACGGGTATAAGTCGTGTCTAAACACTCCAATTTCAACCCAAACTCTTATAATTAGTCAAATGAATTGGATTGTCTGATTTTGACCCTAGAAAGAGTTACATAGCTGTTTACTGTTTCGAATCAATGTTTTCTCTCGGTTTTAGCCTGTTATCTCAGTTTAAGCCTGTTCTGGGATAAAACCGGTTTAAGTGTTGTCTAAACACTCCAAATTCATCATGAACTCTTACAATTAGTCTAATGCATTGTATTTTTCACACATTCCGACCCTAGAAACAGTAACAAAGCTGTTTACTGCTTCGAATCAATGTTTTTTCAGGTTTATCCAGTTTCAGGACAAAATGGATAAATTGGTGTCTAAACACTCCAAATTCAACCCGAACTCTTATAATTAGTCAAATGCACTGGATTGTTACGTATTTTGACCCTAGAAAGAGTAATATAGCTGTTTACTGCTTTGAATCAATGTTTTCTCTCGGTTTTAGCCTATTTTTTCGGTTTAACCTTATTTTGGGATAAAACGGATTTAAGTGTTGACAAAACACTCCAACTTAATCCTGAACTCTTACAAATAGTCAAATGCATTGGATTGTCACACATTCTAACCATAGAAATAGTAACAAAGCTGTTTACTGCTTCGAATCAATGTTTTCTCTCGGTTTTAGCCTTTTTCTCAGTTTAAGCCTGTTTTGGGATAAAACGGGTTTTAGTGTTGTCTAAACACTCCAAATTCATCCTGAACTCTTATAATTAGTCTAATGCATTGTATTTTCACACATTCCGACCCTAGAAACAGTAACAAAGCTGTTTACTGCTTCGAATCAATGTTTTTTCAGGTTTATCCAGTTTCAGGACAAAATGGATAAATTGGTGTCTAAACACTCCAAATTCAACCCGAACTCTTGTAATTAGTCAAATGCACTGGATTGCTACGTATTTTGACCCTAGAAAGAGTAATATAGCTGTTTACTGCTTTGAATCAATGTTTTCTCTCGGTTTTAGCCTATTTTTCGGTTTAACCTTATTTTGGGATAAAACGGATTTAAGTGTTGACAAAACACTCCAACTTAATCCTGAACTCTTACAAATAGTCAAATGCATTGGATTGTCACACATTCTAACCCTAGAAATAGTAGCAAACCTGTTTACTGCTTCGAATCAATGTTTTCTCTCGGTTTTAGCCTTTTTCTAATTTTAAGCATGTTTTGGGATAAAACGGGTTTAAGTGTTGTCTAAACACTCCAAATTCATCCCAAATTCTTACAATTAGTCAAATGCATTGGAATGTCACACATTCTGACCCTAGAAACAGTAACAATTCTGTTGACTGCTTAGAATCAATGTTTTCTTGGTTTAAGCCTGTTTTGGGACAAAACGGGTATAAGTCGTGTCTAAACACTCCAATTTCAACCCGAACTCTTATAATTAGTCAAATGAATTGGATTGAAGATTTTGACCCTAGAAAGAGTTACATAGCTGTTTACTGTTTCGAATCAATGTTTTCTCTCGGTTTTAACCTGTTTTCTCAGTTTAAGCCTGTTTTGGGATAAAACCGGTTTAAGTGTCGTCTAAACACTCCAAATTTATCCCGAACTCTTACAATTAGTCAAATGCATTGTATTGTCACACATTTCCGACCCTAGAAACAGTAACAAAGCTGTTTACTGCTTCGAATCAATGTTTTTTCAGGTTTATCCAGTTTTGGGACAACATGGATAAAGTGGTGTCTAAACACTCCAAATTCAACCCGAACTCTTATAATTAGTCAAATGCATTGGATTGTTACATATTTTTACCCTAGAAAGAGTAACAAAGTTGTTTACTCTTTTGAATCAATGTTTTCTCTCGTTTTAGCTTGTTTTCTCGGTTTAAGCATGTTTTGGGATAAAACGGGTTTAAGTGTTGTCTAAACACTCCAAATTCATCCCAAATTCTTACAATTAGTCAAATGCATTGGAATGTCACACATTCTGACCCTAAAAACAGTAACAATTCTGTTGACTGCTTAGAATCAATGTTTTCTTGGTTTAAGCCTGTTTTGGGACAAAACGGGTATAAGTCGTGTCTAAACACTCCAATTTCAACCCAAACTCTTATAATTAGTCAAATGAATTGGATTGTCTGATTTTGACCCTAGAAAGAGTTACATAGCTGTTTACTGTTTCGAATCAATGTTTTCTCTCGGTTTTAGCCTGTTATCTCAGTTTAAGCCTGTTCTGGGATAAAACCGGTTTAAGTGTTGTCTAAACACTCCAAATTCATCATGAACTCTTACAATTAGTCTAATGCATTGTATTTTTCACACATTCCGACCCTAGAAACAGTAACAAAGCTGTTTACTGCTTCGAATCAATGTTTTTTCAGGTTTATCCAGTTTCAGGACAAAATGGATAAATTGGTGTCTAAACACTCCAAATTCAACCCGAACTCTTATAATTAGTCAAATGCACTGGATTGTTACGTATTTTGACCCTAGAAAGAGTAATATAGCTGTTTACTGCTTTGAATCAATGTTTTCTCTCGGTTTTAGCCTATTTTTTCGGTTTAACCTTATTTTGGGATAAAACGGATTTAAGTGTTGACAAAACACTCCAACTTAATCCTGAACTCTTACAAATAGTCAAATGCATTGGATTGTCACACATTCTAACCATAGAAATAGTAACAAAGCTGTTTACTGCTTCGAATCAATGTTTTCTCTCGGTTTTAGCCTTTTTCTCAGTTTAAGCCTGTTTTGGGATAAAACGGGTTTTAGTGTTGTCTAAACACTCCAAATTCATCCTGAACTCTTATAATTAGTCTAATGCATTGTATTTTCACACATTCCGACCCTAGAAACAGTAACAAAGCTGTTTACTGCTTCGAATCAATGTTTTTTCAGGTTTATCCAGTTTCAGGACAAAATGGATAAATTGGTGTCTAAACACTCCAAATTCAACCCGAACTCTTGTAATTAGTCAAATGCACTGGATTGCTACGTATTTTGACCCTAGAAAGAGTAATATAGCTGTTTACTGCTTTGAATCAATGTTTTCTCTCGGTTTTAGCCTATTTTTCGGTTTAACCTTATTTTGGGATAAAACGGATTTAAGTGTTGACAAAACACTCCAACTTAATCCTGAACTCTTACAAATAGTCAAATGCATTGGATTGTCACACATTCTAACCCTAGAAATAGTAGCAAACCTGTTTACTGCTTCGAATCAATGTTTTCTCTCGGTTTTAGCCTTTTTCTAATTTTAAGCATGTTTTGGGATAAAACGGGTTTAAGTGTTGTCTAAACACTCCAAATTCATCCCAAATTCTTACAATTAGTCAAATGCATTGGAATGTCACACATTCTGACCCTAGAAACAGTAACAATTCTGTTGACTGCTTAGAATCAATGTTTTCTTGGTTTAAGCCTGTTTTGGGACAAAACGGGTATAAGTCGTGTCTAAACACTCCAATTTCAACCCGAACTCTTATAATTAGTCAAATGAATTGGATTGAAGATTTTGACCCTAGAAAGAGTTACATAGCTGTTTACTGTTTCGAATCAATGTTTTCTCTCGGTTTTAACCTGTTTTCTCAGTTTAAGCCTGTTTTGGGATAAAACCGGTTTAAGTGTCGTCTAAACACTCCAAATTTATCCCGAACTCTTACAATTAGTCTAATGCATTGTATTTTCACACATTCCGACCCTAGAAACAGTAACAAAGCTGTTTACTGCTTCGAATCAATGTTTTTTCAGGTTTATCCAGTTTCAGGACAAAATGGATAAATTGGTGTCTAAACACTCCAAATTCAACCCGAACTCTTATAATTAGTCAAATGCACTGGATTGTTACGTATTTTGACCCTAGAAAGAGTAATATAGCTGTTTACTGCTTTGAATCAATGTTTTCTCTCGGTTTTAGCCTATTTTTTCGGTTTAACCTTATTTTGGGATAAAACGGATTTAAGTGTTGACAAAACACTCCAACTTAATCCTGAACTCTTACAAATACTCAAATGCATTGGATTGTCACACATTCTAACCATAGAAATAGTAACAAAGCTGTTTACTGCTTCAAATCAATGTTTTCTCTCGGTTTTAGCCTTTTTCTCAGTTTAAGCCTGTTTTGGGATAAAACGGGTTTTAGTGTTGTCTAAACACTCCAAATTCATCCTGAACTCTTATAATTAGTCTAATGCATTGTATTTTCACACATTCTGACCCTAGAAACAGTAACAAAGCTGTTTACTGCTTCGAATCAATGTTTTTTCAGGTTTATCCAGTTTCAGGACAAAATGGATAAATTGGTGTCTAAACACTCCAAATTCAACCCGAACTCTTATAATTAGTCAAATGCACTGGATTGTTACGTATTTTGACCCTAGAAAGAGTAATATAGCTGTTTACTGCTTTGAATCAATGTTTTCTCTCGGTTTTAGCCTATTTTTCGGTTTAACCTTATTTTGGGATAAAACGGATTTAAGTGTTGACAAAACACTCCAACTTAATCCTGAACTCTTACAAATAAACAAATGCATTGGATTGTCACACATTCTAACCCTAGAAATAGTAACAAAGCTGTTTACTGCTTCGAATCAATGTTTTCTCTCGGTTTTAGCCTTTTTCTAATTTTAAGCCTGGTTTTGGATAAAACGGGTTTTAGTGTTGTCTAAACACTCCAAATTCATCCTGAACTCTTACAATTAGTCAAATGCATTGTATTGTCACACATTTCCGACCCTAGAAACAGTAACAAAGCTGTTTACTGCTTCGAATCAATGTTTTTTCAGGTTTATCCAGTTTTGGGACAACATGGATAAAGTGGTGTCTAAACACTCCAAATTCAACCTGAACTCTTATAATTAGTCAAATGCATTGGATTGTTACATATTTTTACCCTAGAAAGAGTAACAAAGTTGTTTACTCTTTTGAATCAATGATTTCTCTCGTTTTAGCTTGTTTTCTCGGTTTAAGCATGTTTTGGGATAAAACGGGTTTAAGTGTTGTCTAAACACTCCAAATTCATCCCAAATTCTTACAATTAGTCAAATGCATTGGAATGTCACACATTCTGACCCTAAAAACAGTAACAATTCTGTTGACTGCTTAGAATCAATGTTTTCTTGGTTTAAGCCTGTTTTGGGACAAAACGGGTATAAGTCGTGTCTAAACACTCCAATTTCAACCCGAACTCTTATAATTAGTCAAATGAATTGGATTGTCTGATTTTGACCCTAGAAAGAGTTACATAGTTGTTTACTGTTTCGAATCAATGTTTTCTCTCGGTTTTAGCCTGTTATCTCAGTTTAAGCCTGTTCTGGGATAAAACCGGTTTAAGTGTTGTCTAAACACTCCAAATTCATCATGAACTCTTACAATTAGTCTAATGCATTGTATTTTCACACATTCCGACCCTAGAAACAGTAACAAAGCTGTTTACTGCTTCGAATCAATGTTTTTTCAGGTTTATCCAGTTTCAGGACAAAATGGATAAATTGGTGTCTAAACACTCCAAATTCAACCCGAACTCTTATAATTAGTCAAATGCACTGGATTGTTACGTATTTTGACCCTAGAAAGAGTAATATAGCTGTTTACTGCTTTGAATCAATGTTTTCTCTCGGTTTTAGCCTATTTTTTCGGTTTAACCTTATTTTGGGATAAAACGGATTTAAGTGTTGACAAAACACTCCAACTTAATCCTGAACTCTTACAAATAGTCAAATGCATTGGATTGTCACACATTCTAACCATAGAAATAGTAACAAAGCTGTTTACTGCTTCGAATCAATGTTTTCTCTCGGTTTTAGCCTTTTTCTCAGTTTAAGCCTGTTTTGGGATAAAACGGGTTTTAGTGTTGTCTAAACACTCCAAATTCATCCTGAACTCTTATAATTAGTCTAATGCATTGTATTTTCACACATTCCGACCCTAGAAACAGTAACAAAGCTGTTTACTGCTTCGAATCAATGTTTTTTCAGGTTTATCCAGTTTCAGGACAAAATGGATAAATTGGTGTCTAAACACTCCAAATTCAACCCGAACTCTTGTAATTAGTCAAATGCACTGGATTGCTACGTATTTTGACCCTAGAAAGAGTAATATAGCTGTTTACTGCTTTGAATCAATGTTTTCTCTCGGTTTTAGCCTATTTTTCGGTTTAACCTTATTTTGGGATAAAACGGATTTAAGTGTTGACAAAACACTCCAACTTAATCCTGAACTCTTACAAATAGTCAAATGCATTGGATTGTCACACATTCTAACCCTAGAAATAGTAGCAAACCTGTTTACTGCTTCGAATCAATGTTTTCTCTCGGTTTTAGCCTTTTTCTAATTTTAAGCATGTTTTGGGATAAAACGGGTTTAAGTGTTGTCTAAACACTCCAAATTCATCCCAAATTCTTACAATTAGTCAAATGCATTGGAATGTCACACATTCTGACCCTAGAAACAGTAACAATTCTGTTGACTGCTTAGAATCAATGTTTTCTTGGTTTAAGCCTGTTTGGGACAAAACGGGTATAAGTCGTGTCTAAACACTCCAATTTCAACCCGAACTCTTATAATTAGTCAAATGAATTGGATTGAAGATTTTGACCCTAGAAAGAGTTACATAGCTGTTTACTGTTTCGAATCAATGTTTTCTCTCGGTTTTAGCCTGTTTTCTCAGTTTAAGCCTGTTTTGGGATAAAACCGGTTTAAGTGTTGTCTAAACACTCCAAATTCATCCCGAACTCTTACAATTAGTCTAATGCATTGTATTTTCACACATTCCGACCCTAGAAACAGTAACAAAGCTGTTTACTGCTTCGAATCAATGTTTTTTTCAGGTTTATCCATTTTCAGGACAAAATGGATAAATTGGTCTCTAAACACTCCAAATTCAACCCGAACTCTTATAATTAGTCAAATTCACTGGATTGTTACGTATTTTGACCCTAGAAAGAGTAATATAGCTGTTTACTGCTTTCAATCAATGTTTTCTCTCAGTTTTAGCCTATTTTTTCGGTTTAACCTTATTTTGGGATAAAACGGATTTAAGTGTTGACAAAACACTCCAACTTAGTCCTGAACTCTTACAAACAGTCAAATGCATTGGATTGTCACACATTCTAACCCTAGAAAT
The DNA here is from genome assembly GCF_030686135.1 of Camelina sativa. NCBI lineage: Eukaryota > Viridiplantae > Streptophyta > Magnoliopsida > Brassicales > Brassicaceae > Camelina > Camelina sativa. The sequence goes on along the minus strand of NC_141892.1, from coordinate 16,416,316 downwards.
AGTAACAAAGCTGTTTACTGCTTCGAATCAATGTTTTCTCTCGGTTTTAGCATGTTTTCTCGGTTTAAGCCTGTTTTGGAATAAAACAAGTTTCAATGTTGTCTAAACACTCCAAATTCATCCCAAACTCTTAAAATTAGTCAAATGCATTGGAATGTCACACATTCTAACCCTAGAAGCAGTAACACCGCTGTTTACTGCTTAGAATCAATGTTTTCTTGGTTTAAGCCTGTTTTGGGACAAAACGGGTATAAGTGGTGTCTAAACACTCCAAATTCAACCCAAACTCTTATTATTAGTCAAATGCATTGGATTGTCAGATTTTGACCCTAGAAAGAGTTACATAGCTGTTTACTGTTTTGAATCAATGTTTTCTCTCGGTTTTAGCCTTTTTCTCAGTTTAAGCCTGTTTTGGGATAAAACTGGTTTAAGTGTTGTCTAAACACTCCAAATTCATCCCGAACTCTTACAATTAGTCTAAAACATTGTATTTTCACACATTCCGACCCTAGAAACAGTAACAAAGCTGTTTACTGCTTCGAATCAATGTTTTTTCAGGTTTATCCAGTTTCAGGACAAAATGGATAAATTGGTGTCTAAACACTCCAAATTTAACCCGAACTCTTATAATTAGTCAAATGCACTGGATTGTTACGTATTTTGACCCTAGAAAGAGTAACATAGCTGTTTACTGCTTTGAATCAATGTTTTCTCTTGGTTTTAGCCTATTTTTCTGTTTAACCTAATTTTGGGATAAAACGGGTTTAAGTGTTGACAAAACACTCCAAATTCATCCTGAATTCTTACAATTAGTCAAATGCATTGGAATGTCACACATTCTAACCCTAGAAACAGTAACAATGCTGTTGCTGCTTAGAATCAATGTTTTCTTGGTTTAAGCCTGTTTTGGGACAAAACGGGTATAAGTGGTGTCCAAACACTCCAAATTCAACCCGAACTCTTATAATTAGTCAAATGCATTGGATTTTTACATATTTTGACCCTAGAAAGAGTAACATAGTTGTTTACTGCTTTGAATCAATGTTTTCTCTCGGTTTAGCTTGTTTTCTTGGTTTAAGCCTGTTTTGGGATAAAACGGGATTAATTGTTGTCTAAACACTCCAAATTCATCCCAAACTCTTAAAATTAGTCAAATGCATTGGAATGTCACACATTCTAACCCTAGAAACAGTAACACCGCTGTTTACTGCTTAGAATCAATGTTTTCTTGGTTTAATCCTGTTTTGGGACAAAACGGGTATAAGTGGTGTCTAAACACTCCAAATTCAACCTGAACTCTTATAATTAGTAAAATGCATTGGATTGTCATATTTTGACCCTAGAAGGAGTTACATAGCTGTTTACTGTTTCGAATCAATGTTTTCTCTCAGTTTTAGCCTTTTTCTCAGTTTAAGCCTGTTTTGGTATAAAACGGGATTAATTGTTGTCTAAACACTCCAAATTCATCCCAAACTCTTAAAATTAGTCAAATGCATTGGAATGTCACATATTCTGACCCTAGAAACAGTAAGACTGCTGTTTACTGCTTAGAATCAATGTTTTCTTGGTTTAAGCCTGTTTTGGGACAAAACGGGTATGAGTGGTGTCTAAAGACTCCAAATTCAACCTGAACTCTTATAATTAGTCAAATGCATTGGATTGTCAGATTTTGACCCTAGAAAGAGTTACATAGCTGTTTACTGTTTTGAATCAATGTTTTCTCTCGGTTTTAGCCTGTTTTCTCAGTTCAAGCCTGTTTTGGGATAAAACGGGTTTAAGTGTTGTCTAAACACTCCAAATTCATCCTGAACTCTTACAATTAGTCAAATGCATTGTATTGTCACACATTTCCTACCCTAGAAACAGTAACAAAGCTGGTTACTGCTTCGAATCAATGTTTTTTCAGGTTTATCCAGTTTCGGGACAACATGGATAAAGTGGTGTCTAAACACTCCAAATTCAACCCGAACTCTTATAATTAGTCAAATGCATTGGATTGTTACATACTTTGACCCTAGAAAGAGTAACATAGTTGTTTACTGCTTTGAATCAATGTTTTCTCTCGGTTTAGCATGTTTTCTCGGTTTAAGCCTGTTTTGGGATAAAACGGGTTTAAGTGTTGTATAAACACTCCAAATTCATCTTGAATTCTTACAATTAGTCAAATGCATTGGAATGTCACACATTCTGACCCTAGAAACAGTAACAATGCTGTTGCTGCTTAAAATCAATGTTTTCTTGGTTTAAGCCTGTTTTGGGACAAAACGGGTATAAGTGGTGTCTAAACACTCCAAATTCAACCCGAACTCTTATAATTTGTCAAATGCATTGGATTGTTACATATTTTGACCCTAGAAAGAGTAACATAGTTGTTTACTGCTTTGAATCAATGTTTTCTCTCGGTTTAGCTTGTTTTCTTGGTTTAAGCCTGTTTTGGGATAAAACGGGTTTAATTGTTGTCTAAACACTCCAAATTCATCCCAAACTCTTAAAATTAGTCAAATGCATTGGAATGTCACACATTCTAACCCTAGAAACAGTAACACCGCTGTTTACTGCTTAGAATCAATGTTTTCTTGGTTTAATCCTGTTTTGGGACAAAACGGGTATAAGTGGTGTCTAAACACTCCAAATTCAACCTGAACTCTTATAATTAGTAAAATGCATTGAATTGTCATATTTTGACCCTAGAAGGAGTTACATAGCTGTTTACTGTTTCGAATCAATGTTTTCTCTCAGTTTTAGCCTTTTTCTCAGTTTAAGCCTGTTTTGGGATAAAACGGGTTTAAGTGTTGTCTAAACACTCCAAATTCATCCTGAACTCTTACAATTAGTCAAATGCATTGTATTGTCACACATTTCCGACCCTAGAAACAGTAACAAAGCTTTTTACTGCTTCGAATCAATGTTTTTTCAGGTTTATCCAGTTTCAGGACAAAATGGATAAATTGGTGTCTAAACACTCCAAATTCAACCCGAACTCTTATAATTAGTCAAATGCACTGGATTGTTACGTATTTTGACCCTAGAAAGAGTAACATAGCTGTTTACTGCTTTGAATCAATGTTTTCTCTTGGTTTTAGCTTATTTTTCGGTTTAACCTTATTTTGGGATAAAACGGGTTTAAGTGTTGACAAAACACTCCAAATTCATCCCGAATTCTTACAATTAGTCAAATGCATTGGAATGTCACACATCCTGACCCTAGAAACAGTAACAATGCTGTTGCTGCTTAGAATCAATGTTTTCTTGGTTTAAGCCTGTTTTGGGACAAAACGGGTATAAGTGGTGTCTAAACACTCCAAATTCAACCCGAACTCTTATAATTAGTAAAATGCATTGGATTTATACATATTTTGACCCTAGAAAGAGTAACATAGTTGTTTACTGCTTTGAATCAATGTTTTCTCTCGGTTTAGCTTGTTTTCTTGGTTTAAGCCTGTTTTGGGATAAAACGGGATTAATTGTTGTCTAAACACTCCAAATTCATCCCAAACTCTTAAAATTAGTCAAATGCATTGGAATGTCACACATTCTAACCCTAGAAACAGTAACACCGCTGTTTACTGCTTAGAATCAATGTTTTCTTGGTTTAATCCTGTTTTGGGACAAAACGGGTATAAGTGGTGTCTAAACACTCCAAATTCAACCTGAACTCTTATAATTAGTAAAATGCATTGAATTGTCATATTTTGACCCTAGAAGGAGTTACATAGCTGTTTACTGTTTCGAATCAATGTTTTCTCTCAGTTTTAGCCTTTTTCTCAGTTTAAGCCTGTTTTGGGATAAAACGGGTTTAAGTGTTGTCTAAACACTCCAAATTCATCCTGAACTCTTACAATTAGTCAAATGCATTGTATTGTCACACATTTCCGACCCTAGAAACAGTAACAAAGCTTTTTACTGCTTCGAATCAATGTTTTTTCAGGTTTATCCAGTTTCAGGACAAAATGGATAAATTGGTGTCTAAACACTCCAAATTCAACCCGAACTCTTATAATTAGTCAAATGCACTGGATTGTTACGTATTTTGACCCTAGAAAGAGTAACATAGCTGTTTACTGCTTTGAATCAATGTTTTCTCTTGGTTTTAGCTTATTTTTCGGTTTAACCTTATTTTGGGATAAAACGGGTTTAAGTGTTGACAAAACACTCCAAATTCATCCCGAATTCTTACAATTAGTCAAATGCATTGGAATGTCACACATCCTGACCCTAGAAACAGTAACAATGCTGTTGCTGCTTAGAATCAATGTTTTCTTGGTTTAAGCCTGTTTTGGGACAAAACGGGTATAAGTGGTGTCTAAACACTCCAAATTCAACCCGAACTCTTATAATTAGTAAAATGCATTGGATTTATACATATTTTGACCCTAGAAAGAGTAACATAGTTGTTTACTGCTTTGAATCAATGTTTTCTCTCGGTTTAGCTTGTTTTCTTGGTTTAAGCCTGTTTTGGGATAAAACGGGATTAATTGTTGTCTAAACACTCCAAATTCATCCCAAACTCTTAAAATTAGTCAAATGCATTGGAATGTCACACATTCTAACCCTAGAAACAGTAACACCGCTGTTTACTGCTTAGAATCAATGTTTTCTTGGTTTAATCCTGTTTTGGGACAAAACGGGTATAAGTGGTGTCTAAACACTCCAAATTCAACCTGAACTCTTATAATTAGTAAAATGCATTGGATTGTCATATTTTGACCCTAGAAGGAGTTACATAGCTGTTTACTGTTTCGAATCAATGTTTTCTCTCAGTTTTAGCCTTTTTCTCAGTTTAAGCCTGTTTTGGGATAAAACGGGTTTAAGTGTTGTCTAAACACTCCAAATTCATCCTGAACTCTTACAATTAGTCAAATGCATTGTATTGTCACACATTTCCGACCCTAGAAACAGTAACAAAGCTTTTTACTGCTTCGAATCAATGTTTTTTCAGGTTTATCCAGTTTCAGGACAAAATGGATAAATTGGTGTCTAAACACTCCAAATTCAACCCGAACTCTTATAATTAGTCAAATGCACTGGATTGTTACGTATTTTGACCCTAGAAAGAGTAACATAGCTGTTTACTGCTTTGAATCAATGTTTTCTCTTGGTTTTAGCTTATTTTTCGGTTTAACCTTATTTTGGGATAAAACGGGTTTAAGTGTTGACAAAACACTCCAAATTCATCCCGAATTCTTACAATTAGTCAAATGCATTGGAATGTCATACATTCTGACCCTAGAAACAGTAACAATGCTGTTGCTGCTTAGAATCAATGTTTTCTTGGTTTAAGCCTGTTTTGGGACAAAACGGGTATAAGTGGTGTCTAAACACTCCAAATTCAACCCGAACTCTTATAATTAGTAAAATGCATTGGATTTTTACATATTTTGACCCTAGAAAGAGTAACATAGTTGTTTACTGCTTTGAATCAATGTTTTCTCTCGGTTTAGCTTGTTTTCTTGGTTTAAGCCTGTTTTGGGATAAAACGGGATTAATTGTTGTCTAAACACTCCAAATTCATCCCAAACTCTTAAAATTAGTCAAATGCATTGGAATGTCACATATTCTGACCCTAGAAACAGTAAGACTGCTGTTTACTGCTTAGAATCAATGTTTTCTTGGTTTAAGCCTGTTTTGGGACAAAACGGGTATGAGTGGTGTCTAAAGACTCCAAATTCAACCTGAACTCTTATAATTAGTCAAATGCATTGGATTGTCAGATTTTGACCCTAGAAAGAGTTACATAGCTGTTTACTGTTTTGAATCAATGTTTTCTCTCGGTTTTAGCCTGTTTTCTCAGTTCAAGCCTGTTTTGGGATAAAACGGGATTAAGTGTTGTCTAAACACTCCAAATTCATCCTAAACTCTTACAATTAGTCAAATGCATTGTATTGTCACACATTTCCGACCCTAGAAACAGTAACAAAGCTGTTTACTGCTTCGAATCAATGTTTTTTCAGGTTTATCCAGTTTCGGGACAACATGGATAAAGTGGTGTCTAAACACTCCAAATTCAACCCGAACTCTTACAATTAGTCAAATGCATTGGATTGCTACATATTTTGACCCTAGAAAGAGTAACATAGTTGTTTACTGCTTTGAATCAATGTTTTCTCTCGGTTTAAGCCTGTTTTGGGATAAAACGGTTTAAGTGTTGTCTAAACACTCCAAATTCATCTCGAATTCTTACAATTAGTCAAATGCATTGGAATGTCACACACTCTGACCCTAGAAACAGTAACAATGCTGTTGCTGCTTAGAATCAATGTTTTCTTGGTTTAAGCCTGTTTTGGGACAAAACGTGTATAAGTGGTGTCTAAACACTCCAAATTCAACCCGAACTCTTATAATTAGTCAAATGCATTGGATTGTTACATATTTCGACCCTAGAAAGAGTAACAAAGTTATTTACTGCTTTGAATCAATGTTTTCTCTCGTTTTAGCCTGTTTTCTCGGTTTAAGCATGTTTTGGGATAAAACGGGTTTAAGTGTTGTCTAAACACTCCAAATTCATCCGAAATTCTTACAATTAGTCAAATGCATTGGAATGTCACACATTCTGACCCTAGAAACAGTAACAATTCTGTTGACTGCTTAGAATCAATGTTTTCTTGGTTTAAGCCTGTTTTGGGACAAAACGTGTATAAGTGGTGTCTAAACACTCCAAATTCAACCCGAACTCTTATAATTAGTCAAATGCATTGGATTGTTACATATTTCGACCCTAGAAACAGTAACAAAGTTGTTTACTGCTTTGAATCAATGTTTTCTCTCGTTTTAGCCTGTTTTCTCGGTTTAAGCATGTTTTGGGATAAAACGGGTTTAAGTGTTGTCTAAACACTCCAAATTCATCCCAAACTCTTAAAATTAGTCAAATGCATTGGAATGTCACACATTCTAACCCTAGAAACAGTAACACCGCTGTTTACTGCTTAGAATCAATGTTTTCTTGGTTTAATCCTGTTTTGGGACAAAACGGGTATAAGTGGTGTCTAAACACTCCAAATTCAACCTGAACTCTTATAATTAGTAAAATGCATTGGATTGTCATATTTTGACCCTAGAAGGAGTTACATAGCTGTTTACTGTTTCGAATCAATGTTTTCTCTCAGTTTTAGCCTTTTTCTCAGTTTAAGCCTGTTTTGGGATAAAACGGGTTTAAGTGTTGTCTAAACACTCCAAATTCATCCTGAACTCTTACAATTAGTCAAATGCATTGTATTGTCACACATTTCCGACCCTAGAAACAGTAACAAAGCTTTTTACTGCTTCGAATCAATGTTTTTTCAGGTTTATCCAGTTTTGGGACAACATGGATAAAGTGGTGTCTAAACACTCGAAATTCAACCCGAACTCTTATAATTAGTCAAATGCATTGGATTGTTACATATTTCGACCCTAGAAAGAGTAACAAAGTTGTTTACTGCTTTGAATCAATGTTTTCTCTCGTTTTAGCCTGTTTTCTCGGTTTAAGCATGTTTTGGGATAAAACGGGTTTAAGTGTTGTCTAAACACTCCAAATTCATCCCAAATTCTTACAATTAGTCAAATGCATTGGAATGTCACACATTCTGACCCTAGAAACAGTAACAATTCTGTTGACTGCTTAGAATCAATGTTTTCTTGGTTTAAGCCTGTTTTGGGACAAAACGGGTATAAGTGGTGTCTAAACACTCCAATTTCAACCCGAACTCTTATAATTAGTCAAATGCATTGGATTGTCTGATTTTGACCCTAGAAAGAGTTACATAGCTGTTTACTGTTTTGAATCAATGTTTTCTCTCGGTTTTAGCCTGTTTTCTCAGTTCAAGCCTGTTTTGGGATAAAACGGGTTTAAGTGTTGTCTAAACACTCCAAATTCATCCTAAACTCTTACAATTAGTCAAATGCATTGTATTGTCACACATTTCCGACCCTAGAAAAAGTAACAAAGCTGTTTACTGCTTCGAATCAATGTTTTTTCAGGTTTATCCAGTTTCGGGACAACATGGATAAAGTGGTGTCTAAACACTCCAAATTCAACCCGAACTCTTACAATTAGTCAAATGCATTGGATTGTTACATATTTTGACCCTAGAAAGAGTAACATAGTTGTTTACTGCTTTGAATCAATGTTTTCTCTCGGTTTAAGCCTGTTTTGGGATAAAACGGGTTTAAGTGTTGACAAAACACTCCAAATTCATCCCGAATTCTTACAATTAGTCAAATGCATTGGAATGTCATACATTCTGACCCTAGAAACAGTAACAATGCTGTTGCTGCTTAGAATCAATGTTTTCTTGGTTTAAGCCTGTTTTGGGACAAAACGGGTATAAGTGGTGTCTAAACACTCCAAATTCAACCCAAACTCTTATAATTTGTCAAATGCATTGGATTGTTACATATTTTGACCCTAGAAAGAGTAACATAGTTGTTTACTGCTTTGAATCAATGTTTTCTCTCGGTTTAGCTTGTTTTCTTGGTTTAAGCCTGTTTTGGGATAAAACGGGTTTAATTGTTGTCTAAACACTCCAAATTCATCCCAAACTCTTAAAATTAGTCAAATGCATTGGAATGTCACACATTCTAACCCTAGAAACAGTAACACCGCTGTTTACTGCTTAGAATCAATGTTTTCTTGGTTTAATCCTGTTTTGGGACAAAACGGGTATAAGTGGTGTCTAAACACTCCAAATTCAACCTGAACTCTTATAATTAGTAAAATGCATTGAATTGTCATATTTTGACCCTAGAAGGAGTTACATAGCTGTTTACTGTTTCGAATCAATGTTTTCTCTCAGTTTTAGCCTTTTTCTCAGTTTAAGCCTGTTTTGGGATAAAACGGGTTTAAGTGTTGTCTAAACACTCCAAATTCATCCTGAACTCTTACAATTAGTCAAATGCATTGTATTGTCACACATTTCCGACCCTAGAAACAGTAACAAAGCTTTTTACTGCTTCGAATCAATGTTTTTTCAGGTTTATCCAGTTTCAGGACAAAATGGATAAATTGGTGTCTAAACACTCCAAATTCAACCCGAACTCTTATAATTAGTCAAATGCACTGGATTGTTACGTATTTTGACCCTAGAAAGAGTAACATAGCTGTTTACTGCTTTGAATCAATGTTTTCTCTTGGTTTTAGCTTATTTTTCGGTTTAACCTTATTTTGGGATAAAACGGGTTTAAGTGTTGACAAAACACTCCAAATTCATCCCGAATTCTTACAATTAGTCAAATGCATTGGAATGTCACACATCCTGACCCTAGAAACAGTAACAATGCTGTTGCTGCTTAGAATCAATGTTTTCTTGGTTTAAGCCTGTTTTGGGACAAAACGGGTATAAGTGGTGTCTAAACACTCCAAATTCAACCCGAACTCTTATAATTAGTAAAATGCATTGGATTTATACATATTTTGACCCTAGAAAGAGTAACATAGTTGTTTACTGCTTTGAATCAATGTTTTCTCTCGGTTTAGCTTGTTTTCTTGGTTTAAGCCTGTTTTGGGATAAAACGGGATTAATTGTTGTCTAAACACTCCAAATTCATCCCAAACTCTTAAAATTAGTCAAATGCATTGGAATGTCACACATTCTAACCCTAGAAACAGTAACACCGCTGTTTACTGCTTAGAATCAATGTTTTCTTGGTTTAATCCTGTTTTGGGACAAAACGGGTATAAGTGGTGTCTAAACACTCCAAATTCAACCTGAACTCTTATAATTAGTAAAATGCATTGAATTGTCATATTTTGACCCTAGAAGGAGTTACATAGCTGTTTACTGTTTCGAATCAATGTTTTCTCTCAGTTTTAGCCTTTTTCTCAGTTTAAGCCTGTTTTGGGATAAAACGGGTTTAAGTGTTGTCTAAACACTCCAAATTCATCCTGAACTCTTACAATTAGTCAAATGCATTGTATTGTCACACATTTCCGACCCTAGAAACAGTAACAAAGCTTTTTACTGCTTCGAATCAATGTTTTTTCAGGTTTATCCAGTTTCAGGACAAAATGGATAAATTGGTGTCTAAACAATCCAAATTCAACCCGAACTCTTATAATTAGTCAAATGCACTGGATTGTTACGTATTTTGACCCTAGAAAGAGTAACATAGCTGTTTACTGCTTTGAATCAATGTTTTCTCTTGGTTTTAGCTTATTTTTCGGTTTAACCTTATTTTGGGATAAAACGGGTTTAAGTGTTGACAAAACACTCCAAATTCATCCCGAATTCTTACAATTAGTCAAATGCATTGGAATGTCACACATCCTGACCCTAGAAACAGTAACAATGCTGTTGCTGCTTAGAATCAATGTTTTCTTGGTTTAAGCCTGTTTTGGGACAAAACGGGTATAAGTGGTGTCTAAACACTCCAAATTCAACCCGAACTCTTATAATTAGTAAAATGCATTGGATTTTTACATATTTTGACCCTAGAAAGAGTAACATAGTTGTTTACTGCTTTGAATCAATGTTTTCTCTCGGTTTAGCTTGTTTTCTTGGTTTAAGCCTGTTTTGGGATAAAACGGGATTAATTGTTGTCTAAACACTCCAAATTCATCCCAAACTCTTAAAATTAGTCAAATGCATTGGAATGTCACATATTCTGACCCTAGAAACAGTAAGACTGCTGTTTACTGCTTAGAATCAATGTTTTCTTGGTTTAAGCCTGTTTTGGGACAAAACGGGTATGAGTGGTGTCTAAAGACTCCAAATTCAACCTGAACTCTTATAATTAGTCAAATGCATTGGATTGTCAGATTTTGACCCTAGAAAGAGTTACATAGCTGTTTACTGTTTTGAATCAATGTTTTCTCTCGGTTTTAGCCTGTTTTCTCAGTTCAAGCCTGTTTTGGGATAAAACGGGATTAAGTGTTGTCTAAACACTCCAAATTCATCCTAAACTCTTACAATTAGTCAAATGCATTGTATTGTCACACATTTCCGACCCTAGAAACAGTAACAAAGCTGTTTACTGCTTCGAATCAATGTTTTTTCAGGTTTATCCAGTTTCGGGACAACATGGATAAAGTGGTGTCTAAACACTCCAAATTCAACCCGAACTCTTACAATTAGTCAAATGCATTGGATTGCTACATATTTTGACCCTAGAAAGAGTAACATAGTTGTTTACTGCTTTGAATCAATGTTTTCTCTCGGTTTAAGCCTGTTTTGGGATAAAACGGTTTAAGTGTTGTCTAAACACTCCAAATTCATCTCGAATTCTTACAATTAGTCAAATGCATTGGAATGTCACACACTCTGACCCTAGAAACAGTAACAATGCTGTTGCTGCTTAGAATCAATGTTTTCTTGGTTTAAGCCTGTTTTGGGACAAAACGTGTATAAGTGGTGTCTAAACACTCCAAATTCAACCCGAACTCTTATAATTAGTCAAATGCATTGGATTGTTACATATTTCGACCCTAGAAAGAGTAACAAAGTTATTTACTGCTTTGAATCAATGTTTTCTCTCGTTTTAGCCTGTTTTCTCGGTTTAAGCATGTTTTGGGATAAAACGGGTTTAAGTGTTGTCTAAACACTCCAAATTCATCCGAAATTCTTACAATTAGTCAAATGCATTGGAATGTCACACATTCTGACCCTAGAAACAGTAACAATTCTGTTGACTGCTTAGAATCAATGTTTTCTTGGTTTAAGCCTGTTTTGGGACAAAACGTGTATAAGTGGTGTCTAAACACTCCAAATTCAACCCGAACTCTTATAATTAGTCAAATGCATTGGATTGTTACATATTTCGACCCTAGAAACAGTAACAAAGTTGTTTACTGCTTTGAATCAATGTTTTCTCTCGTTTTAGCCTGTTTTCTCGGTTTAAGCATGTTTTGGGATAAAACGGGTTTAAGTGTTGTCTAAACACTCCAAATTCATCCCAAACTCTTAAAATTAGTCAAATGCATTGGAATGTCACACATTCTAACCCTAGAAACAGTAACACCGCTGTTTACTGCTTAGAATCAATGTTTTCTTGGTTTAATCCTGTTTTGGGACAAAACGGGTATAAGTGGTGTCTAAACACTCCAAATTCAACCTGAACTCTTATAATTAGTAAAATGCATTGGATTGTCATATTTTGACCCTAGAAGGAGTTACATAGCTGTTTACTGTTTCGAATCAATGTTTTCTCTCAGTTTTAGCCTTTTTCTCAGTTTAAGCCTGTTTTGGGATAAAACGGGTTTAAGTGTTGTCTAAACACTCCAAATTCATCCTGAACTCTTACAATTAGTCAAATGCATTGTATTGTCACACATTTCCGACCCTAGAAACAGTAACAAAGCTTTTTACTGCTTCGAATCAATGTTTTTTCAGGTTTATCCAGTTTTGGGACAACATGGATAAAGTGGTGTCTAAACACTCGAAATTCAACCCGAACTCTTATAATTAGTCAAATGCATTGGATTGTTACATATTTCGACCCTAGAAAGAGTAACAAAGTTGTTTACTGCTTTGAATCAATGTTTTCTCTCGTTTTAGCCTGTTTTCTCGGTTTAAGCATGTTTTGGGATAAAACGGGTTTAAGTGTTGTCTAAACACTCCAAATTCATCCCAAATTCTTACAATTAGTCAAATGCATTGGAATGTCACACATTCTGACCCTAGAAACAGTAACAATTCTGTTGACTGCTTAGAATCAATGTTTTCTTGGTTTAAGCCTGTTTTGGGACAAAACGGGTATAAGTGGTGTCTAAACACTCCAATTTCAACCCGAACTCTTATAATTAGTCAAATGCATTGGATTGTCTGATTTTGACCCTAGAAAGAGTTACATAGCTGTTTACTGTTTTGAATCAATGTTTTCTCTCGGTTTTAGCCTGTTTTCTCAGTTCAAGCCTGTTTTGGGATAAAACGGGTTTAAGTGTTGTCTAAACACTCCAAATTCATCCTAAACTCTTACAATTAGTCAAATGCATTGTATTGTCACACATTTCCGACCCTAGAAAAAGTAACAAAGCTGTTTACTGCTTCGAATCAATGTTTTTTCAGGTTTATCCAGTTTCGGGACAACATGGATAAAGTGGTGTCTAAACACTCCAAATTCAACCCGAACTCTTACAATTAGTCAAATGCATTGGATTGTTACATATTTTGACCCTAGAAAGAGTAACATAGTTGTTTACTGCTTTGAATCAATGTTTTCTCTCGGTTTAAGCCTGTTTTGGGATAAAACGGGTTTAAGTGTTGACAAAACACTCCAAATTCATCCCGAATTCTTACAATTAGTCAAATGCATTGGAATGTCATACATTCTGACCCTAGAAACAGTAACAATGCTGTTGCTGCTTAGAATCAATGTTTTCTTGGTTTAAGCCTGTTTTGGGACAAAACGGGTATAAGTGGTGTCTAAACACTCCAAATTCAACCCGAACTCTTATAATTTGTCAAATGCATTGGATTGTTACATATTTTGACCCTAGAAAGAGTAACATAGTTGTTTACTGCTTTGAATCAATGTTTTCTCTCGGTTTAGCTTGTTTTCTTGGTTTAAGCCTGTTTTGGGATAAAACGGGTTTAATTGTTGTCTAAACACTCCAAATTCATCCCAAACTCTTAAAATTAGTCAAATGCATTGGAATGTCACACATTCTAACCCTAGAAACAGTAACACCGCTGTTTACTGCTTAGAATCAATGTTTTCTTGGTTTAATCCTGTTTTGGGACAAAACGGGTATAAGTGGTGTCTAAACACTCCAAATTCAACCTGAACTCTTATAATTAGTAAAATGCATTGAATTGTCATATTTTGACCCTAGAAGGAGTTACATAGCTGTTTACTGTTTCGAATCAATGTTTTCTCTCAGTTTTAGCCTTTTTCTCAGTTTAAGCCTGTTTTGGGATAAAACGGGTTTAAGTGTTGTCTAAACACTCCAAATTCATCCTGAACTCTTACAATTAGTCAAATGCATTGTATTGTCACACATTTCCGACCCTAGAAACAGTAACAAAGCTTTTTACTGCTTCGAATCAATGTTTTTTCAGGTTTATCCAGTTTCAGGACAAAATGGATAAATTGGTGTCTAAACACTCCAAATTCAACCCGAACTCTTATAATTAGTCAAATGCACTGGATTGTTACGTATTTTGACCCTAGAAAGAGTAACATAGCTGTTTACTGCTTTGAATCAATGTTTTCTCTTGGTTTTAGCTTATTTTTCGGTTTAACCTTATTTTGGGATAAAACGGGTTTAAGTGTTGACAAAACACTCCAAATTCATCCCGAATTCTTACAATTAGTCAAATGCATTGGAATGTCACACATCCTGACCCTAGAAACAGTAACAATGCTGTTGCTGCTTAGAATCAATGTTTTCTTGGTTTAAGCCTGTTTTGGGACAAAACGGGTATAAGTGGTGTCTAAACACTCCAAATTCAACCCGAACTCTTATAATTAGTAAAATGCATTGGATTTATACATATTTTGACCCTAGAAAGAGTAACATAGTTGTTTACTGCTTTGAATCAATGTTTTCTCTCGGTTTAGCTTGTTTTCTTGGTTTAAGCCTGTTTTGGGATAAAACGGGATTAATTGTTGTCTAAACACTCCAAATTCATCCCAAACTCTTAAAATTAGTCAAATGCATTGGAATGTCACACATTCTAACCCTAGAAACAGTAACACCGCTGTTTACTGCTTAGAATCAATGTTTTCTTGGTTTAATCCTGTTTTGGGACAAAACGGGTATAAGTGGTGTCTAAACACTCCAAATTCAACCTGAACTCTTATAATTAGTAAAATGCATTGAATTGTCATATTTTGACCCTAGAAGGAGTTACATAGCTGTTTACTGTTTCGAATCAATGTTTTCTCTCAGTTTTAGCCTTTTTCTCAGTTTAAGCCTGTTTTGGGATAAAACGGGTTTAAGTGTTGTCTAAACACTCCAAATTCATCCTGAACTCTTACAATTAGTCAAATGCATTGTATTGTCACACATTTCCGACCCTAGAAACAGTAACAAAGCTTTTTACTGCTTCGAATCAATGTTTTTTCAGGTTTATCCAGTTTCAGGACAAAATGGATAAATTGGTGTCTAAACACTCCAAATTCAACCCGAACTCTTATAATTAGTCAAATGCACTGGATTGTTACGTATTTTGACCCTAGAAAGAGTAACATAGCTGTTTACTGCTTTGAATCAATGTTTTCTCTTGGTTTTAGCTTATTTTTCGGTTTAACCTTATTTTGGGATAAAACGGGTTTAAGTGTTGACAAAACACTCCAAATTCATCCCGAATTCTTACAATTAGTCAAATGCATTGGAATGTCACACATCCTGACCCTAGAAACAGTAACAATGCTGTTGCTGCTTAGAATCAATGTTTTCTTGGTTTAAGCCTGTTTTGGGACAAAACGGGTATAAGTGGTGTCTAAACACTCCAAATTCAACCCGAACTCTTATAATTAGTAAAATGCATTGGATTTATACATATTTTGACCCTAGAAAGAGTAACATAGTTGTTTACTGCTTTGAATCAATGTTTTCTCTCGGTTTAGCTTGTTTTCTTGGTTTAAGCCTGTTTTGGGATAAAACGGGATTAATTGTTGTCTAAACACTCCAAATTCATCCCAAACTCTTAAAATTAGTCAAATGCATTGGAATGTCACACATTCTAACCCTAGAAACAGTAACACCGCTGTTTACTGCTTAGAATCAATGTTTTCTTGGTTTAATCCTGTTTTGGGACAAAACGGGTATAAGTGGTGTCTAAACACTCCAAATTCAACCTGAACTCTTATAATTAGTAAAATGCATTGGATTGTCATATTTTGACCCTAGAAGGAGTTACATAGCTGTTTACTGTTTCGAATCAATGTTTTCTCTCAGTTTTAGCCTTTTTCTCAGTTTAAGCCTGTTTTGGGATAAAACGGGTTTAAGTGTTGTCTAAACACTCCAAATTCATCCTGAACTCTTACAATTAGTCAAATGCATTGTATTGTCACACATTTCCGACCCTAGAAACAGTAACAAAGCTTTTTACTGCTTCGAATCAATGTTTTTTCAGGTTTATCCAGTTTCAGGACAAAATGGATAAATTGGTGTCTAAACACTCCAAATTCAACCCGAACTCTTATAATTAGTCAAATGCACTGGATTGTTACGTATTTTGACCCTAGAAAGAGTAACATAGCTGTTTACTGCTTTGAATCAATGTTTTCTCTTGGTTTTAGCTTATTTTTCGGTTTAACCTTATTTTGGGATAAAACGGGTTTAAGTGTTGACAAAACACTCCAAATTCATCCCGAATTCTTACAATTAGTCAAATGCATTGGAATGTCATACATTCTGACCCTAGAAACAGTAACAATGCTGTTGCTGCTTAGAATCAATGTTTTCTTGGTTTAAGCCTGTTTTGGGACAAAACGGGTATAAGTGGTGTCTAAACACTCCAAATTCAACCCGAACTCTTATAATTAGTAAAATGCATTGGATTTTTACATATTTTGACCCTAGAAAGAGTAACATAGTTGTTTACTGCTTTGAATCAATGTTTTCTCTCGGTTTAGCTTGTTTTCTTGGTTTAAGCCTGTTTTGGGATAAAACGGGATTAATTGTTGTCTAAACACTCCAAATTCATCCCAAACTCTTAAAATTAGTCAAATGCATTGGAATGTCACATATTCTGACCCTAGAAACAGTAAGACTGCTGTTTACTGCTTAGAATCAATGTTTTCTTGGTTTAAGCCTGTTTTGGGACAAAACGGGTATGAGTGGTGTCTAAAGACTCCAAATTCAACCTGAACTCTTATAATTAGTCAAATGCATTGGATTGTCAGATTTTGACCCTAGAAAGAGTTACATAGCTGTTTACTGTTTTGAATCAATGTTTTCTCTCGGTTTTAGCCTGTTTTCTCAGTTCAAGCCTGTTTTGGGATAAAACGGGATTAAGTGTTGTCTAAACACTCCAAATTCATCCTAAACTCTTACAATTAGTCAAATGCATTGTATTGTCACACATTTCCGACCCTAGAAACAGTAACAAAGCTGTTTACTGCTTCGAATCAATGTTTTTTCAGGTTTATCCAGTTTCGGGACAACATGGATAAAGTGGTGTCTAAACACTCCAAATTCAACCCGAACTCTTACAATTAGTCAAATGCATTGGATTGCTACATATTTTGACCCTAGAAAGAGTAACATAGTTGTTTACTGCTTTGAATCAATGTTTTCTCTCGGTTTAAGCCTGTTTTGGGATAAAACGGTTTAAGTGTTGTCTAAACACTCCAAATTCATCTCGAATTCTTACAATTAGTCAAATGCATTGGAATGTCACACACTCTGACCCTAGAAACAGTAACAATGCTGTTGCTGCTTAGAATCAATGTTTTCTTGGTTTAAGCCTGTTTTGGGACAAAACGTGTATAAGTGGTGTCTAAACACTCCAAATTCAACCCGAACTCTTATAATTAGTCAAATGCATTGGATTGTTACATATTTCGACCCTAGAAAGAGTAACAAAGTTATTTACTGCTTTGAATCAATGTTTTCTCTCGTTTTAGCCTGTTTTCTCGGTTTAAGCATGTTTTGGGATAAAACGGGTTTAAGTGTTGTCTAAACACTCCAAATTCATCCGAAATTCTTACAATTAGTCAAATGCATTGGAATGTCACACATTCTGACCCTAGAAACAGTAACAATTCTGTTGACTGCTTAGAATCAATGTTTTCTTGGTTTAAGCCTGTTTTGGGACAAAACGTGTATAAGTGGTGTCTAAACACTCCAAATTCAACCCGAACTCTTATAATTAGTCAAATGCATTGGATTGTTACATATTTCGACCCTAGAAACAGTAACAAAGTTGTTTACTGCTTTGAATCAATGTTTTCTCTCGTTTTAGCCTGTTTTCTCGGTTTAAGCATGTTTTGGGATAAAACGGGTTTAAGTGTTGTCTAAACACTCCAAATTCATCCCAAACTCTTAAAATTAGTCAAATGCATTGGAATGTCACACATTCTAACCCTAGAAACAGTAACACCGCTGTTTACTGCTTAGAATCAATGTTTTCTTGGTTTAATCCTGTTTTGGGACAAAACGGGTATAAGTGGTGTCTAAACACTCCAAATTCAACCTGAACTCTTATAATTAGTAAAATGCATTGGATTGTCATATTTTGACCCTAGAAGGAGTTACATAGCTGTTTACTGTTTCGAATCAATGTTTTCTCTCAGTTTTAGCCTTTTTCTCAGTTTAAGCCTGTTTTGGGATAAAACGGGTTTAAGTGTTGTCTAAACACTCCAAATTCATCCTGAACTCTTACAATTAGTCAAATGCATTGTATTGTCACACATTTCCGACCCTAGAAACAGTAACAAAGCTTTTTACTGCTTCGAATCAATGTTTTTTCAGGTTTATCCAGTTTTGGGACAACATGGATAAAGTGGTGTCTAAACACTCGAAATTCAACCCGAACTCTTATAATTAGTCAAATGCATTGGATTGTTACATATTTCGACCCTAGAAAGAGTAACAAAGTTGTTTACTGCTTTGAATCAATGTTTTCTCTCGTTTTAGCCTGTTTTCTCGGTTTAAGCATGTTTTGGGATAAAACGGGTTTAAGTGTTGTCTAAACACTCCAAATTCATCCCAAATTCTTACAATTAGTCAAATGCATTGGAATGTCACACATTCTGACCCTAGAAACAGTAACAATTCTGTTGACTGCTTAGAATCAATGTTTTCTTGGTTTAAGCCTGTTTTGGGACAAAACGGGTATAAGTGGTGTCTAAACACTCCAATTTCAACCCGAACTCTTATAATTAGTCAAATGCATTGGATTGTCTGATTTTGACCCTAGAAAGAGTTACATAGCTGTTTACTGTTTTGAATCAATGTTTTCTCTCGGTTTTAGCCTGTTTTCTCAGTTCAAGCCTGTTTTGGGATAAAACGGGTTTAAGTGTTGTCTAAACACTCCAAATTCATCCTAAACTCTTACAATTAGTCAAATGCATTGTATTGTCACACATTTCCGACCCTAGAAAAAGTAACAAAGCTGTTTACTGCTTCGAATCAATGTTTTTTCAGGTTTATCCAGTTTCGGGACAACATGGATAAAGTGGTGTCTAAACACTCCAAATTCAACCCGAACTCTTACAATTAGTCAAATGCATTGGATTGTTACATATTTTGACCCTAGAAAGAGTAACATAGTTGTTTACTGCTTTGAATCAATGTTTTCTCTCGGTTTAAGCCTGTTTTGGGATAAAACGGGTTTAAGTGTTGACAAAACACTCCAAATTCATCCCGAATTCTTACAATTAGTCAAATGCATTGGAATGTCATACATTCTGACCCTAGAAACAGTAACAATGCTGTTGCTGCTTAGAATCAATGTTTTCTTGGTTTAAGCCTGTTTTGGGACAAAACGGGTATAAGTGGTGTCTAAACACTCCAAATTCAACCCAAACTCTTATAATTAGTAAAATGCATTGGATTTTTACATATTTTGACCCTAGAAAGAGTAACATAGTTGTTTACTGCTTTGAATCAATGTTTTCTCTCGGTTTAGCTTGTTTTCTTGGTTTAAGCCTGTTTTGGGATAAAACGGGATTAATTGTTGTCTAAACACTCCAAATTCATCCCAAACTCTTAAAATTAGTCAAATGCATTCGAATGTCACATATTCTGACCCTAGAAACAGTAAGACTGCTGTTTACTGCTTAGAATCAATGTTTTCTTGGTTTAAGCCTGTTTTGGGACAAATTGGGTATGAGTGGTGTTTAAAGACTCCAAATTCAACCTGAACTCTTATAATTAGTCAAATGCATTGGATTGTCAGATTTTGACCCTAGAAAGAGTTACATAGCTGTTTACTGTTTTGAATCAAAGTTTTCTCTCGGTTTTAGCCTGTTTTCTCAGTTCAAGCCTATTTTGGGATAAAACGGGTTTAAGTGTTGTCTAAACACTCCAAATTCATCCTAAACTCTTACAATTAGTCAAATGCATTGTATTGTCACACATTTCCGACCCTAGAAACAGTAACAAAGCTGTTTACTGCTTCGAATCAATGTTTTTTCAGGTTTATCCAGTTTCGGGACAACTTGGATAAAGTGGTGTCTAAACACTCCAAATTCAACCCGAACTCTTACAATTAGTCAAATGCATTGGATTGTTACATATTTTGACCCTAGAAAGAGTAACATAGTTGTTTACTGCTTTGAATCAATGTTTTCTCTCGGTTTAAGCTTGTTTTGGGATAAAACGGGTTTAAGTGTTGTCTAAACACTCCAAATTCATCTCGAATTCTTACAATTAGTCAAATGCATTGGAATGTCACACATTCTGACCCTAGAAACAGTAACAATGCTATTGCTGCTTAGAATCAATGTTTTCTTGGTTTAAGCCTGTTTTGGGACAAAACGTGTATAAGTGGTGTCTAAACACTCCAAATTCAACCCGAACTCTTATAATTAGCCAAATGCATTGGATTGTTACATATTTTGACCCTAGAAAGAGTAACAAAGTTGTTTACTGCTTTGAATCAATGTTTTCTCTCGGTTTAGCTTGTTTTCTTGGTTTAAGCCTGTTTTGGGATAAAACGGGATTAATTGTTGTCTAAACACTCCAAATTCATCCCAAACTCTTAAAATTAGTCAAATGCATTGGAATGTCACACATTCTAACCCTAGAAACAGTAACACCGCTGTTTACTGCTTAGAATCAATGTTTTCTTGGTTTAATCCTGTTTTGGGACAAAACGGGTATAAGTGGTGTCTAAACACTCCAAATTCAACCTGAACTCTTATAATTAGTAAAATGCATTGGATTGTCATATTTTGACCCTAGAAGGAGTTACATAGCTGTTTACTGTTTCGAATCAATGTTTTCTCTCAGTTTTAGCCTTTTTCTCAGTTTAAGCCTGTTTTGGGATAAAACGGGTTTAAGTGTTGTCTAAACACTCCAAATTCATCCTGAACTCTTACAATTAGTCAAATGCATTGTATTGTCACACATTTCCGACCCTAGAAACAGTAACAAAGCTTTTTACTGCTTCGAATCAATGTTTTTTCAGGTTTATCCAGTTTTGGGACAACATGGATAAAGTGGTGTCTAAACACTCGAAATTCAACCCGAACTCTTATAATTAGTCAAATGCATTGGATTGTTACATATTTCGACCCTAGAAAGAGTAACAAAGTTGTTTACTGCTTTGAATCAATGTTTTCTCTCGTTTTAGCCTGTTTTCTCGGTTTAAGCATGTTTTGGGATAAAACGGGTTTAAGTGTTGTCTAAACACTCCAAATTCATCCCAAATTCTTACAATTAGTCAAATGCATTGGAATGTCACACATTCTGACCCTAGAAACAGTAACAATTCTGTTGACTGCTTAGAATCAATGTTTTCTTGGTTTAAGTCTGTTTTGGGACAAAACGGGTATAAGTGGTGTCTAAACACTCCAATTTCAACCCGAACTCTTATAATTAGTCAAATGCATTGGATTGTCTGATTTTGACCCTAGAAAGAGTTACATAGCTGTTTACTGTTTCGAATCAATGTTTTCTCTCGGTTTTAGCCTGTTTTCTCAGTTTAAGCCTGTTTTAGGATAAAACCGGTTTAAGTGTTGTCTAAACACTCCAAATTCATCCCGAACTCTTACAATTAGTCTAAAACATTGTATTTTCACACATTCTGACCCTAGAAACAGTAACAAAGCTGTTTACTGCTTCGAATCAATGTTTTTTCAGGTTTATCCAGTTTCAGGACAAAATGGATAAATTGGTGTCTAAACACTCCAAATTCAACCCGAACTCTTATAATTAGTCAAATGCACTGGATTGTTACGTATTTTGACCCTAGAAAGAGTAACATAGCTGTTTACTGCTTTGAATCAATGTTTTCTCTTGGTTTTAGCTTATTTTTCGGTTTAACCTTATTTTGGGATAAAACGGGTTTAAGTGTTGACAAAACACTCCAAATTCATCCCGAATTCTTACAATTAGTCAAATGCATTGGAATGTCATACATTCTGACCCTAGAAACAGTAACAATGCTGTTGCTGCTTAGAATCAATGTTTTCTTGGTTTAAGCCTGTTTTGGGACAAAACGGGTATAAGTGGTGTCTAAACACTCCAAATTCAACCCGAACTCTTATAATTAGTAAAATGCATTGGATTTTTACATATTTTGACCCTAGAAAGAGTAACATAGTTGTTTACTGCTTTGAATCAATGTTTTCTCTCGGTTTAGCTTGTTTTCTTGGTTTAAGCCTGTTTTGGGATAAAACGGGATTAATTGTTGTCTAAACACTCCAAATTCATCCCAAACTCTTAAAATTAGTCAAATGCATTGGAATGTCACATATTCTGACCCTAGAAACAGTAAGACTGCTGTTTACTGCTTAAAATCAATGTTTTCTTGGTTTAAGCCTGTTTTGGGACAAAACGGGTATGAGTGGTGTCTAAAGACTCCAAATTCAACCTGAACTCTTATAATTAGTCAAATGCATTGGATTGTCAGATTTTGACCCTAGAAAGAGTTACATAGCTGGTTACTGTTTTGAATCAATGTTTTCTCTCGGTTTTAGCCTGTTTTCTCAGTTCAAGCCTGTTTTGGGATAAAACGGGTTTAAGTGTTGTCTAAACACTCCAAATTCATCCTAAACTCTTACAATTAGTCAAATGCATTGTATTGTCACACATTTCCGACCCTAGAAACAGTAACAAAGCTGTTTACTGCTTCGAATCAATGTTTTTTCAGGTTTATCCAGTTTCGGGACAACATGGATAAAGTGGTGTCTAAACACTCCAAATTCAACCCGAACTCTTACAATTAGTCAAATGCATTGGATTGTTACATATTTTGACCCTAGAAAGAGTAACATAGTTGTTTACTGCTTTGAATCAATGTTTTCCCTCGGTTTAAGCCTGTTTTGGGATAAAACGGGTTTAAGTGTTGTCTAAACACTCCAAATTCATCTCGAATTCTTACAATTCGTCAAATGCATTGGAATGTCACACACTCTGACCCTAGAAACAGTAACAATGCTGTTGCTGCTTAGAATCAATGTTTTCTTGGTTTAAGCCTGTTTTGGGACAAAACGTGTATAAGTGGTGTCTAAACACTCCAAATTCAACCCGAACTCTTATAATTAGTCAAATGCATTGGATTGTTACATATTTCGACCCTAGAAAGAGTAACAAAGTTGTTTACTTTTTGAATCAATGTTTTCTCTCGGTTTTAGCCTGTTTTCTCAGTTCAAGCCTGTTTTGGGATAAAACGGGTTTAAGTGTTGTCTAAACACTCCAAATTCATCCTAAACTCTTACAATTAGTCAAATGCATTGTATTGTCACACATTTCCGACCCTAGAAACAGTAACAAAGCTGTTTACTGCTTCGAATCAATGTTTTTTCAGGTTTATCCAGTTTCGGGACAACATGGATAAAGTGGTGTCTAAACACTCCAAATTCAACCCGAACTCTTACAATTAGTCAAATGCATTGGATTGTTACATATTTTGACCCTAGAAAGAGTAACATAGTTGTTTACTGCTTTGAATCAATGTTTTCCCTCGGTTTAAGCCTGTTTTGGGATAAAACGGGTTTAAGTGTTGTCTAAACACTCCAAATTCATCTCGAATTCTTACAATTCGTCAAATGCATTGGAATGTCACACACTCTGACCCTAGAAACAGTAACAATGCTGTTGCTGCTTAGAATCAATGTTTTCTTGGTTTAAGCCTGTTTTGGGACAAAACGTGTATAAGTGGTGTCTAAACACTCCAAATTCAACCCGAACTCTTATAATTAGTCAAATGCATTGGATTGTTACATATTTCGACCCTAGAAAGAGTAACAAAGTTGTTTACTTTTTGAATCAATGTTTTCTCTCGTTTTAGCCTGTTTTCTCGGTTTAAGCATGTTTTGGGATAAAACGGGTTTAAGTGTTGTCTAAACACTCCAAATTCATCCCAAATTCTTACAATTAGTCAAATGCATTGGAATGTCACACATTCTGACCCTAGAAACAGTAACAATTCTGTTGACTGCTTAGAATCAATGTTTTCTTGGTTTAAGCCTGTTTTGGGACAAAACGGGTATAAGTGGTGTCTAAACACTCCAATTTCAACCCGAACTCTTATAATTAGTCAAATGCATTGGATTGTCTGATTTTGACCCTAGAAAGAGTTACATAGCTGTTTACTGTTTCGAATCAATGTTTTCTCTCGGTTTTAGCCTGTTTTCTCAGTTTAAGCCTGTTTTGGGATAAAACCGGTTTAAGTGTTGTCTAAACACTCCAAATTCATCCCGAACTCTTACAATTAGTCTAATGCATTGTATTTTCAAACATTCCGACCCTAGAAACAGTAACAAAGCTGTTTACTGCTTCGAATCAATGTTTTTTCAGGTTGATCCAGTTTCAGGACAAAATGGATAAATTGGTGTCTAAACACTCCAAATTCAACCCGAACTCTTATAATTAGTCAAATGCACTGGATTGTTACGTATTTTGACCCTAGAAAGAGTAATATAGCTGTTTACTGCTTTGAATCAATGTTTTCTCTCGGTTTTAGCCTATTTTTTTGGTTTAACCTTATTTTGGGATAAAACGGATTTAAGTGTTGACAAAACACTCCAACTTAATCCTAAACTCTTACAAATAGTCAAATGCATTGGATTGTCACACATTCTAACCCTAGAAATAGTAACAAAGCTGTTTACTGCTTCGAATCAATGTTTTCTCTCGGTTTTAGCATGTTTTCTTGGTTTAAGCCTGTTTTGGAATAAAACGGGTTTCAGTGTTGTGTAAACACTCCAAATTCATCCCGAACTCTTACAATTAGTCAAATGCATTGGATTGTCACACATTCTGACCCTAGAAACAGTAACAAAGCTGTTTACTGCTTCGAATCAATGTTTTTCAGGTTTATCCAGTTTCGGGACAAAATGGATAAAGTGGTGTCTAAAACACTCCATTCAACCCGAACTCTTATAATTAGTCAAATGCATTGGATTGTTACATATTTTGACCCTAGAAAGAGTAACATAGTTGTCTACTGCTTTGAATCAATGTTTTCTCTCGGTTTAGCCTGTTTTCTCGGTTTAAGCCTGTTTTAGGATAAAACGGGTTTAATTGTTGTCTAAACACTCCAAATTCATCCCAAACTCTTAAAATTAGTCAAATGCATTGGAATGTCACACATTCTGACCCTAGAAACAGTAAGACTGCTGTTTACTGCTTAGAATCAATGTTTTCTTGGTTTAAGCCTGTTTTGGGACAAAACGGGTATGAGTGGTGTCTAAACACTCCAAATTCAACCTGAACTCTTATAATTAGTCAAATGCATTGGATTGTTACGTATTTTGACCCTAGAAAGAGTTACATAGCTGTTTACTGTTTTGAATCAATGTTTTCTCTCGGTTTTAGCCTGTTTTCTCAGTTCAAGCCTGTTTTGGGACAAAACGGGTTTAAGTGTTGTCTAAACACTCCAAATTCATCCTGAACTCTTACAATTAGGCAAATGCATTGTATTGTCACACATTTCCGACCCTAGAAACAGTAACAAATCTGTTTACTGCTTCGAATCAATGTTTTTTCAGGTTTATCCATTTTCGGGACAACATGGATAAAGTGGTGTCTAAAACTCCAAATTCAACCCGAACTCTTATAATTAGTCAAATGTATTGGATTGTTACATATTTTGACCCTAGAAAGAGTAACATAGTTGTTTACTGCTTTGAATCAATGTTTTCTCTCGGTTTAGCCTGTTTTCTCGGTTTAAGCCTGTTTTGGGATAAAACGGGTTTAAGTGTTGTCTAAACACTCCAAATTCATCCCAAATTCTTACAATTAGTCAAATGCATTGGATTGTCACACATTCTGACCCTAGAAACAGTAATAAAGCTGTTTACTACTTCGAATCAATGTTTTTTCAGGTTTATCCAGTTTCGGGACAAAATGAATAAAGTGGTGTCTAAAACACTCCAATCAACACGAACTCTTATAATTAGTCAACTGCATTGGACTGTCACACATTCTGACCCTAGAAATAGTAACAAAGCTGTTTACTGCTTCAAATCAATGTTTTCTCTCGGTTTTAGCCTGTTTTCTCAGTTCAAGCTTGTTTTGGGATAAAACGGGTTTAAGTGTTGTCTTAACACTCCAAATTCATCCTGAACTCTTACAATTAGTCAAATGCATTGTATTGTTACACATTTCCTACCCTAGAAACAGTAACAAAGCTGTTTACTGCTTCGAATCAATGTTTTTTCAGGTTTATCCAGTTTCGGGACAACATGGATAAAGTGGTGTCTAAACACTCCAAATTCAACCTGAACTCTTATAATTAGTCAAATGCATTGGATTGTCTGATTTTGACCTTGGAAAGAGTTACATAACTGTTTACTGTTTCGAATCAATGTTTTCTCTCGGTTTTAGCCTGTTTTCTCATTTAAAGCCTGTTTTGAGATAAAACGGGTTTAAGTGTTGTCTAAACACTCCAAATTCATCCTGAACTCTTACAATTAGTCAAATGCATTGTATTGTCACACATTTCCGACCCTAGAAACAGTAACAAAGCTGTTTACTGCTTCGAACCAATGTTTTTTCAGGTTTATCCATTTTCGGGACAACATGGATAAAGTGGTGTCTAAACACTCCAAGTTCAACCCGAACTCTTATAATTATTCAAATGCATTGGACTGCTACATATTTTGACCCTAGAAAGAGTAACATAGTTGTTTACTACTTTGAATCAATGTTTTCTCTCGGTTTAGCCTGTTTTCTCGGTTTAACCCTGTTTTGGGATTAAACGGGTTTAAGTATTGTCTAAACACTCCAAATTCATTCCGAATTCTTACAATTAGTCAAATTCATTGGAATGTCACACATTCTGACCCTAGAAACAGTATCAGTGCTGTTGACTGCTTAGAATCAATGTTTTCTTGGTTTAAGCCTGTTTTGGGACAAAACGGGTATAAGTGGTGTCTAAACACTCCAAATTCAACCCGAACTCTTATAATTAGCCAAATGCATTGGATTGTTACATATTTTGACCCTAGAAAGAGTAACATAGTTGTTTACTGCTTTGAATCAATGTTTTCTCTCGGTTTAGCCTGTTTTCTCGGTTTAAGCCTGTTTTGGGATAAAACGGGTTTAAGTGCTGTCTAAACACTCCAAATTCATTCCGAATTCTTACAATTAGTCAAATTCATTGGAATGTCACACATTCTGACCCTAGAAACAGTATCAATGCTGTGGACTGCTTAGAATCAATGTTTTTTTGGTTTAAGCCTATTTTGGGACAAAATGGGTAAAAGTGGTGTCTAAACACTCCAAATTCAACCCGAACTCTTATAATTAGTCAAATGCATTGGATTGTTACATATTTTGACCTTAGAAAGAGTAACATAGCTGTTTACTGCTACAAATCAATGTTTTCTCTCGGTTTAGCCTGTTTTCTCGGTTTTAGTCTGTTTTGGGATAAAACGGGTTTAAGTGTTGTCTAAACACTCCAAATTCATCCCGAATTCTTACAATTAGTCAAATGATTTGGAATGTCACACATTCTGACCCTGTAAACAGTAACAATGCTGTTGACTGCTTAGAATCAATGTTTTCTTGGTTTAAGCTTGTTTTGGGACAAAATGGGTATAAGTGGTGTCTGAACACTCCAAATTCAACCCGAACACTTATAATTAGTCAAATGCATTGGATTGTCTGATTTTGACCCTAGAAAGAGTTACATAGCTGTTTACTGTTTCAAATCAATGTTTTCTCTCTGTTTTATCTTGTTTTCTTGGTTTAAGCCTGTTTTGGGATAAAACGGGTTTAAGTGTTGTCTAAACACTCCAAATTCATCCCGAACTCTTACAATTAGTCTAATGCATTGTATTGTCACACATTCCGACCCTAGAAACAGTAACAAAGCTGTTTACTACTTCGAATCAATGTTTTCTTGGTTTATCCAGTTTCGGGACAAAATGGGTAAAAGTGGTGTCTAAACACTCCAAATTCAACCCGAACTCTTATAATTAGTCAAATGCATTGGATTGTTACATATTTGACCTTAGAAAGAGTTACATAGCTGTTTACTGTTTCAAATCAATGTTTGCTGTCTGTTTTATCCTGTTTTCTCAGTTTAAGCCTGTTTTGAGATAAAAACGGTTTAAGTGTTGTCTAAACACTCCAAATTCATCCCGAATTATTACAATTAGTCAAATGCATTAGAATGTCACACATTCTGACCCTAGAAACAGTAACAACTCTGTTTACTGCTTAGAATCAACGTTTTCTTGGTTTAAGCCTGTTTCGGGACAAAATGCGTATAAGTGGTGTCTAAACACTCCAAATTCAACCCGAACTCTTATAATTAGTCAAATCCATTGGTTGTAACATATTTTGACCTTAGAAAGAGTAACATAGCTGTTTACTGCTTCGAATCAATGTTTTCTCTCGGTTTTAGCCTGTTTTTTTAGGTTTAAGTATGTTTTGGGATAAAACGAGTTTAAGTATTGTCTAAACACTCTAAATTCATCCTGAATTCTTAAAATTAGTTAAATGCATTGGATTGTCACACATTCTGACCCGAGAAACAGTAACAAAGCTGTTTACTGCTTCAAATCAATGTTTTCTCAGGTTTATCCTGTTTCGGGACGAAATGGGTAAACGTGGTGTCTAAACACTCCAAATTCAACCCGAACTCTTATAGTTAGTCAAATGCATTGGATTGTGATATGATCATGAGACCATCCAAGACGAACGTTGAGTCTTGCTCAACACAAACGGAGTCACAGATAAACTCTTCCAGCCAAAACCCTATTTTGGATACATTCTTACCTCATATAGAGCATATCTCGTGGTGGAATCAGTACATTCAGAGTTCAGATGAAAGAGTTTTTCATTTTTCTGCACCAAAATCTGGCTAGGGAACAACATAGACTTCACACCACCTTTGGAGGAGATGTACAATCCGAAGGAGGAATCCGAAGCTGAGGGAGAGCAAGGGGAACAAGGACAGAGAGACAACTCGGATGAGTATGATTTAGAGGAGTATGTGTGGTCTCAAAAGCAACCTGTTGGGGTGAGGGAAACTCACAAGAGGATCGGCTGGCTGAAAAGGATGAACAAGTTCCTAGCCAAGAAGGTAAAATACCTCACTGACTTAGTGAAGGTAATGGGAGGACAGATCAAGGAGCTGCAAGACAAGGCAAGATGTGCCTCAGCTCCCACTTCAGCTTATGCACCCACATGGATGGGGAGGAGTGGACCATTAGGAGGAATGCGAGGATTAGCACCTCTAGAGCCCCACAGGGCATCCTCCTACAAGCCCCAAGCAGAGGAGGGTGTCACGAGACCCGAAAGATCGCGGAAAAGCCGCTTAGACGCCTATCCAATGCCCGACACAATGGGGTACACGATGCCTTATCCGATGCACCCATCGAGCACCCATCAGGGTGACCACTCAGGTACTTTCCTTCGCCTTACCAGATGCCGTATCAGATGCCATACTCGATGCACCCTGCAAGCGACTATACGGGTGATCATTTTCGGACCTCTCCCACCATACCCGTCGTACTACCTGATGCAATACCCGATGACCTACGCGACGACTTACCCGATCAACCCCTCGGATTCTGGTCCGAGCAGGTCGTCCGTGCGCATAACCGAGCTCTCTGATGAGCGAATCCCGGCGCCTGCTGAAGCCGGTGAAAACCCTGGCTACACGTTGGTGAGTATGGAGGCTACTACAACCTCCTTCTTCACCAACCCATGAGGTACCACATTCATCCAACCTTTGTAAATAACATTGCATTTAGTTTTATTTCATTTTTCGTGATTCTTGGGTTCTTTTTCAGAGTTTTATTTACACAGGGACTGTGTAATTTAAGTTTGGAGGAGGGTCCGAGAATGTATATAACATTGTGTTTTATTTTCTTATTTCAAATTTTTGCATACTAGTTTTATTTATTTGGGTCTGCATCTATTTGCATAAAAAAACTTAAAAATTTGAAAAGTTTGAAAAAAAAAAAAAAAAAAAAAAAGAGTGTTCATGTAGTTGCATTTTCATATTAGGATTGAGTCTAGATTGCTTCATATAGGATTGTTGCATATTCATCTTAGGGGACAATGATTAAAACCACCTGGTTTAATGCAAAACCTTAGGATTGAAGCTATAGCCCTTAATCACAGTTCATTGTTGCTAGATCATTCTTTGGAAAAAAATGAAAAATCTTTGTTTAAAGCCTTGCAGATTTTGAACACTTCCTCCACTTGCTTGAACAATGCATCATCTCTATATTATTGGACTTACCCTGAACTTAAATTGTCTTGCTTATGGAATTTGAATACTTGCTCATGGTAACTCTGAAATCGGGTTAACACACCATTTTTACCAATCTTTTCGTTTTCCCTACCCTTGAACCCAAACCTTTCTTTCAAATCTTGTATTGAATCGTTGAGTGAGGCCTTTTCATTGTGCTATAGGTTGTGAAACCTTGAGAGTATTGAGATCGACAAAGAACTGGCTCTTGATTTAGCTATTAGGATCGGTTTAAAAAGATAGGTGGTTAGCATGATTATTTTGGGTTGGGTTGAGGAATAAAAGAGAAATTAAAAGAAGGAAGTCCCTAAGGTTCGATTCAAGTAGCTTTAAGTCTCTAAGTAAAAAAAAAGAGTAAAAAAGATCTTGCTATAGTTTCCTAGAAAAGAAAGAAAAAAAATCTGGGAATATTGTTAGGAGCTTAGCAAAGAAAGAAAAATAAAAGAGAGAGAGCTAAATGTATAAAGTTTAGACCTTAGGGATTATTAAAAAAAAAGGGAAAAGTTAAAATCAAGGATGTGAGTATTTTTATTCTAGGGGGTTTGATAAAAAAAAAAAAAAAAAGGGTTAATGAGAAAAGGGGTAGATTATCAAGAGTTAAGCTTTATATGCCCTAATTGTTCTCAATCTTAGATAGTTTCACAACTGTCTAGCATTCCTTCTTTTGAGAGTAATGCACCCAAATAAATTGTTTAAAACCACTCTACCAAAAGCCTTACCCTTGAAACTGATTGAGCTTGATTCACCTTCTATTTGCAAGAATTCGCCAAACACTTTAATGAATGTGAAAGAGATGTTCTTTGGAATTGCAAGTCTTTACTTTTAGTTGGAGGATGAACTAGATCGATGCATGGTGATAAGCATAGAAAAATATTTGTAAGTATGTTGATTGATCTTAGCACCATTAAACTATCTTTAAAGACTATAGCTCGAATCCTTCGCTTAGACCCATTTTAGAACCGCACCCTCTTACTTCCTTGCTAGAGGACTGGTAAGATTTAAGTTTGGGGGCCTGATAACTCTCTAATTTACATGTTTTAAGCATCCCTTTTTGTCCATATTTTGCATTGTTTTTACCCTAACCTTAGCATTTTTAGGTCATTTACTATATGAATCCACATTTAAGCCATTTAGGGTGTTGGATTCTTGCATTTGCATATTTTTGATGAAAAAGGTGCTTAAGAGCCAAAAATAGGGAGAAACAAGCGTACCCAATCGAGGAGGAGCTAAGAACAGAAAGAACAATCTGAGAGCCTACCCGAAGATCAACCCGAGCACATCCTCTTGCACCCCATCGAGCAGACCCTCAGGCAAGACTGGGAAGCTAGGGTTAACGGGTTTCCATATTTAAATCCCCCTCTTCTTCCACTCGTCCTAGCACGCTGCAGACCCTCAGAACAGAGAGCGAGAGTTTCTGGGAGAGATCGAGAACAACGCAATACTCTTTTCCACTTTTGTTAGGATTTATTTTATTTCTTTTTGCATTTTCTCTTAGATTTCTACTATATACTCTTCTACTCTACTTCTATTTTTAATATAATGCAATTTTCGTTTATCTATTGTTTTATATTTTCTGCAATGAGATCTGAGTAGTTAAGTAAAGTTTCTAGGGATGGGATAGACGATTTTGTGTTCTTGATCGGTTAGGATGTCTTAGCTTTGATATTTGTGTTTTATAAATTCCCTTCTAGATTGGTGTTCTTGATGCTATCAACAGACCGAGAGGTTGAGTCCGAGAGGTGTAGATGAAATGCTTGAATCAATCAATGCTAGAGATTTATTCACTTAGCCTAAGAGATTAGATGAGTAAGGGGTTTATTGACAATAATGAATCGGTTTGCATTGCCTGCTTGGTCATGTTTCTCCAATGAGAGTTGGGTAGGGGAGTGATTAAGGTTGATTGTTTCTATCACGAGAGTGTTTAACAAGGTTTTAGAGATTCATTGTCTAGGGAATATTTGCTTGACGCATGTAAGACATCCATATTGGTCAGGAACACTTAGGAGTCGATTACCCCATCCTTAGGAGCTTTCGTATTTAGTTTGTTTACATTTTTATTCGTCATTCGATCCCTTACCCGAACAGGTACACGATCACCTGCTTCAAGTATACCCTCGAGCTGTTCATGCTTATCTTGTTTACCCAATCACCAAACCCGATCTTGTACTCGAATGCTTGCATCGAGTGCTTAGGTCGTGTGGTTCTTGTTTATTTGCTTTCTTTTATTTATTTTAAGATTGTTAGATCAAACTCATTTATTGCTTGGCTTGACTTGCATAGCTCTGATCGCATCTTATATGCTAGTATAACAACCATTTGGATTGATAATCCTTTGTACTACAACTGCATAGGGAATTGATATCCTGGGTGAAAATCCTACTATCAACACTCCAAATTCATCCCAAACTCTTAAAATTAGTCAAATGCATTGGATTGTCACCCATTCTGACCCAAGAAACAGTAACAAATCTGTTTACTGCTTCGAATCAATGTTTTCTCGTTTTAAGTCTTTTTTGGGATAAAACAGGTTTAAGTGTTGTCTAAACACTCCAAATTCATCCCGAAAACTTAAAATTAGTCAAATGCATTGTATTGTCACACATTTTCACCCTAGAAACACAAAAAATTTGTTTACTGCTTCGAATTAATGTTTTCTCGGTTTTAGCTATATTCTCTTTTTAAGCCTCTTTTGGGACAAAATGGGTTTAAGTGTTGTCTAAATTCTCCAAATTTGTCCCAAAATCTTACAATTAGTCAAATGCATTGGATATTCACACATTCTGATCCTAGAAACAGTAACAAAGCTGTTTACTCTTTTGAATCAATGTTTTCTAGGTTTTAGCCTGTTTTGGGACAAAATGGGTATAAGTGTTGTCCAAACACTCCAAATTCAACAAAAACTCTTCTAATTAATGCATTCAACTGTCACATATCTGACCCTTGAAAAGTAACAAAGTTGTTTACTGCTTCAAATCAATGTTTTCTCGGTTTTAGCTTGTTTTCTTAGTTTAAGCCTGTTTTGGGATAAAACAGGTGTAAGTGTTGTCTAAACACTCCAAATTCATCCCAAACTTTTACAATTAGTTAAATGCATTAGATTGTCACCCATTATGACCCTAGAAATAGTAACAAAGCTGTTTACTGCTTCGAATCAATGTTTTCTCGGTTTTAGCTTATTTCGGGACAAAATGGGTATAAGCTTTGTCTAAACACTCCAAATTCAACCCTAACTCTTGTAATTAATGGATTTATTGTTACATATTTTAACCCTAGAAAAAGTGCAAAAGCTGTTTACTGCTTCGAATCAATGTTTTCTCGGTTTTAACTTGTTTTCTCAGTTTAAGCCTAATTTGCGATAAAACAGGTTTAAGTGTTGTCTAAACATTCCAAATTCCTCCCAAACTCTTACAATTAGTCAAATGCATTGGATTGTCACCTATTCTGACCCAAGTAACAATGACAAAGCTTTTTACTGCTTCAAATCAATTTTTTCTTGGTTTTAGCCTGTTTCGGGACAAAATGGGTATAAGTGTTGTCTAGACACTCCAAATTCATCCCAAACTCTTACAATTAGTCAAATGCATTGGATTGTCACCCATTCTGAACCGAGAAACAGTAACAAAGCTGTTTACTGCTTCAAATCAATTTTTTCTCGGTTTTAGCCTGTTTCGGGACAAAATGGGTATAAGTATTGTCTAAACACTCCAAATTCATCCCGAACTCTTAAAATTAGTCAAATACATTATATTTTCACACATTTTGACCCTAGAAACACTAAAAAAACTGTTTACTGCCTCGAATTAATGTTTTCTCAGTTTTTGCCAATTTTGTCTTTTCAAGCCTCTTTTGGGACAAAATGAGTTTAAGTCTAGTCTAAACACTCCAAATTCAACCCGAATTCTTATAATTAGTCAAATGCATTGGATTGTTACATATTTTGACCCTCGAAACAGTAACAAAGCTGTTTACTGCTTTGAATCAATGTTTTGTTGGTTTTAGCCTATTTAGGGACAAAATGGGTTTAAGTGTTGTCTAAACACTCCAAATTCATCCCAAAATCTTACAATTAGTCAAATTCGTTGGATTGTTACATATTTTAACCCTTGAAACAGTAACAAAGCTGTTTAGTGCTTGGAAACAATGTTTTGTCGGTCTTAGCCTCTGTTCTTAGTTTAAGCCAATTTTGGGATAAAACAGGTTTAAGTGTTGTCTAAATACTCCAAATTCACCCCAAACTCTTACAATTAGTCAAATGCATTGGATTGTCACCCATTCTGACCCAAGACACAGTAACAAAGCTGTTTACTACTTCGAATCGATTTTTTCTCGGTTTTAGCTTGTTTCGGGACAAAATGCGTATTAGTGTTGTCTAAACACTCCAAATTCATCTCGAACTCTTAAATTTTACACTGTATTTTCACATATTTTGACCCTAGAAACAGTTACAAAGCTGTTTACTGTTTCGAATCAATGTTTTCTCTCGGTTTTAGCCTGTTTTCTCGGTTTAAGCCTATTTTGGGATAAAACAGGTTTAAGTTTTGTCTATACACTCCAAATTCATCCCAAACTCGTACAATTAGTCAAATGCAATCGATTGTCACACATTCTAACCCTAGAAAAGGTAATAAAGCTGTATACTGCTTCGAATCAATTTTTTCTTGGTTTTAGCCTGTTTTGGGACAAAATGGGTATAAGTGTTGTCTAAACACTCCAAATTCAACACGAACTCTTGTAATTAATGCTTTTGATTGTTACATATTTTGACCCTAGAAAAATTAACAAAGCTGTTTACTGCTTTGAATCAATATTTTCTCGGTTTTAGCTTGTTTTCTCAGTTTAAGCGTGTTTTGGGACAACACGGGTTTATGTGTTGTCTGAACACTCCAAATTCATCCCAAACTCTTATAATTAGTCATATGCATTGGGTTGTCACACATTCTGACCCTAGAAACAGTAACAAACCTGTTTACTGCTTCGAATCAATGTTTTCTTCGTTTTAGCCTCTTCCGGGACAAAATGGGTATAAGTGTTGTCCAAACACCTCAAATTCAACCCGGCCTCTTATAATTAGCAAATGCATTGGATTGTTACATATTTTGACCCTAGAAAATTAACAAAGCTGTTTACTGCTTTGAATTAATGTTTTCTCGGTTTTAGCTTGTTTTCTCATTTTAAGCGTGTTTTGGGATAAAAAAGGTTTAAGTGTTGTCTAAACACTCCAAATTCATCCCAAACTCTTACAATTAGTCAAATGCATTGGGTTGTCACACATTCTGACCCTAGAAACAGTAACAAAGCTGTTTACTGCTTCGAATCAATGTTTTCTCGGTTTTAGCCTGTTTCGGGACAAAAAAGGTATAAGTGTTGTCTAAACAGTCCAAATTCTCAAACTCTTATAATTAGTCAAATGCATTGGATTGTTACATATTTTGACCCTAGAAACAGTAACTAAGCTGTTTACTGCTTCGAATCAATGTTTTGTCGGTCTTAGCCTGTGTTCTTGGTTTAAGCCTATTTTGGGATAAAACAGGTATAAGTGTTGTCTAAACACTCCAAATTCAACCCAAACTCTTATAATTAGTAAAATTCATTGGATTGTTACATATTTTGACCCTAGAAACAGTATCAAAGCTGTTTACTTCTTTGAATCAATGTTTTCTCGGTTTAAGCGTGTTTTGGGATAAAACAGATAAGTGTTGTCTAAACACTCCAAATTCATCCGTAACTCTAATAATTAGTCAAATGCATTGGTTTGTCACACATTATGACCCTAGAAACAGTAACAAATCTGTTTAGTGCTTCGAATCAATGTTTTCTTGGTTTTAGCCTCTTACGGGACAAAATGGGTATAAGTGTTGTCCAAACACTCCAAATTCAACCCGAACTCTTGTAATTAATGCTTTCGATTGTTAAATATTTTGACCCTAGAAAAATTAACAAAGCTGTTTACTGCTTTGAATCAATAATTTCTCGGTTTTAGCTTGTTTTCTCAGTTTAAGCGTGTTTTGGGATAAAACAGGTTTATGTGTTGTCTAAACACTCCAAATTCGTCCAAACTTTTATGGTTTGTCACACATTCTGACCCTAGAAATAGTAACAAATCTGTTTACTGCTTCGAATCAATGTTTTCTTCGGATTAGCCTCTTTCGGGACAAAATGGGTATAAGTGTTGTTGTCCAAACACTCCAAATTCAACCCGACCTCTTATAATTAGCAAATGCATTGGATTGTTACATATTTTGACCCTAGAAATAGTAACAAAGCTGTTTACTGCTTTGAATCATTGTTTTCTCAGTTTTAGCATGTTTTCTCATTTTAATCCTATTTTGGGATAAAACAGGTTTATGTATTGTCTAAACACTCCAAATTCATCCCAAACACTTACAATTAGTCAAATGCATTGGATTTTCACACATTCTGTCCCTAGAAACAGTAACAAAGCTGTTTACTGCTTCGAATCAATGATTTCTCGGTTTTAGCCTGTTTTGGGACAAAATAGGTATAAGTGTTGTCTAAACACTCCAAATTCTCAAACTCTTATAATTAGTCAAATGCATTAGACTGTTACATCTTTTGACCCTAGAAACAGTAACAAAGCTGTTTACTGCTTCAAATCAATGATTTGCCGGTCGTAGCCTGTGTTCTTGGTTTAAGCCTATTTTGGGATAAAACAGGTATAAGTGTTGTCTAAACAGTCCAAATTCAACCCAAACTTTTATAATTAGTAAAATTCATTGAATTGTTACATATTTTGACCCTAGAAACAGTATCAAAGCTGTTTACTTCTTTGAATCAATGTTTTCTCGGTTTAAGCGTGTTTTGGAATAAAAGAGGTTTAAGTGTTGTGTAAACACTCCAAATTCATCCCAAACTCTTATAATTAGTCAAATGCATTGGGTTGTCACAGATTATGACCCTAGAAACAGTAACATATCTGTTTAGTGCTTTGAATCAATGTTTTCTTGGTTTTAGCCTCTTTCGGGACAAAATGCGTATAAGTCTTGTCCGAACACTCCAAATTCAACCCGAACTCTTATAATTAGCAAATGCTTTGGATTATTACATATTTTGATCCTAGAAACAGTAACAAAGATTTTTACTGCTTCGAATCAATGTTTTCTCGGTTTTAGCCTGTTTTCTCAGTTTAAGCCTATTTTGGGATAAAACTGGTTTAAGTGTTGTCTAAACACTCCAAATCCGTCCCAAACTCTTACAATTAGTCAAATGCATTGGATTGTTACACATACTGGCCCTAGAAACAGAAACAAGGCTGTTTTCAGCTTCGAATCAATGTTTTCTTGGTTTTAGCCTCTTTCCGGACAAAATAGGTATAAGTGTTGTCCAAACACTCCAAATTCCACCCAAACTCTTATAATTAGCAAATGCATTTGATTGTTACATATTTAGACCCTAGAAACAGTACAAAAGCTGTTTACTGCTTCGAACCAATGTTTTCTCAGGTTTTAGCCTGTTTCTCAGTTTAAGCCTATTTTGGGATAAAACAAGTTTAAGGGTTGTCTAAACACTCCAAATCCGTTCCAAATCTTACAATTAATCAAATGCATTGGATTGTCACACATTCTGGACCTAGAAACAGTAACAAAGCTGTTTACAGCTTAGAATCAATGTTTTCTTGGTTTTAGCCTGTTTCGGGACAAAATAGGTACAAGTGTTGTCTAAACACTCCAAATTCATCCCAAACTCTTATAATTAGTCAAATGCAATGGATTGTTACATATTTTGACCCTAGAAACAGTAACAAAGCTGTTTACTGTTTCGAATCAATGTTTTCTCGGTTTTAGCCTATTTTGGGATAAAATGGGTGTAAGTGTTGTCTAAACACTCCAAATTCATCCCAAACTCTTATAATTAGTCAAATGCATTGGATTGTTACATATTTTGACCCTAGAAACAGTAACAAAGCTGTTTAATGCTTTGAATCAATGTTTTGTCGGTCTGAGCCTGTGTTCTTGGTTTAAGCCGATTTTGGGATAAAACAGGTTTAAGTGTTGTCTTAACACTCCAAATTCATCCCAAACTCTTAGAATTAGTCAAATGCATTGGATTGTCACTCATTCTGACCCTAGAAACAGTAACGAAGCTGTTTACTGCTTCGAATCAATGTTTTTTCGGGTTTAGCCTGTTTCGGGACAAAATGGGTATAATTGTTGTCTAAACACTCCAAATTCAACTCGAACTCTTATAATTAGTCAAATGCATTGGATTGTTACATATTTTGACCCTATAAAAAGTAAAAAAGCTGTTTACTGCTTCAAATCAATGTTTTCTCGGTTTTAGCATGTTTTCTCGGTTTAAGTCTGTTTTGGGATAAAAGAGGTTTAAGTGTTGTCGAAACACTCCAAATTCATCCCAAACTCTTAGAAAAAGTAACAAAGCTGTTTACTGCTTGGAATAAATGTTTTCTCGGTTTTAGCCTCGTTTTGCTCTAGTAGGGCCTGCCTTTGCTGAGGTGGAACAATAATACCCTGAGTGTTGGGTTGACGAATCTCATCATTGTTCACGTCGGCCATAGTGTCGGACTGGGATTTTGCTTTTCGGTTCTCTCGTTCAAGATGTGCTAACTCTTTGCTACGCAAATTACTTAAATCAGTAGGTTTGTGGCTTCTTGTTTGCATGCACCTGAAACACAAGAGAAAGAGCTCAAGAACTAATTAGTAAATAAAAATAAAATAAATCTTAGACTAAATTTAAATCTAAAATTTCAAAGGCAACGTTTTGGTCCCTAGCAACGGCGCCAAATTGATCAAAGGTCAATTAAAACCTAATGTGCACTCAACCACAATCTAGTGGTGTCGTCGTAACACTTCAGGATCGAATCCACAAAGACCAAGAAATTACACTATGAAATTATGTTGATCGAATCAATGTTTTCTCGGTTTTAGCCTATTTTGGGACAAAATGGGTGTAAGTGTTGTCTAAACACTCCAAATTCATCCCAAACTCTTACGATTAGTCAAATGCATTGGATTGTTATATATTTTAACCCTTGAAACAGTAACAAAGCTGTTTAGTGCTTCGAATCAATGTTTTGTCGGTCTTAGGATGTGTTCTTGGTTTAAGCCAATTTTGGGATAAAACATGTTTAAGTGTTGTCTAAACACTCAAAATTCATCCCGAACTCTTACAATTAGTCCAATGCATTGGATTGTCACCCATTCTGACCCAAGAAACAGTAACAAAGCTGTTTACTGCTTCAAAACGATTTTTATCGGTTTTAGCCTCTTTCAAGACAAAATGGGTATAAGTGTTGTCTAAACACTCCAAATTCATCCCGAACTCTTAAAATTAGTCAAATGCATTGTATTTTGACACATTTTGACCCTAGAAACACAAAAAAATCTGTTTACTGCCTCGAGTTAATGCTTTCTCAGTTTTAGCCTATTTTCTCTTTTCAAGCCTGTTTTGGGACAAAATGGGTTTAAGTCTTGTCTAAACACTCCAAATTCAACCCGAATTCTTATAATTAGTCAAATGCATTGGTTTGTTACATATTTTGACCCTAGAAACAGTAACAAAATTGTTTACTGTTTTGAATCAATGTTTTCTTGGTTTTAGCCTGTTTTCTCGGTTTAAGCCTATTTTAGGATAAAACAGGTTTAACTTTTGTCTAAACAATCTAAATTCATCCCAAACTCTTAAAATTAGTCAAATGCAATGGATTGTCACACATTCTGACCATAGAAACAGTAATAAAGCTGTATACTGCTTCGAATCAATTTTTTCTTGGTTTTAGCCAATTTTGGGACAAAATGGGTATAAGTGTTGTCTAAACACTCCAAATTCAACCCGAACTCTTGTAATTAATGCTTTCGATTGTTACATATTTCAACCCTAGAAAAATTAAGAAAGCTGTTTACTGCTTTGAATCAACATTTTCTCGGTTTTAGCTTGTTTTCTCAGTTTAAGCGTGTTTTGGGATAAAACAGGTTTATGTGTTGTCTAAACACTCTAAATTAATTCCAAACTCTTATAATTAGTCAAATGCATTGGGTTGTCACACATTCTGGCCCTAGAAACAGTAACAAAGCTGTTTACAGCTTAGAATCAATGTTTTCTTGGTTTTAGCCTGTTTCGGGACAAAATAGGTATAAGTGTTGTCTAAACACTCCAAATTAATCCCAAACTCTTATAATTAGTCAAATGCATTGGATTGTTACATATTTTGACCCTAGAAACAATAATAAAGTTGTTTACTGCTTCGAATCAATGTTTAGTCGGTCTTAGCCTGTGTTCTTGGTTTAAGCCTATTTTGGGATAAAACAGGTATAAGTGTTGTCTAAACACTCCAAATCCAATCCAAACATTTATAATTAGTCAAATTCATTGGATTTTTTACATATTTTGACCCTAGAAACAGTATCAAAGCTGTTTACTTCTTTGAATTAATGTTTTCTCGGTTTAAGCGTGTTTTGGGATAAAACAGGTTAAGTGTTGTCTAAATACTCCAAATTCATCCGTAACTCTAATAATTAGTCAAATGCATTGGGTTGTCACACATTATGACCCTAGAAACAGTAACAAATCTGTTTAGTGCTTCGAATCAATGTTTTCTTGGTTTTAGCCTCTTTCGGGACAAAATGGGTATAAGTGTTGTCCAAACACTCCAAATTCAACCCGAACTCTTGTAAATAATGCTTTCGATTGTTAAATATTTTGACCCTAGAAAAATTAACAAAGCTGTTTACTGCTTTGAATCAATAATTTCTCGGTTTTAGCTTGTTTTCTCAGTTTAAACGTGTTTTGGGATAAAACAGGTTCATGTGTTGTCTAAACACTCCAAATTCGTCCCAAACTCTTATGGTTTGTCACACATTCTGACCCTAGAAATAGTAACAAATCTGTTTACTGCTTCGAATCAATGTTTTCTTTGGTTTAGCCTCTTTCGGGACAAAATGGGTATAAGTGTTGTCCAAACACTCCAAATTCAACCCAACCTCTTATAATTAGCAAATGCATTGGATTGTTACATATTTTGACCCTAGAAATAGTAACAAAGCTGTTTACTGCTTTGAATCATTGTTTTCTCAGTTTTAGCCTGTTATCTCATTTTAAGCCTATTTTGGGATAAAACAGGTTTATATGTTGTCTAAACACTCCAAATTCATCCCAAACACTTACAATTAGTCAAATGCATTGGATTTTCACACATTCTGGCCCTAGAAACAGTAACAAAGCAGTTTACTGCTTCGAATCAATGTTTTCTCGGTTTTAGCCTGTTTCGGGACAAAATAGGTATAAGTGTTGGCTAAACACTCCAAATTCTCAAACTCTTATAATTAGTCAAATGAATTGGATTGTTACATCTTTTGACCCTAGAAACAGTAACAAAGCTGTTTACTGCTTCAAATCAATGTTTTGCCGGGCGTAGCCTGTGTTCTTGGTTTATGCCTATTTTGGGATAAAACAGGTATAAGTGTTGTCTAAACACTCCAAATTCAACCCAAACTCTTATTATTAGTAAAATTCATTGGATTGTTACATATTTTGACCCTAGAAACAGTATCAAAGCTGTTTACTTCTTTGAATCAATGTTTTCTCGGTTTAAGCGTGTTTTGGAATAAAAGAGGTTTAAGTGTTGTCTAAACACTCCAAATTCATCCCAAACTCTTATAATTAGTCAAATGCATTGGGTTGTCACACATTATGACCCTAGAAACAGTAACATATCTGTTTAGTGCTTCGAATCAATGTTTTCTTGGTTTTAGCCTCTTTCGGGACAAAATGGGTATAAGTCTTGTCCGAACACTCCAAATTCAACCCGAACTATTATAATTAGCAAATGCTTTGGATTATTACATATTTTGATCCTAGAAACAGTAACAAAGATTTTTACTGCTTCGAATCAATGTTTTCTCGGTTTTAGCCTGTTTTCTCAGTTTAAGCCTATTTTGGGATAAAACGGGTTTAAGTGTTGTCTAAACACTCCAAATCCGTTCAAAATCTTACAATTAATCAAATGCATTGGATTGTCACACATTCTGGACCTAGAAACAGTAACAAAGCTGTTTACTGCTTAGAATCAATGTTTTCTTGGTTTTAGCCTGTTTCGGGACAAAATAGGTACAAGTGTTGTCTAAACACTCCAAATTCATCCCAAACTCTTATAATTAGTCAAATGCAATGGATTGTTACATATTTTGACCCTAGAAACAGTAACAAAGCTGTTTACTGTTTCGAATCAATGTTTTCTCGGTTTTAGCCTATTTTGGGACAAAATGGGTGTAAGTGTTGTCTAAACACTCCAAATTCATCCCAAACTCTTATAATTAGTCAAATGCATTGGACTGTTACATATTTTGACCCTAGAAACAGTAACAAAGTTGTTTAATGCTTCGAATCAATGTTTTGTCGGTCTGAGCCTGTGTTCTTGGTTTAAGCCGATTTTGGGATAAAACAGGTTTAAGTGTTGTCTTAACACTCCAAATTCATCCCAAACTCTTAGAATTAGTCAAATGCATTGGATTGTCACTCATTCTGACCCTAGAAACAGTAACGAAACTGTTTATTGCTTCGAATCAATGTTTTTTCGGGTTTAGCCTGTTTCGGGATAAAATGGGTATAAGTGTTGTCTAAACACTCCAAATTCAACTCGAACTCTTATAATTAGTCAAATGCATTGGATTGTTACGTATTTTGACCCTATAAACAGTAAAAAATCTGTTTACTGCTTCGAATTAATGTTTTATCGGTTTTAGCATGTTTTCTCGGTTTAAGTCTGTTTTGGGATAAAAGAGGTTTAAGTGTTGTCCAAACACTCCAAATTCATCCCAAACTCTTAGAAAAAGTAACAAAGCTGTTTACTGCTTGGAATAAATGTTTTCTCGGTTTTAGCCTCGTTTTGCTCTAGTAGGGCCTGCCTTTGCTGAGGTGGAGCAATAATACCCTGAGTGTTGGGTAGACGAATCTCAACATTGTTCACGTCGGCCATAGTGTCGGACTGGGCTTTTGCTTTTCGGTTCTCTCGTTCAAGATGTTCTAACTCTTTGCTACGCAAATTACTTAAATCAGTAGGTTTGTGGCTTCTTGTTTGCATGCACCTGAAACACAAGACAAAGAGCTCAAGAACTAATTAGTAAATAAAAATAAAATAAATCTTAGACTAAACATAAATCTAAAATTTCAAAGGCAACGTTTTGGTCCCCAGCAACGGCGCCAAATTGATCAAAGGTCAATTAAAACCTAATGTGCACTCAACCACGATCTAGTGGTGTCGTCGTAACACTTCAGGATCGAATCCACAAAGACCAAGAAATTACACTATGAAATTATGTTGATCGAATCAATGTTTTCTCGGTTTTAGCCTGTTTTCTCGGTTTTAGCCTATTTTGGGACAAAATGGGTGTAAGTGTTGTCTAAACACTCTAAATTCATCCCAAACTCTTACGATTAGTCAAATGCATTGGATTGTTATATATTTTAACCCTTGAAACAGTAACAAAGCTGTTTAGTGCTTCGAATCAATGTTTTGTCGGTCTTAGCATGTGTTCTTGGTTTAAGCCAATTTTGGGATAAAACAGGTTTAAGTGTTGTCTAAACACTCAAAATTCATCCCGAACTCTTACAATTAGTCCAATGCATTGGATTGTCACCCATTCTGACCCAAGAAACAGTAACAAAGCTGTTTACTGCTTAAAAACAATTTTTATCAGTTTTAGCCTGTTTCAAGACAAAATGGGTATAAGTGTTGTCTAAACACTCCAAATTCATCCTGAACTCTTAAAATTAGT
This sequence comes from Camelina sativa, assembly GCF_030686135.1. Lineage (NCBI taxonomy): Eukaryota > Viridiplantae > Streptophyta > Magnoliopsida > Brassicales > Brassicaceae > Camelina > Camelina sativa. Next base: position 16,372,323 of record NC_141892.1, on the reverse strand, counting down.
CAAATGCATTGTATTTTCACACATTTTGACCCTAGAAACACAAAAAAATCTGTTTACTGCCTCGAATTAATGCTTTCTCAGTTTTAGCCTATTTTCTCTTTTCAAGCTTGTTTTGGGACAAAATGGGTTTAAGTCTTGTCTAAACACTCCAAATTCAACCCGAATTCTTATAATTAGTCAAATGCATTGGTTTGTTACATATTTTGACCCTAGAAACAGTAACAAAATTGTTTACTGCTTTGAATAAATGTTTTCTTGGTTTTAGCCTGTTTTCTCGGTTTAAGCCTATTTTAGGATAAAACAGGGTTAACTTTTGTCTAAACAATCCAAATTCATCCCAAACTCTTAAAATTAGTCAAATGCAATGGATTGTCACACATTCTGACCATAGAAACAGTAATAAAGCTGTATACTGCTTCGAATCAATTTTTTCTTGGTTTTAGCCTAGTTTGGGACAAAATGGGTATAAGTGTTGTCTAAACACTCCAAATTCAACCCGAACTCTTATAATTAATGCTTTCGATTGTTACATATTTTAACCCTAGAAAAATAAAGAAAGCTGTTTACTGCTTTGAATCAATATTTTCTCGGTTTTAGCTTGTTTTCTCAGTTTAAGCGTGTTTTGGGATAAAACAGGTTTATGTGTTGTCTAAACACTCTAAATTAATCCCAAACTCTTATAATTAGTCAAATGCATTGGGTTGTCACACATTCTGGCCCTAGAAACAGTAACAAAGCAGTTTACAGCTTAGAATCAATGTTTTCTTGGTTTTAGCCTGTTTCGGGACAAAATAGGTATAAGTGTTGTCTAAACACTCCAAATTCTTCCCAAACTCTTATAATTAGTCAAATGCATGGGATTGTTACATATTTTGACCCTAGAAACAATAACAAAGCTGTTTACTGCTTCAAATCAATGTTTAGTCGGTCTTAGCCTTTGTTCTTGGTTTAAGCCTATTTTGGGATAAAACAGGTATAAGTGTTGTCTAAAAACTCCAAATTCAACCCAAAATTTTATAATTAGTCAAATTCATTGGATTTTTTACATATTTTGACACTAGAAACAGTATCAAAGCTGTTTACTTCTTTGAATCAATGTTTTCTCGGTTTTAGCCTGTTTTCTCGGTTTAAGCGTGTTTTGGGATAAAACAGGTTTAAGTGTTGTCTAAACACTCCCAATTCATCCCAAACTCTTATAATTAGTCAAATGCATTGGGTTGTCACACATTATGACCCTAGAAACAGTATCAAATCTGTGTACTGCTTCGAATCAATGTTTTCTTGGTTTTAGCCTCTTTCGGGACAAAATGGGTATAAATGTTGTCCAAACACTCCAAATTAAACCCGAACTCTTATAATTAGCAAATGCATTGGATTGTTACATATTTAGACCCTAGAAATAGTAAAAAAGCTTTTTACTACTTCGAATCAATGTTTTCTCGGTTTTAGCCTGTTTTCTCAGTTTAAGCCTATTTTGGGATAAAACAGGTTTAAGTGTTGTCTAAACACTCCAAATCCATCCCAAATCTTACAATTAGTCAAATCCATTGGATTGTCACACATTTTGGACCTAGAAACAGTAACAAAGCTGTTTACTGCTTAGAATCAATGTTTTCTTGGTTTTAGCCTGTTTTAGGACAATAGGTACAAGTGTTGTCTAAAGACTCCAAATTCATCCCAAACTCTTATAATTAGTCAAATGCATTGGATTGTTACATATTTTGACCCTAGAAACAGTAACAAAGCTGTTTACTCCTTCGAATCAATGTTTTGTCGGTCTTAGCCTGTGTTCTTGGTTTAGGCATATTTTAGGATAACATAGGTTTAAGTGTTGTCTTAACACTCCAAATTCATCCCAAACTCTTAGAATTAGTCAAATGCATTGGATTGTCACCCATTCTGACCCTAGAAACAGTAACAAAGCTGTTTACTGCTTCGAATCAATGTTTTTTGGGTTTAGCCTGTTTCGGGACAAAATGGGTATAAGTGTTGTCTAAACACTCCAAATTCAACTCGAACTCTTATAATTAGTCAAATGGATTGGACTGTTACATATTTTGACCCTATAAACAGTAAAAAAGCTGTTTACTGCTTCGAATCAATGTTTTCTCGGTTTTAGCCTGTTTTCTCGGTTTTAGCCTGTGTTCTTGGTTTAAGCATATTTTGGGATAACATAGGTTTAAGTGTTGTCTAAACACTCCAAATTCATCCTAAACTCTTAAAAAAAATAACAAGGCTGTTTAGTGCTTGGAATAAATGTTTTCTCGGTTTTAGCCTCGTTTTGCTCTAGTAGGGCCTGCCTTTGTTGAGGCGGAACAATAATACTCTGAGTGTTGGGTTGACAAATCTCAGCATTGTTCACGTCGGCCACAGTGTCGGACTGGGCTTTTGCTTTTCGGTTCTCTCGTTCAAGATGTGCTAACTCTTCGTGACGCAAATTACTTAAATCAGTAGGTTTGTGGCTTCTTGTTTGCATGCACCTGAAACACAAGAGAAAGAGTTCAAGAACTAATTAGTAAATAAAAATAAAATAAATCTTAGACTAAATTTAAATCTAAAATTTCATAGGCAACGTTTTGGTCCCCAGCAACGGCGCCAAATTGATCAAAGTCAATTAAAACCTAATGTGCACTCAACCACGATCTAGTGGTGTCGTCGTTACACTTCAGGATCGAATCCACAAAGACCAAGCAATTACACTATGAAATTATGTTGATCGAAAATAGCTAAGACAAAAGAGGAAATTTGTGTAACAAGTAACTATCAAAACAGAAAGTAAATATGTATTTTAAATCAAAAGAGAAAACATTGGGTGCAGGGAATCATTAGGCATTATGATCACGAATTTAGATGATTAGAGGTAGGGATGCATTAAACACAATTCTTGAACTCAAATCACGTTTTTAAAGCTATCCTACTTCCGCACCGATAACTATCTAAGCAATGAATTTACTAAATCCTAAACTTCCGTTTGAATCAAGCAAAGCAAGCACGCATTAATAGGTTCAGGTTTGATTAGTTCACAAGATGCCTCAACATCAACTTCCGTTGGCTAAGGTCCATCTTGCTCACCTAAGTTCTTTTCTAGCAACTCAACAACACTTTTGGTGCCAAGATAAATTAAACCTAAGATCTTAATCTAGGTGATCAATCTAGCTTAAGCATTAAGAACAACAATAGATGAAGAATAATAATATCAACCCCAAATCGAACAAACCTAGCATCAATTAATCATAGAAACCCTTCTGAAACCCTACACCAAATGGAGAAATTACTCAGACATGGAGAAACAGAAACAGCAAATCAAAGATGAATAAGACATAATTGTATTGCAAAAGATATAGAAAAGAGGGTTAAGAAATCTTCTCCAAAGTGTCAAGAAGGATTAAAGATCTTCTGCCTTAGCTCTCAATATAAAATAGTCTCAGAAAATAAAGCCTATGTCTCTGGAGGCCGAGCTTCTAACTTAAATATCAAAATAAAACCCTAACAGTCGGTTTAAAACGAAAAAGGAAAACTTGAGTCGGGTACGGGACTGGTCGATCCCGAATGTGGATCAGCCGATCCTGGATGCTTTATCTGTGTTTTCTCCATCCGCTTTCTATTTCGATCAGTCTTCACCAAATTGGCTTCAGATGCTTGTCTTCATCTCCAAAACACTCAGTTTCCTTCCAAAGTAGCCTAGAACCTGTACTGACAAAAGACTAAAAGGACTCTAAAATCACACTTGGACCTAATAAAAAAAGTCAAAACAAACCTAAAAACTTTGGTTAAAACTCTATAAAATGCAGACACATCAATCACTGTGAATGATGACTCCAATTAGTATGATGCCTTTTGGGAAGGAGTCCAATAAAAAATCTGTGTGGGCTTTGCCACCTAGAACCAAAGCAGACAATATCATATAAATAGGAAAGTTGGTTTGGACTTAGAAAACCCAACAGTTGTAGTAAAAAAACTTACAAACTTGAATAAAAAATGACCAAATATCGAAACTTTTGACATAATGTATTTGTTGGTGGAGAGGTTTTATTATTAGTTTAGCTCTGTGATTGTAACGACGAGTACATCTCTTCTCTCTGGCGTCTCCTTTGACTACAATGTTTTTATTTTATAAATATCTTAAAAGCACCTAAAATTCAATAATCAAATCTCACGAAATCTCAAATCATTTTCTCATCAAATCATTAAAGTCTCTAACAAATAATCAAATCTCCTAAAATTACACTTAAACCTCTTAAAATTTCAAAATATTAAAATCCCATCAAATCTTTTAAAATATCAGGTTCAATACACCTCCCTTACTGTTTTCATGAATTGAATTTCTAATTGTAGTTATAATTTTGAAATATTAATATTTTTTACTGATTTTAGCATGAATTTTAACCTATTTTTATTGCAGTCATACCCCAATGTAATGTCCACAAATGGTAAGTTCTCCGATGCTAACCTATAAATATTTTAAATTATTTTTGTTAATTATATTTGGTCGCGAATGCTCGCGGGTAACTCTCCTAACTATATTACTTTATGTTTATATTAGAAAAATTATTTCCGTTTCTTATTATTGAATATTAAATTATAGCGTCTCTTTTGTTTAATTTTTTTCCATTTATATTTTTGTTAGAATCCTTTTTAGTCTCATAATTAATTTTGGTTTGTTAAATTAGTTGAACTATTTTTTGAAAATATATTTACCCACAAAATCGTATAAAATAATTTAATTCGTGATATATTTGCCAAAAAAAAAAATTAAACAACAATTATTTTTAAAAGGTTTTTACCCACAAGAGTGCGGGTAACTCTCCTCGTAAAATCTAAATGTAACGCCGCGTATGATTGCAATTTTCATAATTCCAGGTGTTACTTGTAAGCAAATGTACTTTGTTCCAAGCTTGAACGGGTCCGAACCTCCTTCTTCTCCCTCCATCGCTCTCTCTATCTCAGAAATTATTCTATCCAAGAGATGCTTCGGTGGGCCCATTTAACCGCAGGGATTCTCTCTGTTGTTGTCCTCTCTTCTCTCCTTGTAGTCTTCCTCCGTCGCTGGTGCTTTCTCCGCCAACCAGAGATCACCACATCCCTTAACGCGGCCAGCCCTATTGGGAGAGATAGCTTCCAGGCTAGAATCTCAAAGCTCCACCAGACGAGCCTCATCCACCAGCTAGATACCTCCGACATCAAGCGCAGAGGAAGTATCAACAACTATTCCCTCTCCCGAAGCGCCAAAACCGGAGGACTCCCGTCAAAGCCTGGTCTATTCATCTGGACGGAGCATCTGGCTTTGGTGAACGAAGCGGTCGAGAATGGCTGGACAAGGTTTGGATTCTTCGTTCATGCACCGGCTCCTTCTGTGATCGGGGCCTCACTGGGATCAGTTCTTCCAGGGATTTCCACGACCGCAGGAGGCAAAGATCCCGGTGTAGTAATCACATGGGAAGTGTCAAACGGCTCCGTGGGATTCACACAAACGATCAAGTTTAATCAAGCGTGCAAAGATACGGTCAACAACAAAAGAAACCCTTTGATGGTTCTCCGGGCAGCTTTACCACTTCCCGGACCACAACTTGTAAGTTCTGCTTTCCCACAAGAGGCTTACTTTGAAATCAAAATCCTGGAAATCCTCCAACACGGCTGCGGATTCAGTGAGGGTGGTAACAACGTAGGTTGGGACCTCGCATCAATGGAAAGTGAAAAGACCAAGTTGTTCAAGAGCCAAGGATTAAAACTTGTCGAAACAAAAGAATGCGATGGGGAAAACGAAGAAGCCATTTTGTCCCTAGGACTAGCGACGGGTGGTTCCTTTAGAACCGGCGAGACACAACTACCAGGAAAGTTCTTGGCTTCTATTGGGTTCCAATCCGACGGTGCTGTCTATCTTGATGGTACGTATTCATTTGTATATTTGCCTCAGTCTTTTGAATCATTTAGTTTCATCATCTAAATATCGATCTTCAAACTCGTTACTAAGGAGGAATTCTAATCAATTCTCCAAAGAAAGATTTTAGCAAAAAAAAAGTAAACGTTCTAATATATAAAAGTTGGCCGTCCATTGAGTTTGAGATTTTTATATTTGCTAATAAGAAATGGAGACCCACTAAAGAATATAATAACATCGTGGTCACACACCAACCCCACATCATCTAGAAGCCCCAGTTGTTATTAAACCTCATTGCTTCTGTTGACCCCAAGCAACAACTCTCTATTTATCAAATAGAACATGATCCCGGCTCTGCGTTGACTAATGGTTAAAACCTGTGATTCAATTAGTGGTTATCGTTGTTAAGATATGTTGTGTCATGTCTGAGAAATACACTTTTTGGTACTCCTTTTTTAACTAATTTCTTTCATCTATTTATTTTCAAAAATATATTTTATTAAATTTGAAAACTTGTAAAGTTTTATAAATTTTATAAAAATAGAAGATATTTCTTGATAATAACTACTACTTAGAAACTCTTTCCGAATATTATAAAGTTTTAAATGATGTTTAAAAAGTTTTTCAAAGGTTTTCAAAAAGTATTATACAGTAATAAAGTATGTATAAAATTTTACACACATATAAAGGTAATTTATGTATCTTTTTATAAGCTTACATACATAATCCAAAATATATCAGATTTTAATAGCATTCTTTAAAAAGTTTTAGAAATGAGACATTTTGAAAAGTTGTATTTGAAAAATAGTAATTTTGAAATTCCCCCATAGTATCTTATGCTGTAATATCATTTTTTTGCAGATTTATAAGACTATAATCTTATATAAAAAAATTGTAAAGTAGAATTTAAAAAGAAAATTATTAAACAAAATTCCCCTTATTTATAACTGATAATTGTATTTATTTTTTATTTTAGTTTACCAACATAGTAAAATTGTGAAACCATTTAATAAGTTGAATTAAATTAACTAAAAAGTTTTAGTTTTTTTTTTTTTTGGCAAACAAAAGTTATGTTTTCTGATGTTGCAAATAATTATAGGATCATCCATCTAGTCTTATAAATCGGCTAAAATTAATTCTTTTCAATAATGTTTTAATAATGTACATCTATTCATGTTGGTTCATAGTCTTCGCAAAATTCGTTGTAGCTACGTCCTATATATAGAATCTTAAGCATTACTCTATATTTATGTTAGGAATGAAGCTGGTTTGTGAATCGGAGAAACATGAGTGGGCAAAAGAAAACAAAGTGGTTGGTTGTGGTTACGATCCGAGTAAGAAGAAGGTTTACTTCACAGTCAACTCACACTTAGTTCACGTCATTAACTGTAAAGCAGAAGAGTTCGGGACACCTCTCTACCCTACTCTTGCTTCCAAAACAGAGGCCACAGTACTTGTCAACTTGGGGCAATCTCCATTTTATTACGGCCCGGCAAACGGGCAGCGCACACCCAATCCATGTGCTGGTACTACAGCTGGGCTCGGCGATAGCAAAGATTTGTTTTCCATTGGAAGAATAGAGACTCCATATTTAAGCAATTTTTCAATTACTAGAGGAAATAGTGACGAGATTACAAGTGGAAGGACGACCGTGGGAAATAGTCATAGATGTAAGCTTGACTATGACGAAGAATCTGATGCTGATCTTTTTGAAATTGCGCTTGAACGTTCTGTAAAACCAAACCCATCATAGTTATAGAATTGTACTTATGATCCACTCATACATTGTATGCATTGTACAAATATAGCTAGTGACTACAAGCTTGTCCAACATGCAAGTAGTCATTGACTATCAACAATACCAGAAGAAAACATGACGTTATCTGTACCACCCGAATCCACTATCCTGATCAGCGGATTGACTTCATGGCCTGACCCAAAACACTCTTTATATTAATCGCAAAACCACCAGTTAACTTGGCTTAACCAACCTGCAATAGAGAGAGGGATAAGCAATCAATAATTACTCAGTGAGAGAAAGTCTCAAGGCTCCCGAAGTCTCCAAACCCAAATACGCTTAAACAATTACAAAGTCTAAACCTAAGATAAGCACCAATCAATGTGTCCTAAATCCTCTGACACACAAAAATACGCACACAACACAAAAATTGGACTATGTCCCATGATACCACTTGTAAAGACACGACAACCCGTGCATTTTCCTCATGCTTTTGCACTTCTTCCTGCACATTTTCACTTGCAAATCCGGATTCCTTGTGCTTCTTGCACTTCTTCCACGCACAACACACTCGTTGGCTCGTCAGCCAATCCTGATCTACCCGCATTCCGCGCCCGTAGACCACCACACAATTACAAAGATCTCTCCTTGCATGACTCTTTGCGGCTCACCGCATCTACGTGCCCTTGGCACCTATCTCCTCACACACTTGCACTTATTTCACCACAACAAAACATGAATTCAAGCAACCATATCAATATCAATTAACATACATTCATTTTCTATTCTCATATTTATTCTAGTTCTTATCTATATTATAATAAAGATATATTTATATACGTATAAATCAGATATACACTCATCCAAATATACATTACTTATATACTATATAATATATAGGTGTACTCAGCTTAACCTAACTAAGTAACTATCCAAACACATCTGAATATGTAGAAAACACCAACTAGTCCTCACCTTAGTCAAACCGATCGAGTCCTTGGTTTCGAAATAGCAACAATGCAAATACGGTTTAGATTAACCAATCAAAGATTATATTTCAATAATCTATGATTTAATATAATAACCAAAATCCAGTTGAATTGTTAAATGGTGTTTCACAATTAAATTAATTAAACCTAAATCTAATAATTTAATTCACCACAACTTCATCTTTACGATCCCATGAATTGAGTTTGATTTAATAACAATTACATAAATCAAACCAACTAATTGTGCAAACCACCATCCATTACACGTAACATCAACGCCACAAAAGTCAACCAACATCCTTAACAATTAAGATCCAGTTCTATACTTTGATTATGATCCTTGGTTTAGTCGGTTAAACTTCTCGGTTCAATAATGAACAAAACACAACAACAACAGCACGAGATAAGGTACAGCTGAATACCTTTCTCGACAATTACTCACGAATGATCTGATCGGCAGCTCTACTTCGACACGACCATTAAAGCGTACAGCGGTTAGGTCCTCATAGCTCAACCATGAAACAACAACAAAAAAAACAACAACAAAAGAAATCTAGGGTTTCCTTACTCATAAAGGCCTCAACGATGGCTATGACTGACACACGGTGACTGACTGACACACGGTGGCATACTGACCAACGGTGCTGTCCGAAGATGGTGAACGGCTTACGTTGTTTAACAACGTATCTCCTCCACAACATGCCAACAACGCCTCTCCATTGATTCCTTTTAATAACAACGACAGTAGCTCAACTGTCTCAACTGTCTGTTTTTAGGGTTCACAAACTCTCCTCTCTAGCTAAACGGAGACAGTGATATATACGCATACACAGTCACTCAATTACGGACATCAGAACCGAAAATGGGGAGAAAAAAGGTCAAATCCGAGCATGTACCCGAAGGAGCTATGGAGCAGGAAGAAGAGTCTGAACACCAACCCGATCGAAGAGGATCTAAGAACAGAAAGAACAATCCGAGGACTTACCCGAAGAGCAACCCGAGCGCATCCTCGTGCACCCCATCGAGCAGACCCTCGGGCAGGACTGGGAAGCTAGGGTTAATGGGTTTCCATATTTAAACCCCCACTCTTCTTCCTCTCGCCGTAGCACGCCGCAGACCCTCAAACCAGAGAGCGAGAGCTTCTGAGAGAGATCTTGAGCGACTCAAACACTTTCTCTACTTTGTTAGGATTTAATTTCATTTCTTTTTGCATTTTCGATTCTATACTTTTCTACTCTACGTCTATTTTTAATACAATGCAATTTTCGTTTACCTATGTTTTTATGTTTTCTAGGGATGGTGATCGGTTATGATGTCTTAGCTTTGATATTTGTGTTTTATAAATTCCCTTATAGATTGGTGCTCTTAATGCTATCAACAGACCGAGAGGTTGAGATTAGATATAGGGTGTTTTACCATCGAGAGGTGTAGATGAAATGCTTGAATCAATTAATGCTAGAGATTTACTCTCTTAGCCTAAGATATTAGATGAGTAAGGGGTTTATTGACATTAATGAATCGGTTTGTATTGCATGATTGGTCATGTTTCTACAACGAGAGTTGGGTAGGGAAGTGATTAAGGTTGATTGGTTCTATCAGATGAGTGTTTTAACAAGATTTTAGAGATTCATTGTCCAAAGAATATTTGCTTGAGTCATGTAGGACATCCATATTGGTCAAGAACACTTACGAGTCGATTACCCCATCCTTAGGAGCTTTAATATTTAGATTGTTTACATTTTTATTCATAACTCGATCCCTTACCCAAACAGGTACACGATCACCTGCTTCGAGTATACCTTTGAGTTTTTCTTACTCGTCTTGCTAACTCGACCACCCCAACTGATCATGTGCTCGAATGCTTGCATCGAGTGCTTAGGTCGCGTGGTTCTTATTTGACTTGCTTGTTTCTGATTGCATCTTATCTGCTAGCATAACAACTATTTGGATTGATAACTCTTTATACTACAACTGTATAAGGAATTGATACACTGGGTGAAAATCCTGTTATCAGTAGCATGAGCTTCCTGGCAATCTTTGATTTCCCTAGGCATCGTTTGGGTGGAGAAAGCTTGACCATCAATGGTTGACCTATTTATTTCTTTCTTGATGTTGAATTCCATTTTGAAGTGCTCTCCATGCTTAATGCTAATTTGTCCCTTTTTAACATCAATCACTGCACCTACTGTTTCCAAGAATGGTCTTCCTAGGATCAGTGGATCTTCTGGCTCCTTATCCATATCAAGGATCATGAAATCTGTAGGAACTTCCACTCTTCCAATCCTGAGAGGCAAGTTTTCCAGGATACCAATGGGGTGTCTGATTGTTCTATCAGCTAGAACCAAATACAGGTCACTTGGTTTAAAATTGCTGAAACCCATCTTGTTGGCAACTGAAAGTGGCATGATGCTGACCGAAGCTCCCAAATCGCACAAGCAATTGCTGAAGATCTGAAGGCCTATTGAACATGGCAAAGTAAAAGAGCCAAGATCCTCCAATTTCTCATCAATTCGCAGTTCAAGATCTAAACACACTTCACTCCTCAGAATAACATCCCCAATCTCTTTAACAACTTCCTTTACTTCAATCTCCAGCTGAGCTGTCTCCTTGATGATTTCCTCTCAAAGCACGTGTGGTGGCAAGAGCTTAGGAGGTGGGGTTTTTTCGTCTGGACATACGCTCTCCAAGCGCCTCCAATTGGATGTCAAGTGCTGCTCTGAATCTTTCCTCTAATTCCCCTTCCTCAGCTGCAGACAGTTGAGGTTGATCTGTCATCTGAACATCTACCCGATTGTTCATCCGTTCACAATAATTGGGTGTGTCATTGGGCTCAACTTCAAGTGGTGCATTGGTTTGTGATTCTCGAACCAATGCTCGATCATAAGCTCTAATCACACTCCTCGGGTGTGAGATCGGGTTCATACTCGGATAAGTAATACTGGTCCTCATACATCCCACTGTGATCCATATCCTCCCCATCTTGAACATCGCTGTCCTCAGTGAGGTAGTCATCAACATCTTCGAGAAAGATGGCATGGGCAGTAGCATCTTTCTTGAAGATGTTGATGAAACTTTTGGGGATCGCTAGAGATGTCGAGTTCCTTTTCGACATGTGCCACCTAGGCCAGATAATGCGAGCCAACCTTGAAGCCTACGAGGAAGAGACGGTTAACTTCCTTTCCATGTTGCGGTTACATTATTTTGAAGACCACCCCGACATTTCTACCCGATGGGGGATCGGGTTCATCACCTTCTCCGTGAGCAACAAGGAATACCGACTCACCTTCAAGGAAATGGATGAACTATATAGTTTCAAGGCTGTTAGTGGAGAAAACATGGAAGTGAGCAAGGAGGAGATGAGATCCCTATGGCTGCCAATAGGAGATAAGCTTCCCTACAAATCCACTGCTCAAATTAGGAGTCCTGTCTTGAGGTATTATTTCCACAAGTCCCTAGCCTGCACTTTATTTGTTAGGAAGGAAACTGGGAATGTGAATGATCATGAGCTCCAACTGCTAGATATAGCCTTGTGTGGAATTTTGGATAATACTAGGGATGGTAGATCGCTAGTAGGGAATGTTGCTGACACTAGCTTGGTTTTTGTCTTGCTTGATCAGTTCTCGTATCTGAAATCCTGGGAAACGAAAACCGAGAGGCGAGAGGGAGCTGGAGAGATCTCCATAGGAGGTTTGGTCACACCGATTTTGGCTACTTATCGACTACCTAACATTGGCGAGATTCTTGGCTTATGAGAAGCCAAATGATAGGTTGCTCTTCAAGTTTGTTCATCCAGCAGTCGGAGTTACCCAAATGATTCTGCCCAACGTCGTGTGCACAAAAATCCGGCTAGGGAGAACATAGAATTCATGCCACCATTGGAGGAGCTATACAACCCTGGGGGGAAATCCGAAGCTGAAGAGAGTGAGCCAAAAGGGCAAGGACAAGGAGACAATTCCGAGGACTATGATTTTGAGGAGTATGTTTGCTCTCAAAAGCAACCAGTTGGAGTGAGAGAAGCTCACAAGAGGATCGGGTGGTTGAAGAAGATGAACAAGTTCCAAGCAAAGAAGGTGAAGGACCTTACCAGTATAGTGAAGGTGATGGGAGGACAAATCAGGGAGTTGCAAGACAAGGCAAGCTGTACCTCGGCTCCCACTTCAGCATATGCACCCACATGGATGGGTAGGAGCGGACAACTAGGAGGAATCCGAGGATTGGCACCTCCAGAGCCTTATAGGGCATCATCCTACGAGCCCCAAGCAGAGGAAGGTGTCACTAGACACGATAGATCACGAAGAAGCCACTCGGATGCCTATCTGACGCCTCACCCTACGGGGTACACGATGTCGTACCCAATGCCTCCACTGAGCACACAGGTGACCACTTGGGTCCTTTCCCTCAGACCTACCAAATGCCAAATTTGATGCCCTACTCGATGCACCTTGCGAGTAGCTACACAGGTGACCATTCCGGACCATTCCCACCATACCCATCATACTACATGATGCCCTACCCGATGAGCTATGCTATGCATTACCCGATCAACCCCTCAGATGCTGGTCCGAGCAGGTCGTCCGTGCACATAACCGAACTTTCTGATGAGCATATCCCGGCACCTGCTGAAGCCGGTGACGATCCTGGGTACACCTTGGCGAGCATGGAGGCTGCCACAACCTCCTTCTTCACCAACCCACGAGGTACCACTTTTATCCAAACCATTGTTTATACCATTGCATTTTGTTTCATTTTCTTTGTGTGATTCTGATAACTCTCTAATTTACATGTTTTTAGCATCCCTTTTTGTCCATATTTTGCATTGTTTTTACCCTAACGATAGCATTTTTAGGTCATTTACTGTAGGAATCCACATTTAGGCCATTTAGGGTGTTGCATTCTTGCATTTGCATATTTTGGATGAAAACAGGTGCTTAAGAGCCAAAAATGGGGAGAAACAAGGTCGAACACGAGCATGTACCCGAAGGTGCTATGGAGCAGGAAGAACAGTCCGAACACCAACCCGATCGAAGAGGATCTAAGAACAGAAAGAACAATCCAGGGACCTACCCAAAGAGCAACCCGAGCACATCCTCGTGCACCTCATCGAGCAGACCCTCGGGCAGGACTGGGAAGCTAGGGTTAATGGGTTTCCATATATAAACTCCACTCTTCTTCCTCTCGTCCTAGCACGCCGCAGATCCTCAGAACAGGGAGAGAGAGAGAGCTTTTGGGAGAGAACTGAGCGACTCAAAACTCTTTCTACACTTTTGTTAGGATTTTATTTTCATTTCTTTTGCATTTTCGATTCTATACTCTTCTACTCTACTCTATTTTTAATACAATGCAATTTTCTTTTACCTATACTTATATGTTTTTTGCAATGAGATCTGAGTAGTTTAGTTAGGTTTCTAGGGATGGGATAGCCAATTTTGTGTTCTTGATCAGTTAGGATGTCTTAGATTTTATATTTATGTTTTATTAATTCCCTTCTAGATTGGTGTTCTTAATGCTATCAACAGACCGAGAGGTTGAGATTAGATCTAAGGTGTTTTACCATCAAGAGGTGTAGATGAAATGCTTGAATCAAGCAATGCTAGAGATTTACTCACTTAGCCTAAGAGATTAGATGAGTAAGGGGTTCATTGACAATAATGGATCTGTTCGTATTGCCTGCTTGGTCATGTTTCTCCAACGAGAGTTGGGTAGGGAAGTGATTAAGGTTGATTGTTTCTATCACGAGAGTGTTTTAACAAGATTTTAGAGATTCATTGTCTAGGGAATATCTGCTTGAGGCATGTAGGACATCCGTACTGGTTAGGAACTCTTAGGAGTCGAGTACCCCATCCTTAGGATCTTTCGTATTTAGATTGTTTAGATTTTAATTCATCACTCGATCACTTACCCGAACAGGTACACGATCACCTTCTTCGAGTATACCTTCGAGCTGTTCTTGTTCATCTTGTCTACTCGATCACCTCACCCGATCATGTACTCGAATGATTGCATCGAGTGCTTAGGTCGTGTGGTTTTTGTTCTTTTGCTTTCTTTTTGTTTATTTTAGGATTGTTAGATCAACCCCAACTATTGCTTGGCTTGACTTGCTTGTTTCTGATTGCATCCTATCTGCTAGCATAACAACCATTTGGATTGATAACCCTTTGTACTACAACTGCATAGGGAATTGATATCCTGGGTGAATATCCTGTTATCAATTTGGCGCCGTTGCCATTTGGTTGATTTTAATTTGCTACGTTTAGGATTTCAGAACTCGCTAGATCAAGTTCTATAATTTACTTTGGTAAATTAGTGACTTGTTTAAGTTCATATTTGTTTGTCTTGCATTTAAGGTACAACCCGAGTACCCACCCGACCCGTCACTCGATCACCTGGATCGAGTTGATCCTCGTGTACTCACTCGGTCAACTCTTTGTGCATGCAAACCCGATCCAAAGGTAGCCAACAATTGAGTCCTTTTGTAACGCCCACGAACCAAAACTCTGCGTTTTGGGGGTGGGTGTCGATTGACACCACTTATTTCTGGTTCGACCAAATTGATTTAATTATCGATTTGGACCGGTTTGGTTTAGGAAAAACCATTGGACCGAAATATTTAAGTGGGGGAAACGACCTAGGTCGTGTTTTATTTTTTTCTTTGTCGCGTTTGTTGTTTTTTGAGAGAGGAAGAGGAGAAAACAGTTTTCTAAGAGTTCTTGTGAGAGTTTGTGAGATTTGAAGGCGTTTTTGGAGAGATCTTGCTGTGAGAGTGAAGATCCAAGGTTAGGAACATGGTGGGAAGGTTTTTGTGGTGGTAGCTTCGTCTTTTGGGCTTAGATCTCATTGTTGGCTAAGGTGAGTGCATGACCATTGGTTATCTAAGCTAAGATCTCTGTTTCTGTGATATTGTGTGTTGTTTGGTTGTTTGTTTAAATTGTTTGTGAGTGTTTCGTAGCTCCTGAGGCTTGGATTCGTTCCTGGGATTGTGTGGGACGAAGAGGAGAAGTTTGGAGGCGAGATTCGGAGGTTCTATTCAAAGGAAATCACTGCTCGACAGTGGTGTCGGTCGACACCAATGTGGTGTCGGTTGACACCAACGCGAGGACGGGTCGGAAACTTGGCGAGTGCCGGTCGACACCATGTGGAGGTGTCGGTCGACACCGTTAGGGTTTCTTGGGTGTCGAGCAGGTGTCGGTCGACACCCAAGTGGTGTTGGTCGACACTAGATGTCCAGTGTCGGTTGACACCTTCTGGTATCGGTTGACACCCTTCTGACAGTAACTGGATCGTGTTGGCTAACTTGTGCATGTTCCTGGTTTGTTTTATTGTTGTTGTTTGTGGCATGATAGATCTTATTGTTTGTGTGTATAGCCCAGTAGATGGGAGGATTGCCTCATTGAGTATTTATCAAATACTCATGCATCTCAATTTGTGTTTGTGGTGCAGGTAAAGGCAAAGTGTGATCATGGAATCAAGGCAATGAAGAGGAAGATGTTCTAGGGACTCGACTGTATGTTGTCTGGCATTGCTAGGTTGCTAGAGTTGGGTCATTAGAAACATTGCTAGGTTGCTGGTTCTATGTTTCCTGTTGGTTGAATTATTGGAGATTGGTTATGTTATAATAATGGTTTATTACTGGATATTTATTGGTTATTGGTATTGGTTATTTCCGCTGTTGGTTGTGATTGTGGTTAGGTGGCTAGTGGATATGGGACCACTAGTTGTAGTTTATATATATTATTATTATTTATTAAATAAATAAAAAAAAACGGGTCAGGTCGTTTCACCTTTCATCGACAAACCTAGGCTACTACGTCAACAACAAGTCCAGCAACCACAACCAACAACAATTGAGGAAGAAATGATGAACGGTCCACTAGCTCTTCCAGCGAGGACCAACATAGGAGCAAGAGATGCTCCTTCTACTCACACTCAAAGAAATGGCATTGTGCCACCTGCTGTCCAGAACAACAATTTTGAGATCAAGAGTAGTCTCATCGAGATGATACAAAGCAACAAGTTTCATGGATTGCCAATGGAGGACTGTTGGATCATCTAGATGAGTTTGATAGGCTCTCTAGCCTAACCAAGATAAATGGATCAGAAGAGCAATGAGACGTTCAGCGAAGCTTGGGAACGTTTAAAGGGATACACTACCAGATGTCCTCATCATGGTTTCAGCAATGCTTCATTGTTAAGTACACTATACCGAGGAGTGGTCCCAAAGATACGGATGTTTCTCGACACCGCAAGCAATGGAAACTTCCTCAACAAGGATGTCGACGAAGGTTGAGATCTAGTGGAGAACTTGGCTCAATCTAATGGGCATTACAATGAGGAGTACGATCGCACTGTGCAATCTAATGGAGAGGAAGACGCCAAGTATAAGAGGGACATGAAAGCCCTAAATGACAAGTTGGATAAGCTATTAAGCCAGCATCAACATGTCCATGCCATCTCCGAGGAAGAGCAGTTTCTGCAACAAGATGGGGAGAATGCTCAACTTGAGGATGTGAACTACATCACCAACCAAGGCTGTTACAACAAGGGGTACAACAATTACAAACCCAACCCAAACCTGTCCTACCGTAACCCTAATGTTGCTAATCCTCAAGATCAAGTGTACCCATCAGGAGTCCAAGGGAACCAAGGTCAGCAAAAGCCTTTTGTTTAATACAATCAAGGCTATGCCCCTAAGCAGCAATACTCTGGCAACTATCAACCAACTGCACCACCTGGATTCCAACCACAGCAAGGCCCGCAGAACCAATATCAAGAAGCTGATCTACACGGACTGATTCAACAAATGATACAGAGTCAAGCATTGACTGCAATGGACAATGCCAAACATTTTGCCAAGATGAGCAACAAGATCGATTATGGATACAACGATTTGATTGCTAAGTATGACTCTCTCAACACCACTGAGATACCTCGAGGGCCACCACAACAACCAACCACCTCCAAAGATCAACCAGCTTCTAGGTAAAGCTGTTCAGAACCCAAAGGATTATGCCACTGCTCAAGCCATTTTCCTTGATGATGATTATGAGGACTACCTCCATGAGGCCAAGTACTACATATACGAGTATGAACCCAAGATTTCACCTGAGGTTAGTGATAGAGTTGATGATCGAGCACTAGTTCGAGAATCACAATCTGAAGAACTACCCGGGCTGAACCTGATGGCTCACCCGATGATGGTGATCGGATGGTACATCGTGTAGATGTTCAGATGACAGAATTGCTTGAAAGAGCAGAAGGGAAATTAGAGGAAAGGTTCAATGCTGCTCTTGACATCCAATTAGAAGTGCTCGCAGAACGTATGACCAAGCGAAAGGCTCCACATCCTAAGCTCTTGCCACCACACGAACTTCGAGAGGAAATCATTAAGGAGACAGCTCAGCTGGAGATTGAGGTTAAGGAAGCTATCAAGGAGATTGGGTATGAAATTCTCAAGAGTGGAGTGTGCTTAGACCCTGAGATGCGAATCGAGGAGAAATTGGAGGATCCTGGCTCTTTTACTTTGCCATGCTCGATAGGACATCGGATTTTCAAAAATTGCCTGTGCGATCTGGGAGTTTCAGTCAGCATCACACCGCTACCAGTTGCTAACAAGATGGGGTTCGGTAGTTTTAAACCGAGTAGGCTGTATTTGGTTATAGCTGATAGCGGCATGATCCAATTGGGATCCTGGAAAATTTGCCTCTCAGGATTGGAAGGGTGGAAGTCCCTACTGATTTTATGATCATTGATATGGATAAGGAACCAGATGATCCACTGATTCTAGGGAGACCATTCTTGGCAACGGTAGTTGCAGTTATTGAGGTTAAACAAGGCAAGATCAGGATTGAGCATGGGGAGCATTTCAAGATGGAGTTTGATGTCAAGAAAGGAATTAAAAGGCCAACCATTGATGGTCAAGCCTTTTACACTAAGACAAAATAGACAAAATTCAAGCATCTTGAATAAGTCAACACTACATTTGCTGTGGAACCTGGACAATACTTAGGAGATCCATTGAATCAACTTGCTGCTGAGGAAGAGGATCGAGATTCAAAGGAGGAGAGCCGTGAACAAGAGGAGAAGAGTCGTGACCAATAGGAGGAGAGCCGTGACCAAGAGGAGGAGCAGAGGGAACGCACACGCCAACCTTCGCGGAGGCTAAGCAGAAGGAGGTGGAAACTCCGGCGAAGCTCTTCAAGGTCCTCCGCAAGATGAGTTTCGTTGGTGCCCGCTATCCCCACCGAGAAACGATGAAGCAATTGGGCATCGCTAGAGATGTTAAGTTCCTGTTTGACATGTGCCACCTGGGTACGATGATGCGAGCCAACCTCGAGGCTTATGAGGAGGAGACGATACACTTTCTATCCACCTTGCGGTTATACTTCTTTGAGGACCACCCGACCCTACTACCCGATGGGGGGGATCGGGTTCATCACCTTCTCCGTGCGCAACAAGGAGTACCGGCTAACATTCAAAGACATGGAGAAGCTGTACGGTTTCAAGGCTGGAAGTGGAGAGAACATGGAGTTGAGAAAAGAGGAGATGAAGTCCCTATGGCTGACAATAGGAGAAAAGTTCCCTTACAAGTCCACAAGCTTCAAGTTTGCTCAAATAAGGAGCCCTGTTTTGAGGTATTTTCACAAGTCCATCGCCTGCACTCTTTATGCTAGAAAGGAGACTGGGAATGTGAATGATCACGATCTCCAGCTGCTAGATGTTTCTTTGTGTGGAGTCTTAGACAATGCTAAGGATGGTACACCGCTAGTCGGAGATATTGCAGACACTGGTATGGTATTTGTGCTGCTTGATCAATTCCTTTACCTCAAGTCATGGGCTATGAAAACTGAGAGGAGGGATGGAGCTGCAGAGATCTCCATTGGAGAATTGGTTACACCAATCTTGGTAGCTTGCGATGTGCCCCTTCAAGTTTGTCCATCCAACCGCCGGACCTGCCCAAATGATCCTCCCCAACTTCGTGTGCACCAAAATCCGGCTAGGGGATAACATAGACTTCACACCACCTTTGGAGGAGCTGTACAATCCGGAGGAGAAATCCGAAGCTGAGGGAGAGCAAGCAGAGCAGGGACATGGAGACAACTCAGATGAGTATGATTTTGAGGAGTATGTGTGCTCTCAAAAGAACCTGTTGGGGTGAGGGAAGCTCACAAGAGGATCGGCTGGCTGAAAAGGATGAACAAGTTCCTAGCCAAGAAGGTAAAGGACCTCACCGGCTCAGTGAAGATGATGGGAGGTCAGATCAAGGAGCTACAAGAAAAGGCAAGCTGTGCCTCAGCTCCTACCTCGGCATACACACCAACTTGGATGGGGAGGAGCGGACCATTAGGAGGAATGCGAGGATTAGCACCTCCAGAACCTCATAGAGCATCATCCTACGAGCCCCAAGCAGAGGAGGGTGTCACGAGACCTGAAAGATCGCGGAGAAGCCACTCAGACGCCTATCCAATGCCCGACACGATGGGTTACACGATGCCT
The DNA here is from genome assembly GCF_030686135.1 of Camelina sativa. NCBI lineage: Eukaryota > Viridiplantae > Streptophyta > Magnoliopsida > Brassicales > Brassicaceae > Camelina > Camelina sativa. The sequence goes on along the minus strand of NC_141892.1, from coordinate 16,352,228 downwards.
TATCCGATGCACCCATCGAGAACCCATTCGGGCGAGTACTCGGAGCCTTTTCCTCCGCCTTACCAAATGCCGTATTAGATGCCCTACTCGATGCACCCTGTAAGAGGCTATACAGGTGATCATTCCGGACCTCTCCCACCATATTGGTCGTACTACCCGATGCCCTACCAGATGACCTACGCGAGCACTTACCCGATCAACCCCTCGGATGCTGGTCCGAGCAAGTCGTCCGTGCATATCAGGGAGCTCTCTGACGAGCAAATACCAGTACCTGTTGAAGCCGGTGGCGACCGTGGCTATACGTTGGCGAGTATGGAGGCTGCTACAACCTCCTTCTTCACCAACCCATCAGGTACCACATTCATCCACCTTTGTAAATAACATTGCATTTAGTTTTATTTCATCTTGTGTGATTCTTGGACTCCTTTTCAGACTTTTATTTACACAGCGACTGTGTAATTTATGTTTGGGGGAGGGTCCTAGGATGTATATAACATTGTGTTTTATTTACTTATTTCAAATATTTGCATGCTAGTTTTATTCATTTGAGTTTGCATCTATTTGCATAAAAAAACCCTATAAATTTGAATTTTTTTTAAAAAAAAATAATAAAAAAGAGTGTTCATGTAGTTGCATTTTCATATTAGGATTGAGTCTAGATTGCTTCATATAGGATTGTTGCATATGCATTTTAGGGGACAATAATTAAAACCACCTTGTTTAATGCCAAACCTTAGGTTGAAGCTATAACCCTTAATCACAGTTCATTGTTGCTAGATCAATCTTTGGAAAAAAATGAAAAATCTTTGTTTAGAACCTTGCATCTTTTGAAATCTTCCTCCACTTGCTTGAACATTGAATCAACTCTATATTATTGGAATTAACCTGAACTTAAATTGTCTTGCTTATGGAATTTGAATACTTGCTCATGGTAACTCTAAACTCTGGTTAGCACTCCTTTTTTACCAACCTTTTTGTTTAACCCGATTTGTTTTTCTCTACCCTTGAACCCAAACCATTATTTCAAACCTTGCTATGAATTGTTGAGTGAGGCCTTTTTCATTGTTCTATAGGTTGTGAAACCTTGAGAGTATTGAGAACGACAAAAAACTGCCTCTTGATTTAGCTAAGTTAGAATTTGAACTAGCTAATAGAATCGGTTTTGAAAGATAGGTGGTTAGCATGTTTATTTGGGTTGGGTTAAGGAATAAAAGAAAAGAAGAAAAAAAAAGTCTCTAAGGTTAGAATCAAGTAGCTCTAAGTCTCTTAGTAAAAAAAAAAAAAAAAACATCTTGCTAGTCTCCTAGAAAAAGAAGAAAAAATATATATATATATATATACATATTAGGAATTTAGCAAAGAAAGAAAAAAAAAAAAAGAGAGCTAGATGTTTAAAGTTAAAACCTTTTGAGCTTAAAATCAAGGTTGTCAGTAGTTTAATTCAAGGGGGTTTAAATAAATAAATAAAAAGTGAATGAGAAAAGGGTAGATTATCAAGTGTTAAGCTTTGTATGCCCAAATTGTTCTCAATCTTAGATAGTTTTCACAACTGTCTAGCATTCCTTCTTTTGAGAGAAAACCACCTAAAGAATTTGTTTGAAACCACCTTACCAAAAAGCCTTACTCTTGAAACCGATTGAGCTTGATTCACCTTCCATTAACAAGAATTCGCCAAACACTTTAATGAATGTGAAAGAGATGTTCTTTGGAATTGCAAGTCTTTACTTTTAGTTGGAGGTTGAACTAGTTGGAGGTTGAACTAGATTGATCTTAGCACCATGAAACTATCTTTAAGGACTATAGCTTGAATCCTTCACTTAGCTCAAAAGGTTATGAGTCCCATATTAGAACTGCACGCTCCTACTTCCTTGCTAGAGGACTAGCAAGATTTAAGTTTGGGGGTCTAATAACTCTTTAATTTACATGTTTTTAGCATCCCTTTTTGTCCATATTTTGCATTGTTTTTACCCTAACCTTAGCATTTTTAGGTCATTTACAGTAGGAATCCACATTTAGGCCATTTAGGGTGTTGCATTCTTGCATTTTGGATGAAAACAGGTGCTTAAGAGCCAAAAATGAGGAGAAACAAGGTCGAACCCGAGCATGTACCCAAAGGTGCTATGGAGCAGGAAGAACAGTCCGGACGCCAACCCGATCGAAGAGGATCTAAGAACAGAAAGAACAATCCGAGGGCCTACCTGAAGAGCAACTCAAGCACATTCTCGTGCACCCCATCGTGCAGGCCCTCGGGCAGGACTGGGAAGCTAGGGTTAATGGGTTTCCATATATAACCCCCCCTCTTCTTTCTCTCGCCCTAGCATGCCGCAGACCCTCAGAACAGAGAGCGAGAGCTTCTGGGAGAGAACTGAGCAACTCAAAACTCTTTCAACACTTTTGTTAGGATTTTATTTTCATTTCTTTTGCATTTTCGATTCTATTCTCTTCTACTCTACTCTATTTTGAATACAATGCAATTTTCTTTTATCTATACTTTTATGTTTTCTGCAATGAGATCTGAGTAGTGTAGTAAGGTTTCTAGGGATGGGATAGACAATTTTGTGTTCTTGATCGGTTAGGATGTCTTAGATTTTATATTTATGTTTTATAAATTCCCTTCTAGATTGGTGTTATTAATGCTATCAACAGACCGAGAGGTTGAGATTAGATCTAACGTGTTTTACCACCGAGAGGTGTAGATGAAATGCTTGAATCATTCAATGCTAGAGATTTACTCACTTAGCCTAAGAGATTAGATGAGTAAGGGGTTCATTGACAATAATGGATTGGTTTGTATTGCCTGCTTGGTCATGTTTCTCCAACGAGAGTTGGGTAGGGAAGTGATTAAGGTTGATTGTTTCTATCACGAGAGTGTTTTAACAAGATTTTAGAGATTCATTGTCTAGGGAATATCTGCTTGAAGCATGTAGGATATCCGTACTAGTTAGGAACACTTAGGAGTCGAGTACCCCATCCTTAGGAGCTTTCGTATTTAGATTGTTTACATTTTAATTCATCACTCGATCACTTACCCGAACAGGTACACGATCACCTGCTTCGAGTATACATTCGAGCTGTTCTTGTTCATCTTGTTTACTCGATCACCTCACCCGATCATGTACTCGAATGCTTGCATCGATTGTTTAGGTCGTGTGGTTCTTGTCCTTTTGCTTTCTTTTTGTTTATTTTAGGATTGTTAGATCAACCCCAACTATTGCTTGGCTTGACTTGCTTGTTTCAGATTGCATCCTATCTGCTAGCATAACAACCATTTGGATTGATAACCCTTTGTACTACAACTGCATAGGGAATTGATACCCTGGGTGAAAATCCTGTTATCAGATTCTCATATTTCTTTTTTAGACTTTTATTTACACAAGGAACTGTGTAATTTAAGTTTCGGGGAGGGTCTGAGAATGTATTTAACATTGTATTTTATTTTCTTATTTTCTTATTTCAAATTTTTTCATACTAATTTTATTTATTTGCGTATGCATCTATTTGCATAAAAACCCAAAAAAATTGAAAAGTTTTATTTAAAATAAAAATAAAACGAGTGTTCATGTAGTTGCATTTACATATTAGGATTGAGTCTACATTGCTTCATATAGGATTGATGCATATGCATTTTAGGGTACAATGATTAAAACTACCTTAGTTAAAATCCAACTTTAGGATTGAAGTTATAGCCCTTAATCACAGTTCATTGTTGCTAGATCAATCTTTGAAATAAATGAAAAATCTTTGTTTTAAAACCTTGTGTCTTTTGAAAGCTTCTTCCGCTTGTGTGAAATTTGCTTGATCATTGCATCATCTATATATTATTGGAATTAACCTACTCTGAAATTATCTTGCTTACGGAATTTGAATGCTTGCTCATGATAACTTTAAACTGGGGTTAACACTCCAATTTTGCCAATCTTTTCGTTTAACCCGAACTGTTTTCCCTACCCTTGAACCCAAACCTTTCTTTCAAGCCTTTTGCGGTTTGTTGAGTGCGGCCTTTTCATTGTGCTATAGGTTGTGAAACCTTGAGAGTATTGAGAATGACAAAGAACTGACTCTTGTTTTAGCTAAGTTTAGAATCATTTGGACTAGCTAATTGAATCGGTTTTGAAAGATAGGTGGCTAGCATGTTTATTTGGGGTTGGGTTCAGGAATAAAATAGAAACTAAAGAAGAGAGTCCCTAAGGTTGAGTTTAATTAGCTCTAAGTCTCTAAGTAAAAAAAAGAGAGAAAGATCTTGCTATAGTGTCCTAGACAAGAAAAGAGAAAACAAAAAACCTTAGGGATTATAAAAAAGTAAAGAGTATAAATCAAGGTTGTGGGCAGTTTTACTCTAGGGTGTTTGATAAAAAAAAAACTGAATGACAAAAGGGTAGATTATCAAGAGTTAAGCTTTGTATGCCCAAATTGTTCTCAATCTTAGATAGTTTTCACAACTGTCTAGCATTCCTTCTTTTGAGAGTAAGCCACCCAAAGATAATGCTTGAAACCTACTTACCAAAAAAGCATTATCCTTGAAACCGATTGAGCTTGATTTACTTCCCATTTTCAAGAATTCGCCAAACACTTTAATGAATATGAAAGAGATGTTCTTTGGAATTGCAAGTCCTTACTGATAGTTGGAGGATGAACTAGATCGATGCATGGCAATAAGCAAGGAAAAATATTTGTAAGTATGTTGATTGATCTTAGCACCGTTAAACTATCTTTAGGGACTATAGCTTGAATCCTTCGCTTAGCACAAAAAGGTTATGAGTCCCCATTTTTTAAACCTCATCCTCCTACTTCCTTGCTAGAGGACTAGCAAGATTTAAGTTTGGGGGTGTGATAACTCTCTAATTTACATGTTTTAGACACCCTTTTTTGTCCATATTTTGCATTATATATACCCTGACCTTAGCATTTTTAGGTCATTTACTGTAGAATTTTGCATTTAGGCCATTTTAGGGTTCTGCATTATTGCATTTGTGCATTTTGGATAAAAACAGGTGCTTTAAAGCCTAAAATGGGGCAAAGCGAGGTCAAACCCGAGCATATACCCATAGAAGCAACTGCGCAAGAAGAACAGTCTGAACCTCAACACGATCAAAGAGGATCTAAGAGCAGGAAGAACAACCCAAAGACCTACCCGAAGAACTACCCGACTAAACCCTCGTGCACCACACCAAGCAGACCCTCGGGCAGGACTCAGCAGCTAGGTTAAAAGGGTTTCCATATATAAATCCCCCTATTTTTCCTTTGCCCTAGCATACCGCAGACACTCAAAGTAGAGAGCAAGAGCTTCTGAGAGAGATTTGGAGCGATTCAAACACTTTTTCCACTTTGTTAGGATTCGATTTCGTGTCATTTGCTATTCTTTTTAGTTTCAATATTGTACTTCATTACTTTTATCTATTTTCAATACAATGCAATCTTCATTCATTTATGTTTTTATGCTTTCTACCATGAGATCTAAGTAGTGAAAAAAAGTTTCTAGGGATGGGATAGACAAATATGTGTTCTTGATCGGTTAGGATGTCTTAGCTTGAATGTTTATTTTATATAAATTTCCTTCTAGATTGATGTTCTTAATGTTATTTTCAGACCGAGAGGTTTAGACTAGATCTAGGGTATTTTGCCATCGAGAGATGTTGTTGAAATGCTTGAATCAATCAATGCTAGAGATTTACTCACTTAGATGTGTATGGAGTTTATTGACAATAATGAATTGGTTTGTAATGCCTGCTTGATCATGTTTCTCCAACGAGAGTTGGGTAGGGGAGTGACCAAGGTTGATTGTTTCTATCACGAGAGTGTTTTAGCAAGGTTTAAGAGATTCATTGTCTAGGGAATATTTGCTTGAGGCATGTAGGACATCCAAAATTGGCCAAGAGCACTTAGGAGTCGATTACCCCATCCTTAGGAGCTTTCGCATCTTCATTGCTAGCTTTTTATTCATAACTCGACCCCTTACCCGAACTGGTACGTACTCGATCACCAGCTTTGTGTATACCTTCGAGCTGTTCATACTTGTCTTCTTGATCCAATCATCCCACCCGATCTTGTACCCGAATGCTTGCATCAAGTACTTAGGTCGTGTGGTTCTTGTTCTTTTTCTTATTTTGGTTCACCTTAGGTTGATAGATAAAACCCCCATTATTGCTTGGCTTGACTTACACTGTTCTGATCATATGTTATCTGCTCGCATAACAACCATTTGGATTGATAACACTTTGTACTACAACTGCATAGGGAATTGATACCCTGGGTGAAAATCCTGTTATCATTCATCAACCTCATAAACGCTGTTGGTGCGTTAGTCAACTCAAACGGCATCACCACAAACTCATAATGCCCATACCTCGTCCTGAATGCAGTATTCCTCACATCTGCCTCATCTATCAGAATATGATGATAACCCAACGCCAGATCTATCTTGGAGAACCAAGTAGCACCTCTAAGCTGATCCAACAACTCATCAATCCTGGGAAGAGGGTACTTGTTCTTCATAGTGACCCGGTTCAGACCCCTATAACCAATATACAAGCGGAAACTCCCATCCTTCTTCTTAACAAATAGCATCGGTGCTCCCCACGGTGATACACTAGGACGAATGAATCCTTTGTTCAAATAGATCCTCCAACTGCTTCTTCAGCTCTGCCATCTCTGCTGGAGCCATCCTGTAGGGAGCCTTGGATAACGGTGTCATCCCCGGTTCTAGTTCAATCGTGAAAGGATTAGAACGAGATAGTGGTAACCCCTGCAATGATTGGAACACATCCTAAAACTCCTCAACAACCTGAATCTTGTTAACCGTAGACTGCCCCACTGACTCAGGCATCAATATATTAACCATATAAGACTCTTGGCCCTTCTCGATCATCTTTCCAGCCTGCATGGCCGAGATCATGAGACTCCCCGAAGTCGGTCTAACTCTCTCAAAAACAAACTTCCCTCCAGGATGCTCAAACTCCACTCTACCCTGATGACAATCAAGATGAACCATATGACGATGCAACCAATCCATCCCCAGGATAACATCATACAGCTCCACTGGGCTGATAGCAAATCTGCTGGCCACGACTCCCCTGCGATCTGAATATCAACTCGCCTCGCCCCTCCAATGACTCTCAAAAACTTGCCTCCCGCAACTCTGACAACTGCCACTCGCTCTCCGGGATCTCCTCTGATATCAACACTCTCTGCACACTCCAGAATAATGAAGCTATGAGTTGCTCCAGAATCAAACATAATGTGGGACCTAAACCCGCCCACCAACAAGGTCCCTACACAAACCTCATGCGTTGAGAACGTAACACTTTATCAAAGACAAAATATAAAATCTGAACCTACTTAAATTCACAAAGACAAGGTACAAGAAATTATACTTGTGATCGCCCCGGCACTGTGAAACTTAACTTTTTGTGGTGTGATGATGAATGAATGATGGTAGAGATGATGAATGAACAGACTTACATAGGCTAAGATGATAAGATGCAGTGCAAGGTGTTTCAATACCCTCATGATGTTGCAGCATAAAGGATGTCAATCCATAAAGAGTGTGATATGTAAGCAGTCAAGTTGTGATCATTGCATTCAAGTTAAGCCAAATATCAAGTTGATTTGTTTCTAAAGACCTAATGACAGAAATGTAAATTCAGAAGATTAAAGCAACTTAAGACAGTACTAATGCATAATTAAACAGTAGATCAAGTGCAATAAACTATGCTAATCAATAGAAAACTACTAACAAATGCAACTAAGAGCAAAATGAAATGAAACAGAATATAAAGAAGGAAGTAAACTGGCGCTCGAGTAGCACTCGGTCGAGTGCATGGTCGAGTGGGGTGGTCGAGTGGACTTCCGGATGAAGAATAGAGACAAAACAACAATCAAAATAGATCAAAATGAAAGTATATCAAACAGCAAGCAAATAACAATACTCAAAGAGGAGAATTAATAAACAAAGAAAGGTCCTAAGGATGGATTCATGGGCTGGGCTCAAGCTATGGTTATTTAAACTGATCAACAAACCTCAATCAACAATGAGCTATCTCTAGACAATGATCTTCTAATACTTGTTAATCCATTCTCATGACAATAACAATCAAGCTTAGATACTCTTAGACCTAGTTCTCACTAGCTATTACATGTAAAATCAGACATTAAACAACCAAATCATAAATGTTAAAAATAACTTTAAACATCTAATCTCTTAGCATGCTTCATGATAATATCTAGCATTAGCCTTATCTAGCAACTGAAACATTGATGTGATGCTAAGAAGCTTAAGATCTATCCTTACCCTCTCATTATAAGAATAACATAGAGCATATCTAATCTAGAAGAGATGTATAACAATAAAGCTTGATCAATCTAAACACCCATAACCTTTACCCAGCCTAATCCATCCTTAAGATGTCTACACTACTAAGAATCACAAAACATGATGAACAAAATCATAAACCAAGAAATCAATGAAACTTGCATGATTAGAAAGATAAGATGGAAGATCTACAACTTTGTTCAAAGAAATAAACTTCGATTCTCAATACCCAGAAAGTTACAGAAGCAACAAAGTATGAGAATCTAAGGAAAAAGCTTAAAAGTGGCTAATGATGTAAACACAAAAGCTAAAATCCCAAAAGGGTAAAAACTAGGTTTTTGTAATATTTTTCCTCTATAAAGTGGCTTCTTTGCGGCCATAGAGTACAATAGGTTTATATAGGAAGGAAGGGAAACCCTAAAATGGCTAGAACACAAAATAGGAAGGCGGCTCGGTCAACTCGACCATGTGCTCGGTCTAGTGCATTGTCGAGTTACCTCTTCTTCTACTTCTTCCAACGGTCGAGTCCCTCTCAGCCCACGGTCGAGTGACTTCGGGTGTGGTGATATCTCTTCAGTAAAACAGGTATAACTCATGCGATACACATTAAATTGACCTCCGACCACCGGCATTGGAAAGTTAGATCGATTTTCTACAACTTTCATGAAGGATTCTGAAGCTGAATCTCAATGAAACGTATTCATTAGAATCAATCTTTGAGGAGCTCGTTATGAATCCGACAGAGTTCTCGACCTTGTGTCTGGTCGAGTGGCATGGTGGAGTGCTTCCCTTACTATCTTGATGCTTCTAGTCCTCTTGTTTAGTTCCATAAATAGCCCCAAATATTTCCTTAGCCTTTTAAAGCTCCATAACACCTAATAATACTCCAAATGCACAAATGTATGCAATGCATGCTTCTAAATATTCTAAGTGCAAATTTGGACAGAAATGGCTATAAAACATAAGGAATTACTACTAAATAATGCAAAAGAGAAGGATAAACTATGCTTAGACATGGTAAAATATATGTACATCACAAGTCTCCGCAGTCGTGTACACCCGTGGCATCTGCTCAATCCGTGCCACCTGTTGCACCCTCGGCTGTAATACATGCTGCACCGTTGCCAATACCATCGGCTCCAACTTGGGACACCTGGGCTTGATGTGCCTCGGCTCCCAGCAATGATAACATACACGAACCGCTAGCGTCAGAGCACTCCTCTAGGGACAGCTAGCCACCTTGTGATCCATTCTCCCACACCCAAAGCACCCCGCACCACTTGGCCTCTACATAGCCTCACACTTCCTCTTGGTTCCCTGATGTTGAGCCTTCCTAGGCTGAACTACTGGAATAACCGTCCCTGACTTTGCCCGGATATCCTCATCAATCTCTACTGTAGATTCAACCAGCTCTGCACGTGTAGCATAGCTCCACCCTCTACAGTGAACCCTCAAAACATCACGAAGGGCCCTCATAAACCTCCTGATCTGAACCTCCTCATACTCTATCGCCCGACTCCCATACGTAATAAGTCGACTGAACTCCAAGTCCAGCTCCCGAACTGACCAAGTCGCCTGAGATAATTGACGGATCTGAACCTCCAACCGGTCTAATGCCTCCCTAGGAAAATACTTGCGGTTGAACTCCTTGACGAAGTCAACCCAAGACATCTCCCTCTGCACTCTCCTAGCAGCCACTGCTCTCCACCAAAACTGAGCATCACCAATCAAGTTGTGGACCGCTATGTCCACCCAAAACTCATCAGGACATCTGAGAGACTAGAATTTACGTTTCACTCTCGTCCTCCACGCGCAACAGTGGGATCTGTACCACCCGAAAACTGCATGTAGTTCATTTCCCTCAGCATACTGACATAACGAGAATGAACTCCTACATCCGCAGCCAGTGGCCGCTGCACCCCCGCCGCCAGTGGTGGTACTACATGTGCTTGAGCTGGTACCACCCGCGGTATCCTCTCCAACAGCTGTGTCAACAAACCCGCAAGATCAACACCTCCTCCAGGGGCTCCACCTGTTGGGACTACCGCACCCGGAACCCTAGCATCACCGGCCAAGCCGGCACTGACACCGCTGAAACAAGTTTTTTTTTGTGGTGTGAATGATGATGTATGCAATGGTGAGATATGAATGGAATGATGGATGGGTGTTTCAATTCCCCTTATGCTATTGCAGTACAAGAGGTATCAATCCTAAATGAGTGTTTGTGAACAATTAAGATATGCATATGAATCTAAGTTAAGACAAATGTAAAGATTGTTTGTCACTAACAATCCTAGGAAGAAAATGTAAAATGCAGAAAATAAACTACAAGAACTAACAACTAGATGCAAATGAAACTGAATGATTGAAACAGTGATAAAGCAAGAACAGAAACAGAGACTACTACTAATGAACTAATGCAAGATAATTAATGAACTGAAAACTAAATGTATGCAACTGGAATGAAACAGGAATGAAACAAGACAAACACAAATCATAGACACAGAGTTCTGGGGATGAACTCGAGCAGCACTCGACCGAGTGTAGGTCGAGTGGGTGGTCGAGCTAGACTAGACGCAGAAACAGAGCAATGCAATAAAAACAGAGTAATGCTAAATCCAATCAAACAACAAGCAAGCAACAGGATTAAGACTAAGATTTCAATAAACAAAGAAGGTCCTGAGGATGGATTCATGGGATGGACTAATCATTGTGGTTATCTAACTTGGTCAACAAATCTCAAGCAAACTTTGAGCTAACCTCTAGACATATTAATCTAAGACAAGTTTCTCCCACTCTCATGGTCAAGAAACAATCAAACCTATGCAATTCTAGACTTGTTCTCACACAGTAAAGAATCTACACAAGCAGGCATTAAGCAATACATCTCAAACCAAACAAGACCTCTAATCTCTTAGCAAGCCTAATGGTAAGCTCTAGATCTAGCCCTATCTATGCTTCCTAAACATTGGTGTGATGCTAAGAAGCTTGAAATCAGACTCTACCCTCTCAGATATAGAATCAGCATTAAGATCATCTACCCTAGAAGAGATCTACAACAATCAAGCTTGACCAAGTCACACATACCACAAGATCAATCCATCCTAACCCATCCTCAAGATCCTAAGGAAACTACTCACAACAATACATGGTGATCAAAGTCAAAAACCCAGAAAATATTGAAACTTGCATTATTAGAAAGATTAAACAAAGATCTTCAATATTGATGAAAGGATGAAACTCAAATTCTCAATATCTTGAAAGTTATAGAACCAACAAAATATAAGAATCTAGTCTTCTTTCATAAGAAAGTACAAGATCTTAAAAATAAAAATGCAAAAGGAATAAAACTAAAAAAGGTAAAAACTAGGTTTAGAGAATATCTAAAAAGTTGCACACTTTGGTGGCTGCAGGTACAAGGCCTTATATAGGTGAGGAGGTGGAAGCCCTAAAAATAGAAAAAGTCAAAGTAGTCAACGGCTCGGTCAACTCGACCAGTGCTCGGTCGAGTCCATGGTCGAGCTGGCTTCTCTCGTGCACACTCCACTCGGTCGAGTCCATCTACCCACTCGGTCGAGTGCTTGGTCGAGTTGGACTCTGGACCTTGGTTCTTCAGCCTTAACTCTCTTGTTTTCCCTTCAAGATTGCTTCACTTCTCCTCAGGATTGTTTCCATGCTCCTTAAGCTCCAAAATCACCTGTTTATGCATGAAAAGATGCAAATGCAATGCAACTAAACTCTAATGCATGATTAGTCCTAAAGCTACACAATAATGATGAAAATGGCTAGCATAAGATGCAAAAGATGTGAATAAACTAAGGGAAAACATGGTAAAATATATGAACATCAACACCTCCAAACTTAGTCTTTGCTTGCCCTCAAGCAAATAAACAAGACATAAGAAGGTAGATGAGGTTTGAAAGTGGGATCTCAGCTCCTAAAGCTTGCAAATAGACCATCTAGAATCAATGTCCAAGTTACTAATACTATGATGCAAGTTGAATGAGCTGGAATTAAAAATTTTAGACAAGCATTTCACAACCTTTACTGATTTAAGACTTAGATATCCACATGCATTCAAATCAACCAATTCCTTTAACATTCATTAATCAAGAACATGAATCAATTCTATGCAATGCTTAAACTCATTTGGCTTGGTAATAAAGGGTTTTGAGACAATGATGGTCTCTTTTTTTTTTTTTAGAGTGGGGCTTGTCAATATCAAGGTTCTCTCATAAAAATGGATTGAGCTTTAGAAGAATGCTAAAGGTAAGAACACCTAGACACATAAAAGAATAAAGCCTTGTCTACCCAAAGGTACCCAAAGTGTTTATCCTATCAATCTAAACCCAAATGATCCTAGTGCTACCCTTTAACTTCTTCTTTTCTCTTTCACCCTTTTCTCTTTTGGTTTTCAAGTCTTAGGAGAGGTTTCTTAATTGATCTTTCTAGTGGAATGGGAATTTTTTTCTTATTGCTATGGTTCTCTTTTCTTCTTATTCTTAAGACATATAAGCTTTTTGCTAAACTTCACTTTGCTTTCTTTTCTTTTCTTTAACTAGAACCATCTTAGATAACAATTTTTACTTCCCATCCTTTCACTAGACTTTAGCTTTTGCTTAAACTCATTCCCCTCCTAAAGACTCTACCCCCTTTTTTTTTTTGTTCTCTCTTTCTCTTTTCTTTCTTTTCTTTTCAAAACAGTCAAGTCCCAAACCCAACAAGTGAACCACCTAGTCCTATCTAGTTTGAAAAATGCAAACTAGAACTACACAAGGTTTTACTCTTGTCAGTTCAAACCTAACACTTTCTACCAGGCTCAATCCCAAAAATAGGCCTCACACACACAAGAATAAACATGGCTTGAAAGAAGGTTTGGTTAGGGGTAGGGAAACTGATTTAAAAGTGAAATCAGCTACTTGGATCAACAAGAGTGGCAAAAGGAGAAAGATGATCCAAATAAGTATATGGTATCCATGAGTTTAAAGCAATGCATACATTGATAATTAACAGTCAATATTAGGTTCTTATAGATAGGAAATGGCATCAAATCACAACATGCTTCAATTTAGACCAAATGCAATTCAGGAATTCAAGGCTTGGTTCAATCTTATGCTTCTAACCACTCAACTAGCATCAAAGTACTATTAACTTGGGCATTGATCTTAGTCTAGTGAATTAAGCAAGCTAACAAGGAAAAACTCATCATAGATCCCTAATGCAAACAGTCCTATATGATAAACAAAATATTTAAATATGCAATGCAAACTACATGAACACTCTTTTTTTATAAAGATTTTTGCAAAAAATTTTCAAATTTTTATGGTTTTCCTATGCCTTAGATGATTATGCAAATGCTAACATGATGATGATAAAAATTTGAAATAAGAAAACAAAACACAACATCAAATGCTATCTCAAACCCTCCCCCAAACTTAAATCACACAGTCCCTTGTGTGAAAGAAATTTGCTTGAGGATTCAAGACTTAAAACAAAACACAACATATGAAATGCTATGGTATATACAATGGTAAGGTGATAATGTTACCTCAAGGATTGGAGAAGAAGCTGTCCACATCCTCCTGCATACTATCAAAAGTGTAGCTGGGATCCTGCTGGTGACTGGAGGAAGGTGATTGGGGCAGCTCGACAATGCCAATCGACCGTGACTCGGTCGAGTGCATGTCCGAGTGGGAGGGTCGAGCTGGACCGCGAGTCTCCATATCTTGAGTCTGGTACTGCTGGTACTGATGGTATAGTGCTGGATCCATAAAGTATTGGGGTGGTATGGGGGGGTAACCTGGATAGCCTGGATAAGCAGCTGGAGGTGGGAAGCCAAATGGTGGTCTAGGCTGGAACTCGGTCGAGTGGCTCCAAGGTGCTCTAGTTGAACCACTCCTCCTCAAAGGGCTTGATGGAGTTGGTGAAGAGTTTCCACTCTTCAAGTCAGCAACTTCCTTCTTCAGGCCTCTAATGGACTTAGCCATGTTGGTCACCTTCTTCTTGAGCTTGTCAAACCTCTTCCCATGCCATTTGTTCCACTTTTGCAGCAATGTCAACCTCTTGTTATGCTCTCTCACTCCTCTACTATCCCTTGGATTGGGCTCATAGTTCTCAAAGTAGAACTGCTCCTCTCCATCACCCATCTCTACATCTCCAGCTGCATCAACTCTAGGTTGTACTACTCCATCAAATAAGTACTCATCAGCTGGCCAAAAATCAATGTTGGCTCCTTCTTGAATGGTAGTGAGCTCTTTGTTTGGTAGGATCACTTGTTTCTTCCCAACTGTTGGCAGCTCAAAGTTAAAGATATGGTTTCCTTGATGCATCTCCTTGGCTAGGATGAGTGTGGAGGTTAGGTAGCTGGAATCAATCCATCTTGGTGAGACCCCTTCTCCTCTAAGTGGAATGTTAGCAGCTTGAAGAATTGGAGTAATGATGCCTCCAATGGTAAGTGCTCCTCTTGAACCCTTGTTCTCAAGCTTGCCTACCCAACTTCTCAAATATATCATATGATCTATCAGCACCATTGCAAGATCAGTCTCCACAGTGCTACCAAGGATGATGGTTCCATTCCTTGCTTGAAGAAGAACTCCATTGAGAGCCAAGTCAATCATCTTTAGCTCTCCCTCATTGATGTTTCCAGTTTCCTTCCTAGCAAAGAAGGTGTTGGCAAGAGCTTTGTGGTAGTACCTCAAGACTGGGCTCCTAATCCTTGAGCTCTTGGAGTTGGAGGATGAGTAGAGCTTGTTATCCCCAATGGTTTCCCACACAGCATACAGTTCTTCTCTTGGAACCATCAAGCTCCTATTGCTCCCAACCTCAAAACCAAACACATCAGCCAGCTTCTTCATTGAGAGCTCATGCTTCTTCCCTTTGATTGTGAAAGAAATGTGACCAGCTCCTACTACAGCATCCTTCCTCACATATGTGTGCAGCTTGACAGTGGCTAGAAACTCACAGCTTTCCTCTCTATACCCCTCCATACAAAGCCCCATGAACTTGGTAAGGCTGCTCTTCTCAAAGAGACACTCCACATCTTCATCAATGGCAAGCTTCTCCATGGTCTCCTTATGTGGATATCTGGTTCCCAAGAACTCCATCCTCATGAAAGCATCATAAAGCTGCTTCTTTGACAATCCACAAGACTCAGCTTCTCCATCATCCATTAGTTCTTCTTCCTCACTTTCTTCTTCCTCACTCTCACTTTCACTCCCCTCTTGTTCAACCTCAACAGCTGGCCTCTTTCCTTTGGCCCTTGCTCTCCTCATAAACTCACTGAGTGTTGGCTCCCTTTCCTCCTCTGATTCAGTTCTCTCAGGATCTTCCTCAACAGCTGGGTTTCTGGAACTCGCACGCTGGCTCGGTCGGTCACTCGGACGGCCACTCGGTCGTGTGCATGCTCGAGTGGGACGTCGAGTGGACCTTCCAGCATCCTCTCTTGATTCTAAATCAACATCATGACGACCCTTAGAGATTGCAGCTGCTTGCTTGGACTTCTTAGTGATCTTGGAAGACATTTTTGAACAAAAACTGAGAGGAATAAACTCAAAGCTTAAAGTTAATAGGTTAGTGACCCAAAAACTAGAAAGAACTAAGCTTTGAGCAAAAGATGAACTTGAGAGAGACTTTAAAGCTTGAATTTAGATATTGTGAGCAAATGAGAGAGTGTGAGAGGTATGATCTCGTGCTAGGAGTATATAAAGAAGCTAAGGGGACAAGGAGATAAGGGTGGAGCGTCCATACCATTCAAATTTGAAATGGGAATCTTTGACCTGCTTTTTGGCTACCACTCGACCCCACACTCGACCAGCATGTGGTCGAGCTCCTTGACCAATTTGAAATTTCAAAATTTTTCTTCTTTTTCTCCCTCCACTCGATCGTTCTAGAAGCTTTGGAAACGAAATGGGCCTTAATCCTTACCCAGCTCGATCGAGTACCTCTCGTGGCCTGGTCGAGTGGGCTTGCGAACCTCCTTGCCAAGTCCAAATCTCTTCTTACCCAACTACATTCTTAATAAAAAACCTGTCCAACAAAAACATAAAAGAAAACACATCAAAACTACTAACAAATTAAACCATATTTACAAAGGATACCTTAGGGACTTCCTCCCTAGTGAGCTTGTTTAAAGTCACTAAGCTTGACTTTGATTTCCTTCTTAGACTTGATCTAGATACCAAGGAGGTGATGAAATCCTCCCTGGAACCTCTTGGTCACTGTGAAGTTGATCCTTGATCACCTCACCCTTAGCACACAAACCATATTTCTTCTTGATTTTGAGCCTTGGTCTTGCTTTCCTCAAAGACCTCTTGTTCAGCTTTACTTGAAGATCCTCAACCATACTAGTCAACTCTTGAACTGACCTCTTAAGCTTTTCCACAGAATCCTCTTGAAGTGGGAGCTCAGCTTTTGGAGTTGCCTTATCACTGAACCCTTCTTGACCACCTTTGTCCTTGATAGTAAAAGGCTGGTCATCAATGGTGGGAAGGTTGGTTGGATTGTAGATATTGAACTTCATAACTACATCTTCAGCAATGTTCAAGGTCACAAGACCTTCCTTGACATCAATAACTGCTCCAACAGTAGCTAAGAATGGCCTCCCTAGTATGATTGGATCTTCAGGCTCCTTGTCCATCTCTATCACCACAAAGTCAGTGTGGATCCTTGCTCTTCCTATCTTGATTGGGACATTCTCTAACCTCCCAACTACCTCTCTATTTGTCCCATCAGCTAGGCACACATGGAGTTTAGTAGATTTGAAGTCAGTTCTCCCAAGCTTTTGAGCTATGGAATATGGCATGACACTTGTTGAAGCTCCCAAATCACAAAGGCATTGATTGTAGTGGAGGTAACTGATTGTGCAAGGCAAGTAAAATGGCCCTGGATCCTTAAGTTTTATTGGAATGATCACTCCTCCAAGGTTCTCAAGATCCTTCTCATCTTGAGCTTCAACCTTCTTCTTTGACAAATCAAGCAAAAAGTCTTTGTAGAGAGGATATGGATCATACTGTTCCAAGGCAGGTCCTCTCTCTTCTTCTTGGTAAGCAATGGTGATCTCTTGTATGGCCAACACTTCCTCAACCACAGCTTCTTCAATCACAACCACTTCCTTCAAAGCCTTCTCTTCCTCTTGTTGCTTAGCCATCATCTCCTTTCTCTCAATGATTTCCCTAAACTCCTTAATCTTTTGTGCTTTGAAACGTCCTAGGAATGGAAGAGGAGGCTTGTAGGCAGGAGGAATGTACTTGGCAGGTTTGTCAGCCTCGGACTGTCCAGCTCGATCGACCACTCGAGCACGCACTCGATCGAGTGGCTGCTCGAGTCCATGGTCGAGCTCAGGTGCGAGCTCCAATTGCTTGTTACAAACATCACTTGGGGCTTCAGTAACTAATGAATTCCCCCAAACTTGAATTGCACTGTCCTCAGTGGCTTCTTCCTCATGAACTTGAATGGCTTTGGCTGTGAACTCCCTTGGATTTTGGACAGCTTTTCCAGGGAATTGGTTGGGTTTTGGAGCTGAAGAAGAGGCTATGTTACTCTCCATGTACTTAACTCTGGAATTCAGACCCTCAAACTTCATATTCAGATCATTGTATTGAGATGTGAGCCTTTGGTGTAGCTCAGCAAACTGTTTGGCTTCCTCTATCTTCCCTTGTGTTTGACCAATCAACAGCTGTTGTACCATGGCTCTAAGGTCTTGTTCCTGGCCTTGGTTAGTCTGAAACCCTGGTGGGGGACACAACTGGGGCTGGAACACCTGTTGCTGTTGTTTGGGGACATAGTTTTGGTGCTGTTGAGGCTGTTGAGGAGGGTAGACTTGATCTTGTGGGCCGGCCACATTTGTGCTCCTATAGGACAGATTATTGTTCCTAAACCCTCCTTGGTTATAACCCTTGAAGCCTCCTTGGTTTTGCATATAGCATAACTCAGCAAACTCATTCTCTCCCTCTTGAACTGGAGGCTCCTCTTCACTAACAAAGTGAATAGACTTTTGCTGACTTAGCAAGATCCTATCAAGCTTTTCATTCACCATTTTCAGATCCTTCTTGTACTTGTCTTCTTGATCAGTTGATGATGACCTTATGGTTCTGTCATAGTCCTCATTGTAGTTCCCATCAGACTGTGCAAGGTTCTCTACTAACTCCCAGCCTTCTTCCACATTCTTATTGAGGAAGTTTCCATTGGAGGCTGTATCAAGAAGCATTCTGAACTTGGGAAGCACTCCTCTATACAATGTGCTCAACAAAGACTCCACACTGAAACCATGATGAGGACATTGAGTTTGGTATCCCTTGAATCTCTCCCAAGCTTCACAAAAGCTTTCATTACTCCTTTGAGCAAATCCAGAGATCTCATTCCTTAGTCTTGCTGTCCTAGCATTGGAGAAAAACTTGGCCAAGAAAGCCTTCTTGCATGCATCCCAAGTAGTGATTGCACCAGTAGGGAGAGTCTTTTCCCATAAATGAGCCTTGTCCCCAAGTGAGAAAGGGAACAACCTCAGCTTGAAACCATCTTCACTTACTCCATTGATCTTGGTAAGACCACAGATTCTGTCAAACTCATCAAGATGATCTAGTGGATCCTCCATAGGCAATCCATGGAATTTATTGGCCTGAATCATTGAGATCAATCCACTCTTGATCTCAAAGTTGTTGTTGGCAACAGTTGGTGGCACAATGTCAGCTCTTTGGTTGTGAGTGTTGGGTGCATCTCCAGCACCAATGTTCCTTGGTCTCTGAACCTGATCCTGTTGATCCATAGCTACTATAACCTCTTGTTGTTGCTGAACAACTCTCCTTTGCTTAGCTCCTAAACTCTTGGTCTTGTTGTTGATGTTGTCAATAGGCCTAAGAAGATTGTCCTTTCCTTTAGACCTTGTGTGCATTAACACACACAAACGATTTTTGCTAGGCAAGCGACTGAGCACAGGCTCAAGTAGGAGGTCAAGTCGACTGGAAAATGATGGTTATAGAGATCCAGCTTCTGGCTTGAGCAGGTGCTCGATCACGACTCGGTCGAGTGGTGGTCGAGTGACTGGTCGAGTGGTACCTGAAATGGAACTTCAACCCAGAAACAGAAGATTCGAGTACAGCAACCTCACAAGCGTATAAAAGAACTTAATCTTAGACTAATATGGATCCTAAATGTCACAAAAACACACTCAAATGGGCAACGGTGCCAAATTGAAACAAGTTTTTTTTTGTGGTGTGAATGATGATGTATGCAATGGTGAGATATGAATGGAATGATGGATGGGTGTTTCAATTCCCCTTATGCTATTGCAGTACAAGAGGTATCAATCCTAAATGAGTGTTTGTGAACAATTAAGATATGCATATGAATCTAAGTTAAGACAAATGTAAAAATTGTTTGTCACTAACAATCCTAGGAAGAAAATGTAAAATGCAGAAAATAAACTACAAGAACTAACAACTAGATGCAAATGAAACTGAATGATTGAAACAGTGATAAAGCAAGAACAGAAACAGAGACTACTACTAATGAACTAATGCAAGATAATTAATGAACTGAAAACTAAATGTATGCAACTGGAATGAAACAGGAATGAAACAAGACAAACACAAATCATAGACACAGAGTTCTGGGGATGAACTCGAGCAGCACTCGACCGAGTGTAGGTCGAGTGGGTGGTCGAGCTAGACTAGACGCAGAAACAGAGCAATGCAAAAAAAACAGAGTAATGCTAAATCCAATCAAACAACAAGCAAGCAACAGGATTAAGACTAAGATTTCAATAAACAAAGAAGGTCCTGAGGATGGATTCATGGGATGGACTAATCATTGTGGTTATCTAACTTGGTCAACAAATCTCAAGCAAACTTTGAGCTAACCTCTAGACATATTAATCTAAGACAAGTTTCTCCCACTCTCATGGTCAAGAAACAATCAAACCTATGCAATTCTAGACTTGTTCTCACACAGTAAAGAATCTACACAAGCAGGCATTAAGCAATACATCTCAAACCAAACAAGACCTCTAATCTCTTAGCAAGCCTAATGGTAAGCTCTAGATCTAGCCCTATCTATGCTTCCTAAACATTGGTGTGATGCTAAGAAGCTTGAAATCAGACTCTACCCTCTCAGATATAGAATCAGCATTAAGATCATCTACCCTAGAAGAGATCTACAACAATCAAGCTTGACCAAGTCACACATACCACAAGATCAATCCATCCTAACCCATCCTCAAGATCCTAAGGAAACTACTCACAACAATACATGGTGATCAAAGTCAAAAACCCAGAAAATATTGAAACTTGCATTATTAGAAAGATTAAACAAAGATCTTCAATATTGATGAAAGGATGAAACTCAAATTATCAATATCTTGAAAGTTATAGAACCAACAAAATATAAGAATCTAGTCTTCTTTCATAAGGAAGTACAAGATCTTAAAAATAAAAATGCAAAAGGAATAAAACTAAAAAAGGTAAAAACTAGGTTTAGGGAATATCTAAAAAGTTGCACACTTTGGTGGCTGCAGGTACAAGGCCTTATATAGGTGAGGAGGTGGAAGCCCTAAAAATAGAAAAAGTCAAAGTAGTCAACGGCTCGTTCAACTCGACCAGTGCTCGGTCGAGTCCATGGTCGAGCTGGCTTCTCTCGTGCACACTCCACTCGGTCGAGTCCATCTACCCACTCGGTCGAGTGCTTGGTCGAGTTGGACTCTGGACCTTGGTTCTTCAGCCTTAACTCTCTTGCTTTCCCTTCAAGATTGCTTCACTTCTCCTCAGGATTGTTTCCATGCTCCTTAAGCTCCAAAATCACCTGTTTATGCATGAAAAGATGCAAATGCAATGCAACTAAACTCTAATGCATGATTAGTCCTAAAGCTACACAATAATGATGAAAATGGCTAGCAAAAGATGCAAAAGATGTGAATAAACTAAGGGAAAACATGGTAAAATATATGAACATCAACCGCCCACATCGACTCCATCAGCGCCTACACACTCATGGCCCCCTCCTGGAAGCCCTGCGACTCGCCGTCACCCTCAACTATCGCACTCTGGTCCACAGTATCACTAACCGCTGGGCTTCTGCCTCTACAACGACCATGTCCGCGTCGACGACAAAGTCCATGTCCACGATCAGTGAAACATCATTTTTCTATGGGTGAGAATGAATATGAATATGAATGAATGATGCAGAATCAAACAGACATATAAGCAGTGATGATCAGGTGGAAGAGGTTTCAATTCTCGTATGAAGTTGTAGTATAAGAGATGTCAATCCATAAAGTGTGTGAATTGTCTGAAGTGTATGCAATCAGGATGTGAACAGTGATCCAAGTTAAGCCAATTATGATGATGATTGATTTCTAACAATCCTAAGACAATAATGTAAAATGCAGAATGTAAAGTACTTACAACAGAAACTAAATGCAAGATAAACAAATGTAAACAGTGCAGAATATAAAATAAACAAGAGTAATGAAACACATATGTTTGGTATGGTGATGAATGATGTATGGAATGATGACTTATGAATGAATGGATGGCAGGGTGTTTCGATTCCCCTTATGCAGTTGTAGTATAAGAGGTGTCAATCCAATCTGAATATTTGCAAGCAATCAGGATGTGCATACATGTCTAAGTCAAGCCAAATGTAAAGGTTGTTTGTCACTAACAATCCTATGATGAAATATAAAGTGCAGAAAGTAAAACTACAAGAACTAGGAGATAAATGCAAATGGAACAGAATGATTATGACAATTATGAAGCTAAAACAGAAATAGAAACTATGGTAATGTAAGTATTGAACTAATGCAAGGTAAGTAATGAACAGGATACTAAATGAATGCAACAGAAATGCAACTTGAATGAAATAGGACAAACACAAATCATAAACACAAGTTCTGGGTTGGAACTCGAGCAAGCACTCGATCGAGTGTAGATCGAGTGCAGGGTCGAGCTGGACAAATACGCAAAACAGAGCAACACAAGAAAAACAGAGCAATACCAAAACGAATCAAACAACGATCAAACAACAAGACTTAAGCTAAGAAATCAATAAACAAGGAAGGTCTTGAGGAGGGATTCATGGGCTGGACTAATGATTGAGGTCATCTAACTTGGTCAACAAATCTCAAACAACTTGAGCTAATCTCTAGACATATATTTCTAAGACATGTTTAGTCCACTCTCATGGCAAGAAACAATCAAACTCATGCATCTCTAGACTTGTTCTCACAAAGTAAAGAATCTACACAAGCAGGCATTAAGCAATATGTCAAAAATCAAACAAGACTTCTAATCTCTTAGCAAGCCTAATGATAGTCTCTAGATCTAGCCTTATCTATGCTCCTTAGACATTTGTGTGATGCTAAGATGCTTGAAATCAGATCCTACCCTCTCAGTTATAGGACCAGCATTAAGAACATCTAGCCTAGAAGAGATCTACAACAATCAAGCTTGACCAAATCAAACAAACCTCAAACACAACCCAGCCTAACCCATCCTCAAGATCCTAAGCAACTACTCACAAGAACACATGATGAACATCAAAGTCATAAACCCAGAAAATGATGAAACTTGCATGATTAGATAGATAAAGCAAAGATCTACAATATTGAAGAAGGAATCAAACACGAATTCTTAATATCTTGAAAGTTATGGAACCAACAAAATCCAAGAATTCTTTGTTGTTCTCCTTCAAGGAGGTACAAGATCTAAAATATAAAAGTGCAAAAGGAATAATTCCCAAAAAGGTAAAAACGAGGTTTTTGACTCTCTAAAATGCTGGACTCTTTGGTGGCTGCAGGTACAAGCCCTTATATAGAAAAAATAGTGGAAGCCCTAAAAACGCTAAAAGACAAAATAGCCACGCGGCTCGACCAACTCGACCTGGTGCTCGGTCGAGTGACCGATCAAGTTGGCTCCTCTTGTGCTCCTCCCACTCGGTCGAGTCCCTCTCAGCACACGGTCGAGTGTCTGGTCGAGTGGGCGGTCGAGTAGGACTCCGAACCTTGGTTCTTCAGCCTTAACTCTCATGATTGCTTCACTTCTCCTCAGCATTGCTTCCATGCTCCTTAAGCTCCAAAATCACCTGTTTATGCATGAAAAGATGCAAATACAATGCAACTAAACTCTAATGCAAGAACAGTCCTAAAGCTATGCAATAATGGTCAAAAATGGATAGCAAAAGATGCAAAAGATGTGAATATATTAAGGGAAAACATGGTAAAATATATGAACATCAATACCCCCAAACTTAGTCATTGCTTGCCCTCAAGCAAATGAACAAGACATAAGAAGGTAGGTGAGGTTTGAAAGTGGGATCTCAGCTCCTAAAGCTTGCAAATAGACCATCTAGAGTCAATGTCCAAGTTACTAGTACTATGATGCAAGTTGAATGAGCTGTACTTAAAGATTTTAAACAACCATATCACAACCTTTACTGATTTGAGCCTTAGATGTCCACATGCATTCAAATCAACTATTTCCTTTAACATTCATTAATCAAGAACATGAATCAATTCTATGCAATGCTTAAACTCATTTGGCTTGGTAGTAAAAGGTTTAGAGACAATGATGGTCTCTCTTTAGAGTGGGGCTTATCAATATCAAGGTTCTCTCATAAAAATGGATTGAACTTTAGAAGAATGCTAAAGGTAAGAACACTTAGACACATACAAGAACAAAACCTTGTCTACCCAAAGGCACCCAAAGTGTTTATCCTATCAATCTAAACCTAATTGATCCTAGTGCTACCCTTTAACTTCTTCTCTTCTCTTTCACCCTTTTCTCTTTTGATTTTAAAGTCTTAGGAGAGGTTTCTTATTTGATCTTTCTAGTGGAATGGAGGATTCTTACTTATTTGCTATGGTTCTCTTTTCTTCTTATTCTTAAGACATATAAGCATTTTGCTAGACTTTTCTTTTCTTTCTTTTCTTTTCTTTAACTAGAACCATCTTCAACCACAATTTTTTACTTCCCATCCTTTCACTAGATTTTGATTTTACTTAAACACATTCCCCTCCTAAAGACTCTAACCTTTTCTTTCTCTTTTCCTCTTTTCTTTTCTTTCTTTTTCAAACAACCAAATCCCAAACCCAACAATGAAATCACCTAATCCTATCTAGTTTGGAAAATGCAAACTAGAACTACACAAGGCATTATTCTTGTCAGTTCAAACCTAACACTTTCTACCAAGCTCAATCCCAAAATAGGCCTTACACACTCAAGAATAAACATGGCTTGAAAGAAGGGTTGGTTAAGGGTATTGGAAACTGATTTTAATGATTCAATCAGCTACTTGGATCAACAACAGTGGTAAAAAGGAGAAAGATGATCCAAATATGTATATGATATCCATGAGTTTAAAGCAATGCACACATTGATATTTAACAGTCAATATTAAATTCTTATAAGTAGGAAATGGCATCAAATCACAACATGCTTCAATTTAGACCAAATGCAATGCAGGAATTCAAGGCTTGGTTCAATCTTATGCTTCTAACTACTCAACTAGCATCAAAGTACTATTAACTTGGGCATTGATCCTAGTTTAGTGAATTAAACAAGCTAACAAGGCAAAACTCATCATAGATCCCTAATGCAAATATAACAGTCCTACATGAAACATGCTAAACAAGATGCTATTATGCAATGCAAACTACATGAACACTCTTTTTTTTTTATAAAGATTTTTGCAAAAATTTTCAAATTTTTAGGGGTTTTCTATGCCTTAGATGCTATGCAAATACTAACATGATTATGCTAAAAATTTGAAATAAGAAAACAAAACACAACATCAAATGCTATCTCAAACCCTCCCCCAAACTTAAATCACACAGTCCTTTGTGTGAAAGAAATTTGTAAGAGGATTCAAGACCAAAAACAAAACACAATATGAAATGCTATGATATTTACAAGTGAAGGTGATAGTGGTACCTCAAGGATTGGAGAAGAAGCTTTCCACATCCTCATTCATGCTGTCAAATGTGTAGTTGGGGTATGGTTGGTGACTTGGAGAAGGTGATTAGGGCAGCTCGACGATGGGAACCGACTGGGACTCGGTCGAGTACGTGCTCAAGTGGGGGGGTCGAGCTGGACCGCGAGTGTCAAAATTCTGACCTTGCTGCTGGTAGAACTGCTGGTAGAGTGATGGGGTGGGATGGGAGGGTAACCTGGATATCCTGGATAAGCAGCTGGAGGTGGGAAGCCATAAGGTGATCTGGGCTGGAACTCGGCCGAGTGCATCTGGGGTGCTCGGTCGAGTGGGTGCTCGAGTGACCCGGTCGAGTGCCTCGAAAATTGTTGTTCTCGGCTACTTGAATTCCTCTTCCTCTGAATTGGCTCGTACATGGAGGCTCTAGCTGGTTCCACAGGGTTTTCAACTCTTGAAAGTGCTCTAGTTGAGCTACTCCTCCTCAAAGGGCTAGATGGTGTTGGTGAAGAATTTCCACTCTTCAACTCAGCAATCTCCTTCTTTAGGCTCTTGATGGACTTAGCCATATTGCCCACCTTCTTCTTTAGCTTATCAAACTTCTTCCCATGCCACTTGTTCCACCTTTGTAAGAGTGTCAACCTCTTGCTAGTCTCCCTCACTCCTCTACTATCTCTTGGGTTGGGCTCATAATCCTCAAAGTAAAACTGCTCCTCCCCATCAGCCATTTGCACATCTCCAGCTTCATCAACTCTAACGTGAACTATCCCATCAAACAAGAACTCATCAGCTGGCCAAAAGTCAATGTTTACTCCTTCTTGAATGGTGGTATGCTCTTGGTTAGGTAAGATCAACTGTTTTTTCCCAACTGTTGGAAGCTCAAAGTTGAAAATGTGATTTCCTTGATGCATTTCCTTGGCCAATATGAGAGTAGAGGTGAGGTAGCTTGAGTCAATCCATCTTGGCAAAACTTTCTCTCCTCTAAGTGGGACCTTGGCAGCTTGTAGTATTGGAGTGATGATGCCTCCAATGGCTAAGGCTCCTCTTGACCCTTTGTTTTATAGCTTGCCTACCCAACTTCTCAAATATATCATGTGGTCAATGAGCACCATTGCAAGGTCAGTCTCCACAGTGGTCCCAAGAATGATGGTTCCATCTCTTGCCTTAAGGATGATTCCATTGAGGGCCATATCAATCATCTTGAGCTCACCCTCATTGAGATTTCCAGTTTCCTTCCTAGGAAAGAAGGTGTTTGCTAAGGCCTTGTGGAAGTACCTTAGGACTGAGCTTCTTATCTTTGAACTTTTGGTCTTGGAGGATGAGTAAGTGATGTTGTCTCCAATGGTTTCCCAAACAGCAAAGAGCTCTACTCTTGGTATCATTAAGCTCCTAATACTCCCAACTGCAAAGCCAAAGATATTGGCTATCTTCTTCATTGGAAGCTCATACTTCTTCCCCTTGATAGTAAAGGCAATATGACCAGCTCCAAACTCATCATCCTTCCTTGCATATGTGTGCAGCTTGATTGTGGCTAGAAACTCACAACTTTCTTCCTTGTAACCCTCCATGCAAAGCCCCATGAACTTGGTTAAGTTGCTCTTTTCAAAAAGATACTCCACATCTTCATCAATGGCTAGCTTCTTCATGGTTTCCATGTGTGGATATCTAGTCCCCAGGAACTCCATTCTCATGAAGGCTTCATAAAGTTGCCTCTTTGTCAAACCACAAGATTCTGCTTCTCCATCATCCTCTCCCTCTTCTTCTTCATCTTCTTCTTCACTCTCACTCTCAACCTCCTCTTGTTCAATCTCAACTGCTGGCCTCTTCCCTTTGGCCTTGTTTCTCCTCATGAACTCACTAAGAGTTGGCTCCCTTTCTTCTTCACTTTCAGTTCTCTCAGGATCTTCTTCAACTGACTGATTTCTTGAACACGGCATCTGACTCGATCGACCACTCGGACTACCACTCGGTCGAGTGCTTGCTCGAGTGGGGCGTTGAGTGGTTCTTCCAGCTTCTCCTCTTGATTGTAGGCAATCATCACAACGTTCCATGGATCTTGCAGCCGCTTGTTGAGACTTCCTAGTAATCCTTGAAGACATTTTCGAATAGAACTGAAGGGAATAGACTCAAAGCTTAAGTTTAATAGGTTAGTGACCCAAAACCTTAAAAGAGCTAAGCTTGAGCAAAAGATGAACTTTGAGAGAGATTTTAAAACTTGATTTTAGTTGTTTTGAGCAAATGAGAGAGTGTGAGAGATATAGGATCGTGTAAGGCTCTATTTAAAGAAGCTAATGACACAATGAGACAAGGGTGGAGCGTCCATACCATTCAAATTTGAAATGAGAATCTTTGACCTGCTTTTTGCTGCCACTCGAGCCTACACTCGACCAGCACGTGGTCGAGCTCCTTGACCAAAGTTTGAAAATTCAAATTTTTCTTCTTTTTCTTCCCTCCACTCGACCATTCTAGAGAAATGGGAATCGAGTGGGCCTTAGTTCTTTGCCAACTCGGTCGAGTACCTCTCGTGGGCTGGTCGAGTGGGCTTGCGAATCTCCTTCCCCAAGTCCATATCTCTTCATACCCATCTATCTACACTTTCATTAAAAGGCCTGCCCAACACAAACATAAAAGAAAACACATCAAAACTACTAAGAAAATAAAGCATATCTACAAAGGATACCTTAGGGACTTCCTCCCTCGTGAGCTTGTTTAGAGTCACTAAGCTTGACATTGGTTGCCTTCTTAGGCTTTGTTTAGATACCAAGGAGGTGATGAAATCCTTCCTGGCACTTCTTGATCACTGTGAGTCTAATCCTTGATCACCTCACCCTTAACACTGAAACTGACTTTCTTTGTGGTGTGGTGAAAGAAAGATGTATGGAATGATGATGTATGGAATGAATAGAAGTCAGGATGTTTCAATTTCCCTTATGCAGTTGCAGTATAAGAGGTGTCAATCCTATCTGAATGATTGTGAACAATTAAGATGTGCATATGAGTCTAAGTCAAGCCAATTGTAAAGATTGTTTGTCACTAACAATCCTAAAATGAGATATGAAATGCAGAAAGTAAAAACAACTAGAACAAGATACTAAATGCAAACAGAACAGACAAATTAAAGCTATAATGAAACTAGAACAGAGATAGACACTATGCTAATGAACTAATGCAAGACAAGCAATGAACAGGAAACTACGTGAATGCAATGGAAATGAAACAGGAATGAAACAAGACAATCACAAATTAAAAACACAAGTTCTGGGGATGAACTCGAGCAGCACTCGACCGAGTGTAGGTCGAGTACGTGGTCGAGCTATACTTAAACGTGAAAACAAAGCAACACAAGAAAAACAGAGCAATGCAAAAACTGATCAAACAACAAGCAAGCATTGATATTTAGACTTAGATTTCAATAAACAAAGAAGGCCTTGAGGAGGGATTCATGGGCTGAGCTAATCATTGTGGTTATCTAACTTGGTCAACAAATCTCAAGCAAACATTGAGCTAATCTCTAGACATACTATTCTAATACATGTTTAATCCACTCTCATGGCAAGAAACAATCAAACCTATGCATTTCTAGACTTGTTCTCACAAAGTAAAGAATCTACACAAGCATGCATTAAGCAATACATCTCAAACCAAACAAGACTTTTAATCTCTTAGCAAGCCTAATGGTAAGCTCTAGATCTAGCCTTATCTATGCTCCTTAGACATTGGTGTGATGCTAAGATGCTTGAAATCAAACCCTACCTTCTCAGATATAGGATCAGCATTAAGATCATCTAGCCTAGAAGAGATCCACAACAATCAAGCTTGACCAAATCAAACAAACCACAAGATCAACCCAGCCTAACCCATCCTCAAGGTCCTAAGCAAACTACTCACAAGAACACATGGTGAAATATGTCAAAAACCCAGAAAATAATGAAACTTGCATCATTAGAAAGATGAAACAGAGATCTACAATATTGATGAAGGAATAAAACTCGAAATCTTAATACTTTGAAAGTTATGAAACAAACAAAATATAAGAATCTAGTATTTCTCTCTCAAACAAGTACAAAATCTAAAAATAAAAGAAAGTGCAAAAGGAAAAATCTAAAAAAGGTAAAAACTAGGTTTTAGACTCTCTAAAAAGCTGGATTCTTTTGTGGCTGCAGGTACAAGGGCCTTATTTAGGAGGTGAGATGGAAGCCCTAAAAATACAAAAAGTCAAAGTAGTCAACGGCTCGGTCAACTCGACCAGTGCTCGGTCGAGTGGCTGGTCGAGCTGGCTTCTCTCGTGCATTCTCCACTCGGTCGAGTCCTCCTCAGCACACGGTCGAGTGGTGGTCGAGTGGTGCGGTCGAGTTGGACTCCGGACCTTGATTCTACAGCCTTAACTCTCTTGTTTTCTCCTCAGGATTGCTTCACTTCTCCTCAGCATTGCTTCCATGCTCCTTAAGCTCCAAAATCACCTGTTTATGCATGAAAAGATGCAAATGCAATGCAACTATACTCTAATGCATGATTAGTCCTAAAGCTACACAATAATGGCCTAAATGGATAGCAAAAGATGCAAAAGTTGTGAATAAACTAAGGGAAAACAAGGTAAAATATATGAACATCAACACCCCCAAACTTAATCTTTGCTTGCCCTCAAGCAAATAATCAAGACAAAAGAAGGTAGGTGAGGTTTGAAAGTGGGATCTCAGCTCCTAAAGCTTGCAAATAGACTATCTAGAATCAATGTCCAAGTTACTAGCACTATGATGCAGGTTGAATGAGCTATACTTAAAGACTTTAGACAAGCATATCACAACCTTCACTGATTTGAGCCTTAGATGTCCACATGCATTCAAATCAACCATTTCCTTTAACATTCATTAATCAAGAACATGAATCAATTATGTGCAATGCTTAAACTCATTTGGCTTGGCAGTAAAAGGTTTAGAGACAATGATGGTCTCTTTTTAGAGTAGGGCTTATCAATATCAAGGTTCTCTCATAAAAAAAAAAAAAAATGGATTGAGCTTTAGAAGAATGCTAAAGGTAAGAACACTTAGACACATACAAGAACAAAACCTTGTCTACCCAAAGGCACCCAAAGTGTTTATCCTATCAATCTAAACCCAATTGATCCTAGTGCTACCCTTTAACTTCTTTTCTTCTTTTTCACCCTTTTCTCTTTTGGTTTTAAAGTCTTAGGAGAGGTTTCTTATTTGATCTTTCTAGTGGAATGGGGGATTCTTACTTATTTGCTATGGTTCTCTTTTCTTCTTATTCTTAAGACATATAAGCATTTTGCTAGACTTCTCTTTTCTTTCTTTCTTTTCTTTAACTAGAACCATCTTTAAACAACCTTATTCTTCCCATTCTTTCACTAGACTTTAAATTTACTTAAACACATTCCCCTCCTAAAGACTCTAACCTTTTCTTTCTCTTTTTCCTCTTTTCTTTTCATAACAGCCAAGTCCCAAACCCAACAAGTGAACCACCTAGTCCTATCTAGTTTGAAAAATGCAAACTAGAACTACACAAGGCTTTACTCTTGTCAGTTCAAACCTAACACTTTCTACCAAGCTCAATCCCAAAAATAGGCCTCACACACACAAGAATAAACATGGCTTGAAAGAAAGTTTGGTTTAGGGGTAGGGGAACTGATTCTAATGATTCAATCAGCTACTTGGATCAACAAGAGTGGTAAAAAAGAAGAAGATGATCCAAATATGTATATGGTATCCATGAGTTTAAAGCAATGCACACATTGATAATTGAAAGTCAATATTAGGTTCTTATAAATAGGAAATGGTTTCAAATCTCAACATGCTTCAATTTAGACCAAATGCAATGTAGGAATTCAAGGCTTGGTTCAATTTTATTCTTCTAACCACTCAACTAGCATCAAAGTACTATTAACTTGGGCATTGATCCTAGTCTAGTGAATAAACAAGCTAACAAGGGAATACTCATCATAGATCCCTAATGAAAATACTATACAATCCTACATGAAACATGCTAAACAAGATCCTAATGTGCAGTGCAAACTACATGAACACTCTTTTTTTATAAAGATTTTTGCAAAAAATTTCAAATTTTTAGGGTTTTCTATGCCTTAGATGCTATGCAAGTATTAACATGATGATGCTAAAAATTTGAAATAAGAATCACAAAACACAATGTCAAATGCTATCTCAAACCCTCCCCCAAACTTAAATCACACAGTCCCTGTGTGAAAGAAATTTGATTGAGGATTCAAGATGAAAAACAAAAAACAAAACACAATGTCAAATGCAATGATATCTACAAGTGAAGGTGATAGTGGTACCTTAGGGATTGTGGAAGTAGTTGTCCATATCCATCTGCATGCTGTCATAGGAGTAGTTGGGGTCTTGTTGGTGACTTGGAGGTGGAGATTGGGGCAGCTCGACGATGGGAATCGACCGGGACTCGGTCGAGTACGTGCTCGAGTGGGGGGGGTCGAGCTGGCTGCCGAGTCTTCTTTTCCTCTTCTATCTGGTCTCCCTTGCTTCCCTGATCGTGAAAATACCAAAACAAAATCAAAATACCAAAGACCTTAAACAATATGTACATGGATACCTTAGGGACTTCCTCCCTAGTGAGCTTGTTTAAAGTCACTAAGCTTGACTTTGGTGTCCTTTTTAAACCTTGTTTAGATACCAAGGAGGTGATGAAATCCTCCCTGGAACCTCTTAATCACTGTGAAGTTGATCCTTGATCACCTCACCCTTAACACACAAACCATGTTTCTTCTTGATTTTGAGCCTTGGTCTTGCTTTCTTTAAGGACCTCTTGTTCAGCTTAACTTGAAGATCCTCAACCATACTAGTCAACTCTTGAACTGACCTCTTAAGCTTTTCCACAGAATCATCTTGAAAGGAGAGCTTAGCCTTTGGAGTTGCTTCACCACTTGAACCTTCTTGACCTCCTTTGTCCTTGATAGTAAAAGGTTGATCATCAATGGTAGGAAGGTTGGTTGGGTTATAGATGTTAAACTTCATGGCTATATCTTCAGCAATGTTTAAGGTCACAAGACCCTATTTGACATCAATAACTGCTCCAACAGTGGCTAGGAATGGCCTTCCAAGAATGATTGGATCTTCAGGTTCCTTGTCCATCTCCAACACCACAAAATCAGTGTGAACCCTTGCCTTCCCTATCTTGACTGGAACATTCTCCAACCTTCCAACTATCTCCTTGTTTGACCCATCAGCTAGACATATATGAAGGTTGGTGGATTTGAAATCAGTTCTCCCAAGCTTTTGTGCTATGGAGTATGGCATCACACTTGTTGAAGCTCCCAAATCACAAAGGCATTGGTTGTAGTGAAGATAGCTAAGTATGCAAGGCAGATAGAATGGACCTGGATCCTTAAGCTTGATTGGAATGATAACTCCTCCAAGGTCCTCAAGATCCTTCTCATCTTGAGCTTCAGCCTTCTTCTTTGACAAATCAAGCAAAAAATCTTTGTAGAGAGGATATGGATCATACTGTTCCAAGGCAGATCCTCTCTCTTCTTCTTGGTAAGCAATGGTGATCTCTTGTATGGCCAACACTTCCTCAACCACAGCTTTCTCAATCACAACCACTTCCTTCAAAGCCTTCTCTTCCTCTTGTTGCTTAGCCATCATCTCTTTTCTCTCAAAATCTGTATGAACCCTTGCTCTTCCTATCTTGACTAGAATATTCTCCAACTTGCCAACCACAACTCTGTTTGAACCATCAGCTAGGCATATATGAAGGTTGGTGGACTTGAAGTCAGTGTGCCCAAGCTTTTGTGCTATAGAATAGGGCATCACACTGATAGATGCTCCCAAGTCACATAAGCACTGGTTGTAGTGAAGATAGCTAAGTGTGCAAGGCAGATAGAATGGACCTGGATCCTTAAGCTTAATTGGGATGATAACTCCTCCAAGGTCTTCAAGATCCTTCTCATCTTGCGCTTGAGCCTTATTCTTTGATAAATCAAGCAAAAAATCCTTATAGAGAGGATATGGATCATACGGTTCCAAGGCAGGTCCTCTCTCTTCTTCTTGGTAAGAAATGATGATCTCTTGTATGGCCATCACTTCTTCTTGTTTCTCAATCACAACCTCTTCCTTCAAAGCTTTCTCTTCCTCTTGTTGCAAAGCCAACATTTCTTTTTTCTAATTGATTTCCCTTAGTTCCTTAAGCTTTTGTGCCTTGAAAAGCCCTGGGAATGGTAGAGGCGGTTTGTAAGCAGGAGGGATGTACTTAGCAGGCTTGACAGCTTCTGACTCTTCAGCTCGATCGACCACTCGAACACTCACTCGGTCGAGTGCTTGCTCGAGCACCGGGTCGAGGGCAATACCGGATTCAGTCTGCTTTGCACAAACTTCACTCTGAGCTTCAAGAAATGACCAATCCTCCCCAACTTGAACTTCACTGTCCTCAGTGACTTCTTCTTCAAAGATATGAATGGCTTTGGCAGTAAACTCCCTTGGGTTCTGAACTGCTTTTCCAGGGAGTTGGGTGGGTTTTGTTGCTGAAGTAGATGCTATATTGCTCTCCATATACTTCACTTTTGAGTTCAGACCTTCAAACTTCATATTGAGATCATTATACTGTGATGTTAACATTTGATTCAACTCAGCAAATTGTTTAGCTTCCTCAATCTTTCCATCAGTTTGCCCAATCAACAGCTGTTGTATCATTGCTCTTAGGTCTTGTTCCTGGCCTTGGTTAGTCTGAAACCCTTGTGGGGGACACAATTGGGGCTGGAACACTTGTTGCTGCTGCTTGGGTGCATAGTTGTTCTGTTGTTGAGGCTGAGGAGGTGGATAGACTTGGTCTTGAGGGTTGGCTACATTGGTGCTCCTATAAGAGAGGTTGTTCTGCTTGAATCCTCCACCTTGGTTGTAGCCTTTGTATCCTCCTCCTTGGTTCTGCATATAACACAACTCAGCAAACTCCCTATCTCCTTCTTGGACTGGAGCTTCTTCTTCACCAATGAAGTGAATGGTTTTTGATTGGCTTAGGAGAATCTTGTCAAGATTCTTATTGACCATCTTTAAATCCTGCTTGTATTTGTCCTCTTGATCAGTGGAGGTGATCCTTATGGTTCTATCATAATCTTCATTATAATTACCATATGATTGAGCAATATTCTCTACCAACTCCCAGCCTTCTTCCACATTCTTGTTGAGAAATTTTCCATTGAAGGCTATATCAAGTAGCATTCTAATCTTGGGTAGAACTCCTCTGTACAAAGTGTTGAGCAAAGACTCATTGTTGAATCCATGGTGGGGACACTGAGTTTGGAATCCTTTAAACCTCTCCCAAGCTTCACAAAAGCTCTCATTATTCCTTTGAGCAAACCCAGAAATTTCATTCCTCAACCTAGCAGTCCTTGCATTGGAGAAGAACTTGGCCAGAAAAGCTTTCTTGCATGCATCCCATGTGGTTATTGCTCTAGTAGGAAGAGTCTTCTCCCAAAGATGAGCTTTGTCTCCAAGGGAAAATGGGAATAGCCTTAACTTGAAGCCATCTTCGCTCACTCCATTGATTTTTGTGAGTCCACATATCCTGTCAAACTCATCAAGGTGATCTAGAGGATCCTCCATTGGCAACCCATGAAATTTGTTGGCTTGTATCATGGAGATCAATCCACTCTTGATTTCATAATTATTATTGGTAACTGCAGGAGGCACAATACCAGCTCTTTGGTTGTGTGTGTTAGGTGCATCCCCAGCACCAATGTGTCTAGGTCTTTCATCATGGTTATCTTGCTGCTCCATGACTACTTGTTCTTCTTTTTCCTGAACTACTCTGCTTTGCTTATGTCTCAAACCCTTTTGTAGCCTGTGGATGTTGTCAATAGGCCTTTGAAGATTGTCTTTGCCTTTTGACCTTGTGTGCATCAACAAACTCGAGTACAGACTCGAACATGTACACGGTCGAGCGCAGGCTCGAGTGGGTGGTCGAGTCGACTGGGAAGTGATGTCAATTTGTATCCAGCTTTTGACTCGATCAAGTGCTCGATCACTACTCGGTCGAGTGGTGGTCGAGTGGGTGGTCGAGTGGGTACCTGAAACTCAAGACAGCCAAGCAAAAGAAGATTCGAGTTCAGTAACTTCACAAGTGTATAAACGAACTTAATCTTAGACTAATAATGATCCTAAATGTCACAAAACAAACTCAAATGGGCAACATCGCCAAATTAAAACACATATGTTTGGTATGGTGATGAATGATGTATGGAATGATGACTTATGAATGAATGGATGGCAGGGTGTTTCAATTCCCCTTATGCAGTTGTAGTATAAGAGGTGTCAATCCAATCTGAGTGTTTGCAAGCAATCAGGATGTGCATACATGTCTAAGTCAAGCCAGATGTAAAGGTTGTCTGTCACTAACAATCCTATGATGAAATGTAAAGTGCAGAAAGTAAAACTACAAGAACTAGGAGCTAAATGCAAATGGAACAGAATGATTATGACAATTATGAAGCTAAAACAGAAATAGAAACTATGGTAATGCAAGTATTGAACTAATGCAAGGTAAGTAATGAACAAGATACTAAATGAATGCAACAGAAATGCAACTTGAATGAAACAGGACAAACACAAATCATAAACACAAGTTCTGAGTTGGAACTCGAGCAAGCACTTAATCGAGTGTAGATCAAGTGCAGGGTCGAGCTGGACAAATACGCAAAACAGAGCAACACAAGAAAAACAGAGCAATACCAAAACGAATCAAACAACAATCAAACAACAGGATTTAAGCTAAGAAATCAATAAACAAGGAAGGTCTTAAGGAGGGATTCATGGGCTGGACTAATGATTGAGGTCATCTAACTTGGTCAACAAATCTCAAACAACTTGAGCTAATCTCTAGACATATATTTCTAAGACATGTTTAATCCACTTTCATGGCAAGAAACAATCAAACTCATGCATCTCTAGACTTGTTCTCACAAAGTAAAGAATCTACACAAGCACGCATTAAGCAATATGTCAAAAATCAAACAGGACTTCTAATCTCTTAGCAAGCCTAATGATAGTCTCTAGATCTAGCCTTATCTATGCTCCTTAGACATTGGTGTGATGCTAAGATGCTTGAAATCAGATCCTACCCTCTCAGTTATAGGACCAGCATTAAGAACATCTAGCCTATAAGAGATCTACAACAATCAAGCTTGACCAAATCAAACAAACCTCAAACACAACCCAGCCTAACCCATCCTTTAGATCCTAAGCAACTACTCACAAGAACACATGATGAACATCAAAGTCATAAACCCAGAAAATGATGAAACTTGCATGATTAGATAGATAAAGCAAAGATCTACAATATTGAAGAAGGAATCAAACACGAATTCTTAATATCTTGAAAGTTATGGAACCAACAAAATCCAAGAATTCTTTGTTTTTCTCCTTCAAGAAGGTACAAGATCTAAAATATAAAAGTGCAAAAGGAATAATTCCCAAAAAGGTAAAAACGAGGTTTTTGACTCTCTAAAAAGCTGGACTCTTTGGTGGCTGCAGGTACAAGCCCTTTTATACAAAAAGTAGTGGAAGCCCT
Source organism: Camelina sativa (assembly GCF_030686135.1). Taxonomy (NCBI): domain Eukaryota; kingdom Viridiplantae; phylum Streptophyta; class Magnoliopsida; order Brassicales; family Brassicaceae; genus Camelina; species Camelina sativa. The sequence goes on along the minus strand of NC_141892.1, from coordinate 16,315,459 downwards.
AAAAACGCTAAAAGACAAAATAGCCAGGCGGCTCGACCAACTCGACCTGGTGCTCGGTCGAGTGACCGGTCAAGTTGGCTCCTCTTGTGCTCCTCCCACTCGATCAAGTCCCTCTCAGCACACGGTCGAGTGTCTGGTCGAGTGGGCGATCGAGTAGGACTCCGGACCTTGGTTCTTCAGCCTTAACTCTCTTGTTTTCTCCTCATGATTGCTTCACTTCTCCTCAGCATTGCTTCCATGCTCCTTAAGCTCCAAAATCACCTGTTTATGCATGAAAAGATGCAAATGCAATGCAACTAAACTCTAATGCAAGAACAGTCCTAAAGCTATGCAATAATGGTCAAAATGGATAGCAAAGATGCAAAAGATGTGAATATATTAAGGGAAAACATGGTAAAATATATGAACATCAATACCCCCAAACTTAGTATTTGCTTGCCCTCAAGCAAATGAACAAGACAAAAGAAGGTAGGTGAGGTTTGAAAGTGGGATCTCAGCTCCTAAAGCTTGCAAATAGACCATCTAGAATCAATGTCCAAGTTACCAGTACTATGATGCAAGTTGAATGAGCTGTACATAAAGATTTTAGACAACCATATCACAACCTTTACTGATTTGAGCCTTAGATGTCCACATGCATTCAAATCAACCATTTCCTTTAACATTCATTAATCAAGAACATGAATCAATTCTATGCAATGCTTAAACTCATTTGGCTTGGTAGTAAAAGGTTTAGAGACAATCATGGTCTCTTTTTAGAGTGGGGCTTATCAATATCAAGGTTCTCTCATAAAAATGGATTGAGCTTTAGAAAAATGCTAAAGGTAAGATTACTTAGACACATACAACAACAAAACCTTGTCTACCCAAAGGCACCCAAAGTGTTTATCCTATCAATCTAAACCCAATTGATCCTAGTGCTACCCTTTAACTTCTTCTCTTCTCTTTCACCCTTTTCTCTTTTGATTTTAAAGTCTTAGGAGAGGTTTCTTACTTGATCTTTCTAGTGGAATGGGGGTTCTTACTTATTTGCTATGGTTATCTTTTCTTCTTATTCTTAAGACATATAAGCATTTTGCTAGACTTTTATTTTCTTTCTTTTCTTTTCTTTAACCAGAACCATCTTCAACAACAATTTTTTACTTCCCATCCTTTCACTAGATTTTGATTTTACTTAAACACTTCTCCTCAGCATTGCTTCCATGCTCCTTAAGCTCCAAAATCACATGTTTATGCATGAAAAGATGCAAATACAATGCAACTAAACTCTAATGCAAGAACAGTCCTAAAGCTATGCAATAATGGTCAAAATGGATAGCAAAAGATGCAAAAGATGTGAACAAAACAGTAAAGAAAGGTAAAATGAAACAGAAATTAAACTAGAACAACCCGAAGGTGCTCGATCAAGCACTCGACCGTGTGTCTGATCGAGTGGCTAGGTCGAGTGGGTTTATACGAAGAACAGAAGCAATTTTAACAACTTAAGACAGAAACAAATGAAAATAAACAAGACTAGATGCAATAACAAACAATCAGATAACAAAGTAGGCTTCTAGAGATGGATTCGTGGGCTGGTATTAGACTGTGGCTACCTAAACTAGCTAACAAATCTCAAACAAGAGCTATCCCTAGACAATGACCTCATAAACTTGCTAATCCACTCTCATGGCAATAACAATCAGGTTTAGTAACATCCTAACCCAACTCTCATTGGTGAAACCATACTAAACATGCATTAAGATTCAGGTTCATTATTTGTCAAAAACCACCCTAGACAACTAATCTCTTAGGCTAGGCACAATAATCTCCAGTATTAGCCTTATCTAACAACCCTAACATTGGTGTGATGCAGAGAAGCTTAAGATTTATCCTTACCCTCTCAGATATAAGAATAGCATAGAGCATATCTAACCCAGAAGGGATATATAATCAAACAAGCTTAACTAGTCTAAATAACCACACCCCTAAACCAGCCTAATCAATCTCCAGAATCCTAGCTCACTACTCAGATGAACAGATCATGATGATAATAAACATAAACCCAGAAAATGATGAAATAAACATGATAAGAGAGATGAGATGATGAACAACAACTTAATATAAACAAGCAAACTCAGATTCTCAATACCCAGAAAGTTATGAGACTTACAAAGTATTGAAATCTGAGAAAAAACAGTAATAAAAGTTGCAAATGGTAAATAAAAGATAAAAAACCCTTAAGGGGTAAAAACTAGGTTTTTGGTGGGTACAATTATTTTTCTGCCTAAAAAGAGAGTTATGGGCGGCCATGAGGTACAAGGGATATATATAGTGAGGGAAGGAAGCCCTGATTTGGCTAGCTGACAAAATAGAGAGGCGGCTCGATGTGCTCGACCACAAGTGGTCTTGTGGTCGAGTGGCCATGGTCTAGTGGTCCATTCTTCTGCTTCCCACTGGTTAAGTCCCTGAGTAGCACACGGTCGAGTCCATGAGTTGCACACGGTCGAGTGCTTCAGCAGAACACGGTCGAGTGCTTCAACAACACACAGTCGAGTGCATGAGTAGTTGTGGTCGAGTGCTTCATGCTTTGTTGGTCTTCTCCTTGATTCAACTCCTATCTGCTTCACTAGTTGCACTCCTCTTATCCCATATGCTATTTCCATGCTTCTTGAGTCCAATTCACCTGTTTAAACAAGAAACAATGCAAATGCAATGCAAATCCTATTCTAATGCACAAACAGTTCTTAAACTATATGAAAGTGACAAAACAAGCTAATAAAACATGTAAAAGATGTGAATAAACCATGGTTAAATATGGTAAAATATATACATAGCAACTCTCCCAAACTTAGTCTTTGCTTGCCCTCAAGCAAACAAACAAGACATAAGAAGGAAGAGAGGTTTGAAGGTGGGATCTCATAACCTAAAAAATGTTAATAGACTAGCTAGAATCAATGTCCAAGTTACTACTACTATGATGCAAGGTGAATGAGCTATACTTAAAGATTTTAGACAAGTCTTTCACAACCTTAACTGATTCAAACCTTAGACTTCCACATGCATTCAAATCATTCATTTCCTTTAACATTCATTAAACAAGAACATGAATCAGATTATGCAATGTTTAAACTCATTTTGAGTGGGGCTTATCAATAACAATGTTTCTCTCACAAAAAGTGGATTGAGCTTTAGAAGAAGGATAAAGGTAAGATCACTTAGACACATATAAGAACAGAACCTTGTCTACCCAAAGATACCCAAAGTGTTTGTGCCTATCATTCTAATCCCATTATGTCCTAGTTCTACCCTTTAATTTCATCTTTTCTTTTTTACCCTTTCCTCTTTTTTTTTTAAATCTTAGGAGATGTTTCTTACTTGATTTCTCTAGTGGAATGGAGGTTTCCTTCTTAAATGCTAAGGTTCTCTTTCTTACTTGTTTCCCAAGTCATAAAGCTTTTACTAGACTCTTCTTTTCTGTCTTTATTTTCTTTGACCAGAACCTTATTTACACCCTTTATACTACTCCATTCTTTCACTTAGAGATTAAATTTGCTTTAAATCACTTCTCTCCTTAAGACTTAACCCTTTTCTTTATCTTTTCCCTCTTTTCTTTTCTTTTTCAAGCATGCACTTGACCGAGCACATGGTCGAGTTGTGAGCCGTCTCTCTATTTTGTCTCCTAGCTAACTAGGGCTTCCCTTCTTTTCTATAAATAGGTCTCTTAAGGGAAGCCCTAGTTAGCTAGGAGACAAAATAGAGAGGCGGCTCACAACTCGACCATGTGCTCGATCGAGTGCATAGTCGAGTGAACTCTTCTCCTACTTCTTCCAACGGTCGAGTCCTCGATCTGGGATGATATCTGTTCAATAAATTCGGGATAACTTTTGCACCATAACTCCTATCGGCCTGAGACCACCGGCATTGGAACTCTAACTCGGTTGTCTATAACTTTCGTGAAGAACTTGGAAGCTGAATGCCAACGGAAGATCTTTATACGGGTAGATATTTGAGGGACTTGTTTTGAATCCGACCGAGTGTTCTTTGGCAAACGGTCGAGTGTGTGCTCGACTCCATTGTCGAGTAATTGCTTTCCTCCTCTTTTGAGCCTTATTCCCTTGCTAGATGTCCCCCTTTTGATCACAACTTCTCCTTTGTGCTTCCAAAGTACCTAATTTACCTGTTTGTGCACACAAATATGCAAATGCAATGCAAATTCTATCCTAATGCATAAACTGAGAATAAAAGACATAAATGTGCTAAAACTAACTCTAAACAATGCAAAACAGGAAATAAATGCATGCTAAAAGATGGTAAAATATAGAGTTATCAAAGTACTATTAACTTGGACATTGATCCTATTTAGTGAATTTAAACAATGTTAACAAGGCTAAACTCATCATTGATCCCTAATGAAAATATGAAACAGTCATATATGAAACATGCTAACAAGATCCTAATATGCAATGCAAACTACATGAATACTCTGTTTTTTTTAAGATTTTTGTGAAAAAATTTCAAACTTTTTTTTGTTTTTCTATGCCTTAAGTGAAATGCAAATGCTAATATGATTATACTTAAAGATTTAAAATACGAAAATAGGAAACTATGTCAAATGCTGTCTTAAACTCTCCCCCAAACTTAAATTACACAGTCCCTTGTGTAATAAAAATTTGAAAGAGAATTTAAGAACTAAAATAAACAAAATATGCAATTTAAATGGTATAAACAATGTATAAGGTGATGTTGGTACCACAAGGGTTATGGAAGAAGCTATCCACAGCATCAGTCATGCTGTCATAGATGTAGCTTGAGCCTGGGGCTTGATTTTGGCTTGCTGATGGAGAGGGAGGCAACTCTACTATGGCACCAGACATGCACTCGATCGAGTGCTCGGTCGAGTGACTAGGTCGAGTGGGTGGTTGTGGATAGAATTGTTGTCCTTGCTGCCCAAAGTATTGTTGCATGAGTGCATGGTCCATGAAGTACTGAGGTGGGAAGGGAGGGTAAACTTGGCCATAGGGGTAAGGTGGATAACCCTGAGGAGCTGGGAAACCATATTGAGGTCTGGGGAAGTGCTCAGCCGCGTGTTGGTTCGTGTGCACTGGTCGAGTGCCTTGGAATTTGCTGTTCTGCGCGAATTGAACCTCTTCTCCTATGTGATGGCTCAAATGATGAAGCTCTTGAAGGTTCCAAAGGGTTTTCAGCCCTAGGCAAGATTCTAGTATAGCTATTCCTCTTCAAATGCTCAGTTGGTGCTGGGGATGAGTTTCCACTCTTCAATTTAGCAATTTCTCTCTTCATACCCTTGATAGACTTGGACATCTTCACCACCTTCTTCTTCAGCTTTTCAATAGTCTTCCCATGCCACTTGTTCCACTTTTGGAGTAGTATCACCCTCTTGGTTGTCTCTCTCACACCTCTGCTATCTCTTGGTTAGGGCTCATAGTCATCAAAGTAGAACTGTTCTTCCCCTTCAGCCATGTTTACATCTTCAGCTTGGTTCTCTGCAAATGGGGCTGTTCCTTCAAGCAGTAGCTCAGCTGTTGGCCAGAAGTCAATGTTAAGCCCTTTACTTATTTTTCTTGCTTCTTGGTTTGGTAGAACAAACTGAGTCTTTCCTACTGTTGGGTGGTCAAAGTTGAAAAGGTATCTGTAACGCCCCCAAACCATTCCTAAGCCATCCCGGCCAGAACACTCCCAGACGCTACAATAAGGAAATATTCACCAACGATCCGGCTGAGGTTCTAAAACACATTGCGAACCTTAGCCAGTCCATCGATGATATTTCCACCACTGTAGACATCACTTAGGCTTTTCAACCCTCATGACATCCAAGTGTTGAGCCAACCCGGACTAGGCCACTTCAGACATAGCTCGCTCTCGAATATAAAACCGAATATTATTTATTATTAATATGTCACAAGACAACTTATAACGTTTGTGGCCAGGCCTAATGCCAAAAATATATTACAAAGAGTTTTTAACAGGAAGAAACATACTTCTTCTTTTTACACAAAAGCACAAAATAAAACTACTTTGGGCTCCTATCGATCAGCACGACCTCCAGACCTCTAGTGGTTACCTGCAGGACAAAATATTATCATAAGTAATCTAAGATTACTTAGTGAGTCTCAGGGGTCCCTGCAGAATATTTGATTCCCAATCCCACCCCAAATCACAAGAAATATAAAACCACACAGCAATCAAGCAAGCAAACACGCAATCAAGCAACAAGCAAGCAAGCAAGCAAACAACCAATCAGAGAAAGCATGCAGAAGTAAGCTAAGCAAACAATCACACACAAGCAACCAATGCAACATGCAAAACTTGAATAAAAAGAAAGATTTTTAAACAAGTTTTATTAAGGGCCCAGATATTCCGTCTCCCATTTTATCTCTGAATACAACCACCAAGGCATGCAACCAGAATAAAATCCCAATACACCGTCGTGTATAGCATCGATCAAGGTAGCGAGCCAAGATCGAGCTCTTCGCAACCACATGCAAGACTATTTTAGTTTGCATGTTGAAACGGGTTTGCGGGTAAGGACAGACATATCCCAATTCTTAGTGTGCTTATGGCTGCTCGGATCTCCCCATCACGAACGCCACGCACTAAGACCAATCCACAATTAAGGTTATAGGTTTATGATCTTAAAGAACCAGAAACCTCAACAAAAAAAAATGCAACAACAAAAATGTAACATGCAACAACACAAAATGCAACATGCAACCACACAAAATTCACATGCGATGACTCAATCAAGCGGATGTCCCATCCACGCTTCAGATTCACCATGGATCCAAATCACATGGGAGAAATCGATCAAGCAGATATGCACATCCACGCTTGAGAGTTCCCATGGACAACCTCACATGCAACAAATCAATCAAGTGGATCTTCACATCAACGCTTGAGATCAAAAAGGGGAAAACCTCACATGCAATATATCCATCAAGCGGATCTACTCATCCACGCTTGATATATACCATGGAACCTCACATGCAACACATCAATCAAGTGGATCTCCCCATCAACACTTGTGATTTTTACATGGAATCCCCTAACCAAATGCAAAAACTTCTAGAAAACTAACAAGAAATCAAGAAGAATGCAACTATATACACATGCAACTTCGAATCTAACTTGGATCTACCACTCCAAGCTAGATCGAACTATATGCTCCCTCAAACTCACAGATTTTTACAGATCTTCAGCTTCTACAACCCGATCTTCCCTTAGCTTCAACAACTCTTCCTGCAGATGAAGCAACTCAACTCTCTCTTCCCACACTTAGAAGAAAATCACACTTTTTCTTCTCATTCTTGCGCCAGCAGCCTCTTGGCGTCTCTCTCTTTTTCTCTCCAAGTGAGAAAATGAGAAGGTATTTATAGGGAGTGTGGGTGAGCTACTTGAAGCACACGCAGGGGGGTTATGTGGCAGCTCCACATTTCTCCTCCAACACTTGGCAAAAATATTTAAGTGAGATGTCATCACCACGTTCTCCTTCTCATGCGTGAGTGGGAGAGAATATTCTTCCAATAAAATCGATTCCCCCATTAAAATATTCCTCCACTCACCTCTTTAATTAATTAATTATACTTAGTAGAAAATCCACTGAATAAATTAATTAATATTTTAATCCCACACTAACTTTCGGGAATTAAAATATTATTTTAACGGTTTCCTTCCCGTTCCCTGCAACCTTCCTTGGTTTACAGTACCATATGAATGGTAGTCCCTCTGTCTGTCTTCGTACGCTGTCCTGCGCGTACCGCGTACGTCTGTACGTACGTGCGCTGGCCAACTGATCGGCACCTTGCACAATCGGTTTTTCTTCGGATAAAACTTAGTAGTTCTTCTCTGCTTCATCTCCTCTTCCTTTTTGAGTTCTTTCGGGATAAATTCCTTCAAGGAAATTTTATCCTGTAGTGAGGGTCACTACAATATCTCCCATGATGCTTCTCCTTGGCTAGTATGAGAGTAGAAGTGAGGTATGGGATGTCAATCCATCTTGGCTTGTTCTTTTAACCTCCAAGTGGGACTTTAGCAGCCACAAGGATTGGAGTGATGATGCCTCCAATGGTTACGACTCCAGTTGAGCCCCTCTTGTATAGCTTGCTAACCCAACTTATGTAGTAAGTCATTTGGTCAATGAGGACCATAGAAAATTCAGTTGGAACCCTACTCCCACAGATTGTGATCCCATCTCTTGTCTTGTCCATGATACCATAGAGGACCATATCTATCATCTTGAGCTCCCCTTCATTCAAGTTCCCAGTTTTTTTTCTTGCAAAATGGTGTTAGCTAGAGCCTAGTGAAAGTACCTTAGAACTGGGCTTCTGATCTTAGAGCTCTTGGTTGTGGATGAATAGTATGGGTTGTCATCACCAATAGTGTGCCAAACAGAGTACAATTCTTCCTTTGGCATCACCATGTTGCAGTCATTCCCAGTTTCAAACCCATAAATTGAAGCTAACTCCAAAAGTGACATCTCATAGTGTTTCCCCCTGATGGTGAAGGTGATGAAACCAGCTCCTCTCTCTGGATCAACCCTATCAGTGAAGTAGTGGATTTGAACAGTGGATATGAACTCACAACTCTCTTTTTTGATAGCCCTCCATGTCCATGACCATGAAATTGGTTAAACTGCAGATTTCAAAGAGAAGCTTCAAGTCATCAGCAATACCAAGCTCCTCCATGGTCTCTTTGTGAGGATATCTGGTCCGTTGAAACTTCATGGTCATTAGAGCCTCATAGAGCTGAGTTGGTGATAAGGTATCAGATTCTTCTTCATCTCCACTTTCTTCTTGTTGAACTTCAGCTGCTGGCCTCTTCTCACTTGTCTTGTTCCTTCTATACTCCTCATTGTCAACCTCCATCTCTTCTTCACTTTCTGTTTCCTTATCACTCTCAGTTTCTTCTGAGTCCACTTCTACAGGCTGCTTTCTCTTCTCCGTACGGGCACTCGACCCCCTGCTCGAGCCAGAACTCGACCGTTTGCCTCCTCGAGTGCGTGGTCAAGTTTCCGTCTTCTTCTCTTCTTGCTAACAAAGCTGCATCACGGCGATCCATGAAGTCTTCAGCGGATTTCTTGGCCTCAGCTCGGCGGATAGCAGCTTGTTCTGGTGTCTCTCTAGCTTGTGAAGACATTGTGATTGGAAACTATGAAAAGAAACTCAAAGCTTGGTATTAGTCGGTTAGTACCCAGAAAACAAAGAAACTTAAGCCTTGAGCCAGAAGTGAGAGCAAAGAGATGTTTTTAGCTTGAATGAATGTGTTTTTGCAAATGAGAGAGTGTGAGGTGCTTATGCTCGAATTCATGCCCTTATAAAGAGATGGAGGGGACAAAAAAACAAGGGTGGAGCGTGTATACCATTCAAAATTTGAATTTGGAATCTTTGACTCACTTTTGCTGCCACTTGACCCCACCAATAAACCCCACGTGGTCGAGTGCTTGACCAGAATTTTGAATTTTGAACTTCCTCTTCCCTCCAATCGATCGAGTGGGCCTGGGCTTGAACAACACTCGATCGTGTGCTTCTTAATGGTTTGGTCGAGTGGCTTTAGAAAGCATTCTCCTCAAGTCCGAAATTGCTTAAGTCCACTTGTGAAACCCATGTAGAAGCCTGCCCAAAACAAAAATGAAAGAAAAATCAAAAACACAAGGAAATTAAACCTATATACAAAGATACCTTAGGGATTTCCTCCCTACTGAGCTTGTTTATAGTCACTAAGCTTGACTTTTGGTGCCTTTTCAGGCTTGGTTTGGAGACCAGAGAGATGATGAGGTCCCCCCTGGTTCAATTTGATCACCATGAACCTTTTTCTTGGTTAAAACAGTCAACACACTTGAAACTTGTTTATTCTTGATCTTGAGCCTTGGCCTTGCTTTCTTAACAGACTTCTTGTTGAGTTGCACTTGGAGATGCTTCACCAGATCAGTCAACTCTTAAACTGAAGTCTTGAGGTTTTGAACATCTACCTCATTGTTTGAAATCTTGACCTTAGAGTCTATTTCTTCCTTAGAAAACTGAACGTCAGCTTTATCTTCTATAACAAAGGGTTGGCCTCCAATGGTGGGTTGGTTTGTTGCATTCTTGATGTTCTCATAGTCAACCCACCAGCAATGTCCAAGCTGATTATACCCTTTCTAACATCAATCACTGCTCCAGCTGTGGCCAAGAATGGTATTCCAAGGATAATAGAATCATCAAGCTCCTGTTCCATCTCAATGATGATGAAGTCAGTTGGTATCCTTGCCTTACCTATCTTCACTGTAAAGCTTTCCAATTTACCCATCACATCCTTCCTAGAGCCATCAGCAAGACTGATGTAGAGGTTGCTTGGCTTGAACTCCTCATATCCTATCTTTTGTGCTATTGAGAAGGGCATAACAGTCACAGAAGCTCCAAAGTCACATAAACACTTGTTGAAGTGCATATAGTTTAGTGAGCATGGTAGGTTGAATGAGCCTGGATCCTCAAGCTTGGTTTGAATCACAGCTGTTCCCATGTCTTTTAGATCCTTCTTGGCTTGATTCTTGGTTTTCTGCTTTGATATGATAAGTAACATGCCCTTATAGAGAGGATATGGTTCATACTGCCCCAAAGCTGGTCCTCTGTCCTCTTTCTTCTCCTCAACAGTCACTTCATGTTGAATGGCCATCAGTTCCTGCTTCTCAATCTTTTTCTTGAGCTTCCTAATCATCTTTTCCTTGAAACTTCCTGGGAATGGCAGAGGTGGTTTGTATGCTGGAGGAATGTACTTGGTGGGTTTATCAGACTCGGTAGGTGTAACTCGACCAGTGACTCGATCAGGCACTCGATCGAGTGCTCGATCATGTGCTGAGTCGAGTGCACCATCGAGTGTCTTCTTTGTTTGGTCTCCTGATGAGACCATGGACAACTCAAGCAAATAACATGGACATGAGGAGCAGCTTGAACCAGAGTAAGCATTGGAGGAGCAGCTTGAACCAGAGTAAGCATTGGAGGAGCAGCTTGAACCAGCGGAAGCATTGGAGGAAGCATTGGTCGTTCCGGCAAGTACTCTTACAAGATCAAAATTCAGTAGGTTAAACCAAGCTATCATTGGAATAATCAAGGAGCTGGACAAGAAGCAAGAATACGTGGCTCAAACCATTTGGACGATGCTCACAGCTCAGGGTGTTCGATGAAGGGTTAAGTGTTGCTTATGCACTCTTTTTCCCTTGTCAAGTTTTGTCCCATTGGGTTTTCATGACAAGGTTTTTAATGAGGCTTAAGTGACACTTTCTAGGCCCCTTTGTCACCCCATTTCGTGGTCCAAGGCCCATCTCTTTGCCTTGGCCCATTTTCTTTCTCTCTTGTTCAAACTTTACATTTAATGCTTTTGTAATTTCCTAAACATTTTGCATGAACTTGCATAACTGTGGGACTTGTGCATATTCTTACAAGAGTTTGACCTTGTGCATGCTCTTGCATGTCTCTCCTCTCTCCCCTCTTCTTCTTTGTCCTCCCTCTTCTATATAATCTCCATGTATTTCTCTTTTGCAAATCATCAAACATTTTAATCAAAAACCTTATTTTTACTTGTTTGATCTGAGGAGTGTGTAATATCTTCTCAACTTGTTTACTTCTTAGTGTGTCATATCTAAGTTGTATTCACGCCTGTAGTCTAAGAGATTTTCATCTCTCTTGGAAGTACAATTCGTTTCCCCTTTCAATATACTGCATCCATCCTCTTCATCTTCATCGCCATTCATCTATCAATTACGCTGCATCACCAAAGTTCAATCCATTGTTCATCATCATTTCGTCCATTTCACTCCAAAACCTTGCAAAGTGTGTCCTTGGGCATAGATCCTCATCCAGGAGTCTATCATGTGGTATCAGAGCCACTTTGCAACCATGTTTTGGACTTCCAATCGTCACTCTCTCTTTTTTCCCTGATTTTCGTTCATCTTGCAAGAATTTTATCAAATGTTTTACTCGTTCAAAAATTACGAAATCAATTGAATTTGGATCCTATTTGAGTCTATTATTTTTAGAAATTTATTTTGGAATTTTTTGATTCATTTTCATATTTTTCCAGATCCGTTTTCATTTGCGTGTTTTTGGAACTATTTACTTGTTGGATCTTTGTTTTATTTCAGGTACCATGGTGGCGTCTGAAGAGGAAGAGTCAACCCCCTCTAGCATGGAAAGGAGAATTACAAAATCAATCACAACTACTATGGCAACGATGCTCGATGAAAAGCTTGGTGCTCTACGTCAAAGGCAACACCAAGATCTTAAACCCAAGCCACCAGACGACACATCTAGATCAACCCGGAGCAGCCCACAGAAAACCTCTCACACTCCCAAATCTAAATCTGTGATTCGTTCTAAAATCTCTTTGGCTCATAAACTCAATAACTTTACAGGAAAAGGAGACTACCTTGAGTGGGAGAAAAACATGGATGATTGGTTCTACTATAAGGACATTCCAAGAAATGAAAGATTAGCTTTTGCACTTACCCAACTCACAGGACACGCTTACAAATGGTGACTTCAAGAATTTGATGACCGTTGGTATTACAAGGAGCCAAATATTACATTGTGGAGAGATCTTAAGAAGCTTCTAAGGAATAAGCTCCACAAGCGTTACACTGTGTTCCCCATGCCAATGGCACAATCCAACCAGTTCCTGAAAAGAAACCAGCCTTAGTCCCAGATCAAAAGAAACCCCCAAAATCTGTGGAGGCAAAGACGCAGTCAGATCTTCTTGAGGCGTTAACCGAGTACATTAAATTTGAGAAGATGAAGGCTAAGTTAACATCTCATACAAAAAAGGTCCCTAAACAGATTGTCGTTCACAAGCAAAGTCTAAAGTCATCGCTTGAATCATGTGGTGAACCAAAGCAATGTAAGTCTTCTACACTTTTAAAATCTAAGTGAAACTGACTTTCTTTGTGGTGTGGTGAAAGAAAGATGTATGGAATGAATAAAAGTCAGGGTGTTTCAATTCCCCTTATGCAGTTGCAGTATAAGAGGTGTCAATCCTATCTGAGTGATTGTGAACAATTAAGATGTGCATATGAGTCTAAGTCAAGTCAATTGTAAAGATTGGTTGTCACTAACAATCCTAAAATGAGATATGAAATGCAGAAAGTAAAAACAACTAGAACAAGATACTAAATGCAAACAGAACAGACAAATTAAAGCTATAATGAAACTAGAACAGAGATTGACACTATGCTAATGAACTAATGCAAAACAAGTAATGAACATGAAACTACGTGAATGCAATGGAAATGAAACAGGAATGAAACAAGACAATCACAAATTAAAAACACAAGTTCTGGGGATGAACTCGAGCAGCACTCGACCGAGTGTAGGTCGAGTACGTGGTCGAGCTAGACTTAAACGTGAAAACAGAGCAACACAAGAAAAACAGAGCAATGCAGAAACTAATCAAACAACAAGCAAGCAATGATATTTAGACTAAGATTTCAATAAACAAAGAAGGCCTTGAGGAGGGATTCATGGGCTGAGCTAATCATTGTGGTTATCTAACTTGGTCAACAAATCTCAAGCAAACATTGAGCTGATCTCTAGACATACTATTCTAATACATGTTTAATCCACTCTCATGGCAAGAAACAATCAAACCTATGCATTTCTAGACTTGTTCTCACAAAGTAAAGAATCTACACAAGCATGCATTAAGCAATACATCTCAAACCAAACAAGACTTTTAATCTCTTAGCAAGCCTAATGGTAAGCTCTAGATCTAGCCTTATCTATGCTCCTTAGAGATTGGTGTGATGCTAAGATGCTTGAAATCAAACCCTACCTTCTCAGATATAGGATCAGCATTAAGATCATCTAGCCTAGAAGAGATCTACAACAATCAAGCTTGACCAAATCAAACAAACCACAAGATCAACCCAGCCTAACCCATCCTCAAGGTCCTAATCAAACTACTCACAAGAACACATGGTGAAATATGTCAAAAACCCAGAAAATAATGAAACTTGCATCATTAGAAAGATGAAACAGAGATCTACAATATTGATGAAGGAATAAAACTCGAAATCTTAATACTTTGAAAGTTATGAAACAAACAAAATATAAGAATCTAGTCTTTCTCTCTCAAACAAGTACAAAATCTAAAAATAAAAGAAAGTGCAAAAGGAATAAAATCTAAAAAAGGTAAAAACTAGGTTTTAGACTCTCTAAAAAGCTGGACTCTTTGGTGGCTGCAGGTACAAGGGCCTTATATAGGAGGTGAGATGGAAGCCCTAAAAATACAAAAAGTCAAAGTAGTCAACGGCTCGGTCAACTCGACCAGTGCTCGGTCGAGTGGCTGGTCGAACTGGCTTCTCTCGTGCATTCTCCACTCGGTCGAGTCCTCCTCAGCACACGGTCGAGTGGTGGTCGAGTGGTGCGGTCGAGTTGGACTCCGGACCTTGATTCTACAGCCTTAACTCTCTTGTTTTCTCCTCAGGATTGCTTCACTTCTCCTCAGCATTGCTTCCATGCTCCTTAAGATCCAAAATCACCTGTTTATGCATGAAAAGATGCAAATGCAATGCAACTATACTCTAATGCATGATTAGTCCTAAAGCTACACAATAATGGCCTAAATGGATAGCAAAAGATGCAAAAGTTGTGAATAAACTAAGGGAAAACAAGGTAAAATATATGAAGATCAACACCCCCAAACTTAATCTTTGCTTGCCCTCAAGCAAATAATCAAGACAAAAGAAGGTAGGTGAGGTTTGAAAGTGGGATCTCAGCTCCTAAAGCTTGCAAATAGACTATCTCGAATCATTGTCCAAGTTACTAGCACTATGATGCAGGTTGAATGAGCTATACTTAAAGACTTTAGACAAGCATATCACAACCTTCACTGATTTGAGCCTTAGATGTCCACATGCATTCAAATCAACCATTTCTTTTAACATTCATTAATCAAGAACATGAATCAATTATGTGCAATGCTTAAACTCATTTGGCTTGGCAGTAAAAGGTTTAGAGACAATGATGGTCTCTTTTTAGAGTAGGGCTTATCAATATCAAGGTTCTCTCATAAAAAAAAAAAAATGGATTGAGCTTTAGAAGAATGCTAAAGGTAAGAACACTTAGACACATACAAGAACAAAACCTTGTCTACCCAAAGGCACCCAAAGTGTTTATCCTATCAATCTAAACCCAATTGATCCTAGTGCTACCCTTGAACTTCTTTTCTTCTTTTTCACCCTTTTCTCTTTTGGTTTTAAAGTCTTAGGAGAGGTTTCTTATTTGATCTTTCTAGTGGAATGGGGGATTCTTACTTATTTGCTATGGTTCTCTTTTCTTCTTATTCTTAAGACATATAAGCATTTTGCTAGACTTCTCTTTTCTTTCTTTCTTTTCTTTAACTAGAACCATCTTTAAACAACCTTATTCTTCCCATTCTTTCACTAGACTTTAAATTTACTTAAACACATTCCCCTCCTAAAGACTCTAACCTTTTCTTTCTCTTTTTCCTCTTTTCTTTTCATAACAGCCAAGTCCCAAACCCAACAAGTGAACCACCTAGTCCTATCTAGTTTGAAAAATGCAAACTAGAACTACACAAGGCTTTACTCTTGTCAGTTCAAACCTAACATTTTCTACCAAGCTCAATCCCAAAAATAGGCCTCACACACACAAGAATAAACATGGCTTGAAAGAAGGTTTGGTTTAGGGGTAGGGGAACTGATTCTAATGATTCAATCAGCTACTTGGATCAACAAGAGTGGTAAAAAGGAAGAAGATGATCCAAATATGTATATGGTATCCATGAGTTTAAAGCAATGCACACATTGATAATTGAAAGTCAATATTAGGTTCTTATAAATAGGAAATGGTTTCAAATCTCAACATGCTTCAATTTAGACCAAATGCAATGTAGGAATTCAAGTCTTGGTTCAATCTTATTCTTCTAACCACTCAACTAGCATCAAAGTACTATTAACTTGGGCATTGATCCTAGTCTAGTGAATAAACAAGCTAACAAGGGAATATTCATCATAGATCCCTAATGCAAATACTATACAATCCTACATGAAACATGCTAAACAAGATCCTAATGTGCAGTGCAAACTACATGAACACTCTTTTTTTATAAAGATTTTTGCAAAAAATTTCAAATTTTTAGGGTTTTTCTATGCCTTAGATGCTATGCAAGTATTAACATGATGATGCTAAAAATTTGAAATAAGAATCACAAAACACAATGTCAAATGCTATCTCAAACCCTCCCCCAAACTTAAATCACACAGTCCCTGTGTGAAAGAAATTTGATTGAGGATTCAAGATGAAAAACAAAAAACAAAACACAATGTCAAATGCAATGATATCTACAAGTGAAGGTGATAGTGGTACCTTAGGGATTGTGGAAGTAGTTGTCCACATCCATCTGCATGTTGTCATAGGAGTAGTTGGGGTCTTGTTGGTGACTTGGAGGTGGAGATTGGGGCAGCTCGACGATGGGAATCGACCGGGACTCGGTCGAGTACGTGCTCGAGTGGGGGGGTCGAGCTGGACCACGAGTGTCAAAATGTTGACCTTGCTGCTGGTAGAACTTCTGGTAGAGTGCTGGATCCATGAAGTATTGGGGTGGGATGGGAGGGTAACCTTGATATCCTGGATAAGCAGCTGGAGGTGGGAAACCGTAGGGTGATCTGGGCTGGAACTCGGCCGAGTGCATTGGAGGTGCTCGGTCGAGTGGGTGCTCGAGTGGGGGGGTCGAGTACCTTGAAAATGGTTGTTCTCGGGTACTTGAGCTCCTCTTCCTCTGATTTGGCTCATACATTGAAGCTCTAGCTGGTTCCACAGGGTTCGCAACTTTAGAAAGTGCTCTAGTTGAGCTACTCCTCCTCAAAGGGCTTGATGGTGTAGGTGAAGAATTCCCACTCTTCAACTCAGCAATCTCCTTCTTTAAGCCCTTGATAGACTTAGCCATGTTGGTCACCTTCTTCTTCAGCTTATCAAACCTCTTCCCATGCCATTTGTTCCATTTTTGCAAAAGGGTTAATCTCTTGGTAGCCTCCCTCACTCCTCTACTATCTCTTGGGTTGAGCTCATAATCCTCAAAGTAAAATTGCTCCTCCCCATCAGCCATTTGCACATCTCCAGCTTCATCAACTCTAAGTTGAACTATCCCATCAAACAAATGCTCCTCAGCTGGCCAAAAGTCAATGTTGGCTCCTTCTTGAATGGTGGTGAGCTCTTGGTTAGGCAAAATCAGTTGCTTTTTCCCAAGTGTTGGAAGTTCAAAGTTGAAAATGTGATTCCCTTGATGCATCTCCTTGGCTAGGATGATAGTAGAGGTGAGGTAGCTAGAGTCAATCCATCTTGGTGAAACCCTTTCTCCTCTAAGTGGAACCTTAGCGGCTTGTAGGATTGGAGTAATGATGCCTCCAATGGTGAGTGCTCCTCTTGATCCTTTATTCTCCAACTTGCCTACCCAACTTCTCAAGTAAATCATGTGGTCAATGAGCACCATTGCTAGGCCAGTCTCCACAGTGCTCCCAAGAATGATGGTACCATTTCTTGCTTGGAAGATGACTCCATTGAGAGCCAAATCAATCATCTTTAGCTCCCCCTCATTAATGTTCCCAGTTTCCTTCCTAGCAAAGAAGGTGTTGGCAAGAGCTTTATGGAAGTACCTTAGGACTGGGCTCCTTATCCTTGAACTCTTGGAATTGGAGGATGAGTAATATTTGTTGTCCCCAATGGTTTCCCACACAGCATAGAGCTCTTCTCTTGGAATCATCAAACTCCTACTGCTCCCAACCTCAAAACCAAACACATTGGCTATCTTCTTCATTGAAAGTTCATACCTTTTCCCCTTGATTGTGAAAGCAATGTGACCAGCTCCAAACTCAGCATCCTTCCTTGCATATGTATACAGCTTGACTGTGGCTAGAAACTCACAACTCTCTTCTTTGTAGCCCTCCATGCAAAGCCCCATAAACTTAGTTAGGTTGCTCTTCTCAAAGAGATACTCCACATCTTCACCAATGGCTAGCTTCTCCATGGTTTCCTTGTGTAGATATCTAGTCCCTAAGAACTCCATTCTCATGAAAGCATCATAAAGTTGCCTCTTTGACAACCCACAAGACTCAGCTTCTCCATCATCCTCTATCTCTTCTTTTTCACTTTCTTCCTCACTCTCATTCTCACTCTCCTCTTGTTCAACCTCAACTGCTGGCCTCTTCCCTTTGGCCTTGTGTCTCCTCATGAACTCATTGAGAGTTGACTCCCTTTCCTCCTCACTTTCAGTCCTCTCAGGATCTTCCTCAACTCTCTCTCTCCTTGGACGCGGCATCTGGCTCGACCGGCTGCTCGAACCACCACTCGGTCGAGTGCATGATCGAGTGGGGCGTCGAGTGGCCCTTCCAGCTTCTCCTCTTGATTCAAGTCTAGCATCATGACGTTCCATGGAGGTTGCAGCGGTTTGTTGAGACTTCCTAGTGATTCTTGAAGACATTTTTCAAATAGAACTGAAGGGAATAGACTCAAAGCTCAAAGTTAATAGGTTAGTGAACCAAAAACTTGAAAGAACTAAGCTTGAGCAAAAGATAAGCTATGAGAGAGACTTTAAAACTTGAATTCAATGGTTTTGAGCAAATGAGAGAATGTGAGAGGTATAATTTCGTGCAAGGTCTATATAAAAAAGCTAAGGGGACAAAGAGACAAGGGTGGAGCGTCCATACCATTCAAATTTGAAATGGGAATCTTTGACCTGCTTTTTGCTGCCACTCGACCCCACACTCGACTGTACACGGTCGAGCACCTTGACTAAATTTTGAAATTTCAAAATTTTTCTTCTTGTTCTTCCCTCCACTCGATCGTTCTAGCGATTTGAAGATCAAATGGGCCTCAATTCCTTCCTAGCTCGGTCGAGTACCTCTCGTGGGTAGGTCGAGTGGGCTTGCGAGTCTCCTTCTCCAAGTCTAAATCTCTCCTTACCCAACTACATTTTCACCTAAAGGCCTGTCCAACACAAACATAAAAGAAAACACATCAAAACTACAAGGAAAATAAACCATATTTACAAAGGATACCTTAGGGACTTCCTCCCTAGTGAGCTTGTTTAAAGTCACTAAGCTTGACTTTGGTGTCCTTTTTAAACCTTGTTTAGATACCAAGGAGGTGATGAAATCCTCCCTGGAACCTCTTGATCACTGTGAAGTTGATCCTTGATCACCTCACCCTTAACACACAAACCATGTTTCTTCTTGATTTTGAGCCTTGGTCTTGCTTTCTTTAAGGACCTCTTGTTCAGCTTAACTTGAAGATCCTCAACCATACTAGTCAACTCTTGAACTGACCTCTTAAGCTTTTCCACAGAATCATCTTGAAAGGAGAGCTTAGCCTTTGGAGTTGCTTCACCACTTGAACCTTCTTGACCTCCTTTGTCCTTGATAGTAAAAGGTTGATCATCAATGGTAGGAAGGTTGGTTGGGTTATAGATGTTAAACTTCATGGCTATATCTTCAGCAATGTTCAAGGTCACAAGACCCTCTTTGACATCAATAACTGCTCCAACAGTGGCTAGGAATGGCCTTCCAAGAATGATTGGATCTTCAGGTTCCTTGTCCATCTCCAACACCACAAAATCAGTGTGAACCCTTGCCTTCCCTATCTTGACTGGAACATTCTCCAACCTTCCAACTATCTCCTTGTTTGACCCATCAGCTAGACATATATGAAGGTTGGTGGATTTGAAATCAGTTCTCCCAAGCTTTTGTGCTATGGAGTATGGCTTCACACTTGTTGAAGCTCCCAAATCACAAAGGCATTGGTTGTAGTGAAGATAGCTAAGTGTGCAAGGCAGATAGAATGGACCTGGATCCTTAATCTTGATTGGAATGATAACTCCTCCAAGGTCCTCAAGATCCTTCTCATCTTGAGCTTCAGCCTTCTTCTTTGACAAATCAAGCAAAAAATCTTTGTAGAGAGGATATGGATCATACTGTTCCAAGGCAGGTCCTCTCTCTTCTTCTTGGTAAGAAATGGTGATCTCTTGTATGGCCAACACTTCCTCAACTACAGCTTTCTCAATCACAACCACTTCCTTCAAAGCCTTCTCTTCCTCTTGTTGCTTAGCCATCATCTCCTTTCTCTCAATGATTTCCCTAAGCTCCTTAATCTTTTGTGCTTTGAAACGTCCTAGGAATGGAAGGGGTGGCTTGTAAGCAGGAGGAATGTACTTAGCAGGCTTGACAGCTTCTGAGTCTGCAACTCGATCGACCACTCGAGCATGCACTCGGTCGAGTGGCTGTTCGAGTACCTGGTCGAGTGCAATAACGGACTCCAGTTGCTTTGCACAAACGTCACTTGGGGCTTCAGTAACTAATGAATTCCCCCAAACTTGGACTTCACTGTCCTCAGTGACTTCCTCATCAGAGATATGAATGGCTTTTGCAGTGAACTCCCTTGGATTTTGAACAGCTTTTCCATGGAGTTGGTTGGGTTTAGGAGCTGAAGTAGAGGCAATGTTGCTCTCCATATACTTCATTCTGGAGTTGAGACCTTCAAACTTCATGTTCAGATCATTGTACTGTGATGTGAGCCTTTGATTCAACTCAGCAAACTGCTTGGCTTCCTCAATCTTGCCTTGTGTTTGCCCAATCAACAACTGTTGCATCATTGCTCTTAAGTCGTGTTCCTGGCCTTGGTTAGTCTGAAACCCTGGTGGGGGACACAATTGGGGCTTGAACACTTGGTGTTGTTGCTTGGGGATGTAGTTTTGTTGTTGTTGTTGAGGTTGAGGAGGTGGATAGACTTGGTCTTGAGGATTGGCCACATTGGTGCTCCTATAAGAGAGATTGTTGTTTTTGAAACCTCCTTGGTTGTAGCCTTTGAATCCTCCCTGGTTTTGCATGTAGCACAACTCAGCAAATTCAGGCTCCCCCTCTTGAACTGGAGCTTCTTCTTCACCAATGAAGTGAATAGACTTGGACTGGCTGAGGAGTATCTTGTCAAGTTTCTCATTGACCATCTTCAAATCCTTCTTATACTTGTCCTCTTGATCAGTGGAGGAGCTCCTTATTGTCCTATCATAATCCTCATTATAATTGCCATCAGACTGAGCAAGATTCTCAACCAATTCCCATCCTTCTTCCACATTCTTGTTGAGGAAGTTGCCATTAGAGGCTGTATCA
The DNA here is from genome assembly GCF_030686135.1 of Camelina sativa. Classification (NCBI taxonomy): domain Eukaryota; kingdom Viridiplantae; phylum Streptophyta; class Magnoliopsida; order Brassicales; family Brassicaceae; genus Camelina; species Camelina sativa. The sequence goes on along the minus strand of NC_141892.1, from coordinate 16,294,317 downwards.
AGAAGCATTCTTATCTTGGGAAGCACTCCTCTATACAAGGTGCTTAGAAGTGACTCATTGCTGAAGCCATGGTGAGGACACTGAGTCTGGAATCCTTTAAACCTCTCCCAAGCTTCACAAAAGCTCTCATTATTCCTCTGAGCAAACCCAGAAATTTCATTCCTCAACCTAGCAGTCCTTGCATTGGAGAAGAACTTGGCCAGAAAAGCTTTCTTGCATGCATCCCATGTGGTGATAGCTCCAGTAGGAAGAGTCTTCTCCCAAAGGTGAGCTTTGTCTCCAAGAGAAAATGGGAAGAGCCTTAATTTGAATCCATCTTCACTCACTCCATTGATCTTAGTGAGTCCACATATTCTGTCAAACTCATCAAGGTGATCCAGTGGATCCTCCATTGGCAACCCATGAAACTTGTTGGCTTGGATCATTGAGATCAATCCACTCTTGATCTCAAAGTTATTGTTTGCTACTGAAGGTGGCACAATTCCAGCCCTTTGGTTGTGGGTATTGGGTGCATCTCCTGCACCAATGTGCCTTGGTCTCTGCTCATGGATAGCTTGTTGCTCCATGATGTCTTGACCTTGTTGTTGTTGAACTACTCTTTCTTGCTTATGTCTCAAACCCTTTTGTAGCATGTGGATGTTGTCAATAGGCTGTTGAAGACTGTCTTTGCCTTTTGACCTTGTGTGCATCAACAAACTCTACTACAGACTCAAACAGGTACACGGTCGAGCACAGGCTCGAGTGGGTGGTCGAGTCGACTGGGAAGTAATGGCTATTTGGATCCGGCTTCTGGCTCGATCAAGTGCTCGATCACAGCTCGGTCGAGTGGTGGTCGAGTAGGTGGTCGAGTGGTACCTGAAACAAAAAACAGCCAAGCAAAGGAAGATTCGAGTTCAGTAACTTCACAAGTGTTTAAACGAACTTAATCTTAGACTAATAATGATCCTAAATGTCACAAAACACACTCAAATGGGCAACGGCGCCAAATTGAAACTGACTTTCTTTGTGGTGTGGTGAAAGAAAGATGTATGGAATGATGATGTATGGAATGAATAGAAGTCAGGGTGTTTCAATTCCCCTTATGTAGTTGCAATATAAGAGGTGTCAATCCTATCTGAGTGATTGTGAACAATTAAGATGTGCATATGAGTCTAAGTCAAGCCAATTGTAAAGATTGTTTGTCACTAACAATCCTAAAATGAGATATGAAATGCAGAAAGTAAAAACAACTAGAACAAGATACTAAATGCAAACAGAACAGACAAATTAAAGCTATAATGAAACTAGAACAGAGATTGACACTATGCTAATGAACTAATGCAAAACAAGTAATGAACATGAAACTACGTGAATGCAATGGAAATGAAACAGGAATGAAACAAGACAATCACAAATTAAAAACACAAGTTCTGGGGATGAACTCGAGCAGCACTCGACCGAGTGTAGGTCGAGTACGTGGTCGAGCTAGACTTAAACGTGAAAACAGAGCAACACAAGAAAAACAGAGCAATGCAGAAACTAATCAAACAACAAGCAAGCAATGATATTTAGACTAAGATTTCAATAAACAAAGAAGGCCTTGAGGAGGGATTCATCGGCTGAGCTAATCATTGTGGTTATCTAACTTGGTCAACAAATCTCAAGCAAACATTGAGCTGATCTCTAGACATACTATTCTAATACATGTTTAATCCACTCTCATGGCAAGAAACAATCAAACCTATGCATTTCTAGACTTGTTCTCACAAAGTAAAGAATCTACACAAGCATGCATTAAGCAATACATCTCAAACCAAACAAGACTTTTAATCTCTTAGCAAGCCTAATGGTAAGCTCTAGATCTAGCCTTATCTATGCTCCTTAGAGATTGGTGTGATGCTAAGATGCTTGAAATCAAACCCTACCTTCTCAGATATAGGATCAGCATTAAGATCATCTAGCCTAGAAGAGATCTACAACAATCAAGCTTGACCAAATCAAACAAACCACAAGATCAACCCAGCCTAACCCATCCTCAAGGTCCTAATCAAACTACTCACAAGAACACATGGTGAAATATGTCAAAAACCCAGAAAATAATGAAACTTGCATCATTAGAAAGATGAAACAGAGATCTACAATATTGATGAAGGAATAAAACTCGAAATCTTAATACTTTGAAAGTTATGAAACAAACAAAATATAAGAATCTAGTCTTTCTCTCTCAAACAAGTACAAAATCTAAAAATAAAAGAAAGTGCAAAAGGAATAAAATCTAAAAAAGGTAAAAACTAGGTTTTAGACTCTCTAAAAAGCTGGACTCTTTGGTGGCTGCAGGTACAAGGGCCTTATATAGGAGGTGAGATGGAAGCCCTAAAAATACAAAAAGTCAAAGTAGTCAACGGCTCGGTCAACTCGACCAGTGCTCGGTCGAGTGGCTGGTCGAATTGGCTTCTCTCGTGCATTCTCCACTCGGTCGAGTCCTCCTCAGCACACGGTCGAGTGGTGGTCGAGTGGTGCGGTCGAGTTGGACTCCGGACCTTGATTCTACAGCCTTAACTCTCTTGTTTTCTCCTCAGGATTGCTTCACTTCTCCTCAGCATTGCTTCCATGCTCCTTAAGATCCAAAATCACCTGTTTATGCATGAAAAGATGCAAATGCAATGCAACTATACTCTAATGCATGATTAGTCCTAAAGCTACACAATAATGGCCTAAATGGATAGCAAAAGATGCAAAAGTTGTGAATAAACTAAGAGAAAACAAGGTAAAATATATGAACATCACCAAGGAAGTAATTGATCAAGGTTTAGAAAATTCCAATTCTTGTATGATGCACTTGTCTTTTCCCAAACGTGTTGAGATACGTACAGATTCTAATGGAGGAAAATGGAAGCAAGCAGAGCAAGAAAAGGAGAATAAGGAGTTTGAAAGAGAGGGTCAGTGACCTAGGGAGGAACAACTCAGAGACGGACCCGAGGAGAAACAGCTTGGAGAAGAAGGCAAGGAGAGACAGTTCATTGCTGAGGATGATCTCGCTATACCAACTAGACCTATGACTCTATCTCAAGCTAAGTATAATATTTCTTTAATCCAATCTGATTTTGTGCTTGAAAAACTAACCCATTTGGAACCGGAGCAACCGAGTAGAATTATTTCCTTTTTACAGGTTCAGGAAGAAGAATCACTAGAAACAACACAAATGAGTTTGTCATTAATTAGTGATTTGGAGCAGATCAACATTGTGCCAAACCCATTCCCTATACCATATCGTTGTGAGTACCCAAGAAAGCACTGCTCAAGATGAAAAACGTTTTGGTTTTGAAAATGTGAAAGAATTTTGTGTTTCAAAGTTTGTTTTGAACAAAATGATTCCAACTTTTGAAACATTTGCTTTTAAAGAGTTCTCTAAGCCAAAAGGTTTGTTGTTTGAAAATTTTCATGAATATAACTTTTCTTTGAGAGTTTCTTTGTGTAACATTGTAATGGAATTATTTAAAAGTAAAATTGAGCATGTAATGGTTAAACCTTTTTCTGACATGAGACATTTGCTTGAAAAGGAGTTGTGTGATTTTAAATTGTACAATGAGCTTTGCAAACCAACTGTGAAAGATCATGTTTTTGATTTCTCTATTTCAAGTATAATGCATTTGTTCTATCCCATGAGTGCTACAAAAGGAACAGGTTACATGGAGAAGCATAATTACTTTGGAGAAGAAACATGTTCTGTTCAAATCAAGGAGAAACCACCATATATATGCCAACAGATGATTTATCATTTTGGAGTTAGAAGCTGGAAGTATCTCAGGAAAACAACTTCGATCGCTCAAGGATGCTCGATTCTAAAACTCAATTTTGATAACAACTACATGAATATCTGTTTGATCTTTTCCTATGTGTCTAAACTGTTTCCTTTTGATGTAGGAGATTTTACAGAGCATGGAAAAGTAGTCAAAGCTTTCTCAATGCTCAAAGATGAACCAACTGATGTAACACTTGTGCTCCTACCAAACTATCATAAGATAAGTATTTCTATTCTCAAGGATTCTCTTATCCAAGATCGCACAGATATGATCGTGTACCTGTTCGGGTAAGGGATCGAGTGATGAATAAAAACGTAAACAATCTAAATACGAAAGCTCCTAAGGATGGGGTACTCGACACCTAAATGTTCCTTACAAATATGGATATCCTACATGCCTCAAGTAAATATTCCCTAGACAATGAATCTCTAAAATCTTGTTAAAACACTCTCGTGATAGAAACAATCAACCTTAATCACTTCCCTACCCAACTCTCGTTGGAGAAACATGACCAAGCAGGCAATACAAACCGATTCATTATTGTCAATAAACCCCTTACTCATCTAATCTCTTAGGCTACGTGACTAAATCTCTAGCATTGATTGATTAAAGCATTTCATCTACACCTCTCGGTGGTAAAACGCCCTAGATCTAATCTCAACCTCTCGGTCTGTTGACAGCATTAAGAACACCAATCTAGAATGTAATTTATAAAACACAAATATCAAGCTAAGACATCATAATCGGTCAAGAACACAAAATTGTCTATCCCATCCCTAGAAACTTTACTACACTACTCATCTCATTGCCAAAAACACAAAAGCATAAGTGAAAGAAAAATGCATTATATCAAAGATAGAGTAGAGTAGAAGAGTATAAAGAAGAAATCTAAAAATGATGACAAAAGGAAGTAAAATAAATCCTAACAAAAGTGGAAAAGAGTTTGAGTCACTCTAGATCTCTCTCAGAAGCTCTTGCTCTCTGGTTTGAGGGTATGCGGCGTGCTCGTTTACGAGGAAGAAGAGGGGGGTTATATATGGAAACCCCTTTGACCTAGCTTCCATGTCCTGCCCGAGGGTCTACTCGATGGGGTACACGAGGATAAGGTCGAGTTACTCCTCAGGTAGATCTTCGGGTTGTTCTTCCTGATCTTGGATCTTCCTCGATCGTGTTGGGGTTCAGACTGTTCTTCCAGCTCGATGCCTCCATTGGATACATGCTCGGATTTTTCCTTGTTTCTCCCCATTTTAGGCTCTAAAGCACATGTTTTCATCCAAAGTATGCAAATGCAAGAATGCAAGACCCTAAATGGCCTAAAAGTGAATTCCTACAGTTAATGACCTAAAAATGCTAAGGTAAGGGTATAAACAATGCAAAATATGGACAAAAAAGAATACTAAAAATATGTAAATTAGAGAGTTATCAGCCAGCAGAGACCAGCTTGAAGTATCTTTTGGACTGTTTTGAAAGTAGCTAAATGACCTCCATAGTCAGACCCATGACAATGCTCTAGTACCCCTCGGACTTCTTCCTCTGCTATACATCGTCTAAACAGGCCATCCGTCCCTTTTTGTACAAGTAAGGCTCATCCCAGTAATAGTTGTTGATGTCCCTGAATAATTTCTTCTTTTTGTGAGCATCGTAGTTCTTAGGAATATTTCTGCAAACCATGTAGTTCACAAAGTCAGAGTACGAAGGTAACTTATGAATTCGATCAACCCTGTTGACTCGGTGATTGAGTGAGCTATCGTGTGCCCGATCGTGTGGCTCATTTCTTCCAAGAAGTCGATGTGCATTAGTCTCTCTTCGGGCATCGAGTCATTTATTGGAAGTGGATCCTCAATTCTCATTCTAGACAAATGGTCTGCCACCCCGTTCTCGATTCCTTTCTTATCCAGAATCTCTATGTCGAATTCTTGCAGAAGAAGTATCCATCTGAGGAGCCTAGGTTTGGTGTCGTTTTTGAGTAAATGTACCTTAAGGCGGCATGATCTGTGTAAACAACCACTTTCGATCCAACCAAGTAACTCCGGAATTTCTCAAACGCAAAAACTACAGCAAGGAGTTCCTTTTTAGTTGTTGCATACCTTGTTTGGGCATCGTCCATGGTTCTGCTGGCATATTAGATCACATGGAGCTTTTTATCTATCATTTGGCCAAGTATTGCCCCCACTGCGTAATCAGACGCGTCACACATGATCTCAAAAGTATGATCCTAAATTAGAAACTTGAACTATTGGTGCACTCACAAGAACTTCCTTTATCTTGTTGAAGGCATCTAAACAATCCTTGTCGATGATTAATTCTGCTTCTTTGCAGAGGAGTCGTGTTAACGGTCGGGCGATCTTAGAGAAGTCTTTGATAAATCGCCTGTAGAATCTTGTGTCACCTAGGAAACTTTTGACGTCTTTCACCGATTTAGGAGGTTGCAGTTGAGCCATCACTTCTATCTTAGACTTGTTAACCTCTATCCCTTTTTCTGAGATCTTGTGGCCTAGGACTATCCCTTCTTGAACCATAAAGTGGCACTTTTCCCAATTCAGCACTAGATTGGTTTCTTCGCACCTTTTGAGCACCTTACAGGGGTTTGAGAGACATGATGAGAAAGAGGCTCCATATACTAAAAAGTCATCCATGAAGACCTCCACCATCTCCTCTATTAAATCCGAGAAGATGGATGTCATGCATCTTTGGAATGTTGGGGGAGCGTTGCACAAACCAAAGGGCATCCTTTTATAGGTAAATGTACCATAAGGGCAGGTGAACGTCATCTTCTCCTGGTCGGCATTGTGTATAAGGATTTTGAAAAATCCACTATACCCGTCAAGGAAATATTAGTAGGGGTGGTTAGCGAGCGTTTCCAGCATCTGGTCTATGAAGGGCAGAGGAAAGTGGTCTTTCCTAGAAGCTGCATTAAGCTTCCTACAGTCAATACACATTCGATGACCTGTTATTGTCCTCGTGGGAATTAGCTCATCTTTCTCGTTTTTGACGACGGTGATTCCTCCTTTCTTTGGAACGCAGTGCACCGAGGACACCCAAGTACTGTTAGAGATGGGGTATATAACTCCAGCATCGAGCAACTTCAGAATTTCCTTTTTCACAACTTCCTTCAGGTTCGGGTTTAGCCGACGCTGAGGTTCTACACTGGAGTATGATTCATCCTCTAGGTTTATCCGGTGGTTGCAGAGATCAAGGGATATACCCTTGATGTCGTCTAGAGTGTAGCCTATTGCCCCTCTATAATTTCTTAACTGAGTGCAGAGCAATTTGAGCTCTTTTTCAGGCAAGCTAGAATTAACGATAACCGGATAAGTTGAGTTAGGTCCCATGAAAGCGTACCTTAGCCCAGATGGGAGAGGTTTGAGTTCTACTTTCGGCGCCTTTGACTTGGACGAGTCATCAGTGGCTTGTAGGTGTCATTCGGAGTGGTGCTCGATCACCTTGCTCGGTGTGTTGGTCGTGGTAGTGATCGGGTTGGTGACCGGGTGGTCTGGTGTTGAGCAGCTGCACGACATAAGGCAGGAGGTAATCATCGAGTTGCTCAAGCTTTGGTTGGCGATCATCATCTTCTTCTCTTCAGCCTCCCCCGAATCTTTACTTAACTCCGGTTTGATGACTTCCCGATAGGTATCGAGCAATTCCTTATACAGCTTCGTTTCTTGGTGTATGAATCCCTCCTCGCTATCTTTTGTTAGCGATGTTTGTAAACAATCCCCGATTGTTACTTCCTAAAACGTCTCATCACGCAGTTTTTCTAGTTCCTCTATCGAGAAAGTTTGTCCCGCGATTGTGGGCTTTTTCATAGTTTCCCGAATATCAAACTGCATAGTGAGGTCTACCCCAAACTTCAGATCGATCTTCTCGTTCCTCACATCTATCATTGCTCATGCAGTGGCTAAAAATGGTCGTCTTAATATAAGCGGATCCCTTGGTTCTACATCCATTTCCAATACCACGAAGTCGGTTGGTACATCTACTGATCCTACCTTGATCGGCAGGTCTTCCAATACTCCACTTGGCAACCTTGTAGTTCGGTCTGCTAGAACTAGTTGTATGTCGGTGGGTTTGAATTTCTCAAACCCAAGGCGTTTGGCTACAGTTAGAGGCATTAAGCTGACTGATGCCCCCAAATAGCAGAGACATCTTCCGAACTTCAAAGGGCCAATCGAGCAAGGTAATCTGAATGACCCCGGATCGCTCAGTTTCTTAGGCGCAGCAGTCCTTTGGATTATAGCACTGCACTCGTGATTGAGTATGACCATTCCTTGGACCTGCTTGATTTGTTCCATCACCACATCCTCCAGGAATTTCTGGTAGGGAGGTATCAGGGTGAAAGCGTCCATTAGAGGCATGCGGAGCTCGAGTTCCTGCATCTGTTTTTCAAACAATGCCTTGTACTTCTCAAGAATTTTCTTGCGAAACCGTCCAGAAAATGGCAAGTGTGGCTTGTAAGGTGGAGGGATGAATCGTCTCTCTTTCTGTTTTTCTCCTCCTGGTTTGTTTGTAGGTGGTGGGATTATAGGAATGTCAACCGATCATCAGTCCGGGTGGGGTGATCGGGTAAAGGGTCGGGTTGCTTTATGGGATGGTTTGGTGGGTGAGTAGGAGTTGGCAGCTCACAGAGATCCTCCCATCTAAGTCATTTCTGTCCACAGGAATGGTAGGTGGTGCCTCCCGAGGTGGTAGGTTGTGTCCACTTCGTAGTGCTATTGCGAGTGCAGAATCTTGACTCGTTGAAGTTGAAGCCGATTTATCTGTGAGCAGCTGAATTCGAGAACTTAAAGCATCAAATCTGTTGTGGAGTTGCTGATAATTGGTCGATAACCGTCTTGCAAGGTCATCAAATCGTGTATTGATTTGCACCGCCTCGGTTTTCTGAGTTGACAGGACTTGGTGCATCATTGAGATCAAATCGAGGTATGAGGAAGTGTGTGAACTGGTTGGGTTGAGATACTGATTATTGTGGATGTAGGCACTGTGCCCTACTTTATGACCTCTGTGGTTGTTGATGAAGTTCATGTCCGCCAACCAAGTACTCTCCCCATCTTGTTGCAGAAATTGCTCTTCCTCTGAGATGGCTTGGACCTGCTGTTGTTGGTTCAGGAGTTTATCCAGCTTTTCATTGAGGACTCTCATGTCTCCCTTGTACTTGGCATCATCCTCGCTACTAGATCGCACAGTGCGATCATATTCTTCATTGTAATGGCCATCATATTGAGCTAAGTTCTCCACTAGATCCCAACCTCCGTCGACATCCTTGTTGAGGAAGTTACCATTGCTTGCGGTGTCCAGAAACATCCGTATCTTTGGGACCACACCTCGGTATAGTGTACTTAGCAATGAAGCATTGCTAAATCCATGATGAGGGCATCTGGTAGTGTACCCTTTGAAACGTTCCCAAGCTTCACTGAACGTCTCATTGCTCTTCTGAACAAAGCTGGAGATATCATTTCGCAGCCTTGCAGTTCTAGAGTTGGAGAAAAATTTGACTAGAAATGCCTCCTTGCATACTTCCCAGGTGGTGATGGACTCCTTGGGCAGTGATTTCTCCTAGATGTGTGCTTTGTCTCCCAAATAGAATGGGAAATGCTTGAGCTTGAATCCATCTTCACTTACTCCATTGATCTTGGTTAGGCTATAGAGCCTATCAATGGTCTAATGGGTCCTCCATTGGCAACCCATGAAACTTGTTGCTCTATATCATCTGGATGAGACTACTCTTGATCTCAAAGTTGTTGTTCTGGACAACAGGTGGCACAATTCCATGTCTTTGAGTGTGAGTAGATGGAGCATCTTCTGCTCCTATGTTGGTCCTCTCTTGAGGAGCTGGTGGACCAATCTGATTATTCATCTCCTCCTAAATTGTTGGTGGTTGCGGTTGATGGACTTGTGGTTGGCGTAGCATTCGAAGTCTGTCGATGTTGTCGATGAAATGACTCAATTGTTTGCTACCTTTGGATCGTGTTTGCATGCACAAGGAGTTGACCGAGTGAGTACACGAGCGTCAACTCGATCCAGGTGGGTACACGGGTTGTACCTGAAATGCAAAACAAACAAACACGAATGCAAACAAGTCAGTACCGAACCAAAATGGAAGATAGAACTTGATCTATCAAGTGTTGAAATCTTAATCGTAGCAAATTTAGATTCAACCAAATGGCAACGACGCCAAATTGATAACAGGTTTTTCACCCAGGGTATCAATTCCCTATGTAGTTGTAGTACAAAGGGTTATCAATCCAAATGGTTGTTATGCTTGCAGATAAGATGCGATCAGAAACAAGCAAGTCAAGTCAAGCAATAAATTGGTTTGATCTAACAATCCTAGAATAAATAAAAGAAAGCAAATAAACAAGAACCACACGATCTAAGCACTCGATGCAAGCATTCGAGTACAGGATCGGGTGGGGTGATCGATTGAGCAAGACAAGTAAGAACATCTCGAAGGTATACTCGAAGCAGGTAATTGTGTAGCTGTTCGGGTAAGGGATCGAGTTATGAATAAAATGTAAACAATCTAAATACGAAAGCTTTTAAGGATGGGGTAATCGACTCCTAAGTGTTCCTGACTTCTGAGGGTCTGTGGCGTGCTAGGGCGAGAGGAAGAAGAGGAGGGGGGTTTATATATGGAAATCCATTAACCCTAGCTTCCCAGTCTTGCCCGAGGGTCTGCTCGATGGGGTGCATGAGGATTAGCTTGGGTTGCTCTTCGGGTAGGTCCTCGGATTGTTCTTTATATTCTTAGATCCTCTTCGATCGGGTTGGTGTTCGGATTGTTCTTCCTGTCCATAGCTCCTTCGAGTACATGCTCGGATTTGACCTTGTTTCTCCCCATTTTTGGCTCTTAAGTACATGTTTTCATCTTAAATATGCAAATGCAAGAATGCAACACCCTAAATGGCCTAAATGTGGATTCCTATAGAAATTACCTAAAAATGCTAAGATTAGGGTAAAAACAATGCAAAACATGGACAAAAAGGGATTCTTAAAACATGTAATTTAGAGAGTTATCAACCCTAAGGGGGAATCCAAAGCTGAAGAGAGAGAGCCAACAGGGCAAGTACAGGGAGGTGATTCAGAGGACTACGATTTTGAGGATCTCACAAGAGAACCTCACAAGAGAATCGGGTGGTTGAAGAGGATGAACAAGTTCCTAGCGAGGAAGGTGAAGGACCTTACCGGCACGGTAAAGGTGATGGGAGGACAGATAAGGGAGTTGCAAGACAAGGCAAGTTGTGCCTCAGCTCCCACTTCCACATATGCACCCACATGGATGGGGAGGAGCGGCCCACTAGGAGGAATCCGAAGATTGGCACCTCTAGAGCCTCATAGGGCGTCATCCTACAAGCCCCAACCAGAGGGAGGTGTCACCAGACCCGATAGATCACAAAGAAGCCACTCGGATGCCTATCTGATGCCTCACCCGATGGGGTACATGACGTCATACCCGATGGCTCCATCAAGCACATATTCGGGTGACCACTCGGGTCCTTTCCCTCAGACTTACCAGATGTCGTACACTATGCCATACCTGATGCATCCTACGAGCAGCTACATGGGTGACCATTCCGGACCTCTCCCACCATACCCGTCGTACTACCCGATGAACTACGTGATGCCTTACCCGATAAACCCCTTGGATGCTGGTCTGAGCAGGTCGTTCGTGCACATAACCTAGCTCTCTGATGAGCAAACCCCGACACTGCTGAAGCCGGTGACGATCCTAGGTACGCCTTGGCGAGCATGGAGGCTGCCACAACCTCCTTCTTAACCAACCGATGAGGTACCACTTTCATCCAACCCATTGTTTATACCATTGCATTTTGCTTCATTTTCTTTGTGTGATTCTCAGATTTCTTTTTCAGACTTTTATTTACACAAGAGACTTTAAAAAAAAACAAAAAGCAGAGGAGAGACTTTACCTTTACCATAAGAGATTCAAAATTTGGTCAAGTTACAAAAGAAAACAAATTTTACTCCGACGAAAGAATATGACATAACCTCTTAGCAACAGATCTGAAGTTTCATATATGAAAAAACTAATATCACCATGGGAAAAGCAAAAGACTCTCATAATCCTTGCGGAGAATAAAAAGAACTCGATTGACTACCAAATCGCGACGGAGCTAGACAAGAAAGAGTCGGTGACAACATGGAAGAATTGTATCCAGAAGTTTCTCGGAAAGTAAGGAGAGGAGGAGATACCCAGAATGGCTAAAACACAAAATATTTGAAAGACAAGAAATCCCTAAAAATTGAAGAATCTCAATGAAAGAAGAGATAAAAGGAGAGCAAAATGAGAGTATTTAGGGTGGAAGTTGGAGAGAGTGTGTGACTAATCAAAAGGAGAGGATTTAGGGTTAAAGGTAGACAGTTTCTAAGTGTAGTGGGGGAAAAGAGTGATTTTTAGTTGATTGTCAAAAGAAAAGAGTGATTTTTAGTCAATTGTTTTCTAAATATTGGCCAAAAGAGTGATTTTTAGTTCTAGCATACATAATTTTAGGCTTAGTGTTTCAATAACGCTATAGTATAGTTTCATTTTTAAAATTTTATCAACTATAACATTTGTGAAAACTGCGCTATGCTTTTCTGCTATTAATACCCATATTTCTTGTATTGTTAGCACAAAAGGTTATGAGTCCCCATATTATACCTCATCCTCCTACTCGCTTGCTAGAGGACTAGCAAGATTTAAGTTTGGGGGTATGATAACTCTCTAATTTACATGTTTTATACACCCCTTTTTGTCTATATTTTGCATTATATATACCATAACCTTAGCATTTTGAGGTCCTTTTCTGTAGGAATTTGCATTTAGGCCATTTAGGATGTTGCATTGTTGTGTTTGTGCATTTTGGGTGAAAACAGGTGCTTTAGAGCCTAAAATGGGAAAAACAAGGTCAAACCCGAGTATATACCCGAAGGAGCAATTGTGCAAGAAGAACAGTCCAAACCTTAACCCGATCAAAGAGGATCTAAGAGCATGAAGAACAACCCAAAGACTTACCCTAGCAGCCACCCGACTAGACCCTCATGCACCACCTCGAGCAGACCCTCAGGCAGGACTCAGCGGCTAGGTTAAAAGGGTTTCCATATATAAACCCCCCTCTTCTTCCTTTCGCCCTAGCACGCCGCAGACACTCAACCCAGAGAGCGAGAACTTCTGAGGGAGATCTTGAGCAACTCAAACACTTTTTCCTCTTTGTTAGAATTCGATTTCGTTTCTTTTGCTATTCCTTTTAGTTTCGATTTTGTACTTCATTACTTTTATCTTATTTTCAATACAATGCAATCTTCATCTTCTTGTGTGTTTATGCTTTCTATCTAAGATCTTAGTAGTGAAATAAAGTTTCTAGGGATGGGATAGATAAATAAGTGTTCTTGATCGGTTAGGATGTCTTAGTTTGAATGTTTATTTTATATAAATTTCCTTCAATATTGATGTTCTTAATGTTATTTTCAGACCGAGAGGTTGAGACTAGATCTAGGGTGTTTTGCCATCGAGAGATGTTGTTAAAATGCTGGAATCAATCAATGCTAGAGATTTACTCACTTAGCCTAAGAGATTAGATGTGTAAGGAGTATATTGACAATAATGAATCGGTTCGTAATGCCTGCTTGGTCATGTTTCTCCAACGAGAGTTGGGTAGGGGAGTGACCAAGGTTGATTGTTTCTATCACGAGAGTGTTTTAGCAAGACTTAAGAGATTCATTGTCTAGAAAATATTTGCTTGAGGCATGTCGGACATCCCAAATTGGTCGGGAGCACTTAGGAGTCGATTACCCCATCCTTAGGAGCTTTCGCATCTTGATTGTTTACCTTTTTATTCATAACTCGACCTCTTACCCGAACTGGTACTCGATCACCAGCTTCGTGTATACCTTCGAGCTGTTCATACTCGTCTTCTTGATCCGATCATCCCACCCGATCATGTACCCGAATGCTTGCATCGAGTACTTAGGTCGTGTGGTTCTTGTTCTTTTATTTACTTTTGCTTACTTTAGGTTGTTAGATAAACCCCACACTATTGCTTGGCTTGACTTGCATTGTTATGATCATATCTCATATGTTAGCAATACAACCATTTGGATTGATAACCCTTTGCACTACAACTGCATAGGGAATTGATACCCTGGGTGAAAATCCTGTTATCACATTCAAATCAATCATTTCCTTTAACATTCATTAAACTAAAATATGAATCAGATTATGCAATGTTTAAACTCATTCAGCTTGATAATAAAGGTTTAGAGACAAAGATGGTCTCTCTTAAAAGCTAAGGTTCTCTTTCTTCCTTGTTTCCCAAGTCATATAAGTTTTTCACTAAACTCTTCTTTTCTTTCTTTCTTTTCTTTGACCAGAACCTTATTTATACTCTTTATAATACTCCATTCTTTCACTTAGAGCTTAAATTTACTTAAACACACTTCTCTCCTAAAGAATTTAACCTTTTGTTTCTCTTTTCCCTCTTTTCTTTTATTTTTCAAGCAAACCAAGTCCCAAACCCAGAAATTAAACTACCTAGTCCTATCTAGTTTGAAAAATGCAAACTAGAACTACACAAGGCTTTATTCGTGTCATTTCAAACCTAACACTTTCTACCAAGTTCAATCCCAAAATAGGTCTCACACACACAAGAATAAACATGACTTGAAAGAAAGGTTGGTTATGGGTAGGGAAAACTTATTTAATGATGAAACCAGCTACTAGGATCAACAAGAGTGGTAAAAAGGGGAAAGATGATCCAAATATCCATGAGTTTAAAGCAATGCACAAACTGATAATTAAAAGTCAATATTAGGTTCTTATAAGTAGGAAATGACATCAAATTACAACATGCTTCAATTTAAACCAGAATGCAATATAGGAATTCTAGACTTGGTTCAATCTTATGTTTCTAGCCACTCAACTAGCATCAAAGTACTATTAACTTGGGCATTGATCCTAGTTTAGTGATATTTAAATAAGTTAACAAGGCTAAACTCATCATAGATCCCTAATGCAAAATATAAAACAGTCCTATATGAGTCATGCTAACAAGATCCTAATATGCAATGCAAAGTACATGAACACTCTGTTTTTTTAAAGATTTTTGTGAAATTGTGAAAAAAAAAAAAAACAAATTCTTAGTTTTTTTCTATACCTTAGATGAAATGCAAGTACTAACATGTTTATGCTAAAAATTTGAAATAAGAAAATAGAAAACAATGTCAAATGCTGTCCTAAACCCTCCCCCAAACTTAAAATACACAGTCTCTTGTGTAATAAAATTTTGATAGTGAATTTAAGAAAAAAAACAAAACATGAAATGTAATGGTATAAACAATCAGATTGGTGATGTTGGTACCTCATGGGTAGTGGAAGAAGCTATCTACAACAACATTCATGAGGCCATAAGAGTATCTAGTGTCTTGGGCATCCATTGGAGCTTCTGGTGCAGAGAGAGGCAGCTCGACTATTGAACAATGGTGAAAGCAAGGTGTTTCAATTCTCCTTATGCAGCTGTAGTATAAGAGGTGTCAATCCAATCTGAGTGTTTGCAAGCAATCAGGATGTGCATATATGTCTAAGTCAAGCCAAATATTAAGGATGTTTGTCACTAACAATCCTATGATGAAATGTAAAATGCAGAATGTAAAAGCTACTAGACTTAGGTGCTAAATGTAAATGAAACAGAATGATTATAACAATTATGAAGCTAGAACAGAAATAGAAACTATGGTAATGAACTAATGCAAGGCAAGTAATGAACAGGACACTAAGTAAATGCAACAGAAATGCAACTAGAATGAGACAAGAGATAAGACAGGACAACTACAAAGCATAAACGAAAGTTCTGGGGATGAACTCGAGCAAGCACTCGATCGAGTGTAGATCGAGTGAAGGTCGAGCTGGACAAATCCGGAAAACAGAGCAATGCAAGAAAAACAGAGCAATACAAAAGCAAATCAAACAACGATCAAACAACAGGATTTAAACTAGGAAATCAATAAACAAGGAAGGTCTTGAGGAGGGATTCATGGGCTGGACTATGATTGAGGTCATCTAACTTGGTCAACAAATCTCAAACAACTTGAGCTAATCTCTAGACATATATTTCTAAGACATGTTTAATCCACTCTCATGGCAAGAAACAATCAAACTCATGTATCTCTAGACTTGTTCTCACAAAGTAAAGAATCTACACAAGCAGACATTAAGCAATACATCTCAAGCCTTATCTATGCTTCTTAAACATTGGTAAACTCTAGATCTAGCCTTATCTATGCTTCTTAAACATTGGTGTGATGCTAAGATGCTTGAAATCAGATCCTACCCTCTCAGTTATAGGACCAGCATTAAGAACATCTAGCCTAGAAGAGATCTACAACAATCAAGCTTGACCAAATCAAACAAACCTCAAACACAACCCAGCCTAACCCATCCTCAAGATCCTAAGCAACTACTCACAAGAACACATGATGAACAATAAAGTAATAAACCAAGAAAATGATGAAACTTGCAACATTAGATAGATAAAGCAAATATCTACAATATTGAAGAAGGAATCAAACACGAATTCTTAATATCTTGAAAGTTATGGAACCAACAAAATCCAAGAATTCTTTGTTTTTCTCCTTCAAGGAGGTACAAGATCTAAAATATAAAAGTGCAAAAGGAATAATTCCCAAAAGGGTAAAAACTAGGTTTTTGACTCTCTAAAAAGCTGGACTCCTTTGTGGCTGCTGGTACAAGGCCTTTAAATAGAAAAAGTAGTGGAAGCCCTAAAAATGCTAAAAGACAAAATAGCTAGGCGGCTCGGCCAACTCGACCCGGTGCTCGGTCGAGTGACCGGTCGAGTTGGCTCCTCTTATGCTTTTTCCACTCGGTCGAGTCCCTCTCTGCACACGGTCGAGTGTCTGGTCGAGTGGGCGGTCGAGTGGGACTCCGGACCTTGGTTCGTCAGCCTTAACTCTCTTGCTTTCTCCTCATGATTGCTTCACTTCTCCTCAGCATTGCTTCCATGCTCCTTAAGCTCCAAAATCACCTGTTTATGCATGAAAAGATGCAAATGCAATGCAACTAAACTCTAATGAAAGAACAGTCCTAAAGCTATGCAATAATGGTCAAAATGGATAGCAAAAGATGCAAAAGATGTGAATATATTAAGGGAAAACAGGGAAAAATATATAAACATCAACTATGCACCCGGACTTGCCCCCGTTCGAGTCCTAGTCGAGTGCGATGATCGAGCATGCGGTGGTGAGATAATTTCTGTCCTGGCTGGCCATAGTAGTGAAGTTGCATGAAGGCAGGATCCACAAAGTATTGAGGCTGGTAGGGAGTATAATCTTGGCCATAGTGGTAGCTTGGAAGCCATAAGGAGGTGTAGGCAGGTGCTCGGCCGAGTGCATTGGGGGCACTCGGTCGAGTGGTGGTTCGAATGCACTGGTCAAGTGCCTCGAAAACTGCTGTTATGGGCGAGTTGAGACTCTTCTCCTTTGCATAGGCTCATATGATGAAGCTCTTAATGGTTCCATTAGGTTTTCAGCCCTAGGCATGGCTCTAGTGGAGCTACTCCTCCTCAAATGCTCAGAATACGTTGGGGATGACTTAGACATCTTCTTCACCTTAATCTTCAATGCATTAATGGTCTTGCCATGCCACTTGGTTCTCTTTGGGAGAAGTGTCACCCTCTTGCTTGTCTCTCTCATACCTCCACTATCTCTTGGTTGGGGCTCATATTCTTCAAAGTAGAACTGCTCCTCTCCTTTTGCCATATCCACATCTTTAGCTTGGTTATCTCCAAATGAATCTGTCCCATTAAACAGAAGCTCAACTGCTGACCAAAAATCAATGTTGAGCCCATCTCTTGATACTTCTCTTTGGCTAGGATTAGGGCAGTGGTGAGGTATGGGACATCAATCCACCTTGGCTTGGTCTTCTCAGCTTGAAGTGGTACATTTGCAGCTACAAGGATCAGAGTGATGATACCTCCAATGCATATAACTCCAGTTGAGCCCTTCTTGTACAACTTGCTGACCTAGCTTCTGTAGTAGGTCATTTGATAAATGAGAACCATAGCAAAGTCTGTTGGTACTCTACTTCCACAAATGGTGGTCCCATCTCTTGTTGAGTTGATGATCCCATAGAGTGCCATGTCTATCACTTTGAGCTCTCCCTCATTCAAATTTCCAGTCTCTTTCCTTGCAAAAATAGTGTTTGCTAAAGCTTTGTGGAAGTACCTTAGGACTGGACTCCTAATCTTTGAGCTCTTGGTTTTGGAAGAGTAGTGTGTCCTATCTTCACCAATGGTTTGCCATATAGAATGAAGATCTTCTTTTGGTATGACAATGTTGACATTATTTCCTACTTCAAACCCATAAAGTGATTCTAGCTCAAAGAGTGACAGCTCATAGTTTTTGCCCTTGATGGTGAAAGTGATGTAACCAGTTCCCTTCTCTTGATCAATCTGATCTATAAAGTACTGCATTTGGAGGGTGGCCAAGAACTCACAGCTTTATTCTTTATAACCCTCCATGTTCATGCCTATGAACTTGCTTAAGCTACATTTTTCAAAGAGAAGCTCCACATCTTCAGCTATACCAAGCTTCTCGATAGTCTCTTTGTGTGGATATCTTGTTCCTTGGAACTTCATGGTCATTAAAGCTTCATATAGTTGGCTTGGTGTTAAAACACCAGAATTTACCTCATCTTCACTTTCACTTTCCTCTTGTTGTACTTCAGCTACTGGCCTCTTTCCACTTGTTATGTTCCTCCTATGCTCTTCATAATCAATAAGATATTAATTGCAATTAAATTGCAAATAGTTTCCTTATTAATTGCACATATTTTCCTAATGAAATAAATAATTTACTAGATAACTTTCCTATTTGAATTAGTGATATAATAGATTACTTTTGAATTTATATACTTTCAAAAATATTAATTGTAATCCTTTTATGTTTAAGATAATTTTAATTTTCCTGTAATTATTAAATAAATTTTCTTTTCACATGTGTCAAAATATTATCAATATACCTACACATGTCATCACCATTATATGAAGTAATAACTTTGAAAACTAAAGTTTATATAATAAAATATATATATATTCACAAAGTCTTTTAACCAAATAAGAAAAAGAAAAAGAAAAAAAATAAAAGAGAAAAAAAAACTTATTCACAAAATCAGATCACAACCTACTAGCGCTGGGCACGGGACGGGTACCCTTGAATTTTTCGATACCCTTTACCCGACCCGACCCTTACGGGTAATAGAAAAAAATTACTCGTACTCGACCCTTAAATAGCGGGTACCCACAAAAACGGGTACCCGGTAAAAAACAGTTGACCCTTTAAATACCCGACCCTTTAACGAGTACCCGTAAAAACGGGTATCCGGCAAAAAAACCGCCAATAATCGCAAAAAGAAGAACTCATAAATGTCAATAATTTCATATTCCGAAATCCAAAAAAGAAGAACTCATAAATGTATGCAACATATAGTATCAAAAATTATAAAATTACAAACTTAAAAAGCTTATAATTTCATGTTGCCGTTCTTCTGTAAGATGCCGTGTAATTTCCTAACAACTTTGATTCTCTTTCCTTACCTAAACATAAGCGTAATACAAAAGATCAATATCAAGCTCCAACATATATTCACAGAAACAGTATGAGGTTTACAATATTACCTTCTTCATCCGTGTTTAATGAAGTTAAACCCACTCATCTTCCAAAGAAAGACTAACTCCTTGGGGGAAAGCGCTATACTCTACAAACAAAAAGTAACTTGTAAGTGTATAAATAAATATGAACATTCATTGATTAAAGCTCAAAGATTAAAACTTTTACCATCTTCTAGAGTCTCAAGCTCTTCCATTGGTTCTTCCTCCGAAGAAACTTGTGGATAATCATACCGAATCCAATCTTGAGTGCAAATGAGTGCTTCAACTATCATTGGTGTGAGAGAACTTCGGAAAGGATCAAGTATGCGACCACCTGTGCTAAATGCCGATTCAGAAGCAACAGTTGAAACTGGTATTGCTAAAAGATCCTTTGCCATTAAGGAGAGAATCTTAAACTTTGAACTTGCTTTCTTCCACCACAACAATATATTAAAATCCGGATCAGACCTAGGAACACAATCATCAGCTAGATAACACTCCAATTATGTTTTAAAAACCAAATTTGCTTCTGTTTCTTCATGCATATCCATCAATGTACCAAGATCAAAACTTCCAACCACATCCACTTCTTCTAAATTACTGGTTCCTCTTGGCACTTGGTTAGTATTTGTAGTAGAGCTTGAATCAAGATCAAAAGTTGATGATTTTCTTATGTAGATTCCAGCCATCATCAATGAAGTGTGCTGTTAAACACATGTAGCTAAAGTTTTGCACCGACGTCCATGTATCCGTAGTGAGAGAAACAGATCCCCTGTAACTCTTAAAGAACTTCTTCAGCTTGCTCTTTTCTTCAAGAAATAAACTCATGCAGTCCCTAGTTATTGATCTACGAGAAGGAATAGCAAACCGAGGTTGAACAATGCTCATGTATTCACGAAAACCTACTTTCTCCACAAACCTGAATGGTAGCTCATCCTTTATAATCATTCTCAGCAAAGCTCTGCGTGAATCTTCTTGACTAAACGCTAGATATGATGGAACAGCTCCAACAGTGTTATCTTTGTTAGATTGATTGAACAAGGTAGCCTGCTTGAATCTTTTTCCATCCATTGTTTCAACGGCAAGCTCCGGGTGAAGTTTTTTGCATCTCCTCATATGCTTAATCATATTACTTGTAGTGGTACCATATTTCGTCGTAAGACCAACAAGTTGTGAGCAATGGTTACATTTCGCTTTATCTCCCTTCTCTGTTTTCTTAAAATGATCCCAAGCCACTGACTTTATTTTTGGAGATACCTTATCAATGTCGGGACCTTCATTATGTTCCACCTTGGAATCTTCGATTTCTTCGATTGCCATCTACAACATAACAAGATAACATAAACAAAAAAATCAGAGAGATGAATAAAAAATAGAAGTGGCAACAAGAATCTTGAATATAAAATGAGACATGAATAACCTGTTTCAAAGTGAAAGCTTAGAAATTAATTTAATTGGCGGCCGACAAGGAAGTGTAGTGGAGGAAGAGAATAGAAACTATGTTAGCTAGGTGAAATATATATTAATTCAATTAGGTTATGGTCTTGTGGATATATTAATTGAATTGGGCTTTGTATCATTTTAATTGGGCTAAATTGAACCTAGGCTTTAACTTTAACTATAGAATATATTTATAAATTAATAATATATAATAATAATACAAAATATTAAAGGGTATTAATGGGTCGGGTAACAAAACGGGTAAAGGGACGAGTAACGGGACGGGTATTGAAAATTAAATTAATACCCAATACTCGTCCCTTATTCACGAGTAATATAATTATAAAACCTTTTACTCGACTCTAAGATTACGGGTACCTTTTCTTCAGGACGGGTAAGAGCTGAGTAACGGGCCGAATACAAGTAACGGGTATTAGTGCCCAGCCTGACAACCTACGCTCAAGTTGAAGACAGCGCGAGAACACAGGTAACAAAAAACATAACTGGAAAAATAAATAAAACAAATCATCGTTAATGTTTAGGCCTTTTTACTCATCAATCCAGCTAGCCTTCCTAACCTCTGCCACCAGAAAAAACAAAGAATAGACAGATTCATTCATTAGAAGAAGAAGACAACACAATCCATATTCTCTTACCCAATCGTCGTTTCGATTTTGCAGATCTCGTCTCCTTGTCGATTTATTCGTAGAGGTAAGAAGACTTTTTTTGTAAGTTTAGAGCTTTTTTGTATCTTCTGTTCTCGTTGTTGATGAAATGTTGTAATCAGGGAAGATTTACAACATCATATGTAAAAAAAAAAAAATTCTGATAATTCGTTCACATTTGGTGATTTGGACTTTGCATCTTATGTAAAAGAAGTACCTTTACCACTTCAAGCAATATTTTTGATGTTATACTCTTCAGGGTATTGCATATTGATAACATAAGGAGAGCTTTTATGTTTACATTGTTAGGTACTACTAAGATTTCTTGCTTAGGCCAACTTCATCTATTCTCTCTGTTAGGTAGAAGAAGTTTTTTTGTTATCTCTCTCTCTCTACCTTAAAGAGCTGCCTCTTGAGTAATATTATATATGTATGTTGGGCAGATGGCAAGTTCGAAGGGGTCTCAGAATCTTAGAAATCTGGCATGCACTGGGAAGCAGGCTTTACTTCCTCCGAAAAGTCCGTTTACTGGTGGCCCAACATTCTGTGCAGATTTTGCTCCAGCTAGTGTGATTGGATCTAAGGCTGTTCATAAGCTGGGAGAAGGAAATATCAATCATCATCGAACTTCGTCTGAGAGCTTTCTGATTGAGGAACAGCCTTCTTGGCTTGACGACCTTCTCAACGAACCTGAGACACCTGTACGGAAAGGAGGCCATCGACGGTCATCAAGTGATTCATTTGCATATGTAGATGTCCCTGTTGGTTTTGATGTTGATTACACACTTTGGGATGGTGGTAGATATAACAATAACAGTTTCTCTGGTGGTCCCAAGGAGTCTGATTACCTCAGAAGTCAGCCAGTCCCCTTCTACCCTTCAGCTCATTTGCCCAAACAGAAAATGAGAACATGGGATTCTGGTGCTCGCCCAAACAGTAGTAGTTCTGGTTGTTTGGAGAGCACCTCTATCCCAAGATCAGGGTCATCCAGTAGCCTACATGAAGCAGACAAGGTTTCTTGTGCTTCTGATGCCAAGAAAGATGTTTCTATGCATTTCATCAATAATTCCGAAAAAAGGGATAACTCTCTGGCTAAGTCTGCTACTTCCGAGGCAGATACCAAACGTGCTAGACAGTACGTTGTCCTTCTCTGATATTTTAGTATGTCTTGGACTGTTTTCTGATGATATGTATGAAATGTTCATGGCTGACATGCATACAAGAACAAGAAGCCCTTAGGTCAGCTGTAATTTTACTCTGCTTGATCAAACCAAATTGTTTTTCTTTTGCAGGCAGTTTGCTCAACGCTCTCGGGTCCGTAAAATTCAGTACATAGCTGAACTGGAAAGGAACGTCCAGATGTTACAGGTAGAGGGTTCTGAAGTGTCGGCGGAGCTTGAGTTTCTCAATCAGCAGAATCTAATCCTCAGCTTGGAGAACAAATCTCTTAAGAATCGGTTGGAAAGCTTAGCACAAGAACAGCTTATCAAGTACTGTAAGTCTTTCAGGCTCTTAATTTCTTATCACTTTGATGTCTATTTTTATCAGATCTAGGATAAAATAATAATACCATCACATCATTTTAATCAGAAAACTTACTTCAAGCTATGGTACAGCTAGAAAGCTTTGTCAATGATGCACTCTAGTTTCCCTGGGTATTTTGTGAGATGTTAACGCCATTTTGGGGGTTTTTATTCAGTAGAACATGAAGTATTGGAGAAAGAGATAGTGAGGCTGAGGGCTTTATACCAGCTACAACAGCAGCACGAGCCGCAACAGCAACAGCAGCCAAAAAAGCAAGGATCATCTAGCCACCAGCGTTCTAAAAGTAGAGATCTAGAGTCGCAATTCACGAATCTGTCCTTGAGGCCCTAAGGTTTCAAAGTTCCTGCCAAAAATATTTTTATGCTTATGGCTTGCGCTTGAGCTGTCTTCATGGTTCCAGATCAGCTTCTTGTGTGTCTTTCCCTATCGCATTAGTAGCTGCTCCTGTTTGTGCGCATGCTTCTTAGTTTATTTTTATCCTTGTTGACCTGGTTTGGCATCTCGATTACCAAGTGCCAGCGAGATTGATGGCATAAATGAAGCAAAGGGTTCGCCGGAGGCGGTTTGGTCTGTCTCTGCGCACATCAGGTATTATGTTAAGATATTACTACAACTCATTTGTTCATGGCATGTCTGCTCAATAGACTGCAATCCTTATCACAATACTGGCTTCATTCTAGGGCTCTAAAATCTTGGGATGTACATTGCCTGTGTCGTGTGTCCGAAGAGAATGTTCCCATGTAGAATGTGTAGTGATGTAAGCTCTGTCTCAACTGTTTATTTCTTTCTTTTTTTTTTGTTTGATGGCGTTGTTTGTTTTGTTCCATCTGTTTGTGTAACCAAACTAGCATCATTTATTGGAAATCCTTAAGAAATATTTTGATTGTTACTGTGGAAAGTTCAACATTAGATACTACTAATAAAACGCTGACAGTGCTTACACCCCTTAATATATTTATAGCAAACAAAAAAAGTGACATCTGAATGTTCAAGACACTAAACAAAACCCCCCAATAATATGGATGCCAAGTCATTCCTGTCTGCGCCTTTTGACGTTGCCCTGGGAGAATGATTCCCATCTGCTATGGTGTAGAGAGCTCAAATCATGAAGCTCTGCTATTGTCAGAAGGTACTGAGTCAGCTTCACAAGCTCTTGATCTGTATCTCGGTTTGCGTGAGCTTTCCTAAACGGCCTGATTGTTAGACCGTTTTGAGGATTCATTACAAAATTCCTCCTTAAGTCATCAAACATTATCGTGTTCCCAGGATTATAGAACTGCACAAGTCACAATAACAACACCTAGCCATTACAAAGAAAGATCAAGATTTTTTTGTGTAAATAAGGTAAATGAATACCTCAGGAAGCAGTGCCCAAATTAAGCCTAGTGGTTTGCAATCAAAAATGCCACGAGTGTCTGACTGGACCGTGATCATTGCAAGATGGTCGAGAAGAGCTGTGATCTTGTAGTTAGGATTGGTGAGCACTCCCAGCTCTGTCATCTTCAACTCAACCCACTTCATGCTGCAGAAGCCAAGGTGGATGGATAATTCTAGCATCAGAACTATATATAGGAATAAAGTAACACAAGAAAAGCTACAATACTAAAAAAAAACATCACCTGGTAGCAGACCATATCATGATATCGTATTCTGCATATGCAGCAGTAAGAAATTCATGGAGATCTGCATTGAGTAACCAAAACAAAGTAAACTAACTAACCAGCTAAAACATAAACAGTTGGTTGTATTAGTATAGGGGCTTACAAGGACGCATAAGCTGCAAGGGATTCTCCGCTGTAGAACGATGATCGAACAATGTATAGTCAATATCTAGAACAAGAAGTTTCTTGCCTTTGCGACATGGCGTTCGAAGATTTATCTACAAAAATTGTTGTATAAGCTTTTTTGACTCATAGATACCTAAAATAATAATAAAAATGTCACACCTTGTATTGATCAATTCTTCTCCTCAACTTCTGCTTATTGACTTCCTTGTCTTTAACATCCACAGCTTCTTCCTTACCAAGCTCAAAATCATCAACAATTTCTGGAGATTCTACTTGATCAACTATTATATCATCTTCAACAGTACTGCAAATTTAATGAGAGGTGTTGTTTCGTTATCAATTAGATCGATTACGTTAGGGTTTAAGAAATTTTGAAGAAAAAGAATGAGACTGACCCGATCATTGTCATCTTCAGCGAGGGCTTAAAGGAGATCGAAGAGAGCAGAAGAGAATCGTCAGAGAGTTTGTTTCCGATCTTGGGATAAAGAAGCTTTTGGCGTTTCGGTAAGACGGTGGTGAGAAGGCAGATGCGACGTTTTAACTCCGCCACTGAGTCATCGGCACAGATTCGGACAGTGTACTCTTTTCCATTCCACTTAACCGTCAGAGTTAGTTCCTCTTCCGTAAGAGGAGAGAGCGCCGCAGTCAGAGAAGAGGAAGAGGAAGCCATTAAATTTGATCTGATTTCGAAAGGCATGGTGTACGCCCGGGACAAGTTATTTATGACTAGCATTATATTTGTTTGTTAATTTTATTTGTTTTCTTTAGTGATTAAATTGTATTCTATTCTTAAGATATTTTATGAAAATTGAAAACTTTTAGATTCGTTTAATACTTTAAATTATACTATGATTAGTTGAACTTTTTGATTGTTAATTTTATAATAATATACGTATTTATAAAGTATTATTATATTTTGATTATTAATTTTATAATTTGATATGGAACAAATTTTTTGCATAATACTAATTTAATCAACTTAATTATATGTCTATTATTATATTATTGATAGTGTTAACAAAATGATATTTTACTAGTGTAACACCGAGTTAATGATATTTAATTTTTTTCAAAATATAAATTCTTTAAAATAAAGAACCTGAGTTAACCAAATAAAATTTATAAATTTAAATGTCTGATAAATTTTGTTCTTTGTTCATTCGTAATAAAAACCACTAGGAGAGTTACCCGCACGCTGTGCGGACAGGAATTTAATAGAAAATCAATTCAATTTTTCTTTCTAAAATACTAAAATAGTTTAATTTTTTATTTTTTAATGTTTAAATTTTCTCAATTCTATTTTTAAAAATGGAAACAAATAAAAGATCTCGATAAGATGTTTACTATAATATTCTACATATATATTATCTTTATTAAGATTTAAAGGCTCATTTTCATATTTTTCAAGTATTTAATGAGCCCAAAACATTCGTTATGATTAATTTTAATTAGAATAATATAGGAAAGAAGATCATTCTGATCTTTGAAATCAACGAACTAATGTACTTTGTTTATTGTTTGGTCTATAAATATATGAACTAATGGTATTTGGTTGATTCTTTGATCTAAAAATATATGAGCTAATGTTCTAATTGACTTCCTTCATTTAGATCATTAAGATAATATAGAAAGCTAGGAATTGGTCATACAAACATTCAACATATTATCAAGGTTTAGACCATTAGGATAATATAGAAAACAACCCATATAAGGGTTTCTAGTACTTGGTCATACAAACATTCAGCATATTATCAAGTTTGCATATACAAAAAATGTGAAAACTAATATGCCTTCAGCTTACATCCCTGTAGTTTCTCCTACATACTCCATTACATGATTTATGTAATAACGTCGAGCAAATTCCGAGCTGAAGATATAGAAAACACATTCATAAGTTAAACCGTAGCATGATACACTACTTGATATTAATGACCATTCAAAACTTACATGGCCTTGTAATGCTCAAGTCCTTTAAACTCTGGTTTTATAAATATCTTGGAGGAGGCCAATGTGTTTACAATACACGGTTTACCTAACGATGTTTTAAGTGGTATAAAAGTTTGGTAAATGATTATACCACATAGTGTTTAGCATTTGTTCAATCAAGCGAGTGTTATTAATAGTACATACCTTCATACTCTCCAACCTTCTAGAAACGCAGAACACAAAACACCGGTTCGGTTTGATATGTGAGATGGCATCCAGATGTCTCCCATAAAGACATAAAACGGGTAGCACAGACGCTTACTGCACGACACTTGATCGTTTCATTCCTTCAAATGTAGATAGTCGAAACATTTTATGAAATAGTTAAACTCTAAATTTTACTAACATGATAGGTGAAATAAATGTATTTTATCTGCCATTTAATAGCGTGAAAACAACTTCATTATAATGATCTTTGTTTTCCTTCACAGCTACTACACATCCACAAACATCTATTGTGGTAAAAAGTCAAATTTTCCCCAATGAGATGAATGAACATTTCCAAAATCTATCATATACATACAACTATTTTGGTAAAAAGTTATTTTTGTAATTTCTATGGGAGGGACCAATACACAAAGTTCCAAATATCCTAAAAAGTCTATAGATTCCTTAACACAAAGATTTCATAAATATATTAACAGAGTTTAAACATCTATTTTGAGAAAAAGTCAGAATTTGTCTTTACATTGAAATAAATGAATGTTTCCAAAACTATTTAACACTCACATATAACTATTTTAGTATTAAAGTTGAATTTGTATCTTTCTATGGAAGGGACCATTACAGAAAGTTCCAAATTTCCTAAAAAGACTCTAGATTTCTCAACACAAAGACATTAAAAACCTAAATTCACGGAGTTCAACTTAATTAATTTAAAACTAATTTAAGGAAAACGTACCAAAGGGGATGGGATGGTGGATTCTTCATCGGAAAATATCATCTAAATCTGCGAATCGGAAATAATTTTTGGAATTTACCGATTCCTTTAGGGTCATGGTTGTTTCATCCGTAAACTTGATTTGATAAGGATGATGGGTATTCCTCTTCTTGAGGGTTGGATTGATGATTTTGAAATTCCTAATAGCATACCATTCATCCTCGTATATGTACTTCCGGAGCTTGAGTAGTGTAGTCGGTATAAAGGCAACTTCAATTGTGTCACCCTTCCAAAATTGTTTAACATTGTGTTAGAAAACTATGATTTAAGTACTTTTGTAAATCAAACATAAGTAGAATTCTTGTTCTATTAACTACTCTAACCTTTTCGTCCACAAGAAGAAGAACCCGTTTTGTGAAGAATTCGGTGACATACCACGAATTTAAGACCTTGGACAAGATACACTATCTCGTCTTGCCGGGATGAAGATTAGATATAGAGTCGTACTTCATGATCTCCACAAATTAGGGTTTTCCTGTTTATCCTCTTTTAACGAAAACGAAAAGGGATTGGAGATTTGTAAGAATACAAACAGTCACGATTAAACGTTGCGTCTTATACGTGTTAGCTTGTCTTACCTTTTATCTAAACTGTTAAGTATTTTAATAATTATTATTGTATGTATAATAAAAGATTTAATAATGGTATTACTAACAATTTTATTTTTGAAAACAACATTATTGAGAGTAATAAAATGTAATGATGTGCAAAATTTAGAATAATATTCCCTTAGAATAAGAGAATATTAGAAGTTGGTTTTCTCTAAATTGAAAGTATAAATCATAATGACATAACAATCCTATTATTTGAGATATGTTAGAGTTAAGCATTTTATAGGTAATATATAAACTTAAGATATATATAACAATTACATAATTTTAATCAACATTGTTGAAACTAATAAAATGTGATATTTTCATCTAGTACTTCTTTTATAATATAGAATAAGAGGATAATAAGGATATGATTTTTTTCAATGTGAAAGTCTACACCCGTCTGAAATAACATTTTTATCATTGGAGAGAAGTTAAATTAAAATATAGTAAAAAATGGGGCAAACAACATTTTATAAATATAATTTAAACCAATTTATTTTAAGATATAAAACAAAGTCCAAGTCTAACAATCCAAAACAATAATGCAATTTCAAAACATAATTAGACAGTCTCAAATATCTCTTTGTAAACAACATTTATTCTGACACTTCCCATCTTTATTTGTAATTAACACCTTTAGCCCTTTTTCTGGTTGTGACTCTAGAGAAGGCAATATAAAGTTGTCCATGTGTGAAAACCGGTTTCGGTAGAAACAATCCGACATGTTCTAGTGTTTGACCTTGACTCTTATTTATAGTAATTGCAAACGCCACGGTAACAGGAAACTGTCGTCGTCTCATACGAAAGGGAAACTTTGCATCAGGTGGACTAACATACATCCTAGGAATAAGTACCCTATCACCAACCTTTTTTCTTGTCACGATTCTTGCTTCGATTACATGATTGGCCATCTGAGTAAGAATTAGTCTCGTACCGTTACACAAACCTCCCTTTGGGTCTATATTCCTTAACAACATGACAGGTGCTCCTATTTTCAACGTCAAAACATGGCTTGACAATCCAGAAACCTGTATACTGTTTAAGAATTCCTGAGTGTAGATCATATCATCATGTCCGCTTGTGTCAGACGTTTCAATACTATCAGAGCTAAGATATCGTCTTTCTTCACCTGTGATCAACAAAAAGTAAAGACTTTTAGGTATGTTTTAATAGACATTTTTAATAAAAAATTTTACTTCAATATCAATATTTTTAAATAAAAACTTTTTCTCCAATATCCAAATTCCATAATTTATTTTGTTTGCTTACCTGGGAGCTTAGTAAGCATAAACTGATTTATTTTATCAACATCGTCATTCCTTGGACTTAGAATACCTCTTTCACTAAAGAATCTTGGATAAGTCCTCGTTGCAAAACGTTCTCCATAAATCTCTTTAACTATTGCTTCAATAGGATTCCCACTTGTATTAATTAATAAATCATCAGGAATTTCAATCTCCACATCCCCACTATTTGAATCGTTGATTTTGCCATCCTCGATATCAAGAAGCCACTTTGAGAAAGTAGTGAGAGCACCCGCGTCCATACTATTACTTGCCTTACGAAATCTCAAATTTTCGGTAAGTTTAAGAACTTTACAACTATTCCAAAGAACAGATGAGTTTATAGATGCTAAAACTGTCGCCACTCTTCCTCCTTCGGTAATAACAGGTAGTATTTGTCTAAAATCACCTCATAACACTACTAATTTACCTCCAAATATCTGGTCACACTTCATGATATCTCGCAAACTCCTATCCAAAGTTTCATAACAAAGTTTGTTCATCATTGGAGCCTCGTCCCATATTATGAGCTTTGCTTCTCTAATTAAATCAGCAAGATCAGATTCGGCATCGATCGAACACACAGAATATTCATTAAGATTGATTGGAATACCAAATCTTGAATGAGCCGTTCTACCACCTTCCAAAAGCAATGCAGCTATACCACTTGAAGCAACATTCAGAACAATATTACCTTTAGCTCTTATATCAGCACAAGGAATAGTCCACATGAATGTTTTTCCAGTACCACCAAAACCATGGACAAAAAACATACCACCTTTGTCGTGATTCACAGAGTGAATCATTTCTTCATAAACACGTCTTTGCTCATCAGTTAGCATTGGTAACAACTTATCGTACAATTCTTGTTGTTTATGAGGCTTATATATTTTTTCATCTGCGATAAGCCTATTTACTCCTGTCTTCATGATACTATCATCTGGTTTAGGCATTTTCTCGAAGGCTGTAAGAGACGTCCCATTCGAGCGCAACATAAGTTCTATTTCAGTTAAACATATATTTTCTATCTGAGCTCGTGTCAACATTAGACCTACTACAGTAAGTTAAACACTTATTTATAATCTTGTCTTGCGGAAAAAAAAATATTTTTGATTAAATTAAAATCATTTTGATATACCTTGATCATTTCTGCGTCTCCTTTCTTTAAACAAAATATCCTCGCACAAGATGTCCTTTGTTTTATTCCAAACTTCAAGAGGAACAGTTAAACTCTTTGTATGCAGTAGGATCGCAAATAATTTTCTTAAAAATTCCCCAAAACACCATTCACCTGCTTCATTTATAGCCGCAATGTATTCCTTATCGTCGTCTAGTAATCCCAATGCATAGCAAGCTTCCTGAAAATCCTTATAACGAACACTGTTGACTGTTTTTAAATAGTCAAAGCTTGTTGGTCCTGGAATCTTATTAAGCAAAACTCTCAAGTAATAGGCTTGTCCTACAGATGGCGGTACGTATGTAATCCTGCCTATTGCAAAACTTTTTCGTTTCTCCGACCTTGGCTTCCAAAGTTTTTCTTTCTTATTCCACACAAATTTAGATGGAAATTCAGCATAAGTGAGTTCTCTAGCTTGGGGATATATCTTGTTGCATTTCATCCAGCCCAAAAATTTAGAAGTTATGTTCGTTGTACGGTGCAAGACATCTTCTATTGGATCATCCTCGTTGGAAATAGCCAATTCTTGTCTTGGAAGATGAAATGGGAGCTTTTCTACAGGTGTAGTACGATAACAGATCGGGAAAGCAAATATTTGCCAAGAGGCCTCACATGCAGATACATATCTAAAAAGGCTTGAATTAGTTGGATAAAAAATACGAGAATGTTTGACAAATTGTATAAACAGTTATTACCTGCAATTGAAATACTTTTTGATTTCATTTTCTTGATCTTCTCCTCCTACGTTGGCTCTAACATAATCCGGACATTTAGTGATGTACTTGAACAAATACTTTACTGAACGTGTCTGATTGCACCACTCAACATTTATATGAGCACGAAAACGAAGAGACAAATCACGATTATAGGGAATAACATAACTATTATCGTATTGAAAACCCCTTTTTCCACAACTCTCCCATCATTTTGTCGTCTATATATTGGATAACCAGCATCGTCGACAATAGTATTATCCATGTATGGCTTTGGGAAGAATTTAGTGCATTGTCCACTATTCATGCAGACACTATCTCTGTTCATAGGACCACAAGGACCATGAATCATCACATCAGAAACAACTTCGTATAAATACTTATCCACCTCTTTATCAGTAATTTCAGCACTTATGAATTTATCAATGTCGCCTGTTGTACGCATCTTATTGTCTGGATGTAAAAACAGAATCATGTGCGCATGAGGCAGACCCCTTTTCTGAATGTCTATTGTATACATGGCAGAAAAATATTTAATCAAAAAAACATTAATATATTTACACTTTAGGAAAGACTGATTGAAATTATAATATATATTATGAAACATACCAGAATTTACGATACCAAATGTTTTTTCCTCTGTTTTTTGGTCCAATAATCTATCAAGTTTCATCT
This sequence comes from Camelina sativa, assembly GCF_030686135.1. Classification (NCBI taxonomy): domain Eukaryota; kingdom Viridiplantae; phylum Streptophyta; class Magnoliopsida; order Brassicales; family Brassicaceae; genus Camelina; species Camelina sativa. The sequence goes on along the minus strand of NC_141892.1, from coordinate 16,262,075 downwards.
TGAAAAATCGGCTGCATATATCAGGTCTATCTTCTTTACTAAGACAATGCCTTTGTAAATAACGATCTATTTCAGGCCATCTTGGGTTGCACGTAAATGTTATTAAAAGATCAGGAAATCCATAATACTTGCAAGTAGCCATGGCATCTAGATAATGTTGCATCATATATCTCTTTCCACCTGTAAAAGATGACGGAATAAAAATTATCTTTCCGTGTTGTCCTTTTTCAGCAGCTTCAATTATCTTATCAACTCTTTCAGTTCGGAGTTTGCTTTGGTTGATCCAAATGTAGTTCAACCTGTTTGATTCTATAGTAGTGAATGCATCGACTAAAAACTGCTGGAATACTTTGTCTGCCATAACAACAATGGAATATTCTTCATATCTTTCAAATACTCTATATACATAAAATTCTCTCATGGTGACTGTTTTTCTTTTACGTCCACGAGTATCCACGAACCCTATATCGATGCCTAATCTGTAACCATCTTCACCATAAGGAAACAACAATGGGTATTGTAAAGGTAAGTACGCGGGATGAAGGTCACTTATCCGCTGTAAATTTTCCGAACGACTTTCTATAATAATGTCACGTTTATTTACACCAGCCGTAAAGTCTCCGGGAATAAGTGTTTCGTTGCTGGTAGGAAGATTATGAGTTCTTGCAACAGTGGTCCTTTCCAAAGGTAACATCAATCGCAAACCTTCGCTACCATCCTCCATAATAAATCTTTCGCGTCCGATCTAAACGCCCTAACATGCGGGTTATGACTATCAAGCGTATTTTTTAAAAGCTCAACAATCTCACGTCTTAAATCTCCCGCAGATCCAGATGTCCTATATTAATGCCAATTTTAAAAAATATATTAATTATGATTAGTAAATATAACAAATATTAAAGATATTTTACATACTTCAAAAATATGACAAATATTTCTATACATATTTAACATTATTAATAATTACCTAAATGCAGAAATTCTATTAGATACTTCGTTATATACGTCATGTATATATAATTGTAAAAACATTGGTTCCTTGCCAGATTCTGGTAAAATATCACCAATACGATGATAGTTTTCCCCGCACATCTGAAATAGATAAGGACCCCTACCATTATTTATGGAATGGTTAATTTTACCATCCAGAGATGTGAACGAAAACATCATGTTGTATGCCCGTATGTTATCACGGAAGTTTTTACTCCGGTCGTCATGATTATAAAACAACGATAGTAACGATTTAGGTGCAGTCTTCAACGTAGGAAGTATTACTTTGCCACGATGGCAACACAATGAAAAATCCGGCTTTGCCTTTTTAGTCCGTTTATTCACCCGCTCTCCATACCACATATATGCTCCACAATTTTCACATAAAAAAATAAGGATCTCCATCATCATAATAACCTATACAAAATAGTTGTTAATATTTTAAATATATATTAGTTAAAAAATACATAATTACAAAACTATCATATAACAATTCACATATGCATCAAGATATACCATTTTTTTGTAACTTAGCTTTTATGGGATGAAACCCAAGAAACATGTCAGATGTCATATTGTTTTCATTTATCTCACATGAATTCTCATCAGTACAGCTATCAGAATCGCTTTCATCGTTCGTATTCGAATCAGTTGCGACGTAACATGTGAAATCTTCGTGTAGTCCTGGAAGAAGTAAATTCTTTGCAAAAGTAACGATTGAATTAGTTAATTAGCATTTATTTATTTACATAAATACTAATTAATTCCTTTCCGTACATATGACCTCTTTTCTTTCTTTTCGCCTTCTTAGACTTCAATATCTGCATTCTTTTCAACCTTGCCATCTTATGTGGATTAGGATACTGAATATTCAATGCATTCGTAAAAGCAGGACGATTTATCGTAGAACTAACACCTGATTTTGAATGTCATTGCGTACGATATTTTAGATTTGAATATAACATATATCTTAATGTTAAAAATTCAGAATGTCGTTACGTTTTCTAGAGACAGCATGTGTCGATGCATTCTTTCTTCGGTATGGAATCTTCGAAGGTCTCATTATGTGACGCCAAGAATTGCGATCTGCAAAAAAAACAAAGCTATGATCAAGAATTCATATAATCGTCTATTTATGATTCTTTTTGTTTCTACCTTAATTTTCTTAGTAATTTAGTGAATATCGCTGTTAGGTCTGCTTATATATGAAGATGGTACTTATATATTCTCTAAACTAAAAATGTACTAATTGTTGATAAATACGAATATTAACTTATGTTTCTATATATCATCTTAACTTTTTTTTAGGCAAAATCATTTGTTATTTATCTTTCTAATTACGTATACGGATATTTGATACAATTATTAAGTTTTACTTTCTTCAAGTTCATCAATATTTTATTTAATTATACTTCCATAATCCTACATATCAATATCGGATTTAAATTTAAGCATTACTTTATTTATATACTATTGGTCTGATTAATATAACAAATTTATAGTTACAAACAAATTATATAAACCTATTAAATCTTATTATTTATTAGCAACATTATATTATTAATATAGATTTGGTTGTATTTACATATAGTAATCATTATTAAAAAACTATTTCACTGTTTCATCGAAACAAAATATTGAGAAAATAATGAAAATGATAAAATCTCTTATAAAAATTCAATAACGGAATATAGTAACATCATGATCATAACTATTAAATAAAGTAGGTATTATTAAAAATGATATTCGAAAGTTAATCCTTTTGTGGTGTTAGATCTTTGAATCCATAACTTATTCTTCTCACACCATTTAGATCCAGAGGCAGTCTTATCATATGCGTTAATTGTCTCGTTGATAGACATCATATTGTATTCCATCCACGTATCAGATTTTGATTTCTCATTCTTTGATTTCAATATACCATCTTCACCGTCAACAAAGGTACTTTGAACGTTAAGATGCGCCAATGAGTGTTCTTCAGAAGATCTTGATTCTTTCATGGTTTTTCTAGATTTTTTTTGTTTTGGTTCTGGAGTGCTATCCTCACAAAAGAAAATCAATTGTTCTGGTTGAAGTTGCGTACAAAGCGCATATTCTTCAGGTTTTGAACTTTTCTTGGTAAATCGACGAACTCCGATTGAACGTTTGATTATAATTCTTCAAATATGCATTTAAAACATGTGAATATGAAATTACAACGATTCAAAATATTGTAAAAAGCTTTAATATTGTGTTACCTCTTACGTCAAGCAGCAAGAACTCTATAGAAGGCTTTTTTTTTTCCGAGTTGACATGGTACAATAATAAGAATTATATATATATAACATGTAGAAGATAAGTTTTTAAATCAGAGAATATCGTATTTCCTCAAACTTCGTATTGAAGTTAGTCAATATTTAATTTTAACCTTAAGTTATTAATTTAAATATACTTATTTAGATAAAGCGAATGTTCATTTTCGTAAATTTACGTAATGAATATTCAGGCTTCGTAATGAATATTCAGGCTATTAACTTTTCCATTTATTTTAACGTATTAACGTTCTTTTGAACCTTTTTTCGTTAAAAACAAAATAAGTTTAACTTTTGGATCATTCTTATCTTTATTATAATAATAGTTACTTAATTATACTAAATATCAATATTTCCAAATCTATTGTATACCATGATTATTTTATTTATGTCAAATTATATATATAAATCTTTGTTTAAAGTGACTGAAATGGTTTGAAATTTTTAAAATTTCTCTAAAAACATAATCCCATTGAAAATATAAATAAATAAAAAGCAATAACAGAACGTAAAATGATCTGAAGTGATGGAAATTGTTCAGTCTTTAGATTCAGTTTTGATCTTTTTCCTTGTCTTCATGCTATGACCCCCGGCCGACACAACATCGGTTTCTGTATGATCTCTCTTAGACGAAGCCAAACTCGATTCAGCTGGGACGATTTGCAACTTATAATCATTCTTATCCGAAGTAATATTCGGAAGCTCATTCCTTCCATAAAGTTCCTACAATTAAATTTTATACATTAAGATTAAAAAATAAATAAATGATATAATATTAATAATGGTATTATGAGTTTTTGTTTTTTCTTTAGTACCTTGCCGAATTGAACAACCATGTCATTCTTTTCCCAAAACTTTTCAACAACATAAGCAGATTTGTCGCTCTTTAAATTATCGATTGTAATCGAAATTTTAAACAACATAGTCTTCCCTACTAAGACCGAAAGAGATTCGGGAATAGCTGCAATATCCTCCTGACCATAGGTAGACACATGTTTTAATATTTGTTTATATATCTTTAAAGCTAAACAGAGGTCAAATGTTATATACTTTTGAATTTTCCAAAGCCAGTTCTTCGGCTTTTTTTCCAATAAATAGTTGAGCAAGACCGTCAAAGAAGAGCAGTTTAATCTTTTGTGAACTTCCATAACCGACATGAAGTATGAGTTTATACCTTTCAAACAGTTTAACATAAATTAAAATGTATAAATAGTTCCAAATAACAAATCTTAAGAAACATTTTAACAATTCAAGAGATACTTACTTGTAATCAACATCTATAACATCAGCATCACAAACCCCACAACTATAAAGTAGTTCTTTTCCAGATTGAGATTCTAGTGGGTACGGCTGCACCTTCTTATTGCAAACTTTACAGGCAATATAATACCATTTAGGCAATACTTCAACAGAATATATTGTGGCGATTGTCACACATGTTCGCGTCTATAATGAATTAACTAAACGTTTGTTAACTTAAAAAAAAATTCAAAACAATTCAAATTAGATGATATCAATTAAATTTTTACAAACATTACCTCAAGTGCATAAACGATTTGGTCCATAGTATATTTCTCGTTAATAATAAAAAACTCCTCATATAATGTCACCTTTGATTTTTGGGGACTTGGTTCATCTTCAAGTTGTACTAAATCAAAAGCATCAGTGGGCAACTTGTAAAGTTATGATAATAATAAGAACATATAAACGTTTATAGCATGTACCGCTGAGTAATATAGAAGGGATATATATATATATATATACTTATTTCGAAATGCTTCCACTTCAGGCATAACTGGATTTATCGTAATATCAGTAGAGTTGAACGCATTGGACATACTATAGTTCCCTGAAATTTTGATTTAATTGGCAATGTTAGATTTAATAATCATAAGTTCGAAGATTATAAGAAAGTCAGAAATCACCTTTCCATTCCTTCAAGCATGCAAATCGTACTACACAAACGACAACAGTATCTTGATGTTCTTTTATCTGTGTATCAAAGGCCTTTGCAAGATCACCCCACACAGTGCAATTCAACCGTGTTCCACTATATTACGAATGTATGAATTAAGAATACATAATTAGACATTATATTCCAAAATAATTTTAACTATAAAGGGTATCTATTAAGGAATCATACGTTAAATCTTGCAGATCGAAACTCAATTTGACGTTATCCTTCCTTTTTGTTTTGACGCTGTCAAGATTTCCTACACCAACGATCTGACCGATAACATCTACCAAAAATACATATGAATTAATAATTTTTTTATTTAAATAAAATTTTAAACATGAAATTAACAACTCACCACACAATACATTCTTTTTTAATTCTCCAGCCAATATAGAAGCAAAATTCTGAAAATATTTTTCTGGAACACGAACTGGGAATTCATCACATGGTTTCACTATAGTGGTTTTATAAAATACGATTTTAAATCCCAAAGAACTTGTCTTATAACTACTATCATAATCTACTAAGCTGAATCTATCAACTATCTTAGACTCGCCGACAGCGAGTTGGTTCTGAAACCTGCTGACCAAACCGTCTTCAAGAGATGCATGTATCCTTGTACCCTATATATAACGTTTAGAAGTTAGTAAGCTATTATCGAGATTTTTCTTAAAATATGATAGAGATTCTAACTAAACATTACGCTTAAAGGAATCTTATTAAATCTTACATCACTGTCAACGAAGACCATCTGTAGAGACTTGAATGACTTCCAAAGTCTTATGATACAGACTCTAATTTTGTAATGGACTCTAACACAGTAGCGTAATATATATAGAGATGTTATACAACCGACTTGATTTTTTAAGAAGAAATATTTACCTTTTTTAAAAAAGGCGATAATGATGAAGAATGTAAACATATCATAAATGAATATTCTAAATATGTTTACTGAATTGTTAAGTAAATTTTTCAAAATAATTCTTCAATAATTTTAATGAATATCATCAAGAAGTTATAAATTACTATATGTTGACATTAGGAAAAAATATCTTCCTGTAAATTATAACAATGGACTCTATATTAAACCATTTCGCAAATCCTTACATGTCATAATTTGCAATCAACGTTATTTTGCAAATAATATAGAATTTGAATTCACGATATTTAAAATAAATATAAATCAGACTCTTTAAAAATCAAACATTAACCAAATATGTTTATCATTAAAATAAATAAATACTCAATAAGGAATTTGATGCTTCTCAAAAGAATCCTCAACAGCAAGATGAATATAGAAGTCAAGTGCATCACTGTAATTTGGAGGAGAAATAATCTAAATCAGTATTGCCCATATCAATTAATCATTAGACAAAAAAAAAGTAAAATTTGGTATTTACCTTAAGTTCATGACGAAACGATAGTCGGTATCATCCAAATCTTCTATTCTGATCTCTCCATGATCAATGAAATTGTACCTAAATGTAAGTTTCGATAAACATATAATATATTATATATCCAAATATTTTTATATTTAATTAAAAATATTACGTAATACAAATTTGATTTACATGTGCATGTAATCTGCAACGTCCTCACTCTTTGGATCCTCTATTATGTCCGAGCATCCATCACCGTTGGTTAGGAGAACATTATCATCTAGCATCAACGATTATAGATATTAAGTAAACACATTAATAATTTCATTATAATAATTTTTCAGGATTGAATTTAAACAAACAAAATTTCATAAACATATTTAATCACCTCCAAATCTGACTGCTTTCCACATCTTGAACAGACAGAACCTCTTCCCATTCCCCAGCTTGAAATTTTTGAACATATGATTTGCATAACATCCTGTCGCGAAACAGTCAAGTACATATCCCCTTATAAAAGGATAAATGAAATGAAAAGGTTATCAAACGTATTTTTATCAAGTACATATAAATCATTCAAATGATATGTCTATCTATTTATTATATTACCTCTAATTAATATTTATACTTTGCATATATCATGTTTAAAAAACTTACTCAATTGACTCGATAGTGAATTTTATGTAACGATTCATCAAACTCCAACGATCAGCACTATCTTCTTTTTCGAAACTTTTGATTTCGCCCATATTTCTGATGCATCCAATCAGATTAACTGCCATAAAATTGATTAATATATGTATTATAAATAACAATTTAAAGTTTACTAAATACATTATAAAGTATATCTTACCGTAAGGCCATCTTCCATGAAACACATTATCATAAACACGTTTAAAATCTACATTATTAAAAGGTTTGCAAATTATAGGATCTCTTGCAAAACTGATTATAGTGTCATCTGTGAAAAAGATCCGACAACCAAGATTAGTTTTCTGAATTTGTTCGCTGTCGTCCTTAACTCTGAACTTCTCTATAACATAGGTTTGATTCTCAGACATATTAAAAGACGGGACACCATAGAGTGATGCCGGGATGATAGCATGTCCGAATGTTCCCTATTTCAGAATATAATTTACCAAGGTAATTAAAGACATCATTCATATGAAGAAACAAAGAAATATATATACAAAACATACCTCTTCATCAACTAAGATTAGCTCTGTCGACACGTCATTCAAACAATTTTTCAGTCTCTATGCACGTAAAACCTTGACACAAATCATCCATTGCGTTGTCCAAGGATTCAGTTTGTCGAGCGACACAACTCTCGTCATTTCTTTTTAAAGAATTAAAAATATGGATTAGAGAAAAGTTTTGCAAGAGCGTTAAATGTAGAAGTTGAAAAGTTAATGTTTTTTTTTTTTGTTTTTTTTGGACAAACGAAAAGTTAATGTTTTAGTTCATAGATTTACAATTCGAGATTATGAATTTATAGTGTGCTAATGGTTACATTGGGAGTATTGACTCCAAGAGACGTTACCACTCACACCTATTGATTAAATAACTGAAAGATTCATGAATATGGATATATCATCAAATTATACAAACGAAAATCTGATTTGAATGCAAAGGGGAACTAATATAATAAAAGACTTTGATTTCTGTAATGTATTAAATGAAATAGTATTATATCGAATTAAAATCCAAACTCAGGATCACAATGTTTTAAAGTATCATATATTTATATAAAATCATTTAAAACCATGCAATTATAATCTAAAAATCAAATTTCCATATCAGCAAAGGCATCTAACATCTGCGTGACTTGAGGACATGGAGGATTGATCATGACACTTGTACAATTGTGCATCGTGTTTGCCATCCATGTATCTAGATTTAGAAATTTTTAATAAGTAAATAACATTTAAAAAAAATATATTCATTATAATAGTAATAGCAAGAATTAATTCGAACCTTTATTACTCTCAAGCTTGGCAAAGCGTATCACGCATATGATATCACTGACCCGATGTATCCAATGATCATAGAATGCGTTCGCGTAGTCCTTTGGCAAACGACAGGATAAACGATAACCCCTACAATTGTATTTCTTTGAGTATTTTTAAAATTAATGTGAATTAAAAACGTAAATCTTATAACATTAGAACAACTTACTCAATATTTTCTAGAACAACAAACAACTCATTCCATTCTTTGTATGGTGGGCCTTGTTCAAAGCTATTTCCAACACTAAACACTATTCCGATAAGGTCTGCAAATATTTCTCAATAGTTAAAGTAATCAACCACTTCAAACTTATCTTACAATAAAACAATATATTGCTTTCATTACCTACACAATAAGCGGAATCTAAATATCCACTTTTAATATCATTGAATGATACGAAAGAGTAAAATTGATCTGAAGACAAAGGAGGAATTTTCTTAAACCATGCCCTAAAAGCGCCATCAACATTGCTTAATGAGAAACTTGATAAAATTATCCATTCACCTTCTTCCAAATCGTTTATAAAGATGTCACGATAAGGAGAACCCATCAATACATGAATTTTTGTACCCTACGTTAACGTTGTACATAAGTAAAGATTAAAATAAATTTGAATGAACATTATATAATTTAAATTATACCTTCTCATCAACTACAATCAAGTCTGTTGATATGAAAAGAGGATGACGACACTCAAACTTCCTCAGTATTTTTACGTTGATTTTCCACTCATGAACGTAGGGGTTTAGGTCGTCCACATCGAAATAATAGTCTCTCTTCCCGATCCTATTTTTTATAGCGTTGGATAGAAGGTTAGCCATTTTTTCTTTGAAAGACCTAGACTTAAACGAAACTTACGATTCTCACTTTTAAAGGTATTTATATATACATAATACATAATATATGTTTTTGAGAAAATTTATATTTTAAGATATTTTCAAACTTCAAATATTTATCATTAGCAAAACTTAAATGGTAATTGTACAATTATCATCAAGTACAAATATATTATATATATTTCCAGAACTTTAAATAATTTTCATAAACATTTAGGGATAATCGAATAATTAAGTAGTGTTTTTTCTTTTTCTGAATTCGATTTAAAACCTTTTTTAAAAAAAGATTATATTTCATTTTAAAATTTTATATTATATTCATAACTAGTTTTGTAACTACCATATTTAGTTAGTTTGTATATATTTGTACTATAATATAAATAAATATTTAAATCATACTATAATAAAATTCATGATGATTAGTTATTTAATATAGTTTCGGAAATTATTAATTTTAATTTCAAAAATCTTAATATTAATCAATCTATTAATAATAATATCTATGAGAAATTCTTTAAGAATAATAATCATGTAAGATAATCACCAAATTTATAATATATTCAAATATAAATATATAAAATTAAAATCCAAGATCAATATCATAACGATTTAAAATTTAGCAAATTACACATTAAAATCTTATAATTCAGTTCTCCATTTCGGCTAAGGAATCAAACATCTGCGTGACTTGAGGACACTTGATCATGACCATTGTACAATTATCAACAGTTGTTGTCATCCATGTATCTACAATAACAATATCTAATTAATTAACATATTTAATAATCTAAGCAATAATGTTTTTTGAAACGTGAACGAATAATACGAACCTTTTTGAGTCTCAAGTTTGGCAAAACGTAACACACATATGATATCACAAACACAATGAATCCAATCATTGAAAAAGGCGTTCGCGTAGTCTTTTGATAAACGACATGACAATCGATCACCCCTAAAATTTTGCATCTTTTAGAATTAAAACATTAATAAGTATGATAATATTTAAATTTAAAATTTTTAAAATAGAATGACTTACTCAATATATTCTAAAACAACAAACAACTCATTCCAATCTTGATATGGTGGACCTTCTTCAAAACGATTTCCAACAGTGTACACTCTTCCAATAATGTCTGATCATAGATTTTTCATTAGAAGATAAATTATTAGAAATAATTAAATTTTATAATATACTTTTTTTATCTCACCTACACAATAATCAGGGTTTAAAAATCCGCTTTTGATATCATTAAATGATACAAAATAATAAAACTGCTTGGAAGACAAAGGATGAATTTTTCTAAACCATGTTTCGTCTCCCCAATGTATCATAAAACGATGATCAGTTACTCTTAAAATCCCATCAACAATGGTTAGTAAGAATCTTGATAACGTTATCCATTCAACTTCTTCAAGATCGTTTACAAAGATATCACGATAAGGGGGACGCATCATCACATGAATTTTTTTGCCCTACATATCCAAAAATTTGTAAGCATCATAAGTTTAGACAAAATTTATAAAAAACGCGATGTATACTGCAAATATACCTTATCATCAACAACAATCTAGTAGTTGATCTGAAAAAAGGATGACGGCACTCAAACTTCCTCAGTATTTTGACGTTAATTTTCCACTCATGAATTAAGGGGTTTAGGTCGTCAACATCGTAAAAATAGTCTCTCTTCTGGTATCTTTTTTTGATAGCATTGGATAGAAGGTTTGCCATGTTCTCAAAAGGTGAAAACTACGATCATGAGTTCTAAATTATATTAACGTAAATATATATAATATAATATAGTTAATTTTTGGAATTTTTTCATTTTACGATTTCGTCAAAACTCCAAATTTCTTTATCATTGGATAAACTTAAATGGTATCTATACATTTACACTTATCACGGAATATATTATTAGATTTCCTAATACTTTCTAGAAAAACATGATTTAAATAAGTTTAAAATATTTGTATAGATATTTCATTCAATGAATATAGAAACTATATCACCATGAATACTTCTATAAAATATTTAATTCCGGATTTTTTTTGTTCTGATTATTGATTAAAAACTATTATATATTTCTAATTAAATTTTGTATACATGTCAATATCTCTAATTTATAGTATCGTTTTAACGAACTCTTAGTTTTTAGAATAATAATAAATACCCAGCTAATTTCTGACAGAGAATATAATTTTTTTTAAAAAAAATCTTTAAACGCATAAGTTTAAACTCTAACATTGTCAACCATTAAAAGGAACATGAGTTTTTCCCAATCAATATTAGGAACAATACAATCTTTGACATCTTTTTCAATAACCACCCTAACATCTTCTAGCCTGTTACGCTCTGCAATTAAGTCGATTCGCCCCTCCAAGATAGCATTCATTAGCGAGATTTGAGCATCGACTGTCTCAAGTTGACAGATTAGGCCTATAGATTCTTCCTTTTTCTAGATATAATCTTTCAACATATCAAGTTTCGCGGTGATACTTCTCGTCGTTTCCTTTAGTACCACATCTCTCAATTTTTGGAACGCTTGTTTAACCTTCTCGATTGCTCCATCTTCCCATTCGAAATCTGACATGAGCCCTTTTTCGTTTCCTAGAACTTCCACCTTCCATCACGATTTCTGCAAAAATATTTGTTGAAAAGGTTTAAACTTCCAAACCAAGAATTCAAGATACGGAAAGTTTATTAACTATCGATTGAGATCTTACCAAAAGGATATGTATGATAATAGACGTTCTGTCCTTTGTTGAGAGGGGATAACAAAAGGTCAGAAAATAATGAGGATACGTAGAATGCTTAAATATTTGTTTAAAGAGCGGCGAAGGCTTTCATATTGGCGTAACTTAAGGCCAGGCCCATCTAAATTAACCAATAATAACCTTCGATTCTCTTTAAGCTCAATTAGATGTATTAGTAAAATACATATGTATTAGTAAAACCAAACTTTTTAATAAAGATGTATTAGTAAAATAGTGACATTAAATTTAACGTGTGGTCCAAAAAAAAAAAAAATCAAACATAATTTAAGACGAAAATTTCAAGTTCAAAATTCTACAAATAATTATTTAAAGTCTAAATCAACAATAGCAAAGTGAACATAATAAGAAATATTGAGAAGTAGAACTATAGCCAGCTGCTTGAACCACAATCTCAATCTTCATCTTCATTGTCTTCATCACTGGAATCGACGTCTAGCCAGCGCCTGTAAAATTCGAATAACTCAGATTTATAATTCCCGTATAATTATGTTCATACTAAATTTTTTCAATTTATTTGATTAATAACATTACAGCATATCACCAGTATTAAATCCATCAATTTCATCTTCAAGAATGACCTTCGAACATCAAAACTGAGACATCAAACATTGGATTCCTAGAAAAGTAGAAATTAAGTAAGAAAATGATAGTTTCAAGTGGTTTATAAGACTATTTAACAGTACCTTCGTAAACAGAGATCCTCCAAAATAGAAGAGTACACATTATTGGTTGATCAGCGAAGGTAGGGGAAGACATTATTTTTTTCCGTTTCTCGAGAAATGCATAACAAACCGAACCAACAGCAACACATTCAATCTCTAGGCCACTTTGAAAAAATTGATTGTTTATAAGTTAAACAACCAGTAAATATATCAAAATTTGAGGATATCAAAAGTTTCAAAAATTATCTTACTTGTGTTCAAGGATAGTGAATGTAACAACTTCATTTTCTGAAATGTACCCATTTTGATGCTCACAAAAATCAATTGTATGAGACTCGTTTACGTGTTTTAGCATTCCCATGAAATCTAACAAAAAATAAAATTCCAACGAAAAAACAACAATATAAAAAACAAAAGAAATCATCATCTTTAAAATAGAATATCATCACATAAGAACGGACTTTTTAAGTTTAGTTGAATGTAAAAACTTACCTACACAGCGGTTCTTCTCGTCAGGCGTCGAATTATTCATTCTCAATGCATCATAACAAAGGATAAAATTGTCAGTACTTCGCGGACATGTTGGGATCATTTTTGTTTTATCATGGATCAGGATCTGAAACGGATGGTTTGAGTTCCTGAATGATTGTTGACCTTCAATCACTAAAAATCCAGTAATCTCGTACCAGTCTCCTTCCTTGATTTTCCATAGTATTTTGATACATAAAGATCCGCAACTATCTTGGCATCAATCCTATTTCCCTATAATAGAAACACAATTTAGCATTCAATTGTTTTATTTTTGTTGTATATCTCATTTGGTATTTGAAAATAATCACGGAAAATTGGGAAGAAGAAAAAAAACTACCCTCTCGTCTACCAAAATCAAACTTTGATAAAAAGGTTGTCCTTGAATAAAATGAGGTGGCCACTCTCTTAAAATTTTCACAGCAACTTCTGGGTTACGTAAGGTCGGATTCAGATCTTTTACGTACAGCACCATCCTGTTTGGGAATTTTTTCCTTTTTTCGAGTTTTTAGAAGCAAGAAGAAGTTTGAGAGAGAAGTTCAAATATTACAGTAACTAATCTGTAGTTCAAATATTTATAAACTAAATAAGATAAGGATTATAAGAATCAGATTTCTAGATTTGTGTGGATTGTATAAAAACCCGTGGTCTACACAGGGAAAGCTGCATGTGTCTCTGTTTGATAAGTATGATCAATGTTTTATTTTTAAAATAAAATACTTTATTTTAAAAAAATTAACTGGACAGTTGAAACTCTAAATTTCAAATTGCATGTATATCTTTGCATTTATCAACTTACATGCTAACATTTTTTTATCAACATGCATTGGTCTTTCATATATTTGTTACGATTTTTGCTGAACTTTATTGGAAACTTCAAAGTCTTTGTCTTTACATTTTTTTCTAAGTATTTAATATGTAGATATTTTTATCAAGATAATGATAAAAGAATAATATTATGAATAATTTAAACTTCGATATATGTAAAAAAATTCAAACTGTTATCTATTTAAATTAAAAAATTAGAATCCATATACCATTTAAATATAAAATATTAAAACCCCATAAAATCCATAGTAAGCAAAAACAAAATAAGAAGTCGTCAGTCTTCTATTTGCGAGTCCTCTTCCTTGGTCTCCTATAATTTAGTTCATAGGTATACATGAAAAAAATTATAAACGAATTTTTACAATGTTTTCATTTTATATATAACATGAACAGAGATGATAATCTTACAATTTCATCATTTTCGACTCATCTGGAATTTGCGGATTGAGTATTATTTTCGTACAAACTGTAGAAGATATACTTCTTTTTCCTGTAAAATTAGAACATAAATAATACTTTAATATTTGTTCAAAAATACTGAGCAATAAATATCATCAAATTAAATGTATACCTTGGAAAACTTCAATAACACCCCATCGAATAACACAAATTAAGTGATCACCCTGGTAAGAATTATAAGCAGCCGATCTTTAGAATAACTCACACCTTATTAGGGTTCCACTAAAATGTCAAGAATCAAACCTTATGCTTCAATATAATTCAAGATCATAATTTTGTATAATATATATATATATATATATAATAATAAGAGTACTTTAATTCACCTGAAATCACGTAGATCAAAAGATATTTTGTGGTTAATAGAGTTATCTTCTGCTCTGCAATTTATTGCAAGATTTTCAGAACTTTGCATCTCAACGTTATCTTCATCCTCATCTAAATCTTGGATATATCTATCTTCATTATGATTATCATTATCACTATCATCTGAATGGTATTCAACCTCATAACCGGTTTCTTCATCAATATCATCATATTCTTCATCCATTACATCATAAGAAACATCATCTTCTTCGTCGCGTCCTTCTTGTATATAATCAGAATCGTCCTGATCTCCAACATTACTGTCGTCATCAGATTCCTCAAAGAATGTACAATTTGTTTCTGAGTGATCATTGTAAGATGCGTTTTTCTTTTTTTCAAAACCAAATCGAGTACAATACTTAAACAACATACGAATATTGTCACTTTGTGATGCGTCATCAGATTTCCCATGATTTTCAGACTTATTGATCTCGTCTTTTTTTTGTAATTTCCTGAAATTACAGCTGAATTCCCCAACATTGACAACCTCACCGATGACGTCTGTATAAAAATAAAGTTAGTTCAAATACAAATATTTACTAATAATAATTGAAATTAATTTTATAATATCTAAAACAACTACTCACAGACTAAGTAATCTTCACATTGTGTACCATCATTAATGAGTTTTAAATCGACGAAACCATAGAAATCTTCCCCTCCAACAATTGAATTCTCTTTGATTGTGGTATTATACAAAATAACAATTTTGTAACGATGTGTGGTAGCTAAACATGAACCATTCTGCTCAACAACCTTAAAGTCTTCGAAATCGAGCCAATCACCAAAGTTGAACTTGGAGACAAAACGATCATAAACATCTCCACGAAAGGAACATTGGACCTTTACACCCTAATAACACATAGTATTAATTTTGTCACATAATATGATTTTATATGTCAAAATAATATGCTCATCGCTTGCAAATCAAAACTTTCAGGTATAACTGCATATACGCTTTATTTTTGGAATACATAATGAGCTAATTATTAGAATAAAGTAAATACCTTAATATCAGATAAAACCATCTCCAAACATGGACCTTTTTCTTCCCACAAACACAAAACTTTCACACGTATTTTCCATTCATATTTTGATGAATTCCAACGCGAAACATCATCAAAAAGGCTATACCTAACCATAGTGTTCTGTTTTTTGTTTTCTTCGTTATTTTAGGTTGAATGTCAAAAGAGTCGAATAGACGTATATATACATGTAATTTTATATATAAAATATATTTACTTTTTTTTTTGATAAGTGATATATAAGAATATATGTTTACCATTTAAAAAAAAAAAAATTTTGTATAGATCTCCAGACATAAATATCTTTATTACACTTCCATTTATTTTAGAGATAATAGTAAACTTCTTAATGTTTATCATTACGACTTTTAATGCGTATATATATTTTCCATTTTTACATTAATCGTGATATTAAACTTTATTCTGTTCTGTTTTGAATTTGGAATACTTCTTAAGTTTATCCACCCTGCTTGACATAACGTAAAATTAATAAATTTTAATATTCCATCAAAAAAAATAATTATTATTAGATTTTAATAAATTCAGACTGAAAAAGTTATATATAAACTATTTTCATATATTTAATACAGGTACTTGATTAGTTTACTTCTATCATTCATATATACAATTTCGGTATTTAAATATACAATCTCACGATATATTGAAATTTATATAATGATGCAAGAACTTCAGCTTTTTGTATTGCTACTAATGTAACTTCGGTACGCACATTTTCATTGTTAACACGTCTCATCTCATTTACTTTAAGAATGTCATTATAAACACTTTATTTTAAAATTAAACTTTATAGGAATATTATTATTTCATAAAGTATTCATCCATATTAAACAATATCCAGAAAGCAGCAATTATAAGATCTCAGAACATTCATCATATTATTCTCTAAAATATGTTCTGCTACTCGCTTCATTCCAGAATATTTGCTACGACACCTATTATTTTTCCTTCCATATGCAGTCTGTTTTTAAATAACAAAATATGTTAGATTAGATATAATAAAATCTAATTAGAATATATTTCGGTAATTACCGTGTATCTTAAATAAAAAGGAAACGACTTAGATTCTTTGCGATAAATTTCTTCTCTGCAGATAATATCAAAGAATAGGGTTAGAGTTAAAGATTTACGAATAAACGCTAGTATCATGTTTTTGTAAAAGGTTTAATATCAGGGTGACCTTTAGACACAAATTGTTACCATGATAATACCAAATGAAGCAATTTTAACAAACGTTATAACATTATTACTACTGTTTTAATATAAACAACTACCAAGCAATAGTTGTAAGACGTCGTATTGCTAACCATGCATATTTCACCTGCTGAATAATTAATCAATCTAAACTATGCTATATCTGAGAAAATAAGATTAAGTAATTTTGAACATTAACATTTAGTTAAATTAAGTTTATACCATAGATTTTGGGATACTATTAGCACCAATAATAGACTTTCTACAATAACTGAGGTAGTATGATTTTTAATAATAACAAAAAAAAAGTAAATACAAAATATTAGTATGATTTTTAAATCAAAAGTATAATATTAATAATCTTTCTTATAAAATTTTAAACAATAACTGAGTTTCAGCATATGAACATAGGTAGATTCACCTAAACAAGAACATTCGATAGACTTTGCCACCTCTACCTATTGATTTATATTTAATTATTAGAGCCAGAAACACATGAATAAATGTCAATAAAGATGATAGAATATTTTTCTATTACAATTACCAAATATCTTTCATTAATAGTAGCATCTTCCGAAGTGTTCCTGTAACTATAAACATGAGTCATTTAATTTAGCAGCATCAATGTATCAAGGAAATTAGTTTAGGTATACAAAAAATATATATATACCTAATTTCCTTGTGTGGGTACATAGAACTAAGATCACGACCATCTACTAACTCACCTGAAACATAGGGATTAGTATAATTTGATTTACAAATATTTTAATAATTCAAGAAAATATACAATATTATTCAATTAGTAAAGAAACAATACACAAAGTTCTGATGATGCTTGAACTTGCGTTCCAAACAAATACTACAGAAAAAGGATATGAATAATTAGAACACGAACACGAATACAAAGATCCATATAAAAGATCATCAAGACTATAAAACAAATATAAATTCGAGAACATGAGAGTAATTTAGGGTTTCTTCTTTTTTAAAGATTTCGAATTATGGAGAATGGTTAGGGATGTACCTATTTATATTAACGAAAAACCTATATTTTTAGGGTTTCAAAGAAGTCGGTATAATTTGGTTGGGATTTCTATTAAGCCCATTATTATTTCAGGTTTTAGGTTTTATAACTTATAAAAATCACGTTTTTGACGATTATATAGATTAAGTCTGAGGATGAATGTGGTGCGTTTCAGCAATCTAAATAGGCAAAAAAAGCTTGTCCGAAATTTTTTTAAAGGTATTTTTCATTAAGGGTAAATGACGTCAATTTTTGTGAGAATGGCTGTGAGCCATTTCGATTTCTCCTTTAATATATTAGATTTTTGTTTCTTTTATAGTATGACTCTGAACCATTTTCTTATTTTCTTCAAACGATATGAGACATTGTATACACTTTTTTTATTCATCGATTGAGTAATACACTTCCGTTTTAAATTTTTTGAATCGCATCATAGTTAGAAATAATTACAAATTTTATTAAGTCAATATATTATGCAATAATTCAAAATAATTTAAATATAAGATCAAATACACATGAAAGGAGAATCATATATTTATGTTTGAATTAGGTAGAGAGATTTCTGGAAATTAGATAAAATTTTGAAATATTTTTTTTCAAAGACATTCATGTAATTAAGTATAACTAAAAGGGTATATTGTCAAATGTACTTCAAAAATGTTAATATAGATTAGTTTTTACTTCTTTTCTTTTTCTAGAAAAAGGAAAATAATCAGAATATGCACTCAATGTATAGGCCTTCACTTAATGGTAAGTGGATTCTCCATAGTTTTTAGATTTTGTTTTTTTAAAACGCATTTTTCTCCATTCAAGATTTTACACTATATTCCCTAAAAAATATGAAAACTAATTCTCGCTTTTCATTATAAATATTAACAAAAACTAGAATCCAAATAATTAGAGATTTTAGGAAAAACTTACGATTCTAATTTTTTTCTGTTTTCTTATGTAAATATTTAAAAAAAAGACAAAAAAAAAATAAAATCTATTACAAAAACTAAAAACCAAAAACTATTTTTTAACGAATGTGCCACATTCTCAAACCAAAGTTGTGGGTTCTACCACATTCACTTCGTCCTTTTGCGATTTACCACATCATAGATTTGAAAAGACCCATATAACCATGAAGTTGTGTCGATGGTTTTCCCAAAAAAAAAAGTAATTTGAATTTTGAATACGGAAACCGTGTATGTCCTGTCTTTTCAATTTCTCGTCAAACAATTAATTAAAGGTTTTAATTAGTAATTTTTTTGTTTTTCTTTACTACCTGACCTCTTCGTCTCTCCCACTTAATACCCAACCCGAGAGATAGTCATAAAAGTTTACTGCTAACTTCGCTGGAGCTTCTCACAGTCGCCGGAGCTTCTCACAGTCGCTGGAGCTTCTCACAGTCGCCGGTGTTTCTATGTTTAACCCTAATTGCGCGCGGCGGAGCTTGTATGTTTAACCATCTATTCTGCAATTATCACATAATTGCAGATTCGTTTATTTGCTGGTTATGTTTTTATCCTATTAGATTGAACTGCAACTTGAACGGTGCCCCCCCCCCCCCCCCCCGCGGAAATGGAAACTAACGGTGACGCCGGTGAGCACACCGAAGATCCTTCAGCAGTGGGCATGACCCCCGCAGTTGAGAACAACTCAGATCCTCCAGTTGTGGTCCCTTCCCCCAACTTTGTCCTTATTCACGAAAGTACATTTGTGGAAGCTCTCGAATCTGCTGACCGAATTGTGGGGGATCTCGAATCTTCTTCTCCAATTATGGGGTAAGTGATAAATGGACATATATTCTGTCATTTTGTCTGTGGACAACCATGTTTTTAATTGTGGGTGATTTTGTCTACACAGAGATCTTGGAGATTCTCATCATCCTACCTCAGACAATGTTGAAACCAACGATGGACATCTTCCTGTGGGGTAAGTGATAAATGGACATATATCACTCATTTTGTCCGTGGACAAAATTGTTTTTAATTGTGGGTGATTTTGTCTACACATAGATCTTGGATATTCTCATAAGCCTACCTCAGATTGTGTTGAAACCAACGATGGACATCTTCCTCCGCTTCTTTTTGCAACGGATCGCTATCCTCTTAAGGGTCGTATAAACTCATATTCCAAGCCTGAGTATCTGCTCGACATCGTAGAGGCGTTAGATGGGTCCCCTGAGTTACAGTGGCTGAAACAATCTTGCTTTGGTCGTCTTCTACAACTTCCTGTCCGAAAGAGTTCCCTCTCCGGCAAACTTGTCCACCAGTTTCTTTGTCGATCACTTTTCACCAGAAAAAAACATGAAATGTGGTTCGTTTAGGGTGGGCATCCAATCAGGTTCTCTCTCCGGGAGTTTGCAATATTGACTGGTTTAAATTATGATCCATTCCCTTCGTGTGAGGATGATACATCTTCTTCTGATTCTGCTGCTTCTTCTGATCCTGATTACCTCAATAGTCTTGTTGGTCCGAACAATAGTTACACAATTAGGCAAATTGTTACACAATTAAACAAGACAAGATGTTGCCTGTTTCAAAGCGGATGGATGGTGATCGTAGACTCCGACTGTGTCTTGTTGTAATCGTCGATGACATTCTAATCTGCAATTCATCTAATGTTAAAGCTACCAGTAAAGTTGTCAATTTGGTTAAAGATCTAGAGTCTTTTGTCAAATATCCATGGGGGAGGCTGTCTTCCGTAACGAACTTGGAGAGGGTTTCCATTGGTGAGGTAGTTCAATGTCCGGCTTCATTAGCTGACCAGTTATCACAATCTCACACAGCTACTCACGGATTCACTTTATCGTTTCAACTGCAAGAGATGAAGTATATTTCGCAGCAAGAGATGTACCACAGGGTAGAAGCGTCATTTGATATCTCTCCTTTTGGTACATTGAAAAAGGTTTCTGAAATGTGGTATAATCGAAAACTTCTATATCCAATGTGGTACATTGGACTAAATTCCCTTTTTTATACCTTTATTTGGCCTTGAATGCAAAAGTAGACCCCATATTCGATATTTGAGAAACATAACAACTAAGGGTACTGAAATTACAGTTGACTTCCTTACGACCAAACAAAAAACAGAAGCCGAAATGACAGATGTAACCCGGAGGAAGTCTGCAATAGATTTCTTTAAGGTAGATTACATATTAACTTCAACTAGAAGACATAACAATTGGTCTACTCCTTAATTATAGTTTAAATTTTAATTAAAAATATTATAAAAAATAATTTGATAAACCTATTGACCAAATAATAACCACATAGACTTCCTGTATTGGAATAAAATAAATTTACCTATAAACGGTAAAATGAAGGGAGGAAAGGCTGATTAGGCTAAAATTATATGGTTTAGAGTTTTGCTTAAGTAGACTTATCTTTGGACTATTCGTGGTTGACTTTGTTATGCCATCAACTATTAATATTATATTAATACCTATAATTTAACCAAACCGATAGCTGAACCTAACCGAATGCGTATTGATTCCTTGTTTTTAACCTAACCGGATAATTTAATGATATATATACTTCTTTCTATAGGTTAAACCTAGTTTTTACGTGATCTCTCTCTCTCTCCAAAATTTCTCTCTGAAAAATTCTGATATAGTTGTTCTCGGAAATTCATATTTTATTCTCATCATTTCTCTTCTTCGAATCTCAAGAACATCTCAGATAAGTATTTCTTGGTTTATCGTCGGCGATTTGCTTTTGTAACGTTGTAGCTATTTTTGTTCGTAAATATATATGTTCTCATCATTTTTTGTTCATTTTGCACACAAATATGGGGTTACACAGCTACACTCAGCCATCTTCTAGTTCTTTGCAAGTATGGAGTGAAGGTCCACCCGAAGTAAACTTTCTTGTCCTGACAGTTGGAATTCCTGACAAATGTTTCTGCGGAAGGGAAACCGTTATGAAATGTTCCACCACAGCCGATAATCCAGGAAGAATTTTCATTAGATGCAATAACCATAAGGTTGTTAGATTGTCTGGTGGTTTATTTATTGGTATAATTATTATTTGAGTATAGATAATATTCTTATGGTATATTTATTTCTATGGTATAGGATGGAGAGGACCATATTATGAAATGGTGGGATGAGGCTATTATGCAACAACTTCAGGCAATGAGAGGTGGACTTGCTGACCAAAGGGATTCTATTACAGTCATCCAAGAAAATGAGGAAATGGTATGGGTTCAGCAGGAGCTAGACAAGGTGAAAGATCAGATGAAAAATTACGTCTTTCAGTTCGTCGTGTAAGGGGAGTGGTCGAGAATGTCTTTATCGCCGGTATAACTGTCATTGTTGTATTAATCTCTTCGGTTTCGTAGATCTTTCAATTAAGTTCTAAAATCTGTGAACCTTTCTTCATCATGTCTGTTTGTTTGAATTGAGTATTTATGTCTGTAATCTGTGAACTTGCTTCAGTTTCTGTAATATTTGGATGACTTCGTTGATTTCAATTACAGTTGATATATAGTAGACTTATACGGTAGACAGATAATTGTTTACATATTGTCGGAAAATTAAGATTATGAAGTCTACTCCTTAATCTGTGTAAAGAAGACAGGCGATGAAGTCTGCTTGTTGGTTTTTAACGACGCGATGGTTTGTCTTATTAATTAATTATATGTAACTGTTCATTGCAACCGCTTCGTCTCGTATATATAACCTAAGTACTGGGCCTTGTGATTATTTTAAAATTGCAACCAAAAAAGTTATCAGTAAATCATTTATTTTCTCTTAAAAATAGTATTTCATCCTCACGACAGCGAATTGGTGATTGAAAGTCTTTCAGTTTCATCACAGCCACGAGGAATTGGAGACTGTTCACGGTTGGGTAATAATAGAAACTTTCTCTATATCACTTCGTTTTATTTAACTTATAAG
Organism: Camelina sativa; assembly: GCF_030686135.1. Classification (NCBI taxonomy): domain Eukaryota; kingdom Viridiplantae; phylum Streptophyta; class Magnoliopsida; order Brassicales; family Brassicaceae; genus Camelina; species Camelina sativa. Next base: position 16,238,851 of record NC_141892.1, on the reverse strand, counting down.
TGTAGTATTCTAACATTCACGGTTGGGTAATTATTAGAAAGTTTCTGTTGAATTTCATCGAAGTTAACGATGTATTAATTTGGTTGATTAGATAGATTTGAATAGAAACGAGTTCATCGAAGTAAAGTGAACATATACCATAGAAACGGGTTCATCGAAGTGAACGATGTATTAATTTGGTTGATTAGATAGATTTCCAGTTTAAAGTACATTTCAGTTTCCCAGGAAGAAGTCTTCTTGATAAGTCTACTAGATAGTACAAGTTTTAATTTGATTTGATAGGTTTGCAGACGGTTCAGTTTCCCTTGAAGAAGTATGCCAGAGAAGTCGTCAACATAATCATTACAAGGTATAAATTGAATTGACGTTAGTTGGCGGTAATCTTATATTTATTTAATTTACCGATAAGCGGGAATTGGTTTACCGATAAACGGGATCCGGTTTTAATTGGGTTCTTTATAATTTTCCGATACTGTTTCGAATAAAACGGTTTTGGTTTTATAAAATCATTATTATAATTATTATAATTATATACAACCTAAAAACCGAAAATAACAATATTTGTTATCTCTATTCCGTCTTCATTTTCTTGTCAACTTTCCTCTTCCGCTTATCTATTTTGCTTATCACTAACGTTTGATTTTCCCATTACTTTTTGTTTTAAACTTGAATCTCTATCTTTCGGATTGTCTTTTTGCTTACTTCGCTTAACGTTTTTGTACCATATCTCGCCGAACTCTGTATTCTTCAACCCCGCCGCTTCATCTTCGCTGCAACGTCTTTGCTGCCGTTTCATATTCGATTAAACTGAAGGTTGACTTCTTTTCAAATCGATTGTAGATTTCCTTTTCAATTCAATTGTAGACTAATCGTATTTGTCTTCTTCTATCTCAATCCCCCGCCAAACCTAATCTTATTTTGCCTTATTTTGCAGAATGGAGGAGGTGAACAATCTAAAATTTCCTCGGAGGTTTTTCACGAAGTGTGAGAAGTCGTTTCCGTGTAAAAGCATCGACTATTACAACAACGATACAAAGCTGTTTGATGTACTGTACGAAGCTCTCGCAGAAGATGAATGGGATGAGATTCGTAACTCTCGACTGGGTGTCTTCTTACAGTTCAACCGTCTCAAATTTGAATGGGCTTCCAGACTGGTTCACTATATGCTCAGCTTTCAGCTAGTCTGCAACAAAAAGTACGAGATATGGAGTCGGGTCTAACCCATTAAGATTTTCTTTGAATGAGTTTGAAGCCATCACTGGACTTAACTATGAAGATGTCGAATCCTTGGAGCAACCACAGGTTGATGTTACAGACGAGATGGAAGAGTTTTGGGAGAAGCTTGGAGTCAGTTTAGACATCGGTCTGAGTACTGATCAACTCGTCGCAGCATGTAAGAACGCTTACGACTGGGATAGAGTAGATCGTATTGGGTTGGGTTATTTAGCCATCTATGCTGGGTTTATAGAAGCTAGAAAATCCTCATTGCCCACTCGTCTAAATATGGCTAGGCTAGTCATGGATTTATATGCATTTCTTGATTATCCATGGGGAAAAGTTGCTTTCAAGAACCTCATCCAATCTGTGAAGGAGAAGGACATTAACAAGAGTTACCATATAGACGAATTTGTTGATCCTCTGCAGATTTGGGTATATGAATCTATGTCGGATTTTGGTAAGGAATTTGGTGATCTGTTGCCTAATAAACCAAGTCCACCGTTGCTTGCTTACTGTGGTTCCTGCGGTCGAAAATATGTCAAAGAGGGCATTCTAAGACAGGTAAGCATATCAGTAATACGCATATCAGTTTATCTACTATATTAGATTTGTTTATTAGCAACACTGTTAGTGTTGGATTTGAACAGTTATACTGTTTTTTATCAACTGTAGACTCGTTTCAATCACTTCAAGACCATTGGTGGCATGAGTACCTCTGTTTGGGAAGAGGATGAAGCAGATGACAAAATTGATAACATTATGAAAGCATTGACTAGGGATTTTGGTCCATGGAAGTGGGGGAGAGGCTTGTGGGAGACGGACGGTATTCATGAATCCAACAATGCAAAGATGGAGGTGGAGGAAAAAGGTGAGAAGAAGAGAGTCGGTACATTTGATGAACCAAGTGGGAAGAGACACTGTCCAGGTACTTCAACTGCCTTGGATATCAATAACTTGGATTCCATTAAAGATGATCTCGACATGTGGAGAGCAGCTCTGATTCAAGAGATGAAGGACGGATTCAGCAGTTGTGATTTGAAGTTTGACATGCTGAATAAAAAGGTGGAAAGCCTGGCCTTGAATCTTTCCAAATGGAAGGGAGATGTAACTGGTACGTCAGATGTCGATACCAACCCAAAGGAACAGAAGTCTCATGAAGCTACTGCTGGAGAGGAAGAGCCTATCACTTAAAAATCCACGGATATGGTTAGTTCTGAACACTTGAAAATTCCTACTACGATTCCTCACAAACACAATACCAGGCACAAGGCGAAGAAAAAGTAGACTTGTAGAAGTTGTTAACTTCGCAGACAAAAAAATCAAGTGTATCAGTTAGACTTCATTATGTGAAGTAGACTTCAAAATCATGTTGTCTTTGTTTTTTTTATTCGAGACTTTTAAACATATGTCGCGACTTTAATTTTATTTGTTTACATCAATGATCATGCAACTTTTAAATCGGAATTTGCAGACCCAGAACCCTTCTCCATCTGTTACTCGTACGGATAAGAAGGTGCCAAAGGTGGGCAGCTTTGAATCATCTGACACTGATTCATACCCACCTTTGTTCCTTTGCACAGAAATCCCAACAGCAGCTGACTACACTGCCAGAGCTAAGAAGCAAAAACCACGGGTTGAAGCTACTATGCTTGCGGCACAGGGCAAGGCTGAAAAGGTTAAAAGATTGGCGTCAAGTCAGCGTACAATCCTTTTGATAAAGCAGACAAGGAAATGAAGAAGGTTTTGCTTGACTTCTTAAAGGAAGATCAGTAATTCTACTACATTTTATGTTATGTTTCAAAATTCATTGCTCTGGCGAAATTCACCAAACCATTAACAACTTGTTTATTCATTGTTCTTATAGATTCTTTATGTACCTTAATTTCTTCTTTCTGCCGACAAAACTCATCCCTTGACTCCAATAAGCTCCGCTTTTGCCATCCACGTGATGGTTCTTAGTCTGACCAATGAGAAAATCCATGAACAGTGCACCTGAAGAAATTTCTTCCCGGATTTGCATTTGTCCATGAATTCACAAGTACCGTAGATCTACCACAGTGGTTGCAGATTGGACCAGGAATTTGTATTTGCAAATTTGTATCAGAATCTGACCCCAAAATATGACTCATCATTCTCTATCTGATGCTATTTGATGAAGAAGAGAAGAAATTGTACTCTGCTTAGGAGAAATGATTGTCTTTAATAGATAATGTCGACTTGAACAAGTGGAATATATCCGAAATATTACAAAGACAAATTAGTGCTACGAAAATTCCAGTTGACTTCACGATGAAGGTAACTTCTACTCTCCGTCTTCAGCAACCTTAACAAATACTATTAGTCTAACAGATGATATCAGCCACAAAACATTAAAAATAATCTGATGCAATGTTACTCACACAATGAGGTCGAGTATGTCCAGGCTGCCTACATTTTGAACAAGTGTATAACTTTTGTGTCTTCTGCGGCTTGGTCCCCTTTTTATGTGACATTTCTAGCCATGTAAGCCAACAAGACTTCTTTTGCCTATTAGGCTTCCGCTTCGGTCATGGAGGTATACATCGGATATCTGGCCCACTCGGATCGTGCTCGACATTGGGCATAATATTAGCCGCGTATGACGCATAGACATAATCTTTTCTATAGTAAGCATATACCACGGTAGACATATGCCATCCAGCGGACTTGGCAACCTTAATTGCATGTGAATATGGTATTTTCTCCACACCAAACACCCCGCATGAACAAGATTTTGCTTCTAAGTCAACCAAACAGTCACGTTGCCCACCACAAACGTGGAAATGCCAACCATCAATGCGTTCGACCGTCATCATATCTGCGTAATGCTCCCTTACGGCGAATAAGAACTCAACACCCCGGCTAAAAGTGGTTGTCAGACTTAGTGCATCCTCTCGTCTCTTCCAATACCACCTTCCTAACTTTTTCGTAATAAACTCAATGAGATATGTTATCCCATTGGCTTTCTTTAGCATGGAGTTGATAGATTCTGTAATGTTGCTAGTCTTGATGTTGTATCTATCTCTTGGACAGTAAACTCGAGACCATAAAGCTGGATCTGCCTCATTCAAGTACGCAGCAAGAGTCGGATTTACATTAGTGAGCGAAGCCATGTAGCGGTTGTAATCATCATGCGTATGTGCATATGCTGCCCCTTTCACCAAGTACATCAGTTGCTTCCCATTGAAATTAGAAATTATGTTTTGTTGAAGATGGTAATAACATATCCCTCGTGTTTCCCATGTGATAACATTGCGACATGCTTTAGATATTGAATTGTGCCTATCTGAAACTACTACCAAAGGATATTCATCCGAGATACACTCATTTAATTTGGTGAAAAACCAATCCCATGAAGCATCACACTCCGAGTCGACAATTCCAAAAGCCAACTAAAATATCTGAAAGCTACCATCGTGTGCGCAAGCGATTAACAGTACACCTTCATACTTGCCAGTGAGATGGGTCCCATCAACCACAATAACTCGCCTAACGTAATTGAAACCACAGATTGAAGCGTCGAAAGATATGAAAAGGTACTTAAACCTATGCTCATCATCAACAACAAGGTCAATGACACTTCCCGGGTTTGGCTGCTCTATTTTCCGAAGACAATAAGGCAACTTCGCATATCCGTCTTCTGCGCTTCCTCTCATATATTCTTGCGCATATTGTAAAGCTTGTACGAAGTGGTGTAATCCAAAGTCATGCCGAACATTGTCCTCATTGAATCTTCGATATGTTGTGGGACAACACCATCTACTATTCCTACCCGGTCGATGAATAGCCTCCCAATATATTTTGAGGTGCAACGCTTACGGTTAGCTACGCGGTCCACAATAGAACATGTATGCACGTTCAGATATTTGGTGATCCAAAAAGTGTTTGGATCATTCTTCACAGTGGCTTCGACCCTCCATGTGCATCCTGGCACAGAACGTATTGCCACCAACCGAGACTTTGTGGACTTCTTAATTTTGAAAGAGAATTTTAACATAATCGCGGTCAAACACACCTCAGTTATGACATCAGCTTTGCAAGCAAAGCATTGCCCTACTTTCAGTTGGTCTATCCAAGGATTATTTAACTGTCCATGAATACCACCAAAAAACGGTTACCCTTCTTCAGCATCTAGTCCCAAGTCATCTCCATCTCCATCGTCATCTTCATCTCTAAATTTCCCATACTCACTGTAATTGAAATCCATGTCATCAACATCTTTCGGCTTCTCATCTGTATGATCAGTTGCATGACATTCTTCTGCACATTCATCTGCACACTCTTCGGCACCTGGATTTACATCGTTACCAAATTAATCTGTTGGCTCTCCATCTTCAACAGAACGAGAGTTGTTTAACATAATCGGATGTCCATCCATTACTATTACTAAAATCTATCAAGTTCTGAATTGATCTATCATTTGCGACATAGACACGAGGGGCAATTGCTGAAGCATCATCTTTGTTAAGGGATACGATAATTGAACCATCTCTGTTTCTTTGTCAATCAGATAATCTTCTACAGCCATTTCAACAAGCTCAGCGTATGTACAACCGTGTCGCAAAAAAAACATTCTCCCACCATTGCATCCATCCATGTCAAAATGCCAAGACCCATTTCTCGTCAGTCATACTACGAAAACAACAGGTATTTGCGCCATTTACCTGAAAGAGTAAGCAGCAAGTTAAATACCCTAAACCCTAAACCCTAAACCCTAATACTAAAACCCTAATAACCTAAGAAAAGCAAAAACATGATTGATCGAAAAGTATAATATATTATCATCGTAAAAATATATATAGGCAAGTACATAACCGATATAACACGTACGCACTAAAAAATAAAAAAAAAATCTTTATAAATTTCCAATTAAAGACTATTTCAATTGTACATACTTTAGCGTTAACTCCAACAGTTTGACTACCTAAATAAGTTTAATTGAATAACCTAACTGCCTATGACAACCAAAAACTTGATTTCTCCATATGTATAATACATAATCATGTTAAAAACTTGATTTTTTTTCAAATGAAATTAAGGAGACTGAAATTTTAGTCTGCGGGCTCGATAAATTTTAAATTGTAAAACTGACCAAATAGTAGACTTTACATGATATTATGACGGTTGGACTAACAAATGAAGTCTAATTTCGACAAAAACATAAGGAAAATCACGAAATCTACCGGAAAATAACCTTACGTTGGTTGTTCGCAATGTCAAACAGCCGATGACGTCGTCTTAAGTCACCACGGAAGATACCCAGCGCCAATTTAATCACTATCCAAGAATCATGACATATAACAAGATAAATGCACTTGCAAATTTTCTTGGATTAAAATGGAGACGAGATGGAAGAAAATGAAGTTCTCATAGCATTGGGTGTTATTTAAGCTTACAAATTCAGGTTGTTGAAGCTTTAAGAGCTTCAAATTTGGTTGTTCATGGTTGTTGGGAAATTGATGGCGGTGGCACAATCGTAAATAAAAGAAGAAGATGAGGATATGAATGTAATAAACATTTTCGCAAGAAATTCAAATAAATCAGAAATAATGGCAATTTTGTGAATACAATGAATGGACAAGAATTTAATAGGGAGAAAGTGGCAAATGTTGGAGAGAGAAAAAGAAGGATCTAACATTGCAATTGACTCAAGTTAGGGGTCTAATTTTGCATGTCTCCCTTTTTCAAAAGTACTAAAAATGTTTATTTTCCAATATACTTAGCCACAGAAGAAAAATTTGACTTTTACGAGTGTAGAATAAATACTTTTTTAAGATTTGGATGGACAATTATAGATTTAGGGTATAGTTTTTAGGGGGTAAAATTTAGTATTTAATATTTAGAGATTAATTTTTAATATTAAAAATTAAGTTTAATTTTGTGATCTTTTTAGAAAATACACTTTAGTGGTATTTTTGGGAAAAAAAAGTAAAAATGGTATTTTTGGAGAGAAAATAACTCATTTTAGTGATATTTACGAGAATTGTCCTTTTAATTAACATTTCTTTTTGTAAAAGATATTAAAAACTCGTTTTGGTTCTTTTAGTAAATATTCAGAACTTTTAAAATATTTTGATCAAGCGTTTCTTTGAGAAAGAATTATTTATCGGATTTTCTTCCAGCGTCTAGTGAATCCGGCCAAACTGTTCGGTTGTTCAAACTGTCTGGTTGTTGTTCGGCCCAAAACCCCTACGGGCCCAAGTCCTCGGTATAAGGCCTGGAGCACTGACTCTAGACTTGTTTTCAAGACATGCGTCGCAACCGAGCGGTTTGAGACTTCTCGACTCAAGGAAGTCAAGGTAAGCTCGATGTTACGAGGTGTACGAGGCAATGAATCAGGGATAAAACGGAAAGATTTGCGGATTAAGGGAAGATTCGGTCAACCCACAGATTCGAGCGTGACAAATATCAAAACAGACACATTTATGAAGAATAATTGTGTTTAAATGTATAATTGATTACATATTTTAGTTTAAATAGTATACACTTTTTAAGTCAATAAACTCAATAGTATACACTTTTTTCTATAAACTTGTTCTTGGGATCAAACAAGTGTCCAACCACTAATATCATTGTGTGCGGGATCCAACGTCCAACAACCACTGGTTTCTCCCACACTCTCCATTGACGGTACAAAAAACGTTTATTGATGTAAAGCATAATCTTCCAAATCAATGTATTAGTAAGAGATGCAACATACATTCTCATTTCACATTTTCCCTCAGCACCAACATATCTAAATCCGATTCTATCTTTTTCATACATATATTGCTTCATATTATATATCTATAGGAAGCGCATAATCCAGGATACACTCTTTGAGTGTGATTTCATTGTAGAAAGAATGGTAATTCCACATTATCTTATTGGACCATCACCACGACCTTCTTCTGCTTTGTCGTCACTTTCCGAGTACGTATCGTCATGAATTGATTCTCCAACTTCTGTAAAATATTGGCAAGCTTCTCAACGTGAAATTTATATCTATCTTACGCTTCTTCATCGTAATATTATTTCTCAAAAGCATTTTAGAGAATTAAAGCCATGGTTCAGAATTTTGGTTTAATTTTAAGGTTCGACAAAACGGAAGAAAGGGGATCTTCGATTTGGAAATCCTGATTTTTAGGGTTCGTCGAGAGAGGGAAAGAGGAAATCAGATTTTAGGGTTTCTAATTTAAGGAGGTTTAGTTTTCTATCATATTGCAATCAGGTTTAATCAGGTTAATATACTTTATCAATTGGTTAAATAAAAAGTACATCAATTAAACCCAGATCTATAAAGAAATAGATGAAAACTATTATTTCTCAAAGATTTAAAAAGAGAGCTAAAAAAAATTAAAGAGATATAAGTTGAAAAGCATTTGTATGAAACATTTGAGACGAGGTCAAAATTCGGACTTTATATGTTATGATGCATGATGCAATAGTTGTGCTAAGCAAATATAATGTTTTCTTTTTCCTGTTTTCCATGTATTAAACTTGGTTGATTGCAGAACATCGTTTCAACAAAAGTCATATGTTACATAGTTGTTTCTTTTGGGAATTTTAAAAAAGTTTGGTATGTAAGATTTTTGGTCAAGAATATTTTCAAAACAAAAAAAATATATATAAAAAGAGGCAATAAACAAGATTAAGAGACGTACTATTTAAAAAATGTAAATACGTAGATATACTTCAGAACTCCTTGTTCCACCTGTAATGTAAGAGAAAAAGGTAAATTTCAACCAGAACAATTTATAGTGTATTTTCCTACCCATACAATAAGTAAGTGTATATTTTATCATGAATCATTAAAAAATTCAAATAAACTACCTGAACTCTTATTAACGTTAGCATTGACTAATTTAATCATACTCAACTGTCAAAAATAATGATGTGGCATGACGTGGACGCTGACGAGGCTTGATTAGAATGCTGACGAAGCATATTATAATTATGAAAGTTACCCTTAACAAAATTAATAATATCTTCTTAACCAAATAATATTATTTAGGTAAAAATTTTAAATATATCTTTTAAATCATAAAATCAATAATTTTATCAATCTATTGCATAATTAATTTCAGTAAATATTTTTAATTACAGCTCTTATAAGTTATTACATTATTGATTTTTGTAAAACAAAATAATACTATTTGGATAAAATAATTACACAAAAAAAACTTTTCTTAACACATGAAATCAATGATTTATCAACCTATTGCTTAATTAATTTCAAAAATATTTCTCAATCAAAACACGTAGTCAATGATTTTGTTAAGAATTTCTGATAAGTTTGATACCATTTATCAACTAGTTAAGGAATATTTTTAAAAAATCACTGATGTAATAACTAATAAAAGTCGTAATTAAGAAATATTCTTTTGAAATTAATTATGCAATAGGTTGAGTTTCAGTATTGTAGAGGGGGTTATTGGTTCTATGATTTTAATGGATTTGGAAATTCAAACAAAAATAATGTGTTATACAATCATTGATTATAAAATACTTATCAAAATTATGTGTTATTGGTTCTATAATTTACAAATACTTGTTAAAATCCCATGTTATTTATTTAGTGGGGTGTATTGAAACCATGATTTTGAAGAATTTGATGAGATTTAGGAAATTTAGAATTTTGATAGATTTTAGGAAGTTGATATGATTTTCTGTAAATTTTTTTCAAATCCCACATAAAACAATGAGATTTGGATTTCTGTATTTTTAACTAAACAAATCCCCTCAAATCCTCGAGAATCTTTTAAAGTCATTAAAATCCAAATCCACAAATTGTTTTGAATAACAGTGGATTTTAAACTAGATTTTTAAATCATCAGTTCAATAACGGTGAATTTTAGTAGACTTTTTAAAACCCTTGAATAACATAGGATTTGTAAATTTTACACAAATCACTTAAAATGTCAAGTTGAATACCCCCTAATAATTTATTTTTGGATTTCAAAACTCAAATTGTGTTTTTAAATTTGAAAGTGTAAAATAGAAAGATTCAATTAAATCCAAAAATAAAACATATTATTTTAAAATCCATGTGTTTTGATTTTCATAATTTACAATTTTATATGAATTTAGAAATCGCCTGTTAATTTATAAGATAAGCTTTAAAAAAGTTGACCAAACCTATAAAAAGAGCTTTCCAAAAATGTTATCAGAACACTGTACAAAGGTTTAAAAATGAAGAAGAATGTAAAAGGCAAACGAAACAAAGCTACTAAAGTCACCATCGCATATAGATATGGGAAGTAAGCAAAAGGTATCCTATGCGTCTATGAATTCGATGAAATTCAAGCTAGTCTTCATACTCTGTCTCTTCATCATCATCCTCCTCGTTGTTTTCGCCAAACCTCCAGCCATCATCCACATTCTCTCTATCTTCCTCTGTCTCCTCGCTATCTTCTTCTAATTCTTCTCTTTCTACTTCTTCAAAAGCTTCTTTTGCTTGCCATGGTTTATTTGCAATCCTCACTTTGGCTGGCGAAGAGGTTGAACCTTTCTTCCCAACTTTGGCCGGTGGTGTCCTCATGTTTGGCTTAGTTCTGCTCTGTTGTTTATGTGACTGGCTTTTCCCATTACTAGCGTGTTTCCTGTAAACATCTTGGTCACTCCCATTATCAATATCATTCCTGTCATTGCCGCTGTGCTTGTTCAGTGTGGGGTTCTCCGCGTTCTCTTCTGGTAAATGCCCTGGATGCTCTCTCTTCAAGTGGAGCTTAAGCTTGTACTCATGTATGTAAGCTTTCTCACACCCTTCGTAAGGGCATGCGTATGGTCGATCCGGAGACGCACCAAAAACTGCTGCAGGTGTTTTGACAGTCCTTGATACTTTCTCTGCGGGTGGGGTATATTTGGGCGTCTCTCCAGCACCATTCTGTTACACCGGTAGTGAAATTTAGAGAGATAAGTTCTAAGAAGCTTGCAAATATGAATACATAAGGGTGTGTAATCATGAAAGAAACAATGCATTGTTCTGCCTATGCGTTGCCACAGTACACGTTAAGTATTAACAATGAATACTTCTGACACCAGAATCATTGAATCTAAAGAACTGTTAGATTCTGCAACTTAAACCTATTAAGAGAGTTGTAATTCTAATCATGCAACTTATAATAAAAAAAATAGAATTCTATGCTCCAGAAAGGAAGTTAGCAAGCATCGAGTGAGATTCGAAAAACTACAGCCTTGACAAGAGTAGTTACGCCAACCTCTAGCAAAGAAAGAAAAACTACACCCAGGCGTAAAAAATAAAGACACAGGATTCGAAAGAAATAAAATTAAAGTAACCAAAGCAAGACAGTTTCTACCTAAATTCTGATAAGACCCCTGACTTCGAAGCGCTCACAAGAGAACAAAGAAAAGTATTTTAATGACAATATATTGAATTTGAGTAGTGATACCTTTTCATGGTAGGCAATAACGTGGTTCTTTAGCTTGTATTCATGAGCATATCTCTTACCACACCCACTGTATGGACAGATGTGATAATTTTCTTGTGAATGAGTCTTCATATGAGATCTGAGGTTAAAATCCAACGAGAATGCCTGCATCCATCATCTACTAAATGTAAGTGTACAGCATAAGAATGAATTTTAAAGTTACTATTCACAGGTAACACGGTCCCCTTGCCTAATTGCATATCATATATACCAATAAAATAGGCTACTCTGAAAGTAACAGAATGATCACCTTTCCACAGCCTTCATAAGTACATACAAAAGCCCTCTCTCCAGTATGAATAAGATAATGCCTCTTCAACTTTGAACTATCCAGAAATTTCTGTTTCAGCAAAAACAAAAATCAGATGGCTTGATATATCATCCTAAAAGTGAATGTGTATACTACCTTTCCACATCCTGCGTGATTGCAAACATATTGCCTTTCTCCATGAATGTGAGAATGTTTTCTTAACGCACTAACGTCAAAGAAAGTCTTCCCACATCCATCGTAACTGCAGAGAAACAAAATCTCGGTAGTTGGTTCTGGCTCAGGCTCTGGAACATCAGGCTCTTTCTCTTTTTCTTTGAGTCTCTTCAGAGTGTCCTCTGTACCAACAACAACAACAACAACACAGACATTACATAATGATACAATTACATTTAAAAAAACAAGATCAAAAATCATAGTTTTCAATCAATCTCACCTGTAACCCATTTGTGAAGATAACACTTCCCACCTGTAGCAACAATATCTTGTGGTACCCTAAAACATTAGGAAGCTGTAATCTAAGAGACCGTTCATGGGCGCATAAGCCTATTAGAATTGAAAAGTGAAGGAATCAGAATATTACCACTCTTTGATCCACTTCACAGCAGGAGCTTTCGATTTAAGGATGGGACGCCTCTCGAAAGGATTTTGATATGGATAGTTGGGATGCTCCATCGATTTCCTCTGTAAGAAAGGTGGTTCCTTTGTTGATTTTGAGTACGATGAGTTTTGGAATTTGGGGAAGATGATTTAGGGTTCTGGGGAAAGAACGATCGAGAGGAGAAGAACGAGAGAGACCTTAAGCAATTGTACTTTGATAATGGAGTCCCGGTTCGATTAATACTGTGTTTATGCCGGTTCTTGAACTGGGTTTTTAACCAATATCTCTATCGGCCTCATTCTTGCTTCTTTCTCGTTTTGTCTCGACCGGTTTGCATTGTGATTACCGGTTTCGAGAAAAAAGCTTAAAAATATCTAAATTTATTTATTTTTGGGATGTCTAATACGTGTATTTTTTTGGTTGGACTAAAAAATCTCATAGAAATAAATTGGGTTTAAAAAAATCTTTATCTATTTATATATACATTTTCAGAAATATTTATGAAAAAATTCCTCAAGTTCCAACTTATTTACAACACTGCCACTGTCTTTATTAGTAAAAATCTAAATATGGGTTCGCCGATTACAACTCAAAAAATAACAAGTCCAAGCCCATCTTTTTGTAAAATCTCGTAACCCTGAAATATTACCCCCAATCGTTTATCTTCAAGAATTAAATAGAAAATAGAAAGATTTTTCTTGCCTTTCATGATGATCTTCTGCGAGATTTGTGTTTAAACTGCTTCATTTCCAAATATTTTCCCCCAACAATTACGCATCTCCTAAATCAATTAACCGAAATAGAATTAAATTTTAGAATATAGCATATCTCATAAAGATACCATAAAAAACAGGTTGACATAATTATCTCTCTAATTACTCGCTTCATCAAATCTTTTTGATTTCGTAACAAAATTGTAGGCCGACCTAATCGGTTTCTCTATAAATAATACTCACCTAAAACGAAGATTATACACAAGCAATCACGAAAGGCATCACTCACATTATAGCTGCTACTTTTGCTTTCTTGAAAGATGTTCTTCCCTACAAAACATCATGGAGGGTTCAAGTGAAAGTCATCCATTCATGGCGTCTAAACATCGAAAATGGTGAAACACTTGAGTTGGTTTTGTCAGACTCGATGGTAAGAAATAATGTTTCCGTTTACGAGATACAATTATTTTCTATTACTAATGCATCTTATGTCTTTCATACTTTCAGAGTAAAAAGATTCATGCATCACTGAAGAATTCATTGGTAAACAAACATGTGAATAGGCTTCCTATTGGTAACTGGGTTTTCATTGAGACATTTGCTCTTAGCTATGCAACTGGTCAATTCAGACCAACCACACATCTTTACAAGATGTCATTTACCAATGGAACTATGGTCATGGACAGTGACAGTCACAGAGTAGTTACAGTTATTTTCTTCAGTTATGAACTTCAACCTGAAGAAACAAAACACAATAAGCTTTATATATAACAGTATCGGTTAAGGTTGATTATTAGAAGTTAAACAAATTCTTATACTATTTACCATCTTACCTTGACTAAATACAAGAATCAATATATGCATTATCAGACACTTTTATTATTCATTGCTCAGAATCTCAACTACCCTGCAAAGTAAACCTAGATTATTTTCAATACCAGGCATGTGATTTGAATATAAGTATTAATTTAATTAACTTACCAGTATATATAGTATAGATTGCTTCGTTACTCTTCCACTTCTATTTTCAAAGTTTTAACTTATGTTACCCTGTAACAGAAATTAACCTGACAAAAATAAAACCAGATTCACATTAGACTTGATTTTAATGAAAAATACAGTCTGCAAAAAACTAAACAAAGATTCAGTATCTTATTTTTAATTCGAAAACTACTTGCAAGGGAAAATATATCCAAATTACTGGTTTCTTATAAGTCAACCTTCAACACATTTGTTCCCCAATTATCGTCTTACTGAAAGTAATTTTACCCTGACCAAGTAAAATTAAACATTAGAGTTTGTCCAAAAAAAAAAAATTGTAGTAGAGCCATCTACAAGTCAATAAGAGGATTTCGTTACTTATCTTTAATTTAGTGTTCTTCATTTGTTTTCCTGACTCTTAAGAAAAAGAAAATTAACGAAGCCTTAAACTTGAAAAAAGATCTAACCATGTATCCATGTAAACAACAACAAAATTCAAAATCAATTTTGATGGGAACCTACAAACCTTTGAAAGAAGACTCAATTCGATTATATATATTCAAGCTCCACTCAAAAGCTATAATCATACATCAAAGATGAAATAAATGAAAAATATAAATCATTTGATAACTATCACGCAGAATTAGAAAGAACAGATATAGAAATTACCTTAGTGATCCATTGTAGACGGAATTTTTTCCCTACTTGCAAGGAAAAAGAAATCCAAAACTCACAGGTAAGTTTTAGGCCAAACTTCAATCCAATTGTTGTCTCTAATCTTCCTCTTATTGAAAGTAATTTAACCCTGACCAGGTAAAATAAAAGATTAGATTTTTTGGATCTATAAGTCATAGGTATTTACAAATTAAGAAATGGGTATCGTTACTTATCTTTGGTTAAGTGTTCGTCATTCGAGTTCCTGATTTTTTTTTAAAATCCCAAAATTAGGAAAAACATAAACTTCAATATAAATCTAAACATTAGAAGATGTAAACAACAAGGCTAAATTGAACACCCATTTAGATGTAAACATTCTAACCTTTGAAAGAAGACCCATATTCGTTTATAGATTTTCAAGCTCTATTATCAAGTCAAGCAGGAATTTTAACAGTTTCTGAGCTATAATCAGAAATAGAAAGAATAGATCGGAATCTAAACAGTATTTACGAGATTACCTCACTTATCAATTGAAGACGCCATCGGAAACTCCAGCTTTTACAAATTGATGATGGATCTTACTCTGGGTTTTCCAATTCGAAAATAGAGGTTGTCTGATCCATCATCGACTGAATCTGATCTATGTTGTCGAATCGACTTTTGCTCTCGAGACAACCATTTTTTTTGGTTTTACGTTTTTCTTTTGTTGTTGTCTTTTTTTTTTTTTTTTTGTTGCCACCGTAAATTAATTTGGTGAAGCAAAAAAAACACAATGGGCCTGGACATTACTAAAACCCATCAACTTTAAATTTGGCTGATTCATTTTTATGGTCCATTATTATTTTCCAACAGAGTCTTCTTTACTGAATGAAAATATTTAAATTTCAACAAATATTGCAAAATCTAACAGATATTTATGTGAACACAAAAAAACTATTGCCCACACAAAAATATGGATGTGAAATTATGGTAAACTCATCTCATTCTTTAAAACAATAGTATTAAAAATATATTTAAACTACATTGTAAATACAAATACAAAAAAACAAAAATTGACTAATAGTTTATCCAATTGAATTATATGAACACTAATGATATTTTCAATTATTAACCCACGGTCACAAAATCTATTCAGACAATATAAATTATACAATATATTAGACTTTATAAATTTAACAAAATTTAAAAATATAAAACTAATTATTCAAATTTATAGACAAATAAATAATTAATTTATTTTATGTGTTCCTAAACGAAAAAAATAGTCTTGCAGTGTACTGCATGTATATATCTAATCTTTTAAATAATTGGTAGATTCGAACGTGTAACTTTATTTTCGTTAACAATGTTACGGAATCAATTAACAGTGTTAAATTTTCACTCCCACGTAACAAATCGTATATAGATAATCAGTTCACATTACTATGCATAGATATTGTTGTAGCCAAGTGGCAACACGTGGGTGGATTGGCTTTCTGGACTAGGGTTTGAACCCTTGTATCTCTAATTTTTTTTCCTTTCTTCTTCACATAAAATCCTATTATTTGACAGGAAGCCCTAGCGCCGCCGAAGCCTACTTCTCCGCTTCTTCCTCTTGTTTATTAGCTGCCTTAGATTTAGAACCATCCACTAGGATTAACTAATCTCAATTGTATTAGATAAGAATTGAAGTACAATCATTGGGGGTTCACGTCTGCGAATGACGCTTATGGAACTGGCGAGAAATGGAGGAGAAGAAGGGTTTATTGAGAGGTTTGTATTTTGGGGCTCTTATATTTTTTTTAGAATAAATGGTGTACTTTTTAAAACTAAGAACTTCTTGTAGGTGAAATAAAATTATCCCCTCCAACGGTAAATCTCTAGATGAAGTTCTTATTTTTGAAAAATATTGTAGAAATTTTAAGAAATTTATAAAAGTGGAAAAACAAATCTCACCCCAACACTCTCCAGAACTAATTGAACTATATAGCATCCCAGTTCCTTTACATACTTGGTGGATAATGCAAGGGAATCGTACAAAACAAAAAGACCCTCACAAACTATCTCAAAAATCGTCAAAGCCCTCTTTAGCTTTTGCTTCTGGTGATTTAACCACCCTGTTGTTGTCAGAGAAAACATGAGCGCAATCAAACCACCATTCATAAAGCTTGAAACTCATCCAGTATTGCCTCACTGTTCATCTGATGGAAGGTTTGGAAACTCCTTAGAGTAGAACCAATTCACAAGCTTCGTCAACCTCAGCCAGCTCATAGGAACGTTCATTCTTCTGTCCAAATGGCTGCAAACTTTTAAGATCCAACTATCAGATGTTTGAGTTTTTTATTCTTCCATAAACTTTAATAGCTTCTAGAGGCATAGTTGGGTGTGAGACCAGGAGAATATAAGCTAAACACAAGTCAGCCAAAACAAAAAAAATGGAGTCCTAAGACAATATAACCCACCACAAAACCACATAGCAAAAGCATCGACATAATTTGTTCAAAGCTGCGTCTCATTCTAGCTTTTCACCTTTTTGCTGCAGATCAATCAAAAGAACAAACAATCTAATTGGTATAATGCTCGGACAAGGCATGTTTGAATTACATGTTCAATGAATTCATAACCTATTTAGAAATCCAAAAATGGAGCTTGTGAGTGTATTCAAAGCTCATGAACAAGACAAACCTCAAAATTCAATCTCACACTCAAACTGAAATCCATACAGAATCCTAATAACATAGTGAATATGTAATTGAAAATCTTTGGTTTTCAACAAAGATCCCTGAACGAGACAAAAATTACCTTGTCAGATTCCTCATCTCATTTGGAACTTCCTTCTAAAACAACCACAAACGTATCACTTATCTCCAACAGCTTTTCCAACATGTAATCCAGTGAAATTCACCATCAGTACAACAATGTATACAAGAATTTTTAAAACTGATCACATATAACACTCAGAGTAGCTACATACTTGTTTTTGGGGGTTTGTTTCTTGAAAGTCTCACAAAAATCTTTCCCTACAGATCACAAAATGTCAACATGAGTACTAACTCACAGAATAATATTGGAACCATCAACAATCTAATAAAAGTATGGTCAATAGGAGATTTGTTGGACTTGCAGGATTCATAACCTATGAAATTAATCGCGATAGCGAGAGGGAACAATTGAACGGAAAAGAAACAATTAACAAGCAATAGTCTCTAATCAATAAAACCATGGTTAGTGAGTGAGATTGAATCGAATCGGTGTAGAAGAAACTCACCAGCTTAAGATGATAATGAAAGAAGAAACTCACCACCTTCTCAAACCGGAGAGAAGAAGACAGTAAGATAATGTTCAATTTGGTGAAGGAAACGCTCTGATTTGGTGGATGAGACTATCCGGTTTTAAAGAACAAACTCGCCGATCAACTGACCTAGAGTCGCTTGAGATCCGTCGTCGCTGGATAGGATGAGTTACTGTCGCCGAACAGTCGGAGGTCACCAAAAATTGAATCATTCTCCTCTGTTTGCAACCTCTCGTCGCGAGAGTGAAGGAAAGGTAAAGAAAAAGGTTTTTTTTTTTTATAAAACGTCTCACCCAACCAATTTTGACCACGTCGATGACTATGAGGGAGTCTTAGTTAAGAGGTCTTTCTTAGCATATTCACCAATTTTGATTTAATTTTAATCACATTATAACTAAGAACTCAAGCTAACAACTCGCGATAAAGATGATCTTAGCTGCCTTAGATTTAGAACCATCCACTAGGATTAATTGATCTTGATTGTATTAGATAAGAATTGAAGTACAATCACTGGGGGTTCGCATCTGCGAATGACGCTTATGGAACTGGCGAGAAATGGAGGAGACAAAGGGAGGTCAGAAGTTGTAGCGATCTGCTGGCCTGAGTGAACGCTGGCGAATAAGATAACCGGTTTGATTCGGTTAATAGAAAACCGGAGCTGCTTTCGAAAATTAAGGAAAAAACAAAAAGTAATTTTGAGGATTCGAAACCACATTCTATAAGAAAATAACATGCTACCAACAGACTACTTTTACATATTACAAATAATTTTAGACAGATTATATATATAGATATATATATATACATACATAAACACGTGAGACAAAACTTAACGCCGTTAAATAATTCTCTAACTGTGAAGTCACAAATCTGAATCTACCAATTATCTAAAAGATGAAGGTTTTTTAAACCAAATTTATTTATATGAAGCTTTTTTTAGTCCAAAAAAAAAACACATGTATTAAACGTCCAAAAAATAAAATAATGAGATATTTTTAAGTTTTTTTCCTTACCAGTTTCCTAGACGCTAAAAGCTATATTTTACATTGTGTTTCTCGGTTTATATTTTGTTTACCGGTTTAAAACTATTTTTGATATACTAATGTGAGAGATGACTTCTCTGTTGAGGAACTGAAAAGGAATCTTTGGTATTTGCACCTAAAAGAGATTTAAATCGATGAGCGGCAGGTTGTCATTTGGATACCAGCGTTGGAGCATCAAGATACGATTGTTGAATGCCTAAGGACCCCGATAGAGGACCAATTCCAATTCGCTTAAGTGAGAAAGATAAACATGAATTGATTACCGCCCAAAATATGGCCACGAACCAAACCGGCTTGATCCCAAATTTTGGCATTGAAGCAATAATGGAACGCAGACTCTGATGGCGGGGCATGACATGATGTCTCATGAAAATGAAACAATTCATAACTGCTGCATTGCCCACCAGATCCGCTGGAATTGCTAGCAGAACATCATCGGCTCCCAAGTTAATGTCTTGAACCGCTTGTCGCAAGTTATTAGCTATTTTAACAAGAAAAAAATTGAATCGGTAGGAAAGAGGAATATTAGATAAGATTGTTGTAAGAAGGTGGATTGATTGCAGATCCATTGATCTACATTTATAGAGAAAACCTCTTGCAATAACCGTCAAGTGAGCATCACAAAGAGGGAACCGCTTCGTTGAGATAACCATCACACGTTAGCTGAGTGGAAACTGCCCCACCACGTCTGTGCAACTGTAAGTAATCATCTCCGGAGATACGTGATCCAAAATCCAGAAGAAAAAACAAAACGCCTTTTCAATCGTTATTCATCTGTATTTTTGTAGGTTATACTATTATAGCTTATTTTTCTTTGTATTCTTTTTTTTGTTCAAAATCATTATTATTTCAAATAAATAAATAAATATATGTACTAATAATCAATAAAGATGAGTAAAAGTAAAATTAGAATATTTTTGTTATGAAAATACGAGTATGTAAATTAATAGGGAAATTCTCAAAAATAGCACAAAAATAAGTTTTTTCCAAACTTAGAACAACATCTCTAAAATTCCAAAAATAGCACCAATTCATATTTTAAAATTAAATCCTAAATTCAAAATATTAAAGCCTATCCTTTAAAACTATACACTAAATGTGAAATTGAAAAACTCAAACCTAAAAAACAAAATTCTAAAAATTAATTTTAAATATATTAATGTGTTAAATAGTGCTATTTTTGGAAATTTATGGAATGTGTGCTATAATTGTCCACAAAACTTGTTTTAGTGCTATTTTAGGGTATTTTTCAAATTATTATTTAATTTTCTAAAAATTAAATTGCATATTTTAATTAGTTTGGATAATCTTTTAACAACCAAAAACATCAAATATTAAACGTTTAAATAAAAGGTAGATGGATTATTATTGGGAGTTTCCCTTTTTTTTTTTTTTAATATGTTATCCCGCAGCTGAGCTATTGTAGTTTAGAAAATTGTTTATAAATTGCATCTAAATTAATAAACCCACCTTCTAACCTTTTTTTTATATATATATAAAACCAAACCTAATTATTGTTGCTTGTCTGATTCAACTTCTCTCAATCTCTTCCGTAGTCGACAATTGAAACCCCCGAAGCCTTTGATTGACCAGATGATACCTAAATCGAAGCAGGTGTTGCTTCTATGGCTTGAGGGTTTCCGAGAAGCTTGTTCTCTTCACCGTGTTGTCATTCTCTGTCACAGGTTCCTATCTCATTCTAATTCGTTTCCTGATCATAAGTGGGATACTTCAAACTTCAATCATCTTACATACGTTTGGTTTTGATTTGGTGTTTAGGTCGAGAAAGCTCCTATTACGAACTGGACAGTGTTTTCTTTTGAATGGTTTGATTTTCTTAGGAAGGTAAAAAGAAAAAATTCATCTTTATGGTCTATTTTGCATTTTGTTTTGATTTTCTTGAGAAGACGAAGACTTTATGATCCAGAGAAGAAGAATTGGATTCTAGGATGAGATAGGGTCAATCTTACTAGAGAGACTTGGTTTTATGAATAGTAATTTGCACAATTCGATATTTTAAGCTTGCCTTTGGTTTTTATTTTTGAGAATTGGTGCAGTTTAGGTATGTTTAAGTGGTTTATTGATCCAGCCCTTTGGTGGATATTACCTGATCAGTGCTCTCCTGTCACTTCTCAAGAATTTTGTTCGTATGGTGGGTTTTACGCCTTTCTACGTGGTGGACTTTTGCAGCTCTTTTATGTAAGTTTCCTGTTTACATTGAGATTTAGTTAGTCTATTGAGGCTTGAAGAGCCTTCTTGATCATCAGTTTTAAAGAACAATATCACAGTTTTTTTTGTTTCTGACTTAGAAATTTTGGCTGCAGGTGTTTTGGTTTTATCCTCTGTACATGCTCAGCTTCATCTTGAGTAACATCTGGTAGACTTCTTGCATCTTTATTTTAGTCATACCTTTTGTTTCCTTATTCCGTCTCTCAGAATTGTGACAAAATCCTTGAACATCAATCAACTCACAAATAGAATTGGTCCTTCACGAGCTTAGTATTGCCAATTGAAAACAAATTTACATACTTTTCCATTATGTTAGTTTAGAGTTCTCGTTTTCATCTCTTTTCCTTTTCCGTGAACATCGAGTCATGAGGACCATCTAATTTTCAGGTACAACGATATTGCAAAGCTTGGATTCGAGGCAATGGAGAAATCTGACTTAAGTTCAGCAGAAGCATTAAGACAAGGGGAAGGTCCAACGTCACAGAACTTGGCAAATTCTGGTCTTGGAGGGTACTGGTCTACTTTGTCACTATATCAAAACCAAAAAATAAAATTAAAAAAAAAACTGTTTTTAGGTGTTAAGCCAAAATCCTTTTGCTGTGTGATTCGTTTCCAGGGTGATGATAGGTATAGGAGAGCAGGTGTATTCCATGCTTCTCCTGACATTTTTTTTTCTTGAGGTAAATGGTTTTTCCTTTTTGAAGGTCCATTGGCCTCAATATGTTTCTTCATTCGGATATGGTAACAGATGTGATAACCTAATGGGTTTTACAAAACAGGTTTATGTTGTTGGTATTATACCATACATCGGGAAGATACTGAATTTCTTACTTCTTTCATGGATGTATGCCTACTATTGTTACGAGTAAGTTGTCATATCTCACCATTGGTTTCAGGAAATTGAGTTAGTTAGTCTTTAGAAACATACAAATTACAGTTTCTCATTGCAGATATAAGTGGAACTTCTCGGGGATTCCTCTGGAGAAAAGACTGGACTTCTTTGAATCTAACTGGGCCTTCTTTGCTGGTTTTGGTAATCTTTTTTACTCTATTGGTTCCTTTGGCAACATTGACATAAAGAAATTCTAATTCTGGCTTTTGTTCTGTTTTCAGGAAGTCCCTGCGTGTTGGCTATTTTCTTTCTCTCGCCTCTTGTCAGCGGAGCACTTATGGCCATCTTGTTTCCATTGGTAAAATGATGTTTGCTTGAAAATAAGTCAATAACGCTGCATCAGACATTTAATTCTTGTCTCTTTTCACTCTCTTGACTGCTGTATCTTAACAAAATAATCAGTGTTAACAGAATGTATTATGTCTGCAGTTTGTTTTAACTGCTACAGGATCAGGACCTGAAAAATCTATTCTGGCCCCGAGAAGAACGTGGAAGTGTGCTGGTTTATGGAGGCTTCCAATTTTCTATGCAGCTGATACTCTCTCGTAAGCCAATTTCTCTCTCAATCTCTGATGCTAAAGCTTCAAATCCTAAAATTTCTACTGGTCCAAGTAAAAAGTATGAATAAGTAGATCCAAATCCGAATGCCTTAGGAAATAATCCTCATTATTCGCTGCACCAAACACGTTTATGATGTTTCCATGAGGATAAATATACACGCTACATGTGGTCTTTTTTTTATCAGCTTCTTGATTTATTTATTGGCTGAAACTTAAGGCTTAAGTTGCAAATAATATTTGGAATTTTAGGATGTTGGCATTGTCCATCTTCCGGTTGGATTCCCCGCACCAGATGCAACATGAAAAGACAGGCTGAACGAAGTTGAAACATTATCGCTGCATCTCTCAGTCTGCGAGGCCAGTCAGAAGATTATTTGCATTTGTGTCATACCGTTTTCTTGGTGACATTATCAAGTACACACTCATGCTTCAACAATTTCGGTGCGGCTTTGAGGTATGGTCATCTGACGCTCATGGCCGACATGCTCCTACAAACTCCAAAGCAACAGACATGAAGAAAGCAAGATTCAAGATATAAGTACACTAATAGAATCCTGAAGTTCAGAATATATAGTTTTTCATTCATTTTACTTGTCCACTTCAGATACAAAGTGTTCTCCAGTCATACGTGCAAGTGAAGGTTGTTTAGTGTTGCGGTAACGCCAAAAACATATGAACGAGTGTTTCAAGAGAGAATTTTTAAAATTGAGTATTTGAGTATCATAGTAATTAATCTCTTATATTACCGGTTTTTGAGTATTTTAATTATCGAGTCTTTTCAGATTTTAACATTTGCTAGAGTAAAATGAAGAATTTTAGAGTGGAAACGGTCTATTTAAAGGTTTAGTGAAAGAGTCCTAACACGATGATCAATCGGTACAAAATACAAAAATAATCGACTGATATAAGTTTTTACCGATCTGTATGCGTTTTAATTTAGTTTTCTTTTTCCATTGATTCTTAGGTCTCCTCTTTTATACTATAAGTATAACTTTTCGACCACACAGTTACTTTGATATAAGTATAAGAAATGATTTTGTGCGAGTTTGCTTAGTTTAAAGGTGTTACTTTTAGATTTCATTTTTTGTAGAAGCCATCTCAAACTTTTCTTATTCTATTGCAATTCTATCATATTTTCTTCAAAACAAGAGTAACTGATGGCGATATTAGAGGTGTAATGATAGGAAATGGTGTTTCTCCTATTACACATTTGCAATTTGCGGATGACTCTCTATATTTCTGCCAAGCAAACACTCGCAATTGCAAAGCAATAAAGGAAGCTTTTGAAGTGTATGAGTATTACTCTCTGGTCAGAAGATAAACACCAACAAATCTTTAATCACTTTTGAATCAAGAGTTCCGGGTCAGTTACAAAATCGGTTAAAAAAACATCTTACAAATACCAAATCATGGAGGGGGAGGTAATTATCTCGACTGGAACAATTTGGCAAAAAGAAGAGTGAGATGTTCCAATATATTATTGAAAGGGTTAAAAACAGAACATCATCCTGGCGAGGACGACACTTATCACCGGCTGGTAAGGAGATACTTATCAAATCAGTCGCTCTAGCAATGCATGTATCCTCAATGTCTTGCTTTACCAATGGGGGTGCTAACCGACATAGAAAGCATTTTACAAAAGTTCTGGTAGGAAAAAAGTAATCAAGACCGAGGAATTCCCTGGATTGCTTGGAAGTGATTACAACACACAAAATCAGAAGGTGGTTTGGGATTCAAAGATCTAGCAAATTTCAATGACGCCTTGCTTGCCAAACAAGCTTGGCATCTCATACAGCATCCCAACTCCTTATTTGCGAAGGTATTCAAAGGCAGATACTATAGAGATGATTGCATTTTAGATGCAAAACAAATAGCCAATCAATCATACGGATGGGCATCGATACTCGAAGGTCTTAAAATAATTAAGTTAGGTTACAGATATATTTTTGGCGATGGCACAAATATTCGTGTGAACCAGGATAATTTTGTACCAGCTCATCCACCGAAACCAATTTTCAGCTCCAACCCAAATACTACTCTACATATTGATGATCTTATTTCTACACATGGAGAACATCGGCATTGGGAGAATGATAAGATTATGGAAACATATCTGAGGAAGATCAAGAACACCTTACAAACACATACCTCCCGCGCTATACTATCCATGACAAAATAATATGGCATTACAACAAAAGTGGTGATTACACAGTTCATTCAGGATACTGGCTATTTATGCATAACCCTGGTCAACCAAACAACCTCCCACCTATTCCCCATGGATCCCCTGAACTAAAAAGGAAGATTTGAAAGCTAAATATTCTCCCAAAGTTAAAACATTTCCTGTGGCGTATACTCTCAAAATCTCTACCTACCCTTACACGATTAGGTACTCGTGGAATGAACCTAGACCCTATCTGTCCCAGATGTTTTCAAGTGGACAAAACCATTGAACACATTCTAATTCTTTGCCCATATGCTGAATCAGTTTGGCAAATATATAATGTCCATGTTTCTCTGCTTTACACCTCATATACGAATGCAGAATCTTTCATTGCTGCTTTGTTTGATTATCATAATGCTAGAACAACTCCAACTAACAGGCAACTTCTACCATTTTGGTTATTATGGCACCTTTGGACAAGTAGGAATTCCTTTGTTTTTGAAGGGATACAGGACAAACCGAACATTGTCCTTCACTGTGCTCAATCAATGATGTTCATATATTTTACCCTGTTTTCCCTTAGCATATTCACATATTTTGCATGATTTTCCATCACATTTGTCCATTAATGTATACCCTTATAACTGTTTATGCATTAGAGTAGGTTTTGCATTGCATTTGCATAGTTTCTTGCATGAACAGGTGATTTTGGATCCTAAGGAGCAAGGATAGAATGCGGAAGATGATTGAAGCTGTCAAGTGAAGGAAACAAGAGATTTAGAGCTGAAGAATCAAGGTCCGGAAGTCCACTCAACCGCCCACTCGACCAGACACTCGACCGTGTGCGGAGAAAGAATCGATCGGATGGAAGAAGCAGAAGAAGATGGCCACTCGACCAGCACTCGACCGAGCACGTGGTAGAGTTGACCGAGCCACCCTCCTATTTTGTCTTTTAGTATTTTTAGGGTTTCCCTTCCTTTTGCTATATAAGCCTTGTACCCTACAGCCACCAAAAAGGGAGAGAGAGAGATTTTTTAGAGTACAATATTCTAGACCTAGTATTTACCCTTTTGGGAATTATTTTACTTTTGCACTTTCTTCTCCTTAGATTCTCTAGCCACCTTTGAGAAAACTAAGAAATCTATGATATTTGTTGGTTCTGTAACTTTCTAAGTATTGAGTATTTGACTTTGATTCCTTCTTCAATATTGTAGATCTCTTACTCATCTATCTAATAATGCAAGTTTCATTGATTTCTGGGTTTATAACTTTGTCTATCATGTTCTGTGATTCTGAGTAGTGGCTTAGGATCTTGAGGATGGATTAGGATGGGTAAAAGCTATGGTTGTTTAGGTTGATCAAGCTTGTTTGTTGCATATCTCTTCTGGCTTAGATAAGCTCTATGCTATCCTTATACTGTGAGGGTGAGGATAGATCTCAGCCTTCTTAACATCATACCAATGTTTAAGTTGCTGGATAAGGCTAAGGCTAGAGATTATCATTGAGCATGCTAAGAGATTAGACGCTTTGTTTGATTTTTGACCATAATGATCTGGGTTTTAATGTCTGCTCTTATATGTAATAGCCAATGAGAGATGGGTCTAAGAAGTATTTGAGCTTGAGTGTTATTGCCATGAGAATGGATTAACATGTTTTGGAAGATCATTGTCTAGATATTAGCTCATTGATTGAGGTTTGTTGGTCAATCTAGATAACCATAGTTTAAGCCCATGAATCCATCCTCAGGACCTTCCTTTGTTTATTGATTTCCTAGTTCAAGTTTTGTAGTTTGTTTACTGTTGCTCTGTTTCAATATTTGCTCTGTTCCTTGCATCCGCTTACCAACTCGACCATCCACTCGATTGTGCCTCGATCGAGTACCTGCTCGAGCTCGTCCAGAGTTCTTGTTTTTTGTTCTGCATTCACCTATTTCATTTCCTGTCTTGCATCAGTTTATCTTAGTAGCTTTTATATTCTACATTTCACAATCATCGTTAGGTTGTTAGTGACAAACATCCTTTAGATTTGGCTTGACTTAGATAAGTATTCACATCCTGATTGCTTGCATCACACTCATATTGGTTTGACATCCTTTATGCTACAACTACATAAGGGTAATTGAAACACCTTGCATCCATCTCCATCATCAATCATCCCACACCACAAAAAGAATAGGTTTCAATTTGGCGCCGTTGCCCATTTGAGTGTTTGTTTGTGACAATTAGGATCTATACAAGTCTAAGATTAAGTTCTATTTCTCCTGTGAACAATACTGATTCGAATTCTTCATCTGCTTCGTTGTTTTGAGTCTCAGGTACCAACTCGACACACAACTCGAGCTACCACTCAACCATCTGCTGTTCGAGTACCTGATCGAGTCACAACCCGGATACAATTAGTCATCTCGTCTTAGTCAGTTCGACCTTCACGCGAGCCAGTGCTCGACCGAGTGTCAGTTCGAGTACCTAGTCGAGTCAGTTGATGCAAACCAGATCTAAGGGGAATCAGAATCTTCAGAGGTACCTTGATCACATCAATCAACTACCACGAGACCTAAGACAACAGAGAACAAGAATCCAACAAGAACAAGAAAATCAGTTGCTGATGGAGCAACAAAACAATCAAGATCTCAGACCAAGGAACATTGGTGCAGGAGATGCACCAAACACACACAACCAAAGAGCTGGTATTGTACCTCCAACAGTTGCTAATAATAACTATGAGATTAAAAGTGGGTTGATCTCTATGATTCAAGCAAATAAGTTTCATGGTTTGCCTATGGAAGACCCTTTGGACCATCTTGATGAGTTTGACAGAATCTGTAGCCTCACCAAGATCAATGGTGTAAGTGAAGATGACTTCAAGTTAAGACTATTCCTTTTTTTCCTTGGAGATAAGGCACACTTGTGGGAGAAGGCCTTGCCAACAGGAGCTATCACCACTTGGGATGAATGCAAAAAGGCCTTCTTAGCTAAGTTCTTCTCTAATGCAAGGACTGCAAGGTTAAGGAATGAGATTTCTGATTTTGCACAGAAGAATAATGAAAGCTTTTGTGAGGCATGGGAGAGATTCAAAGGCTTCCAAACTCAATGCCCACATCATGGCTTTAGCAATGAATCTCTACTCAATACCTTATATAGAGGAGTTCTACCTAAGATAAAGATGCTATTGGACACAGCTTCCAATGGAAACTTCCTCAATAAGAATGTAGAAGAAGGATGGGAGCTAGTGGAGAACCTAGCACAATATGATGGGAACTACAATGAGGACTATGATAGAACAGTAAGGGTTGTCCCCACTGATCAAGATGAGAAGTATAAGAAGGACTTGAAGGTTGTCAATGAGAAGCTGGACAGGATTCTGCTTAGTCAACAGAAGAATATTCACTTCCTTGCTGAAGAAGACACAACAATTCAAGCTGGGGAGAATGAGTTGGCTGAGTTGTGTTACATGCAGAACCAAGGTGGCTACAAACCTTACAACCAGTTCAAGAACAACAGTCTCTCTTATAGGAGTACCAATGTGGCAAACCCACAAGACCAAGTATATCCTCCTCAACAGCCCCAACAGCAGAACAACTATGCCCCCAAGCAGCAACATAATGGTTTTCAGGCCCCAATGTGTCCCCCTCCAGGGTTTCAGACTAACCAAGGCCAAGAACCAGATTTGAGAGCAATGATGCAGCAATTGCTGCTTGGGCAAGCTAATGGGCAGATTGAGGATGCAAAGAAGTTTGCTGAGATGAACCAAAGGATAACTTCTCAGTACAATGATCTTAACATCAAGTTTGAAAGCCTGAACTCTAAAGTGAAGTACATGGAGAGCAACACTGCCTCTACTTTAGCACCAAAACCTAATCAACTTCCTGGTAAAGCTATTCAAAACCCAAGGGAGTTTACTGTTAAGGCCATACATTTGTATGAGGAAGCTGTCACTGAGGACAGTGAAGGTCAAGCTGGGGAGGATTTGTCACTTATTGAAGCTCAGAGCAAGGATTTCTCACAGCAAAATGAATCCGGCAAAGCATTCGACCAAGCACTCGAACACACACTCGATCGAGTGGCTGGTCGAGTAACCAGTCGAGTTGCTTCCTCTGAAACTGTTAAGCCTGCTAAGTATATTCCTCCAGCTTACAAACCACCTAAGGGAAATTATTGAGAAAAAAAGAAGAATTGGCTTTGAAACAAAAGGAAGTCATTGAGAAAAAAGAAGAAGTAATGGCTTTAAAGGAAGAAGTTGTCATAGCATTCAAGGAAGAAGAGAGAGGACCAGCTCTGGAACATTATGACCCATATCCTCTTTACCAAGGCATGCTACTTGAGATATCAAGGAAGAGAGCTCAAAAGCAAGATGAAAAGGATCTTAATGAGATTGAGGGAGTCATTATCCCAACTAAACTTGAAGATCCTGGTCCATTCAATCTGCCTTGCTCCTTCAGCTATCTACACTACAATAAGTGCTTGTGTGATTTGGGAGTATCTATCAGTGTGATGCCTTACTCAATAGCACAGAAACTTGGGCAAACTGAACTCAAGACTAGCAACCTCTATATAAGTCTAGCTGATGGATCCATAGAGATGTAGTTGGAAAATTGGAAAATTTTCCAGTCAAGTTGGGCAAAGCTAGGATTTCTACAGATTTTGTGGTAAAAGATATGGATAAGGAGCTGGAAGATCCTATTATCTTGGGAAGACCTTTCCTAGCCACTGATGGAGCTGTAATAGATGTCAAGGAGGGATTGGTAACCTTGAACATAGTTGAGGATGTGATCATGAAATTTGATATCAACAACCCAACCAACTTGCCCTCTAAGTATCAGCATTTTGTTCTTAATGACAAGGGGGTCATGAGATCTCAAGTGAAGTGGAAACTCCCAGGGTTAAGCTCTCTTCTCAAGAGGAATCAGTTGAAAAGCTCAAGGGTTCAGTTCAGGAGTTGACTGATTTGGTGAAGGACCTCCAAGTGCAACTCAACAAGAGGTCTTTGAAGAAGACAAGACCAAGGCTCAAGATTAAGAAGAAACAAGGTTCATGTGTTATGGGTGAAGTGATCAAGGAACAGCTTCACACTGATCAAGTGGTACCAGGGAGGATCTCATCACCTCCTTGGTCTCTAAACCAAGCCTGAAAAGGCAATCAAAATCAAGCTTAGTGACTTTAAACAAGCTCACTAGGGAGGAAGTCCCTAAGGTATCATTGTAAATATGCTTTATTTTCCTTGTAGTTTTGATTTCTTTTCTTTTATGTTTGTGTTGGGCAGGCCATTTTATGAGAGTGTAGATGGTTTTGGAATGAATTGGACTTGTGCAAGTGGACTCGCAAGCCCACTCGACCGGTCCACCAGAGGTACTCGATCGAGTGGTATGCAAGCCCAAGCCCACTCGATTCTCACTTCTCTTGCACGATCGAGTGGAGGGAGAAAGCAGTTCAAAATTCAAATTTTGGTCAAGTACTCGACCACGTGGGGCGAGTTGCAGAAAAAGAGAGTGAAAGATTCCCAATTCAAATTTGGATGCTTAAAATCTCTCTCAAGTTCATCTCTTTGCTCAAGCTTTGTTCTTTTGGTTTTTGGGTTACTAACCTATTAACTTTGAGTTTTGAGTCTATTCCTTTCAGTTCTTTCTTTCAAAAATGTCTTTAAGGTCTACAAGATCATCTCAACAAGCCGTTGATCGCTCATTGGAACGAAGTGATGCACAACTTGCATCAAGAAGGCAAGCTGGTGGAAGTACTCGACCACCCACTCGAGCAACCAATCGATCGGGTGCTGGCTCGAGTAGGCGGTCGAGTGGCATGCCGAAAAGAAAACATCAGTCAGTTGAGGAGGATCCTGAGCAAACTGAAAGTGAGGAAGAGATACAGTTCACACTTCAAGAACACATAAGGAGGAACAAAGCAAAAGGAAAGAGGCCAGCTGAAGAACAACAAGAAGAGGAGGTTGAGAGTGAGAGTGAAGAAGAAGAAGAAGAGCAAGAGAAAGAACAAGAACCTTGTGATCTAACCCCAAGGCAGCTCTATCAAGCTTTCATGAGAATGAGCTTCCAAGGAACGAGATATCCACACAAGGAGACCATGGAGAAGTTGGGAATTGCTGAAGATGTGGAGTTTCTTTTTGACAAGTGCAACCTAAGCAAGTTCATGAATTTGTGCATGGAGGGATATAAAGAAGAAAGCTTTGAGTTCTTATCCACCATCAAGTTTCACTTCTACCCAAGGATGGACAAGGAAATGGGAGCTGGTTGTTGTGACTTCACCATCAAGGGGAAGAGATATGAGCTTTAATTCAAGAAGATAGCCAATATCTTTGACTTTGAAGTTGGTAGTGAAAGGAGTATGGCTATACCAAGGGAAGAGCTTTTCTCTGTTTGGGAAACCATTGGAGACAACAAGATCTACTCATCCTCCAAGTCCAAGAGCTAAAAGATAAGGAGCCCAGTACTAAGGTATTTTCACAAGTGTCTAGCAAACACTTTCTTTGCTAGAAAGGAGACTGGAAATGTGAATGAGGGAGAACTCAAGATGATTGATGTAGCACTCAATGGGATCATCCTCCAAGCAAGAAATGGCACCATCATCCTTGGTAGTAGTGTAGAGACTGATCTTGCCATGCTCCTTCTTGACCAAATGATCTATTATAGAAGCTGGGTGAGCAAGTTGCACAAGAGAGGGTCAACTGGAGTTTTAACCATTGGAGGCATCATCACTCCAATGCTAGTGGCTGCAAAGGTACCACTTAGAGGAGAGCAAGCTAAGCCAAGATGGATTGACACCAACTACCTCCCTTCTACTCTCATTCTAGCCAAGGAGATGCACAATGGCAAGCACCTCTTCAACTTTGAGCTTCCAACACTAGGGAAGCCTCAACTTGTTCTACCCAACAAGGAGCTTACCACCATAAGTGAAGGGGTGAACATTGATTTTTGGCCATCTTCTGAGTTCTTGTTTGATGGGACAGCCCAAGTGATGGTAGATGAAGCTGGAGATGTAGAAATGGCTGATGGGGAAGAGCAATTCTACTTTGAGGATTATGAGCCAAACCCAAGAGATAGTAGAGGAGTGAGAGAAACTAGCAAGAGGTTGACACTCCTACAAAAGTGGAACAAGTTGCATGGAAAGAACTATGAGAAGCTGAAGAAGAAGGTGGGAAAGATGACTAAGTCTATTAAGGGTTTGAAGAAGGAGATTGCTGAATTGAAGAGTGGAAACTCTTCACCAACACCATCTAACCCTTTGAGGAGGAGTAGCTCAACAAGAGCATTATCTAGAGCTGAACTAGCAGTGGAACCAGCAAGAGCTTCGATGCATGAGCCAATCAGAGGAGGAGAGGTTCAAGTCGCCCAGAACAACAGTTTCCGAGGCACTCGACCGGCTCACTCGAGAACCCTCTCGACCAAGAACCTCCAGTGCACTCGACCGAGTACTTGCCAAAGCCTCTTTATGGTTTCCCAACTCCAGCAGGATATCCAGGATATCCCTATGGCCAAGATTACCCTCTCATCCCTCTCCAATACTTCATGGATCCAGCCCTCTTGCAGCAATTCTACCAGCAGCAAAGGAGCCAATTTATGCCACAACAATCAACTCGCATGCCAACTCGACCACCCCACTCGACTGATCACTCGACCGAGTATCAGTCGATGGCTATAGTCGAGTTGCCTCCTTCTCCACCTCCAAATCCAAATCCAAGCTCCCACTACACCTTTGACAGCATGAATGAGGATGTAGACACTTTCTTCCACAACCAATAAGGTACCAACATCAACATTTCATTGTAAATACCATTTCATCTCATGTTTAGTTTTCTTATTTCAAATTTTGAATCCTCTGACAAATTTTTATTACACAAGGGACTGTGTAATTTAAGTTTGGGGGAGGGTTTGAGATAGCATTTGACATTGTGTTCTGTTTTCTTATTTCAAATTTTTGGCATAACCATGTTAGTATTTGCATTTCATCTATGGCATAGAAAAACCCTAAAATTTTGAAATTTTTTGCAAAAATCTTTACAAAAACAGAGTGTTCATGTTGTCTGCATTGCATATTGGCATCTTGTTTAGCTTGTTTCATGTAAGACTGTTTCATATTTGCATTGGGGATCTATGATGAATCATGCCTTGTTAGCTTGTTTAAATTCACTAAAATAGAATCAATGCCCAAGTTAATAATACTTTGATGCTAGTTGAGCAGCTAGAAGCATAAGATTGAACCAAGCCTTGAATTCCTGCATTGCATTTGGTTTAAATTGAAGCATGTTGTGATATGATGCCACTTCCTATTTATAAGAACCTAATATTAATTTGTAATTATCAATTTGTGCATTGCTTTAAACTCATGGATACCATATACATATTTGGATCATCTTTCTCTTTTTTACCACTCTTGCTGATCCAAGTAGCTGATTGCACCATTAAAATCAGTTCCCCCCACCCTTAACCAACCCTTGTTTCAAGCCATGTTTATTCTTGAGTGTGTAAGGCCTTTTTGGGATTGAGCTTGGTAGAAAGTGTTAGGTTTGAGCTGACAAGAATATTGCCTTGTGTAGTTCTAGTTTGCAACTTTCAAACTAGATAGGACTAGGTGGTTTAATTGTTGGGTTTGGGACTTGGTTGCATTGAAAAAGAAAAGAAAAGAGAAAGAAAAGGTAATAGTCTTTAGGAGGGGAATGTGTTTAAGAAAATGTAAACTCTAGTGAAAGAATGGGAAGAATGAGATTGTTAAAGATGGTTCTAATCAAAGAAAATAAAAGAAAGAAAAGAAGAGTCAAGCAAAAAGCTTTTATGTCTTAAGGTTTAAGAAGAAGAGTGAACCATAGCAGTAAGAAAGAAATCTCCATTCCACTAGTTGATTCAAATAAGAAACCTCTCCTAAGGTTTAAAAAGAAAAGTGAAAAGGGTATTTGAGAAGAGATGAAGATAAGGGTAGAACTAGGACCATTTGGGATTAGAATGATAGGATCAAACACTTTGGTTACTTTTGGGTAGACAAGGTTTTGTTCTTGTATGTGTCTAAGTGTTCTTACCTTTAGCATTCTTCTAAAGCTCAATCCATTTTTTATGAGAGAACCTTGATATTGATAAGCCCCACTCTAAACAGAGACCATCATTGTCTCTAAACCTTTACCACCAAGCCAAATGAGTTTAAAGCATTGCATAAGATTGATTCATGTTCTTGCTTAATGAATGTTAAAGGAAATGGTTGATTTGAATGCATGTGGATATCTAAGACTCAAATCAGTAAGGGTTGTGAAAGGCTTGTCTAAAATCTTTAAGTACAGCTCATTTAACTTGCATCATAGTACTAGTAACTTGGACATTGATTCTAGCTGGTTTGTTAGCAAGCTTTAGGAGATGAGATCCCACTTTCAAACCTCACCTACCTTCTCATGTCTTTCATTTGCTTGAGGGCAAGCAAAGACTAAGTTTGGGGGTGTTGATGTTCATATATTTTACTCTGTTTTCCCTTAGCATATTCACATCTTTTGCATGATTTTCCATCACATTTGTCCATTAATATATAGCCTTAGAACTGCTTATGCATTAGAGTAGGTTTTGCATTGCATTTGCATAGTTTCTTGCATGAACAGGAGATTTTGGATCCTAAGGAGCATGGATGGAATGCTGAAGATGATTGAAGCTGTCAAGTGAAGGAAACAAGGGATTTAGAGCTGAAGAATCAAGGTCCGGAAGTCCACTTGAACGCCCACTCGACCGTGTGCGGAAAAAGACTCGACCAGATGGAAGAAGCAGAAGAAGATGGCCACTCGACTAGCATTCGACCGAGCACGTGGTCGAGTTGACCGAGCCGCCCTCCTATT
Organism: Camelina sativa; assembly: GCF_030686135.1. NCBI lineage: Eukaryota > Viridiplantae > Streptophyta > Magnoliopsida > Brassicales > Brassicaceae > Camelina > Camelina sativa. Next base: position 16,203,993 of record NC_141892.1, on the reverse strand, counting down.
TTGTCTTTTATCATTTTTAGGGCTTCCCTTCCTTTTGCTATATAAGCCTTGTACCCTGCAGCCACCAAAAAGGGAGAGAGAGAGAGATTTTTTAGAGTACAATATTCTAGACCTAGTATTTACCCTTTTGGGAATTATTTTACTTTTGCACTTTCTTCTCCTTAGATTCTCTAGCCACCTTTGAGAAAACTCAGAAATCTATGATATTTGTTGGTTTTGTAACTTTCTAAGTATTGAGTATTTGAGTTTGATTCCTTCTTCAATATTGTAGATCTCTTACTCATCTGTCTAATAATGCAAGTTTCATTGATTTCTGGGTTTATGACTTTGTTCATCATGTTCTGTGATTGTGAGTAGTGGCTTAGGATCTTGAGGATGGATTAGGATGGGTAAAAGCTATGGTTGTTTAGGTTGATCAAGCTTGTTTGTTGCATATCTCTTCTGGCTTAGATAAGCTCTATGATATCCTTATACTGAGAGGGTGAGGATAGATCTCAGGCTTCTTAACATCATACCAATGTTTAAGTTGCTGGATAAGGCAAAGGCTAGAGATTATCATTGAGCATGCTAAGAGATTAGATGCTTTGTTTGATTTTTGACCATAATGATCTGGGTTTTAATGCCTGCTCTTATATGTAATAGCCAGTGAGAGCTGGGTCTAAGAAGTATTTGAGCTTGAGTGTTATTGCCATGAGAATGGATTAACATGGTTTGGAAGATCATTGTCTAGATATTAGCTCATTGATTGAGGTTTGTTGGTCAATCTAGATAACCATAATTTAAGCCCATGAATCCATCTTCAGGACCTTCCTTTGTTTATTGATTTCCTAGTACAAGTTTTGTAGTTTGTTTACTGTTGCTCTGTTTCAATATTTGCTATGTTCCTTGCATCCGCTTACCAACTCGACCATCCACTCGATTGTGCCTCGATCGAGTGCCTGCTCGAGCTCGTCCAGAGTTCTTGTTTTTTGTTCTGCATTCACCTATTTCATTTCCTGTATTGCATCAGTTTATCTTAGTAGCTTTTATATTCTACATTTCACAATCATCATTAGGTTGTTAGTGACAAACATCCTTTATATTTGGCTTGACTTAGATAAGTATTCACATCCTGATTGCTTGCATCACACTCATTTTGGTTTGCCATCCTTTATGCTACAACTACATAAGGGTAATTGAAACACCTTGCATCCATCTCCTTCATCAATCATCACACACCACAATAAGAATAGGTTCAATCAACCAATCGAGAATGGAATTATTTCCACAATAACAACTACCATAAAAACACTCATGTCGTGATACAGTCAAAGAAAACATGGGCAAAACCTATGGCGTCTTTCATTAAATGTAACTATGATACTACTTTAGACTACAACACAAATCAAACAAAATGTGGTTGGGTACTACGAGATCAAGATGGTATCTGCCAAGGATGAGCGCTTCTGTTTTGGGTTACGCTTTGTCACCTTTACAGGCTGAAGCAAAGGCATTGTTAGCGGCGACACAATATAGTTGGATTAGAGGTTTAAACAATGTTATGTTTGAAGGTGACAATGAGACCCTCACTAAAATGCTCAACGGAAAACAATTTGATATATCAATCAATGACATCGTTGAAGATATCAAGGCATGGTCATCCAAATTCAAGAAGACTTAATTTGTTTTACTTCTAGAGACTGTAACAATACTGCTCATTATCTAGCTAAATTTGGTTGTAATTCAAATATGTTCTATTCAGGGTGTTTTTCACTTCCTATCTGGCTTTCAAATCAGTTGTATAATGATTATTACCATTCATCAATATAATTCATTTTTGCTGGAAAAAAATCATATTTTCTTCAATACTGATTTGATGTTTTTATGTTTCTATGTGTTACTAGTTTCATCATTGGGTATGGGTTTTCTAAAGGGATAATTATGTGAGTTAATTATAAGATCGGCATTTTTTAATGGGTATTGTCCAATCCGAACTTTCTATGCATGTTTATAGATTTAGGCCTTTTTAACGATGAAAAGACAAAAGTTTCCTTCTCACATCAGATAATTGATGATCGACTCTCTCGCTGCAAATTTGGTTCCTCTTTTCGTTGACTCAGCGATAGAAAAGAGACAGTGCTTCAATCTTCTCCCTCCGACTACACACAACCATGATCATCCTAAATGAATGCCAATAACGAGAAGCTTCGGGAGAAGTAAGTTTCAATTTCTAGGGTTTTAAATTTTTCTGAAATTTTGTTTTCCTCTAGGATTTAGAGATGGAGAGGGGCGAAGAGACGGAGAGTTTCGATTTGTCAGGTTTGTTGTCGGTCTACAAACTTACACGTCATCTCTCTCTAATTCAAAGGTAACAAAAATCCCAAATTTTTTCCATTTTTCAACAACGCTTCATCATCTTCGTAGCTTCTCTATATCGCAGGAAGCCTTCTGAGAATTGCGAGAAGCTGAGAGGTATGTGAGCTCTCTTTCTATGTCATCTTTGCCTCAATGGTGATTTTTTTCATACTAAACAAATCTAATGGGTTTTGATGGAGAAATACTATGCATTGTTAGTCATGTCCTTTACAATATGTGTGTTTCATTTGGTGTTTGGGTTCCTTAGCGTTTAGTGCTCCTTAATTAAAGAGTGTGTTTAACTTGTTTCTTGGGTTCCCTCGGTAATAGTTCATAGGGTAAGTTTTTCTTCATACATGGGTGTTTGATTTGGTCTTTGGGTTCCCTCGGTAATAGTTCTTAGGGTATAGTTTTTCTTCATACATGGGTATTTGATTTGGTCCTTAGGTTCCATTAGTTATAGTCCTTAGGTTATATTTTTTTTCCTTAATACATGTTTTGCCTCTTTTGATTTCCTTTGTCTCTTTATTTACTCTTCTTATTTTGTTGACTTTGGATCATACTAATTTCGTAGAAAATATAAACAAGCATATTTTCATTGTCATTAACTTCTATACACCTCATGATTTTGAAATACTGGCTTTTGTAATCATGAGTTTTTTGCACAAAAATGTCTAATTTAACTTTATTCTGTAAGTATTTGATGATCTTGATCTCTGTCACTTGGTCATCTATATTTGTTCTTCTTCATGTGTAAAAACTGCACAAGAACAAATACTCAAACAATTCTGAGGTAATTTTGCTTTCATATCATGTGTGGCATCAGTGTGATGGTTGCAAAGGCAGAGACGTTCTGGAAGAAGTCAGCAACTTCAGACTATCTTAACCTGTATTTTCCATGTCAATGCATATTCAACTCTTGTTAAAACATGAAACAATATGTAAACTTTTTCTTCTATTATGTTGAGGAAACATGAAACAATATGTAAATTTCTTCTCGCACTCAGATTCAATCAAACAAATATGAGGTTATCATCGAAGCAAAGCTCCATGCGTCCATCAATGGTTTCTCTGCGCAAGTTTAAGAGTTAACAGAACAAAACCTTAGACATTAAGAATTAAGAGAAAATCATGGTGCTTACCTCTGTATATTTTGTTCAGATTCTTCTACTCTGTAGATTTTTTTTTAATTTCTCCACCATTGTCCACATAAACAAAGATCTTCATATTTTCAACAATCCCTTAAATCCAATCCATTGCTTTTACAAGCCACATCTTCTTTTTTTGAATTTAATGTTAAATTATATTTAAAGAAAAAATATCGTTGTTACAACTAGTGCATCAGAAAGTTAAAATAATCTAAACAGACCAAAGCAGAGCAAAACAGAGCAAATATGTGGTTAACTAAATTTTGGAGCTGAGCCACCGTTGGAAAATGAAACAAGTATTCTTCTTGTGTGTGTGTGTTGGAATGTGAATGAATGATATGATGATGAACAATGGTGAAAGCAAGGTGTTTCAATTCCCCTTATGCAGTTGTAGTATAAGAGGTGTCAATCCAATCTGAGTGTTTGCAAGCAATCAGGATGTGCATATATGTCTAAGTCAAGCCGAATGTAAAGGATGTTTGTCACTAACAATCCTATTGCAGAATGTAAAATGCAGAAAGTAAAAACTACTAAGATAGATGCTAAATGTAAAGAGAACAGACTAATCAAAGCTATGATGAACCAAGAACAGAAATAGAACTATGATAATGCAAGTAATGCAAGGCAAGTAATGAACAGGACACTAAGTAGATGCAACAGAAATGGAACTAGAATGAGACAAGAGATAAGACAGGACAACTACAAAGCATAAACGAAAATTCTGGGGATGAACTCGAGCAAGCACTCGATCGAGTGTAGATCGAGTGCAGGGTCGAGCTGGACAAATCCGGAAAACAGAGCAATGCAAGAAAAACAGAGCAATACAAAAGCAAATCAAACAACGATTAAACAACATGATTTAAACTAGGAAATCAATAAACAAGGAAGGCCTTGAGGAGAGATTCATGGGCTGGACTATGATTGAGGTCATCTAACCTGATCAACAAATCTCAAACAACTTGAGCTAATATCTAGACATATATTTCTAAGACATGTTTAATCCACTCTCATGGCAAGAAACAATCAAACTCATGCATCTCTAGACTTGTTCTCACAAAGTAAAGAATCTACACAAGCAGGCATTAAGCAATATGTCAAATACCAAACAAGACCTCTAATCTCTTAGCAAGCCTAATGGTAAACTCTAGATCTAGCCTTATCTATGCTTCTTAAACATTGGTGTGATGCTAAGATGCTTGAAATCAGATCCTACCCTCTCAGTTATAGGACCAGCATTAAGAACATCTAGCCTAGAAGAGATCTACAACAATCAAGCTTGACCAAATCAAACAAACCTCAAACACAACCCAGCCTAACCCATCCTCAAGATCCTAAGCAACTACTCACAAGCATACATGATGAACATCAAAGTCATAAACCCATAAAATGATGAAACTTGCATGATTAGATAGATAAAGCAAAGATCTACAATATTGAAGAAGGAATCAAACACGAATTCTTAATATCTAGAAAGTTATGGAACCAACAAAATCCAAGAATTCTTTGTTTTTCTCCTTCAAGGAGGTACAAGATCTAAAATATAAAAGTGCAAAAGGAATAATTCCCAAAAAGGTAAAAACTAAGTTTTTGACTCTCTAAAAAGCTGGACTCTTTTGTGGCTGCTGGTACAAGGCCTTTAATTAGAAATAGTAGTAGAAGCCCTAAAAATGCTAAAAGACAAAATATCTAGGCGGCTCGGTCGAGTGACCGGTCGAGTTGGCTCCTCTTATGCTCCTTCCACTTGGTCGAGTCCCTCTCTGCACACGGTCGAGTGTCTGGTCGACTGGGCGGTCGAGTGGGACTCCGGACCTTGGTTCTTTAGCCTTAACTCTCTTGCTTTCTCCTCATGATTGCTTCACTTCTCCTCAGCATTGCTTCCATGCTCCTTAAGCTCCAAAATCACCTGTTTATGCATGAAAAGATGCAAATGCAATGCAATTAAACTCTAATGCAAGAACAGTCCTAAAGCTATGCAATAATGGTCAAAATGGATAGCAAAAGATGCAAAAGATGTGAATATATTAAGGGAAAACAGGGTAAAATATATGAACATCAGAAAACCTCATCGTAGCGCTTGTCACCCAACTGCTGATCTCGAATTTGGGTATCAATCCATCCTACAACACGAGATGCTAAGTTGAGCTTGTCCCCATGCCGACGCCCATTTCGTTCTCGCCAGAGTGCATAAACGGCAGCTTCAAATGTATATCGGATGAGGAAATCCTCAATTAGATCATGTTGTTGTGACGAGACATAGTCAACGAGATACGACTAATTTGTTATGTAGCGCGATTTGAGGAGCCCACGAGCAAGGCTAGACCAAACTTCAGAAGAAAAACTGCATGTGAAGAAAAGGTGATCCTGTGATTATGCTGAAGATTGGCAGAGCCCACATGTTCCTTGCGGACTGCCATTCCAGACCGCGATTCTCTCATCCGTAGAGAGCCGGTTCTGAACCGCTAACCACACACAAAAAGAGAACTTCGGGGTAACATGAGTGAACCAAACCTATGCATGCCACGCCACCATACTACAGGTTGTGCGTATATGGTTCTAAGTGTCACTGGTTGAAAATTTAGCCCGATAAATATCCTGCTTCCCTCGCCATAAGACCTCATCAGAGGATACTGTTCTACGTTGCCAATTTTTTCCAAATAAGATCCTCCTCTCTCTTATAAATCCAAGTGTCCTCCGCAGCCTCTTCCACAGAGTCCGTAGGCAAGTTTCCCCCTAAGGTCTCCTCAACAGCGACCTTCAGAACCTTGGAGCCCGAAAGCTCTTTACGCTCACTGTCTTCGTGAGTTACAGTGTTAGTGGTAAATGACGGGAATGTTTCCTCAGTACCCGAAGGTTCTTTAGAGACTTCTTCTGCACCTATCACCATAGTTACGGAGGCAGACTTATCATGAATAACTGCAGCAGGGCTGAAAGACAAGTGGCACTAAAATGCCCCCACTTCTTACAACAAGTACACCTAGGAGGCAACCAAGGATAGGAATAATGGAAAGTGGTCGCCAACTCTCCATCCTCCTCACCCATGACAACATATTCAAGGGGCAAGATTTTTGTCAAATCTGCCTCCACGAGTATATGCGCTTCATCAAAACTGACACAAGCTTCCGTCTTTAGGTGTAAACAAACTGGTTTGCCACCAGCACTTGCTAGAAATTCTAACCCCTTATCTGTAAACATGGATAGAGGAACATCAGTGAGAGTGACCCATAGAGGTATGGATTTTATGGCCGGTTGAGACTCCTCCGTAAACGACGTCCATTTAGAAACAATCTTGGGGATATCCATGATGTTCCACATACCTCTGTTCAAGACCCGGTGTCGCATGCCTTCACTTCGTATAGACTCATTAACCTCGTAGACATCAATCAATGTTGATTTATCCCCCAAACGACAAATTTTGTTCACTATCATGTGGATCTTCCCCACGTGAGGTGCCTTGGAATTGAGAAACTTCCCTAAGAGAAAATCCTCCCAAATTGGTTTCGTATCAACAAAAACTTCCCGAGGCACAACCACCTGCTCTTGCCCATCATCCTCTGAGACCACAAACTTTTGCTGAGTGAAGACACGATTTTGGGATACATAAACCCAAGGTCTGTTCGGGACCCCTGTTGTTTGAGTTGTCCAAACAATTGCTTGACTCGAATCAGCAGATCCGTCTGATGTTCCAACCTCCACAACTTTTGAACCAACAGTCGTGGAGATATCTCCTAACGCCGGTGAACCTGCCTGCCCCCCTCCTAACACCGGGAAATCTGCGGGACGGCGTGGAGAAGCCGTCGACGGCTGCATACGTGACCGAAAAGCAAAAAACCCTAATCGCTCTTTTTGTTGCCCTCCACGTCAGCAAGCGTGTTTTTTACAAGCCACATCTTCAATTAGCAGCCACATAACAAAGACAACAGTTAACGGAACGACAAATCGGTAGAGCAGCCTGCAGTGATGCTTTTGCAGCTGAAGAAATCCAGTGCATATCGGCCAAGAGTAGAAGCGTCATTTGTGTTACTCTAAAATGGTTAAAACCGGAGATACATAAAAAATGCTTAATTTCAAAGTTTTTAGAGAATAAATTCTCATTTTGACAATAACCCCATACTTCATGTATTTTTCTGGCAACGAAAAAGTTCATGTTTTTCTGACAAATATTAAATATTTATATATTTTTATGCATGGTAAAAATTATATGAGATTGTATAAGATTGTATCATATAGTTCTTCATCTAAGATTATGTTTATTGCTGTTCAAAAAAAAATATATGTATATATGTTTATTGCTTGGTTTAATTTGGCCAGTGAAACAACTGCCCTTAACACCAAAAGTGTTTTTAAATCAGTAGATCTATCCTACATGGGCCAAGTATCCTTAGCTAAAGACAATGATGTTATTGTGCTTTGTGAACATATCAAATTTGGTTGTTAATGCTTGCTTATATTTCCTAATTGACAAACGACAATTTAGTTTATATGAATCTCTTGTTTAGATAGTTGTTACATACGAAAGTAATAGCACCACTCGACAGCATCACTGTACTCATCCAATATCCCTCGCATCCAACATTTGGTGTCGATCCACCTAATGTTGGGCAACACCCAAACTCTACGTACAGCACATACAAATCTGTTAAGAAAAAGTTAACCCAATTTTTTTTTCGAGAATCATTTATACTGTACATAGCGAGAGGCGAGAGCACGAACTTAGTTAAACATCTTTTCGTATGTACGACAAGCCTTTTTCTTAGCTGGATGCAAATTATATGATTGGACCAAAATCGATTTTGTTTAGACAACTAATTCTTTTTAGGAGTTCTAGTAGTAGTCCATAGAAAATGTCAATGGGTTCGGTAGGAATGGGGTCACCTCTTCTCATCTCTCTTAATTTTTAATTTTATTTTTTTGACATCAATCATCTTTCTTTAACTTTTTGGTACGTTTAACCCATCAAATGCAGTAGACGTGGAGGAATGGTGCCCACTTCACATAATTTATATGATGGTCCCGTTGTGGGACTACTTACACATTACTACCCAATATAATGAAAATGAATCATTAATATTTTACACTGTTTCTTATATTTTAGTTTACACTGTATTTGAAGTACCGCTTTGTTAAACATTTCACTATTTTTTCATAATTGCTATCCTTGTAGATGGAGTGCACATTCAACAAATGAAATCATAGGAAAGGTTTAAAGAAGCTGGAAGTGATCCTAAGATCATGATAAAAACGTGCATTACATTAGAGAGGAAACCGTAGTGGCCGTGCTTTTAAGTCTAACACTGACCTTATCTTTTTAGTTTTTATCATGAGTACTCATGACTCATGAGTATGTTATGAACTGTATAGGACATGACAGAAGATGGAACTAATTAACTCATTCGTGGACATGGAAACTATACTAGCTACCACAAGGTAAGTTTATACACCTTGCAACACAAATACCAATATGGCCCTTCCGTTACTATAATTGTCTTGGTGGAAACATAATTCGATTATTTTTCATTACACAATGAGAATGATTAATACACTGATGATGATAAATATTAAGGTGAGGGAGCCACCATGGGCATGAAAGCATTAGAAGAGGAAGAAGATATATGAGAATATCTACAAGAGAAAAAACTATGGTACCACATGTGAGGACAGTAGTACTTCTTAGGTTTGACAAAAAACTCGGCACATTCTTGCATTGATCTTTGTCCTGGGAAGAAAGGAATGCAATTGTTACTAACGTCAAGTACACCTCTGTCAAGTAAACCCCTACACCAAGGCCCTACGTGCGTGAAATAGTTATCAGACAACGATAAGTTGACAAGATTGTCCCGGAGCACCATGCATACCGCCTCCGGGATGGCCCCGAACAAGAGATTCCCAGCAAAATTGAGTTGTTCTACTTTCTCCAGACACATTAGCGAAAGCGGCAGAGGACCTGTGAGCTTGTTTCCACCAATATCAATCACTGATGCTCCCGTGAGGAACCCGATCTCGTAAGGGATACAACCCGTGAAATCGTTATTCAAGAAGAGTACTTCGGTTAACGTTGACATTGATCTTAGGATGCTTCTTGGGAGAGGACCATTGAACTTGTTGTTTGCTAAAGTTAAGTATAGAATGTGTGTTGTACCATCACCAGGTACCTCCGGTAGGCTTGCAGTAAAGCCGTTGTCATTGATGAAGAGAACGTCGAGGTTTTGACCGAGAATTTGTGGAGGGACTGAACCGGAGAAAGAGTTGAAACGGATGTCAAGAAATGTCAAACCGGACATACCAACTACGGCTGTCGGAAACTGGCCGGTGAATCTATTGTTGCTGATGTCGAGTTCGTAGAGGTACTTGAGGTTGACGATCTGGGAAGGCACGGTACCTCCAAAGTTGTTCGAGTTAACATGAAACAGAGCCAAGTCAGGAAACTGATCGATAAATCCTTCAATAGAGGGAGCAGAGAGCTGAAAGCCATTGAAATCAATGGAAGCGACAGTGACTGCGGTTTTGTTGTCCGGAGGATTGTCACAGTGAAAGCCTCTATAACTGCAGATGTCTGAACCAGTCCATGTCTGGGTTACTTTATAAGGATCGAGAGTGATGAGTGACTTGAATCTCTGGATCACTGGGTACACCACAGCAAGTCTTTGGTCTAAGAAAGAGAGTATCTCTTGCCTCGCGTCGGTGAGGTCACCGTTGGTTAATTGTTGAGTTTCTCTGCTGCTTGTATCGGGCAAAGCGATGGTGCTAACAAGGAAAAGAGCCAAAATCAAAGGATTCTTCATCTTTGCCACTGAACCAAAATGTGTCGGCGATCAAAGAGAAGTGGAAGTTCTAGTGTTTATTATTTATGCCTCACTAGTTTTTGTTTTCTATCTTTTATGTGAATACTGAATAGGTTCTTGAGAAGTAAAATACAAAAATGATAACAATCTCTAACCCAAAAAAAAAAAAAAAATCCCACCTGCCCAAGTAGTATATGTCTCTTTATCTAAACAAAGTATCAAACACAACTACTATAAAGTTGTATGTAGTATATACCCTTTCAACTCAAATCACCCTATACGTATTTTTTTAGTTTCTACTCAATTCACTTGGAACTAAATATAGAGAAAGGAAGGGATATTTTTGAAAAGTGACATAGAGATAGGAGTATTTTTGAAAATGACTAAATTCTAAATCTTAAACCTCAAATACTAAACGGATGTCATTAAAATCACGAACTTTCAAATTGTGTCCATTTTAATCACCAACTTTGTAGGAGGCCATTTTAAACATGAACTTTTGTTGACTTACCGTTTAAATCATCATATTTTGTTGACCACTCCGTTTCATACATGTCGTTAAGTCCCTAAACGGAGCAATCAGTCGGCGTTAATAGGTAGTTAATTCTTCCCTGTTAGTGTCAAAACGACACTGTTTGAATCCGAGCAAACCCAACAAAAAATCCCCAAATCGATCCCATTCAAAAACAAAATCCTTAATTACCCAAATCGATCCTATTCAATCTCAGCATGAGCTCTTTTTTGTGAACCGTGTCATCAAAAATGTTTAAGTTAGCATCTTCTTCAAGAGCCGCTTCTACGACATTAACTTCTTCATTTCCACCACCTACTGCATCATCAACATCATTGCAATCCTCATCTTCGTACACCACGCAGTCATCTTCACTGTCAAGGACCACTGCAGGCTCCACTTCGTCATCTTCATCACTTCTTTTTTTACGTTTTTGACGCCGACATGAAGCTCCACCTCTACTTTTCTTTCCTATATCTCCAACAACAGATTCAGCAACCGGTTCACCACCTCCATCTCTGACATTAGAAACTGCTACGTCTTGCGGTGGAGCTCGAACTCCATCTTCAACTCGAGGAGCTTCATCTAATGGGTTTCGATCATACACAATTAAACTCAGTGATTCATCTTCTGGTAGCGCTCCAACAAACGATATCACACCTTTATTTCTCACTTTTGGCATTTGGGACTGAGAAATCGATAGGGGAAAATCGAGAATTGAGAATTGGGGATTTTGAATTGGGAAATTAGGGATTTTGTTTTTGAATGGGATCGATTTGGGGATTTTTTGTTGGGTTTGCTCAGGTTTAAACGGTGTCGTTTTGACACTAACGGGGAAGGATTAACGACCTATTAACGCCGGCTGATTACTCCGTTAAGGGATTTAATGACATGTCCTAATCGTCGTGGTCAACAAAATATGATGATTTACATGGTAAGTCAACAAAAGTTCATGTTTAAAATGGCCTCCTACAAAGTTGGTGATTAAAATGACCACAATTTGAAAGTTCGTGATTTGAATGACATTTTTCCCAATACTAAACTCTATCCCCTAAAAACTATACCCTAAATGTATAATAGAGAACCCAAACCTAAAAAAAATCTAAAAATTAATTTAATATATCGTAATTGTGTAAAAAAAAATGAAAATGTTCAAAAAGAGGTATTTTTGAAAAGGGGTATCTCAAAAAAGGCATTTTTAG